>NC_140545.1:25717721-26917721 GCF_057382185.1 Mchenga conophoros | reverse complement strand
TTGGTGGTGGTGCTTCATGGTGATTGTCTGAAGAATCATTCAGTGAGCTCTGGAGTTCTTATAGAAAGTGCTCTGTTAAAAAACAAAAACAATATTTTCTATTAAAATTGATTAAATTATAAAAGTGTAATGGACAGAGTAGCTTTGAGAGTAAAGCTTGATGGCTATAAGCATGCTAGCAATTGCTGCAAACACATGAAGATACTGCTTTGGTCTAGTGAAGACACAGTGGAGTAAATACCAACAGTCTGGGGCAAATGCCACGTCACAGTGACTGTTATTAATGTGAGTGAAGTTGGCCAACTTCACTCACATTCACACACATTCTCCTCCCTCTTTTGTCATCCAGGAATTCACACACCCTTTTCTTAAGAGTAACAACATTACATTAAAAAATGCAGTAAAATATACCCCCAAACCATGAGTCTTATGTTCCCAATTGCGCATGCGCCGGACCGCGCTTTTCGACTGAGCGGGACAGCAAGCAAATTCTGGGTCCTTTCTCCGGATTCCATCGAACCCGATCAAACCACAGAAGTGACGGTAAGCTATTTACACAGGGTGAATAATATATAATAGTGCATGCAAATGGTAATTTTTGAAGTGATGAGCTATTAAACTTAACTTGTATTGCTTGCGTCTGTGTAATGCACCATTACTTGAAATGAAACTTGGAATCTGTTGCTGTCTGTTAACAGTCTAGACAACTGCCGGTAAGTTGCAATGAAATGTGTTCATGGTGCGCTTTTTATCAGTCAGCATGCAAAACCAGTCCCGGACTGGTAATCGGAACACTGAGGTCGTGTCCAACTTCATGGGCTGAATCCTCCTGAGGACCCGGCCTTCGCGGGCTACGGGTCCTCAGAAGGTCGGGTAGGCTGACCTTAAACTTATGTTTAACCTGAGTAGCGAAAGACGGTGGTGATCTGAAAATGATGTGCCGGGAGTTGTGCCGTTCTCTGCGGCTCTAGTGACCAAGCTCTCGGTTAGCTATCGAGCTGGTAGGTAACAGACGTCTCTGAAAACGTTGAAGCACTTTTGCAAATATGCGATATCTTGGTAAACCAAGCACATATTTGAAGTTTACACACCCACATTCTCGCCTGAAAATATGTTAAAAGTTTATTTTGTGATTCAGAAAGATTAATAAGAGTAATTTTAAAACTTGGTAGCAGCCGCCATTGCCGGAAACTGGAGTTTGGCTGGGCTGCGCTATGAATTCTGGGATATGGTGGGCCACGAAGGACACACCCGACCCCTCTTTCAAATTCGGGGAAAAGGAGGACGCTGTCTGTCGCTACCCGATCCGTACCGGAAACCCAATCGGTACCCCGCATGAGCAAATCTTACGTCACTTCCTCTCTTTGCCAACATTGTGACATTCAATATATTTGAATGATACAGTTAGCGCCCAGTTAGCTCCTAGCATTTCTCAACAGCTCTGCCTCTTTTTTGACTACTGGGACATTTAAACAATGGATAATCCGTATACAAACAAATTCATGCTTTTCTCCTCAACAGAGAGTGTTCCCCAATTGAACAACAGCGCCATAAAATAAGAAGAATGGCGCCTAATTACAGAGTTAATAATACAGACTTTGTAATATGTCACGTGAAGATTCATCAGCCAGATGAAGTGTTTACTGACAATTGACAGTGATAGCGGGCATCATCATCACTATTCCAATCAATCCTCTCCACAGAGACAAGCATAAACACACTCGACTATCACTAAATCAAATTTAACACATGTTTGTAATGACGCTAATTCAGTTTACAATAGGGTTCATTCGCTCGGTCAGCAGGTGGCAGTATCCTCGTACACTGGGGAGTAAACTGCCATTAAACGAACAGAAGAAGATGAAAACCCCTGCACATGCGAGTGGTGAGAAAGAAGCTTCCTGTGTGGCTGGGTGTCAGAGGCTTTGAATGGAGGAAACATAGCAGAGACTGAGAAGATTTAGTTGGTGAAATATATAATGGTAAAGTAACAGGATAATTAATTAACGTGGTCAGGTCTGTTTAGAAGTACAGAGTTGGACAAGAAATTTATAATTTAGTGATGACACATTGTTATAACGGGTTTATATCTTATGCTAAATCTAAGTATGTTAAAGTGCTTAAAGGGGAACATTATTGTGTGCAAATTGTGTGGCTTTTAACAAGATTTTTTGTGTATTTAGCAGGTGAAATTATGTCAGTTGACCTCGGACTCTTGGGACGCTGTGGAATCTGAGGCCAACCACTAAGATATGATGTGGGGAAAATGAACAGAGGGAGTGATTTTAAGTGTGATTTCAGACTATGTAAGTATTAGTTAAACCAAGAGTAGGGCAAAACCTTTGTGGCCCTGAAGTTCTAATCCCCACAACATATCGATAGATTAATAAGAATTTTTTTTGTGTTTAAGATCTTTGGGGTTGTTGTTTGAGTGATGGGTGGATTCTGTCAGTTAGGTTTGGGTTGTTTTCTTATTTTAATAGAGGGAGTTTTATTAAACATGGACATGTCTAGAATTGGGCCCTTTAAAATTGTAACAGTGCACTTAGAGAAAACCTGTCAGGTGATTATGTTTTGTGTTTTGATGAGCTAATAATCAGCTGTCTTTTTCTCATTTTTGTTGTAAGCAGGCCTGCAAGATTGAATTAACAGCGCTAAAAAAAATTTTTTGGGAGAGCAAATATAAGGTGACCTTTTCCAGATTATAGCTGGCTGAGGAGAAGGCCACCTGTGGGAATCTGGAGTTCCTGTCTAAAAGGATTGCGGCGTGTCAATCCAGACCAAAATGATAGACAAGTGTTTTTCTTTTGAGTGAATGTGTGAATGACTGGACTGTGACTGGACTGACAACTGGACCAAGGCTACCATGAATAAAGGGGGACAAACAATTGACTCTGTTGGGGAGAGAAAGGGGATGCTTTGCAGACTTAATCTTTTGGCTGCCTTTGAAATAAGGGGCTTTATCAAGGGAGCTTGATGATTTAGCTATGATAAAACTTACAGATAAGTAATTGCTTCTATGCTTAAACTTAATTGAATGAAAATGCTTGTTTTGTTTTTCCTTTGATTTTTTAGTAGAATATGTAGGGGGTCAATGTAAAAACAAAATGCTTCTAGACATAGATAACATGAAGGTTCATTTGTAGGTGAGAGTTAAGACACATTTTGCGTGGAAACTTTTGCACTTGCAACAGTTTTTTTAATGCACGCGTACAGACACAGACATGACGTAGATTGGTTTCTGGGGTAAAGGTGAAAAACAGTTTGCTTTGTCTTTGCTTAGCAAGAAGTAATGCAGAAGGTGTGAAAATAGGCCTGCTCTGAATAGGTCATCAGGAAAACATCTGGAGACTGAGACAACCATATAGGGCAAATGTGGTAGAGCTTGTAAATGTACGTGTGACTAAAAACAGGAAGTAAGTTGAGTACAGGACGTGCTTGAGATGATCAGATAAGAGAAGAAGATAGTTTCTTAAAGGGGGTTAAAGGTTGTTAAACGTGTTGCTTACCCAAATGAATAAAATTGAAGATTATATATATATATATATATATATATATATATATATATATATATATATATATATATATATATATAATATATATATATATATATATATATATATAAAAATGATTTTTTATACACAAATTGCGACTGTGCTCATAGGAGTTGTCACTCGGTCAACGTTGTTCAGCGTGACTGACTGAACTGATATATTGTAGAGATGACCTTGAGTGCCGATGGATAGATGCTAACACACTTATACACATAATTAGGTTAATACTTTTGATTAGAGTCCCCAACATGACTCATTCTCAAGTGAGAAATGAAGAGGGGGAACTGTTGAGGTTTAAATTTATAATCTTAAATGCTTATATGCTGATTATATTGCTTTATATAAGAAAGGCCTAACTCTGAGTACACTCTGTGCCAAAAGTGCTGACAGGAAACTGCATGCTTTTGCAGAAGCATGGTAATTGCAGTAGAAAGTCAAACCAACTATGCCGTTTGATCGAAACTTAAAGTGTGGTGTGACGTAGAGTGCAAGTATATAAATAACTAGGCTTCCGTTTGTGCTTCAGACCTGGGGTTGTGTGTTTTGTGTTCAGGTCTCCATATCCCGGATATGTAAAATAAAGATAATTTTAAAAGTAAAAGGACCACTTTTGAGCCGTGTCTTTCTTGGCCCTAAAGAATCCAAAAGAACTGGAATTTAATACTAAGAAGTAGTGCTGAAAGTTAGGTAGTTCTAATCCTCCTTTATCCTTGGTCTTTTGTAGTGTTTTTAAGCTTATACATGGGGGTTTAGGGGCTATGCGCTTACCTGCTGCTCTCTGGCAGGTAGCTCCATGCCCTCCTGGGTTTTAAATGCACCTTAGAACACACATACACCAACACTACATATGAGCGGGCGGAGTGAGGTTTAGAGTCTTCACACACCCCCGTTCTCTGCTGCCTGTTGGAGCGGGGGGGCTAGGAGGAGGAGTTGGCCGTCCAGTTGGGGTCTGGAATGTGGGGCCTCCCTGCTGCTGCCTGGCCAGGGCAGTCTGCTTCACTCCACCCCAGGGAAAAGGGTAACACTACCTGGGTCTGAGTGCAGTTTCCCCCTCCAGGGGCAAGGGTACCTAGACCTGGGGCTTAGAGTACGCTTGGGGAGTGTGATTGTGTGTACAGTGTCTATTTATGTCTGTCTCCACGTTGGGTGAGTGTTGAGTATTTGCATATGAGAGCATGAGGGTGGGAATGGATGTTTGTATCTGTGTGTGCCTATTTTTCTGTGTTTATACGTCAGGTTGGATATTAGACGCCACCTCTCTAGGGAAATCTCAGGCCCTCCAAGTTATGGAGGCCTATCTCCCCCCACCCCTCCCCTCCCCCTGCCAGTGGCAGACGCCCTCAGACATCGGTGCGTTGGTGGGTCTTTTTTCTTTCTCAACAGGTGATCCAGGTGATTGATATATATATTTTTTGTCTGCTTATTTTGTTGGTTTTTGTTTTTTTGCCCTTTATCACCATTCCTCTTCCCCGCTGTTTTTCTTTCCCTCTTTCTTTCTCCCCTTTCTTTTCCCCAGTCAAGTCTGTCCCGTATTTTGCAGGTTAAAATAAAATAAACAATAAAAGGCGAATCAAATAGACCAATACAGCAAGGCTGGGTTGGTCAATTTGGTAAAGTAAATCCGTTGGGCATGTTTCTTTGCCTTTAGACAATAATTCTGATGGCAAAAGAGCCAAACAGGACAGGCAAAAAAAAAGAAAAAAAAATACTTTGTAGAACCACTTTTTGATGCAATTACAGCTGCCAGTCTTTTAGGGTATGTCTCTACCAGCTTTGCACATCCTTGCCCATTCTTCTTTGCAAAACAGCTCCAGCTCAGTCAGATTAGATGGTCAGCGTTTGTGAACAGCAGTTTTCAGATCTTGCCACAAATTCTCGATTGGATGTAGATCAGGACTTTGACTGGGCCATTCTAACACATGGATATGTTTTGTTTTAAACCATCCCATTTGTCACGGTTCTGGGTCAAATTGACCAGCATTTTGAGTTCTCATGTTTTGATTTGATTTTGTATTTTTGGTTATTTTCTTGATCTGTTTTCAGGAGATTATGATGATGGTGATGATTAGTATTATTTAGTATGTTCCAGCTTAATCTGATTTAGGTTTAGTTCTGCCCGTGTAAAGGCCGTGTTTCTTAGTCTGCATCTTTGTGTATTGTTTCCTGTTTTATTTTAAAGGATTATGTCTTATGTCAGTGTGTCCGGCTTCGCTCCCCCCTGTCTCGTTAGTCCTAATCTCTCCCAGCTGTGTCTCCCTCCTGGTTTCCATTCCCTGATTACTTCCCTGTGTGTATTAGCCCTGTGTTTGCCTTTGCTCAGTGTCGCGTCGTACCCTCACGTTAACTGTGTGTTCTGTCCGCTAGCCTGCCTGTCCGCTTAGTTAGTTTTGTATTCTCAGTTTAGTTAAGTTTATGTTCTGTTAATGCCCAGCAATAAAGCTGAGTGTTTTTGAGTTCACGTCTGCCTCCAAATCCTGCATTTAGGATCCTTCCTCTCTGCCTGCCTGCACACAGCCATGACACCATTGTTGCCCTGGAAGGTGAACCTCCGCCCCAGTCTCAACTCTTTTGCAGACTCCAAGAGGTTTTCTTCCAAGATTGCCCTGTATTTGGCTCCATCCATCTTCCCATCAACTCTGACCAGCTTCACTGTCCCTGCTGAAGAGAAGCACCCCCAGAGCATGATGCTGCCACCACCATATTTGACAGTGGGGATGGTGTGTTCAGAGTGATGTGCAGTGTTAGTTTTCCGCCACACATAGCGTTTTGCATTTTGGCCAAAAGTTCCATTTTGGTCTCATCTGACCAGAGCACCTTCTTCCACATGTTTGCTGTGTCCCCCACATGGCTTCTGGCAAACTGCAAACGGGACTTCTTATGGTTTTCTGTTAACAATGGCTTTCTTCTTGCCACTCTTCCATAAAGGCCAACTTTGTGCAGTGCACAACTAATAGTTGTCCTATGGACTGATTCCCCCACCTGAGCTGTAGATCTCTGCAGCTCGTCCAGAGTCACCATGGGCCTCTTGGCTGTATTTTTGATCAGCGCTCTCCTTGTTCGGCCTGTGAGTTTAGGTGGACGGCCTTGTCTTGGTAGATTTACAGTTGTGCCATACTCCTTCCATTTCTGAATGATCGCTTGAACAATGTTTGGAATCATGTATGATTTTCGTTCCACTTCTCACGTGTGCACCACTTTGTGTTGGTCTTTCACGTGGAATTCCAATAAAATTGATTCATGTTTGTGGCTGTAATGTGACAAAATGTGGGAAAGTTCAAGGGGGCCGAATACTTTTGCAAGCCACTGTATATATACAGCTAATTATTACATTTTTCTCTTTTTCTTTATAAATTTCAATTGTTACACATTCTAATACATTATCAATCGCAGTTGTCATACTTTCCACCACCTTGTAATTTAGGTTTTTATCCACATACACAGCTACTCCCCCTCCACTTTTGTTCCTTCTATTTACACAATTCACATCATATCCCATCAGTCCAAAGTCCAGTCCTTTCTCAGCATAAATCCATGTTTCAGAAATGGCAATAATTCCAAATGGATTTGTCAACTCATTTAGATATTCCTTATCGGCGTTGGCTGTGGTCTCAAGGCTGAAGCTGATCAACAACAACAAATTCTCTCCCTGATAACAGAACAGTTTAGACTCCTCGTCCCCATCTGGATTCCAAACACCTCCAAATGCTTATCTCCAGCTAAGGTCAGACAGCGGCTCTGCCCCCGCACCAGACGAATGGTGCGGGGGGGGGGGTGAGCCGATGGCTGTGTCTACATCGGCTCACCCCCCCCCCTTACCCCTTAACCACCCCTGTTGCTTGCCATTTGTTTTCATGGTGTTTTGATGTGGAGATTTATGTGCTCTCTGTGCTGAGGAGTTTTGTTTGTTTTTCTGTTCTCATACTGACCTCCCACCAGGAGCCGAGTATGAGTAGGGGTCTCTTTTTTCCCCTCCTCCACCTACCCGTTGTATTGCACATTTCCTAGTTTTTTCTCTATCTCAGACCTGTTTTCCCATGTGACATCTGTGCTATGTATGTTTGTTCGGGGGGGGGGTCCAATTTCACTGCAGGCTGTAATATTTGCATGTGAAAAATAAAGGTTTCTTTGACTTTGTTGTGTCTGATCTGTCCCTCTTGATTCCCATGTGTCTCCACATTCCCTAATCGCTCTTATTTGTACATATTTTGTCAGTTCCCTTTTGTCCCTTGCTGGATTGTCTGTTCATCTCCCTCCATGTTCCAGGATCTCTCTCTGTGTTGGTTTTTGTGTTGCCCAGTTTAATTTTCCTTTTAGTGAATGTCCACTCTCCTTTTATGCTTTTCACTTTATATTTTTTGTATTTTTTTTTTGTATATTACTATTAATAAGTAAAGATTTATTAGCTTTGAATAGCGCTCCAGAGCTACATAGGAAAGGAATAAAAACACGTTCATAAACAACAAAGTTTTTTTAAAACTGCTCTTAAATTAAACTTGTTCAGAGAGACACTCCAGGAAAAACGTTGGAAATCCTTCAAAACTTTAGAACCCCTTTTTTTGGCATTAAAACAAGACAAAGCCCTGTGTCAGATAGTTGTGGCAGTAGTCAGGCAACTTGATGATGTCAAAGCATATGATGGCTCTTGGCTGGCGCCTACTTGGCACCTTCTCAATCAGCTCTTTGGGTGGAACCTCCAACCCATCCAGAACTGCAAAAGATTCTTCAGATGCTCTCAAGAAGCTGTTGTCCTTACTAGTCAGAAATTCCACTTAAGCTTTAAGCTCTACTCAGCTTTATCATTCTTTCAGGTTCTTGGCTCGCTTTGTGGGTGGATGGATTCTTTACAGATGGTGTCGGGTTCATTTTATGAGAGAAGATAAGCTTAAAGTTTTCATAATTAAGTATTAAGTGGTTAAAGTTTCAAGTTAGTTTTCCATGGGTGCCATTGTGCATGGAGCATTATGGTTACCTTTTTCTGGCAGAACCGAGGGATGCACATTGTTGTGGCATAAATGTTATAGCTGTAACTTCACTGTGGCGTGGTTAGTAGCGTTAGAGGGTGATACACCTAAGCTCAATCAGCTCATCGTGCCTCCCCTGTATAAAAGTCTGTGGTAGTTGTTGTTGGTCTATGGGAGGCTGGAAGCTAAAAAGCTGTAGCTGCGATTATTGTGGAAACAACAACCAGAAATAAAATGTTTGCTGAAAAGTGTGATGATGTGGTTGGGTTTGTCATTCATGCCACATTCACGATGACACAAAACATGAGGGAAAAAGAGCTTTATTTTGAATTTACCTGAAATCAGCAGTAAACAAATTGGAATAGGAAAGCAGCTAAAAGATTGTAACCTTTGTAGATTTTCATTTAGCGATGACATGAAAAATAATGAATATTCACACAAGAAGCAAATCATAATGCTACCCAAAACTGCATGTTTTGAAACAACACAATCTATTTAGTGTGATTCTTGTGAAAATGTGCAATAAGTAGTCGAAACATTACAATAAATGACTCACTTTAGATTATCAAGAGTTTGTTTCATATTGATACATTTTGAGGGAATTGTTGCAGGAAGTACTTAGTATCAGTTTGTATCAATCACAAAAAACAGATTGAAAGTCATTCAGCATGTAATATTTTGATAAAATTTCATATCTAGAATAAATCAGATGGTTAAGATAAGAAAAACAAACAAACAGAAATATTTAAAATCTCCAAACTACATTAATTGCCAGATTCAAAACACCCATATTAAAATCCCTACAGTCACACAAAAACTTGATACATGAATCTTTCACATGTTCAGATCGTCTGGTCATTTCCTGGAGTTGCTCAACTAGTGTTGGGGTCAGTGTTATCCTCCTCTTCCACATCCTGTAAATAAAGCTTATTAGTACCACCAATATGTTAGAGTTTTGAAGTGTAATCTGAACTCAGGGATCTGACAAGATAGACAGTTTTCCTACTTACACTCACATCATTTTGCTTATTATGTAGTAATGCTGATCAAAGCAATTAAATAGAATAAAGTAAGTAGTACCTCAAAGCCATAGTCCTTGCACCAGTCCTTGAAAGCTTTCTTGATATCGTTTTCTTTGTCTGGTATGTCTTCACGGTTCTTCCAGTAAACCCTAAGTGTCTCGTCAGAAAAGCGCTCTGGGAGAAGCTTCGACACCTGACATCAGGCACAGCAGCATATAAATTACGTATTACACAGCCAATGTTTTCTTATGGAGATGCATAAAAAAAGAACACAGCACATAGAAATAAAGGCTGTAGTTCTCACCTTTGATTTGGAGATTGGGATTCCTTTGTCAGGGTTATCCTTGCGATAGAAAAATGCTTTACTGATGGGGTCCTCAGTGTTCATCCCATAGTCAAAAGTGACAGGCTAAAATAAAATTTTACAGAGAAGCCTGTGTTTATATCCACATATAAATATTGGCCCAGTGGAGGTTGGACACATATTTTAAATACATTGGGGGAAAAAAAATCCAGATTTTAAGAAAAGTTATTAATCAATAAAACTCACAATGACTTCAAATTTTCCCCCAGGAAACTTTTCCTCCAGTTTTGTTGTCAAATTTGCCTTCAAGTCCTGAACAATGAAGGAGATAATAGGACAGAATGTGCATTTTTATTATTGTTTTGTTAATCTTGTTTTTGAGCTGCTCTCATTCTTACCTCCATTTTTTTCTTTTTTTCTTCCTTGTTGTATTTTTCCTTGAGCTGAGAAAGGGGGGAAGTGGGAGGGAGAAGAAAAAGATTTATTCAGTACTGAAAATGTACAGCAAGCATGATAACATCAAACCAAAGGCACAACCTAAAATGAAAAGCTACAGGGAGGACTATGTTCATATTCACATGAAATAATTGCCCAGTGGGGGTTGGAAACATCTTTAAAAAATCAACAACAAAAATTAATATTTTAAGAAAGGTTCACAAATTAATAAAACTCACAGTAATCACAAACTCATTCTTATCGACCCCAGGAACGTCCTTGAACAGTTCTTTTAAACTTTTCTTCTTCTCCTGAAGGATGGAGGTCAAAACATGTGTCTTATTATTATTGTTTTGTTAATATTGTTTTTTTAAGCTGTTCTCATACTTACCTCTGATATGTCCAATTGGTCTTTTTTCTTGTATTGAAAAAGTGGGAGGGGGAAGAAAAGGATTTAGTCAGTACTGAAAAAACACAGCAAGCATGATCACATCAAACCAAATGTTTAAAGAATCTATGTTTCTTAATTTCTCTGCTTCAAACACAATATTTCTCACCCATCAAATATGAGCTGTTCCAAAACTTTCTTCAGATATATTCTTTCTTCAGATATACATTAACAGCTTGGTATTTTAGTACATGCATGGAAAATTGACTCTTTGAAAGTAGTATTGCATGCATTCTAAGCTCAGGTTCTGTGCTTCCTCCCTCCCTTTCTCTGTCAATGGATCCCATTCAGTGTGAATACTTGACTTGTAATACAGGCACATAAAAACATAATTGCTTACCGTGGCCTGACCCACACAGTAGTACAGGTCTCGATCCATGACCCTCTTTAGAATCTTCCTTGCCTCCTTCAAATCATCTGAAGTAGAGTTGAGTATTTTTTCTATCACATGATCTACAGAGTAAACAGAAATAAATTGGAAGTTAAGACAGTTCAAACAAGATAAAACAATACAATTCATCTTACAAAGTTATTTACACAAACTTATATCACAAAAAACCAACTGTATTATTATAGCAAACATTACTAAATATAGTGTAATAGAGTAAAGCCCCTCTGCAGAGAACAGTAGTTTAACCTCCTAACGGTGTGTTCACACTGAACGTGATAGACGCGACCAGAGCGTCAGGTTTACATGTAAAGTCAATGGAGAAGCGTGATGACCTGCGACTGGGGGTCCTGCGAAAATTCAGGAGCAGATTAGCGTTGCGAAAACGCGTCAAACACGCGTCAAAGTAGCGTGACTGGCACATTTGACGTGCGTCTAATTCGCGTTGCACACGTGTTGAGGTGCAAATTTGCACGCGTCTGGCGCGTTTTGGTCGCGTCTATCACGTTCGGTGTGAACACACCGTAAGACCTGAACTCTTCCACGGCATGCGTTTTAATTTCTCTTTGATATTTGGGCATATTGGGGCCTGATGAATGTAAAAACAAAGAATTACCAGATTTATTTATTTTTTAACCTGATTTTTGTTTCTAAGAAAAATGAGAGCCACATATGAGGATATTCGTTTGAAATTTCAATAGAACAGTAGCAGTATAATGTCCTCGTAAGTGGATATCAGGCCCCTCTAGAGCAAAATTGAGTATTTTGGTCTAAATAACCCAAAATGTGATGTCCACATATGTGGACGCCAGGTCCTAGGAGGTTAAATAAATATACAGTTAAATTGTTTCAAAAATGTCAGTCAAAAGGAACATAGTCCTATTTGTGTGTTGTCCATAATCTTTCCCAATTCATATCTGTATTTAGTTTATCTGAAATAAACTGAATGAGATAAATAAAAACTTTTATAGGTAAAAAAAAAAATGCATGTAAAGACAATTTGTAATTTATACACAACACAGATCAAAGCCACTACCTGTCAGCTTCATGTATGCCTCCATGTTGTCTTTGGCTTTAGAGAGAGAAAACGTAGCATTTGAAGTTTCAATATGCATTTCTTGAACCTTATCTGCTAGCACGAGGGCATCTTTGATCCTGGAAATAATGACCCAACATATGACTTTAGTGGCACACTGCAAACAAGCTCAATTTTGTGCTAGTATTTTGAGTACACTCACATAATTTCTACAGCCAACGCTATCTTGTGCTTGCAGGCTCTTCTGTGGATAGAGTGCCTTTGTTGGAATATGTCATACAGATTTGCCACTTCCTGTTGACAGCATAGTTTAGTTATAGCTACTCATATATAGTTTTCCTTAAAAATTGATTTAAAAAAAAAAAGCAGAGGTCAATACCTTGTCTCTAGAGCAAATGTGCTTAATTTTTGTTTTCTTTTTGCTCCCATCCTCCTCCTCCACATCACACACCCTGGCAAACATAATGAAGCGTTGATGGTCAAAGTTGTTCCGGATGCCCAGGTGGTGGCAATCCCTGAGATGGGAGAGAGGAAATGTGAATTAAAAAAACAAACAAACATCAAACAAGCAAGCAAACTAACAAACCAACAAAAAAAGCTTGTGGTAAACTCTTCAAAGAACCACTAAGTCTACTACAAAAATTGAATTTTTCTTTTGTAAAGCACGCTTCACCTGGCAAAGTAGTCAAACTTGTCAACATCAATCCCGGTTTCCTTGTTTGCCACAATTTCATAGAGAAAGGATTTTTCCTTTTTTCGACCTTTATACTCCCACTGTGGAGATAAAGCCAGACTAGAAGCATTAGATTCTCACTTCTGCAGCAGCGATGATTGTGAATTCACACAACTGATCAGTACCGTATCCTCATCTTGTTCCTTCTCCTGAGATTTTCCATCCTGATCTGGTTTCTTTTCCTGAGATTTTTCATCCTGATCTGGTTCCTTCTCCTGAGATTTTCCATCCTGATCTGATTCCTTCTTCGGACGTCCTTTAATCAGTTCTTCAATGAACACCCGGTCAGGTTCACTTTTTTCTTCTATTTTCAGTCCACACTCCTTCATCATTTCCTTCAGGCCATTTTTTTGTTCCAGTAGGCGATCAAGCATATTAATAGAGGCATCCTCATGCTACAAGAATACACAGACAGGTGCTTTAGTGGCGACAGGATCAAAGTGAAAAAAAGCAAGCATGCAAATGTTGTTTTTAATCGCACATTAAAAAAAAAAGTCCCAATTTGCTTTACAAAGCTGATGTACAAACGCTGAATTTAAAGCAATACAAAATAAGATGGCTTAAGTGATACCATACATGCCAACCCTCCCGATTTTTCCTGGAGAATCCCGAATTTCAGTGCCCCTCCCGAAAATCTCCCGGAGCCACCAATCTCCTGAATTTCCACCCAGACAACAAAATTAAAAAACCATATCCCTACATCTCACATCCCACTAGCTTGATGTACAAAAAAGACGCAAAAAAAACCGGTAAACTACTGCTAACGGAGAAAAGGGAGAGAAAAACATGGTTAAATTGTACAAAGACGAATAGTTCTAGCTACAGTCAACAGGGGAACGAGATTTGTAATGTACATGATTTAATTTGAGCAATCTGAAATGCATAATATGTATTGTATAGTTTACAGTCACTTGGTATTCGCTCGCTCTGTGGTAGAGTATTACTTCCTGTTCCTGCTCAAACACAGTGGTGTTTCTGAGTAGCTTATCTGCTTAGCAATTTAATTAATTAAATTAAATACATTCTTTTTTCATAGTATAATCTTCACGTGCTTCATCCGAAGCACACTTTCTGTGTAGTCACCACCTAATTTATAGCCAAAGAATTCACTCACTGTCTCTGTACTGTTTCGCTAGCTTAGCTTAGCTCATAGCCGACTCGTTAGCACCATGGCTACTTCACCTGTCCCTCCTGCACTTTCTTGCTCATTGTGTCAGATGTTTAGTTACTCCTAGGCCTCCTTTAGCAGTAATGATATCTGGAACAAATGTAGCATATTTGCAGCTCTGGAGGCCAGGATTACTGAATTGGAGACTCGGCTTCGCACCCTTCATTCAGCCGTAGCTAGCCAGGCCCCTGTAGCTGGTGCAGCCAAAGAAAGCGTAGGCCCCACTAGCTGTTCCCCGGCAGACCCCAAGCAGCTGGGGAAAGAGGGTGGCTGGGTGACGGTGAGGAGGAAGCATAGTCCTAAACAGAAGCCCCAGGTACACCACCAACCTTTTCATGTGTCCAACTGTTTTTCCCCACTCGGCGACACACCCGCCGGGGTTCAAACTCTGGTAATTGGTGATTCTGTTCTCAGACATGTGAAGCTAGAGACACCGGCAACCATAGTCAATTGTCTTCCAGGGGCCAGAGCAGGAGACATTGAAGGAAATTTAAAACTGCTGGCTAAGGGTAAACGTAAATTCAGTAAAATCATAATTCACGTAGGCAGTAATGACACCCGGTTACGCCAAACGGAGGTCACTAAAATTAATATTGAATCGGTGTGCAACTTTGTCAAAACAATGTCGGACTCTGTAGTTTTCTCTGGTCCCCTCCCCAATCAGACCAGGAGTGACATGTTTAGCCGCATGTTCTCCTTAAATTCCTGGCTGTCTGAGTGGTGTCCCAGAAACGATGTGGGCTTCATAGATAATTGGCAAACCTTCTGGAGAAAACCTGGTCTTGTTAGGAGAGACGGCATCCATCCCACTTTGGATGGTGTCATGGTCCTGGGCCATGTGGGCCCAGTATTCTTAGTTTTCATGTATTTTTGTATTTTGTTCTTTATTTAGGCCATGCTTCCTGGGTTGATCTGTTACGTTGTTCCTTATGTGTTTTCCCTTCGTGACTCTTACCCCCTGTGTGCCCCTCTGTGTATTTATGAGCCCTCGTCTCTCTTTGTGTTTTATTCTATGTTTTCCCCAGCCCGTTATGTCTGCGTTCTCCCCGTGCTCTCTCTCCTCCTGTTTGAACCTCTGTGTACTTCCTGTTTTACTTTGCCCATCTCCCATCAGTGTTACGTTCACTCCTGCCGTGTCTTGTTATGATTATCAGTGTCACCTGTGTTCCCCGTGTGCATCCACTTCCCCTGATCATCCCTCATGTGTATTTAGTCTCTGTGTTTCATACAGTCTGTGTCGCGTCGTCTGTGTTCCCACCCTCCGTGTTTCCATGCCCAGACCTTTGTATTCTAAATCATAGCCTTACCTTAGTTCATTCCCAGTTTAGGTTTCTGTTTAGTTATTGCTTTTGTGCTGCCCTTATTCTGGTTTGTTTCTCTTGCGTTACCAGCCACAATAAAAGGCTCGCTTTTGTTTAAAGTTCACTCCCGTGTCACTTTTGTCTGCACCTGAGTCCTCCATGCACTCTCCACACGGTCTGTCACAGCGGACCGTGACAGGATGGAGCAGCTCTCATTTCTGGAAATATGGACAAATTTATTAAACCCCCCAAAATATGACTATCCAGAGTTGGGACCAGGAAGCAGAGTTGCAGTCTTACACGCCTCTCTGCAGCTTCTCTCCTCCTGCTACCCCCCCAAAAACCCATCTCCATAGACACTGTGTCAGCTCCCAAAAAGACAAAAAACAAACTAAAAACCAGCAATAAACAACTTAAACATAAACAATCACAAAGAAAGAACAATACAGTATCCACATCTGAACCAAAGAGTAAAACAGTGAAATGTGGATTATTAAATATTAGGTCTCTCTCCTCCAAGTCTCTGTTAGTACATGACTTAATAATTGATCAACAAATCGATTTACTCTGCCTTACAGAAACCTGGTTGCAACAGGATGATTATGTTAGTTTAAATGAATCAACACCCCCGAGTCATTCTAACTACCAGAAATCTCGAAGCACAGGCTGAGGGGGCGGTGTGGCAGCAATTTTTCACACCAGCCTATTAATTAACAAAGTACCAAGACAGACTTCTATTTCATTTGAAATACTGATGCTTAGCCTTGTCCACCCCAGCTGTAAAACTCAGAAACCAGTCTTACTTGTTATCATCTATCGTCCACCTGGGCCTTACACAGAGTTTCTCTCTGATTTCTCAGCCTTTTTATCTTATTTAGTTCTCAGCTCAGATAAAATAATTATTGTGGGTGATTTTAACATCCATGTAGATGCTAAAAATGACAGCCTCAACATGGCATTTGATCTGCTATTAGACTCAATTGGCTTCTCTCAAAATGTAAAAGATGCAAAAAAAAAACCCAGGTTTCTCTTCAGCACTGTAGCCAGGCTGACAAAAAGTCAGAGCTCTATTGAGCCAACCATCCCTTTAACGTTAAGTAGTAATGACTTCATGAACTTCTTCACAAATAAAATTTTTAGCATTAGAGAAAAAAATACCAATAATCATCCCACAGATGTATTATTATCTACAGCTACTTTTAGTACCATTGATGTTAAGTTAGACTCTTTTTCTCCAATTGATCTTTCTGAGTTAACTTCAAAAATTACTTCCTCCAAACCATCAACGTGTCTTTTAGACCCCATTCCTACAAAACTGCAAAGTCCTGCCATTAATTAATTCTTTCATCTTAAATATGATCAACCTATCTCTAATGATCGGCTATGTACCACAGGCCTTCAAGCTGGCTGTAGTTAAACCTTTACTCAAAAAGCCATCTCTAGACCCAGCAGTCTTATCTAATTATAGGCCAATCTCCATCCTTCCTTTCATATCAAAAATCCTTGAAAGAGTAGTTGTCAAACAGCTAACAGATCATCTGCAGAGGAATGGTTTATTTGAAGAGTTTCAGTCAGGTTTCAGAGCTCATCACAGCACAGAAACAGCTTTAGTGAAGGTTACAAATGATCTTTTTATGGCCTCTGACAGTGGACTCATCTCTGTGCTTGTCCTGCTAGACCTCAGTGCAGCATTTGATACTGTTGACCATAATATCCTATTACAGCAATTAGAACATGCTGTAGGTATTACAGGTACTGCGCTGCAGTGGTTTGTATCATACTCCAATTTGTACATGTAAATGGAGAGTCCTCTTCACACACTGAGGTTAATTATGGAGTTCCACAGGGTTCGGTGCTAGGACCAATTCTGTTTACATTATACATGCTTCCCCTAGGCAGCATCATTAGAAGACATAGCATACATTTTCACTGCTATGCTGATGACACCCAGCTCTATCTATCTATGAAGCCAGATAACACACACCGACTAGTTAAACTGCAGGAATGTCTTAAAGACATAAAGACCTGGATAGCTGCTAACTATCTGCTTCTTAATTCAGATAAAACTGAGGTTATTGTACTCTGCCCTGAAAATCTTAGAAATATGGTATCTAACCAGATTCTTACTCTGGATGGCATTACCTTGGCCTCCAGTAACGCAGTGAGGAACCTTGGAGTCATTTTTGACCAGGACATGTCCTTCAACGCACATATTAAACAAATATGTAAGACTGCTTTCTTCCATTTGCGCAACATCTCTAAAGTTAGAAATATCCTCTCTCAGAGTGACGCAGAAAAACTAGTTCATGCATTTATTATTTCCAGGCTGGACTACTGCAATTCATTATTATCAGGATGTCCAAAAAACTCACTGAAAAGCCTTCAGTTAATCCAAAACGCTGCAGCAAGAGTACTGATAGGGACTAGAAAGAGAGAGCATTTTTCTCCTGTTTTGGCTTCCCTTCATTGGCTTCCTGTTAAATCCAGAATTGAATTCAAAATCCTGCTCCTCACATACAAGGTCTTAAATAATCAGGCCCCATCTTATCTTAATGACCTTGTAGTACCATGTCACCCTATTAGAGCACTTCGCTCTCGCACTGCAGGCTTACTTGTTTTTCCTAGAGTATTTAAAAGTAGAATGGGAGGGAGAGCCTTCAGTTTTCAGGCCCCTCTTCTGTGGAACCAGCTTCCAGTTTGGATTCGGGAGACAGCCACTATCTCTACCTTCAAGATGAGGCTTAAAACTTTCCTTTTTGCTAAAGCATATAGTTAGGGCTGGACCAGGTGACCCTGAATCCTCCCTTAGTTATGCTGCAATAGATGTAGGCTGCCGGGGATTCCCATGATGCATTTAGTTTTTCCTTTCCAGTCACCTTTCTCACTCACTGTGTTAATAGACCGCGCTGCATTGAATCATATCTGTTATTAACCTCTGTCTCTCTTTCACAGCATGTCTTTTATCCTGTCTTCCTTCTCTCACCCCAACCGGTGATTAAACAGAAGTGTGAGATGGTCGAGAATTTACGCCAGCATCCGGTTATATTTAGATAGCATGGAGCAGACGCAGTTTCACTCCACCGAGAGAGCTCGTGGCGTAATTCTGAAGGCTACACCGTCACAGTCGCTCACTTCCGGCCTACCCGGCTGTCAGAGGAACCGGCCCACTTAGACCACGAAGGCCGGGTCCTCAGGTGGATGCAACCTCTGAATTTGGACAGCCGTGGCTGGGGGACAGTAATAACGGTGACATTTAACTTACTTGGGGTGATTGTGGCTCAAGAGTTGGGAGTTTACCTTGTAATTGGAAAGTTGCCGGTTCGAGCCCCGGCTTGGACAGTCTCGGTCGTTGTGTCCTTGGGCAGGACACTTCACCCGTTGCCTACTGGTGGTGGTCAGAGGGCTCGGTGGCGCCAGTGTCCAGCAGCCTCGCCTCTGTCAGTGCGCCCTAGGGTGGCTGTGGCTACAATGTAGCTTGCCATCACCAGTGTGTGAATGGGTGGATGACTGGATATGTAAAGCGCTTTGGGGTCCTTAGGGACTAGTAAAGCGCTATATAAATACAGGCCATTACTTTAAATAAAAAATTTTAAATAAATAAACACTGTAAAATTCAATTTTTTTGTATATGTGTATGTATACGTATATGTATACCTACCCCCTTCACTTTTGAATGTCTCCCTAATTCAAGGTTGGCAAGTATGAGTGATACAGCAGTGTTAGCTTTCAAACATCATATCCTAAAGTGCATTCTATTATTGTGGATAAGACAATCATTCTAAATCTAACTATTTCAAGTGTTAAATGTTTTAATTACACCAACTATTATATTTATAATTAATTATAAAATTATATTTCATTTGGTTGGGGGGGGAGAGACACCTCCAGGCAAGTAAAATTAATAAAGGTGTGGAAGTATGAAGTTAGTGGTTTGAAACACTGTTGAATAAATTTCATTTCTAAAGTGTATTTAAGATTTTAAATGTTACCTGTACTTTTGTTAAGACGGCAGTGACTGTCAGTGCATGGTTGTTGATCAATAGTCATGACAATTGGCCATATTAATGATCAAGAAACGGTCCTCACAGCCCATTGTTTGTCGATTTTCAGTAATTATGATAACGTACTGTTGTTGGGGAAACCAGCAGTCAGGTGAGACTCAAGAAGTCACTTGGATATTGCTGCACATCTGCCTTTTCAAAGTCAGAATCCTTGTTTGTCTTTTGCAAGAATGTCTAATTACCAGAATCCAAATGGGCTAGCCACCTTAGTCACTTTAATGAGCAACATAGATTCTTGTTCTCACCAGAGCAAAGATACTGGCTGGACAAAACTTGAAGTATCCCTTACATTTAAATGGAGGAACAAATATAACTGTATAGAAGAGAGCCATAACAATTACTTAATCATAGTCAGTTTCAAAATTAATTTAACTGAGTAGTTTTGCTGTATTTCATTTTTTTACTTCTCCAATGTAAGTGTACTCAGAGCTCCAAGGGGTTCAAACAGAGCATGTCCAGTAGCGTCCATGACAAAATTGACAGCCGTCAATTCTGATAAACCAGATCATAGATGATGCTGTGGCCCTCGTTATAGTAATCCATGAGAATGACCCAGTTCATTATCAGCCTGTAAATGTCTTCAAAGTGTCTGGAGGTCTCCCAAGAAGTAATACTGCTTGTAGTCATCTATTCACTACACCTTTGATCACAATTATTACTAAGGCACATAACATTGTGTTTATTCAGAGTACAGTAGTCTGGGTGCTGGTAAACTGTATCAGAGCACAGTATCTGTTTTGTTTTTTGTTATTTGTTTTCGTTTGTTGTTGAAATAACTGGACTAGAAGAAGGACAGTGGTATATGTACATTTTAGAATTTAACATTTAAGAGTTTAACAGTTCATGGTGTAATTAATCAAATCTGCTATTGAGACATTCAAAAGTACACATCATGTCGTCCTTAGCATCTGATATTCTTTTTAAAATTACTTATTTTAGTAATGCCATTGTCACCTGAGCTCTCCTCTCACCACAACCCTGCTTCACCCCTATCCACACATCTATCCACAACAAAGCGACCCCCACCCCCCACTCCAGCCCAGCCTCATATCTACTTCACAGCTGATCAGGTGAGAAATCAGCTCAAGAGGACGAAGGCAAGGAAGGCAGCAGGTCCGGATGGAATCTGCTCCAGACTGCTCAGGGACTGTGCAGACCAGCTCTGTCAGGTGGCCCTGTACATCTTCAACCTGAGCCTGAGTCTGGAGAGGGTTCCTGAACTGTGGAAGACTTCCTGTGTGGTTCCGGTGCCAAAAATCGCACACTCCAGGGAGCCCAACCACTTCAGGCCTGTTGCCTTGACTTCTCATCTGATGAAGACCATGGAAAGGCTCATCCTGCACCACCTTCAGCCACTGGTGGGCTCAGTGTTGGACCCCCTGCAGTTCGCCTACCGTTCTGGAATTGGGGTGGATGACGCTGTCATCTACCTGGTACACCGATCCCTCTCTCACTTAGAGCAGGCGGGGAGCACTGTGAGGATCATGTTTTTTGACTTCTCCAGTGCTTTCAACACCATCCAACCTGCACTACTGAGAGGGAAGCTGGAGGGAGCCGGAGTAGGCAAAAAGCTGACTGCATGGACCATCGACTACCTTACCAACAGACCACAGTATGTGAGGCTCCATGACTGTGTGTCCGAGGTGGTAATCTGCAGCACGGGGGCACCACAGGGCACGGTTCTCTCACCTTTCCTGTTCAGCCTTTACACTTCAGACTTCTGTTATAATTCGGCTGATTGCCATATACAGAAGTTCTCAGATGATACAGCCATCACTGGATGCGTATCAGACGGGAATGATCAGGAATACAGGGGGGTCATCAGTGACTTTGTTGGCTGGTGTGAGACCAACGTACTCCAAATCAACGCCGGCAAGACAAAGGAGATGATCATAGACTTCAGGAGGAAGTCACCCCCTACAACACCGGTGAACATCCAAGGGAAAGACATTGAGATAGTGGACTCTTATAAGTACCTGGGTGTTCACCTCAACAATAAACTGGACTAGACTACAATTACAGACGTCCTGTATAAGAAGGGCCAGAGTCGACTCCACCTGCTGAGGAGACTGAGGTCCTTCAGAGTCTGCAGGACTCTGTTAAGGACATTCTATGACACTGTGGTAGCATCTGCCCTTTTCTATGCAGTGGCCTGCTGGGGGAGTGGATGCACGGACAGGGACAGGAGCAGAATTGACAAACTGGTGCGGAGGTCTAGCTCCGTGCTGGGATGTCCCCTGGAGTCTGTGGAGGTGGTTGGTGAGGGGAGGGGAGGATGTTAGTAAAGCTGACATCCATCATGAACAACCCACATCACCCACTGCATGAGTATGTGAGTGGGCTGAGCAGCTCCTTTAGTCAGAGACTGAAACACCCTCGCTGCAGGAAGGAGCGCTTTCGCAGATCATTCATCCCAACAGCAGTTAGAATCTATAACTCCTCAATCACGATGTCATAAGTCACTGGACACTGCGAACATCCACGGTCACCACTTCATGCATAATGGACCTTCCATGACCTTCCAAGCTAAATAGTTTGTCTTCCATATTTCCAACTATATCCATAATCACATACTGTGTATGCTACCATTGTATATAGTGTATTATCTTACTTTTTTTTCATTGATTGTACTTAATTGAATTTTTGTATTTCCTTCATATATCTGTACTTGAGCTGAGGTGACGCAAAAATTTCCCCGTTGTGGGATCAATAAAGTCTTATCTTATTTTATTTCTTAAATATTAACAGTGCAGTGTGTTTTGGGTGGAGGTCAAGAAAATACTGAACTGGAGAAATGTACTTAAGCTTTTAAAATTAGCAGTACTCAATGTGATTGAGGCAGTCTGTTGCCTCAAATTGTTTACGTTTTGTGTAACATGTTTTTGAGTTTTCAATATTCAGATCTTTGACTTTTCTTTAATTGAATAGGATTACAAAAGTGAACAATAAATACTGAGTTTTGCTGAACTGAAAAAGTGACTGTTGCACTCAGTCCTTTTAAGTTATGTCAGCTAGTTCCCATTGGAGAAATAAATAAAAACTTTAGTTCTAGTTACTAAATATTTTTGAATATAGTTATTAAATATTTTACTTTCATTTTAGTCAAAAGGTACATTTCAAATGTAATCAAAATATTAGAGTTCTGATAACCTTCAACTTTTAAATTCATCAACTTAAATTTAAGGCAATCAGTTGGCTTAATTTTCTTTAAATTCTGCAAACTTCTTTGGGTTTACAGTGTAGCTATAATTTCATATTGTAGGTATATTTACTCTGTATTTATTTCTACCTGGGCTTATTTGAGTTTTTGCACTGAACAGAAAAACAGCTTGTAATGTGAAGTGCTGTTGGGTCAGAAAAGCCACAATATAAATTGTAGTCCATTTCCATTACTTTTTCAGTGATACGGTAAGATTTGATTTGTGTTAAACCCAACCTCAACCCTGCACCCTTAAGAGCATCAAAATAGCATTAAAAGCACCCTTACACCACAGGGTCCAGACAAAGGGTTATTATAAAACAACCTGAGAGTAAGACCTGGGACTTGAGTTTTATGTTTTAGTTTAAGAGTCGACCCAAAAACAGACTGGACACAAAATAAAACCAAGTACCTTTGATTATAAAGGTACACAGCAAATTCAAAAGTGTTAAATGTTTTGGTGTTAATAGTCTTCTTGCAAAAGTAGAGTTAATTTTACTCTAAGTAGAGTCACATTCTTTTCATGTAACTCTGAGGTGTAAAATGATAGTAGTTAAAATCGAGTGTTAAAAATGAGTGTTTCTATGTCAAATCTGGAGGTGTTACAATGGAAACATTAACTCTTGACCTCTTAACTCTGAACTCCTAGAGGGGCTATGACACCAACAGGGATGATCTGATATCCTCGTGTTGGTGTTGTTCCCAAATCATCATTAAAATGTTGTTCCAGGTTCAACATTGCAAGTGACCAATCACATTGTTGTGACGTTATTCTTTTGCGAGCCAAGCCATTCGTGCATTCGTGCAATTCCAATGTTGCAAGGACAATATCAATTCTGCTTACTGTTTATTAAAGAGTTACAGTTAGGGTCAGGGTCCGTTGATCGGCGGACAGAGGCGGTTTCTCGCAGCTTAAGTACAGTTTTTTGTTTTACGGCGGTTTTTCCCGAAGTCGCAAAAGTATGACGTCACGACATTCTGATTGGTCACTTGCAATGTTGATCCTGGGACAACATTTAGTATGATGATCTGGGAACAACACCAACACGAGGATATCAGATCAGGCATTAGCCATGTTGCTTGGTCATAGCATAATATTCTGTTTTAGCTAGCTGAAAGGTATTGTTTGCGGGCAAATACCACAGCCTTGAAAAAAGCTTGCATGTGAATTTTCAGTCAAACCTTTGGTCAAATACACCTAAAACAATGTCTAGAATGTGAAATGTTGGTATAATGGTGCTACTTGAAGCCTGAAAACGATCGCCCATAAAAAAAACAAAAAACGAGCAAACAGCAGTAGCAGACGTCCTGACTGGATTCTACGTTAGCATAGATCCCTCCAGAGTTTCGTGCACACGGTTTAAGTAAAAATGAAAAAGTTTGAGGTTTTACATTTAGTTCAGTATTACCTGTTGCCTGTGTCCTTGTCTTTTGGGAAAATACTTTACACAAGTAATGGCTCAAAGAGGATTCCTTTTTTTTTTTTTTTCACTGTGCTGCAATTGTTTACTGGATTATTTGTGCCATTAATTAGTGTCAACTAATTTTTATTCAATCTCCGCACAGGATATGCTTGTGAAGATGGATTATGGGGGAGAGCAGAAGTGCGTTGAAGTTCCACAAAGGGATGAATGAAGGACATGCATATTGTATTGAAGAAATAAGTGATGAGAATGCTGTTATTTGCATTTACCAGCTCATCTATGTCAGACCTTTTGATAAACAAAATTCTAATGAAAGTGAGAACATTTATACTGTTACATCTTTCAGAAAATGTTTTGAAATTGTGGTGCACAGTTCAGAATAAATGTTTTTCAAAAACCGTTGCATCTTTTTAGTAAATGTTTATTTCCAAAATAAATTTCTAGAAGTTCAGAACAGTAAAATTCCCACTTTTTAGTATGAATTAGAAGATAACTCTTGCGTAGATAAACTAAAATACTCTTTGAGAGTTAATATATAAACTCTTAACACCAAGTGTTAAATTATCAACTCCAGACAGATTTGGTGTTTAACACTAAATCAGAGTTAACATACCAACTCTCCAAAAAGAGTTAAATTAACACTCTCTGGTGTGGACCCATATAGACACTTTAATAGTGTTGAAATCAAATCCGACAGTGTTAATTTGGACATGCTGGATTTGCTGTGTAATGTGGATTTAAAAAAGCACCAAAAGGTGCAACAAACAAAGTCAAAAAAAATAAAATGGGGCAAAGAACACACAACTCACAGGAGAGACATCACTGTATCATGGCTTCCTTGAATTCAGTTAAATTGAGTTTATTTATTTTTTTCTCCCAAGAAAACATTTTTAATTAATTAAAAACAAGAAGGATATAGCTAATACAATAGAAATTAAAAGTTATAGAAGAAAATTAAAATGCTAAAAATGGAGCATGCACCGTGACGCAAACCGTAAATTTTATCCAAACTAAAGGTTTAAATCACCGTCAATTTCAGTATTTTATGCAGGAAATAGATTCAGAGAATGCCGACATTCCTTATCATACAGAGGTCCGTTGGCTGAGTTGGGGAAAAGTTCTCAATTGAGTTTTTGAGCTCAGCAGGGAAATCTGTCAGTTCATGAACATGGCATGTATGATGTGGTGAAGGCATTTCAAGTGAAGCAGTCACAAATGCACCAGTGCAACTTGCCTCTCTTTCCCTGTTGCCAAGTAATGTTGAACCACGTCAGCGCAACAGTGTTCCCAAATGCGCACTTTGCTGATAAACTGAGCGCACTGATTTTACTCAGCGCTTTGGTGACTTTGAAGCACAAAAAGAGAATTTCGAGCTGCTTCACAACCCATTTACGTGAAAACTGCACCTGTGCAGATTCAGATGGAGCTGCACTGTAATGGGACACTCAAGGCAAAGTACGACACTGAATGGCCCGCACAGTTTATTAGTTCCATTCCTGAAGCAAAGCCCAGCTCCGTCTACATGCAGCTCCAAACTTGTGTATGCTTTCATTTATTTTCATTTTTTTGGCAGCATGTTCATATTTCTAACTAGCATAATTTTGACAGGATATATATTTATGAAGAGCAAAATATTTACAGTTTATTTTTTTAAGTTTATTTATTCTGGAATAATATTCCTGTCTATTTTTAATTCATATTTATGTTTAAAAATAATCATTTTAGTGTGTTCAATAAATGTTTATCTTGTTTGGCCCGCGACCTAAAGTGTGCCTTGAGGTTTAGCCCCCTGTGCAATTGAGTTTGACACCCCTGCTCTAAGGGATTAATAGGAAGAAATCTCTGTCAGAACCAGGCTCAGATAGGGCAGCCATCTGCTGCAACCGGTTTTGGGGTGAGGGGAGGAAGACAGGGCAAAAGATCCACTTTGCAAGAGAGCCAGGGATTAATAGCAATGATTAAATGCAGAGTGGTGTATAAAGACATAGCGAATTAGGTGAATGAAGAAGAAACATTCAGTGCATCATGGGAAGCCACCACTAGCCTAGCTGCATTGTACCAGATTCAGCGAGGGTGTAGGGTCACCTGATCCAGCCCTAACTATACAGTCGTGGCCAAAAGTTTTGAGAATGACACAAATATTAGTTTTCACAAAGTTTGCTGCTAAACTGCTTTTAGATCTTTGTTTCAGTTGTTTCTGTGATGTACTGAAATATAATTACAAGCACTTCATACTTCAAAGGCTTTTATCGACAATTACATGACATTTACGCAAAGAGTCAGTATTTGCAGTGTTGGCCCTTCTTTTTCAGGACCTCTGTATTTGACTGGGCAACCTCTCAATTAACTTCTGGGCCAAATCCTAACTGATCGCAACCCATTCTTTCATAATCACTTCTTGGAGTTTGTCAGAAGTAATGGGTTTTTGTTTGTCCACCTGCCTCTTGAGGATTGACCACAAGTTCTCAATGGGATTAAGATCTGGGAAGTTTCCAGGACATGGACCAAAAATTTCAACGTTTTGGTTTTGGTCCCCGAGCCACTTAGTTATCACCTTTGCCTCATGGCACGGTGCTCCATCGTGCTGGAAAATGCATTGTTCTTCACCAAACTGTTGTTGGATTGTTGAAAGAAGTTGTTGTTGGAGGGTGCTTTGGTACCATTCTTTATTCATGGATGTTTTTTGGGGCAAAATTGTGAGTGAGCCCACTTCCTTGGATGAAAAGCAACCCCACACATGAATGGTCTCAGGATGCTTTACTGTTGTCATGACACAGGACTGATGGTAGCGCTCACCTTTTCTTCTCTGGACAAGCCTTTTTCCAGATGCCCCAAACAATCGTAAAGAGGCTTCATTGGAGACTATGACTTTGCCCCAGTCCTCAGCAGTCCATTCAACATACTTTCTGCAGAAGATCAATCTGTCCCTGATGTTTTTTTGGGAGAGAAGTGGCTTCTTTGCTGCCCTTCTTGACAAGAGGCCATCTTCCAAAAGTCTTCGCCTCACTGTGCATGCAGATGCGCTCACACCTGCCTGCTGCCATTTGTGAGCAAGCTCTGCACTGGTGGCACTCCGATCCCGCAGCTCAATCCTCTTTAGGAGATGATCCTGGCGCTTGCTGGACTTTCTTGGACGCCCTGAAGCCTTTTTAACAAGAATTGAACCTCTTTCCTTGAAGTTCTTGATGATCCTATAAATTGTTGATTTAGGTGCAATCTTAGTAGCCACTAGTGATGGCCAAATGAAGCTTTCTGAAGCACTGAAGCTTGTATTGAAGAACGGTTCATTACTCAAAGCTTTTCAACACAGTCCTCTCTGGTGACATCTGGTGGCCAAAAATATGAAGAGCAGCTTGAATCCCCAAAATAAAACCAACTGCTTCATTATGATTGCTCACGCTACAGCAGGGGCAATTCTAGGATCAGAGATATGGGGGTGCTGAGCACTCAGAGAGCTGCCCAGCCAGGCAAGATAAACTTACTCATCATGATGAGACTTCTTCCCTGTCTATTCCTCGCTGGCTTCAAATCTCTCAGTGGAATGATCAGTGGTTCGCTATCTGTCACCATCAAAACACCACAAATCCCACGAATGATTCATTTCCTTATAAACCATTGAATCAGACGCCGAAGCAGTTAGGCTCTAAATGAAGCTTCGGACGTCACTGATCACGTGACTCTGGCCAAACGAATCAAGCTTCAACACAGTGCTTCTGAAGCAGTGTGTTAATTTTTTTGACACACGCACCGTAGCGTCAGCTTCAAGCGGGCCATCACTAGTAGCCACAATATCCTTGCGTGTGAAGCCATTTTTATGCAACGCAACGATGGCTGCACGCTTTTCTTTGCAGGTCACCATGGTTAACAATGGAAGAACAATGATTTCAAGCATCACCCTCCTTTTAACATATCAAGTCTGCCATTCTAACCCAATCAGTCTGACATAATGATCTCCAGCCTTGTGCTCCTCAACATTCTCACCTGAGTTAACAAGACGATTACTGGAATGATCTCAGCAGGTCCTTGAATGACAGCAATGAAATGCAATGGAAAGGTATTTTTGGGATTAAGTTAATTTTCATGGCAAAGAAGGACTATGCAATTCATCTGATCACTCTTCATAACATTCTGGAGTATATGCAAATTGCTATTATAAAAACTTAAGAAGCAACTTTTTCAATTCAGAATCAGAATCAGAAAGGGTTTTATTGCCAAATGTTGAGCAGGTTTACAACATTAGGAAATTGCTGCGGTGCTTCAGTGCAAATTTCCAATATTTATGTGATTCTCAAAACTTTTGGCCACGACTGTAGAGCATATAGTTAGCGTTTGATCAGGAGACCCTGCATCATCTCTTAGTTTATAGAAGAAGGGAGATTAGGGAAGTAGAGAAAGCTTGGCAAAACAGACAATCAAGACACTCATAGGGGAAGTTAAACTCAAAGCAACGCACAAGAGATACTATCACCCATCTATCTAACTATCATAGTAAAACAGGAAATAATAGAGAAAAGACACACACTTAACAAGGTAAAAGAAGAACACTGGGGAGGCAGGAATAACAAAGTGAAGACAAAACTGAAACTCACCATAATAATGAGAAAATAGACTCTACCATAGTAAAGTGATAAAGGTTTCAAACAAGAATCTAAGAATGCAATAAAAAAACCAAAACAAAAATCGAAGCCTTAACCCTTTAAAGCCAGTCGGAGCGGGCACGCTGCGTTTTGCTTAACTATTTTTAAATCCCGGTAGCACTGCAACCATGTAAGCTAGCAATAATTTTTTTTGTATATGAAACCGGAGAAATTTTACTTATATCTTATGCCATCAGTTTGTCCTAGGTAACGGTTTCCTTCCACATATAGCTTTGAAAAAACTACATAAAAAGCACTTGCAGCAACAAAAACATAATATTCCAGAAACAAGCTTTGCTGATCTGATCAGCTGTTCGTAACACTTCCTATGTCCATCAGCGCGAACTATCGCATATCCGCCATGACCTGGCCGAAACCGGAAGTGATGTCATTTTGCGGAAATGTAGTTTTTTTTTTTTTTTTTTTACCATCAGGGCCTCATGAGCCTATACTGGTGTTTTTAAAAGTTATGTTTGACTTTATGACTTTTTGTGTCGTTTCTGGGATGCTTAGAAGTCAAATTGCACTGCTGGAAATAGTTTATTTTGATGCATATACTATTTTCTTTTTGCAAATTTGCATTTTAATATTTTCGTTTTTCCTGCAGTATATAAAAATTGGCGAATTTCAAAAATAAAACTATGAAGACACTCAAAATAAATTTCCTGTGGTGGGAAACTATTTTGTGCAACTTTTTTGTATTTACAGTTTTGAGGGATAAGCCTCTTAAAATTCTCTAACTAGAAATATATGTTAAAAAAAAACCAAAACGATTTTCAATTTTTTTGTAGTTTATTGCACTTTTTTGCAATTTATGTAATTACTATGCACTTAATGCATACATATTATTAAAATTTGGGCTATAATGGTTGTTTTGGTGTACAGCAACTTGAAATGCTCCCAAAAATGGCACTACAGTATGTAAAAATATAATATAATATATAACACTGTGTCGGTTTGAAAGGTACTGTCTTAAAGTTTTTCTAGTCCTACCTGGATAACAGGAGTTTTTCTGTTCACCTCGGTGAACTGTCATCTCCCAGAGCTCCTTTAACTTGTGGTGTACCTCAGGGGTCCATTCTAGGCCCCCTGCTGTTTACTCTGTATTTGCTCCCTCTGGGCGATGTGCTGCGCAAACATAATGTGTCCTTCCACACCTTTGCTGATGACATTCAGATCTACCTCCCTCTGAGGTTAGACTGTAAGGACTCTCTGCAGCCGTTATTCTTCTGTCTGTCTGACATTAAGACTTGGATGGCTCTTAAGTTCCTACATCTAAATGAAAGTAAAACTGAAGTCATTGTGTTTGGGCTTCCTAAAGACCCCAACCTTTCCTTTGATTTTATGGGACCCATAACTTCCAAATGTACTTCCTCCATTAAGAGCCTCGGTGTTACTTTTGACAGTGCTTTTAAATTTGATAAACAAATCAGCTCTGTAGTCAAGGGATCTTTTTATCATCTACGGATTTTAGCTAAAGTCAAGTCCTACCTGTGCAGGAACAATCTAGAAAGGGTGGTCCATGCTTTTATTACATCACGGCTGGACTACTGTAACTCCCTTTATGCTGGTTTAGATCGTTCCTGTCTGCATCGCCTCCAACTGGTGCAGAACGCTGCTGCTCACATGCTGACTGGTTCCAAAAAGAGAGACCACATCACTCCGGTCCTCTGCTCTTTCCACCGGCTCCCAGTTGCTTTTAGGCTTGATTTAAAAATTTTACTGCTGGTTTTTAAGGTTCTTAACGGTACTGCACCTCCTTACCTGGCAGAGCTTCTTAGCATTTATCGCCCCAGGGGATCTTTGAGGTCAGCAGACCTGATGCTTTTAGATGTTCCCAGGTACAGATTAAAGACTAGGGGAGAGAGGGCTTTTGCTGTGGCTGCACCCAGACTGTGGAACAGTTTACCTCCTCACATCAGATTCTCCACAAGCCTAGGAACTTTTAAAACTGCTCTTAAAACTCACCTCTTCTCATTGGCTTTTAGCAAGGTTTAACTTACTGTTTTAACTTATTGTTTTATCAGTGAGGTGTTTTATGTACTTGTGTTTTATTGTATTTTATATTTGGATTTTATTGTACAGCACTTTGGTCAGCCTTGGTTGTTGTTAAATGTGCTTTATAAATAAACTTGACTTGACTGACTTGACTAAAAGCTCTGGCAGCCGTGGTTCGATGGTAGGTCTTAAAGGGTTAAACACTGAGTAGCAGGTAAAAGCTAAAGAGAATCTCAGACATTATATTAACTAACGGGTCAAACAGAAACATAAGAACCATAAGACTGGGGAACAGGTACTCCTACAAAGTTTAAAATCAATTGCCCCTAAAGTTCGGATCACTTTTTACTGTAGTTTAATTTATTTATGCCTTTTCAATTATTATTTACTTACCTCCCATTTCCCATTGTCTTCTTTGTCTGCTTCAGGCATAAACATCCGATCAAAAAGATGAGAAAAGGGCCCGTGCCCTTTATATGAAAAAATAAATATATAAATTATTTGAACAATAGGGTGATTTGTGATAACTTATTATTAGTCATTGCACACTGACTAGTATAGACAGGTACTTGTATAGATGGGAATGCAGTGCAGTGAACAGCTTCTAGTTAAAAGGAAATATTGTATAACACTGAAACGTAGATAGCATTTATTTTATTAAGATGAGAAACATCTGTTGTATAGTGTATATCATATTTTATCCTATTAAATGTTCATCCTGTTTAGACTTTATTCCTAGTCACATCAGTGGTCAAGGTCAACATAATACTTGACATGGGGATAGTTTCATTTTAGTTTCATGTTTAATCACACCTTATGATGACCATCTGCAACATAATACTTGTGATACATAAAATATTTGTATTACTTACCTAGGTCATGACAAAGACCGGCAATCTGCACACAGAGGACATCTTGTTCACTGATGAGTGATTCATTCAACTCATCTAACCTCTTCAACTTGACCAACTCCTCAGACGTCAACTTCTTCAACCCCTTCAACTCCTCCAGTGCCTCGATCTGCTCCAACTGCTTTACCCTCAGAGCTTTTGCAAGCTCACCTGCTAAATGTGCCACCCTTTAAAGAATAAAGGTAGAACACACACACATACACATACTCTTTAGTGCATTGGATTAATTGTTTTCAGTTGGTACATTGCTACACTGCTAAAAATAGTAAAAAAAAAAAAAAAAAAAGTAATACTTTGAAAACACATCAGATCTAAAGTATATCAAAAAAATCTCCTTTGGGCTATATAAAATATTATCAGTCAATCAATCAATCAATAAACCAGTCTGTCCCTTGTTTTGGAATTTTGTTACATGTGTGCAAACCCATGGACATACCCAATTGAGTGTTCAAAGCGGTTGTGGGATGCTCCTGGATAAACAAAATACACCCCACCAAGTTGCTTGATGTTTCGTAGTCTCTGGAACTCAGGGGTGTTTATAATTTTGACAAGAACTGGGTGTAACTCAATGTGGCCATGGATGGGATCATTAAACACCTTTGTGAAGAAAAAGAACAAGACGACAATCAAAAGAAGACTAAAAAGAATTAAACGATTTCCAGGTCTTACCCAAGAACAGGTAGCAGGTCTCAGTCCTTTTATATATAACTTAATGTTTTTCAAACAGTGGTATGTAAGCATTGAGGCTGATGCTAGGCTAAGGATCTTCTAGTATCATGCCTTTTACTGTGGCAATGGCAACTTGTTTAAATAAAAATAAGGTATTTTCCCACGAGGAAATCTAACTGATATTTTATCCTTGTCCTTTTGAATATTTTTGATATTTGATAGAGCTGATGCTCTCATGGAGTCCTTTAGTGCTGCAGGCAGATTCTGCTATTCCTATACTTATTTTCCACCCTGATTTACGAATAAATTCTTTACAAATCCTACCATGTGAATTCATGGATTTTTTTTTTCACATTCTGTCTCTCACAGTTGAAGTGTACCTCTGGTGCAAATTACTGACCTCTGTCATCATTTTAAGTGGGGGAACTTGCGCAATCGGTGGCTGACTAAATACTTTTTTGCCCCACTGTATATTAGGTTTGTCATTCCATGACCAATTCTGGACATCTGTATGACGCCCAAACTTGGTCTACAATTTGGGCATTCAACCACGCCCCAACCTGGATGTCAATAAGACGTTCAACATTTCAACTTTGGTTGGGTAATTTTTTTGGATGTCATGTAGACATCTATGACAGGTGCAGGCCAATTTATGATTAATAAATGTAATTTTTTTTAATTGGACAATATTGTAACGTTCACAAATGCTCTCAAGCACCAGACGTTTTGATTTCACCACGGTTAATTGAAAAGGCACAGGAAAATGGACTGTTAACCCACAGGAGAATCCTCCAGTCCATTCCCCTCCAGCTCCGAACAACAACAACAGGACCCACCTTCCCACACACACTCACTCACTTTTTCTGCAATGCAGCCAAATATGTCTTTTAAAGAAACAACAACAGTGCACAGAGATTATTTTAATTAAACAACTTATTTGTTTGTAACTAGGCCCATTTACAGCATCCTGCATGCATTTGTCCCTAACCATCAGGAACCCTCCAGTTAACTTTTATCAGGTGGGAAAAAAGTATTCATCCTCCAGCTTCACTGTGTTTATGTTATGCTAACATAGCTTTGTCGCTAGCGATCACATAGCACATTATTATATACCAGCTAGTCCAACTTCAGTAACTCTACAAACATCACTGCTGTTTAGTTTTTGTCCTTATTTATGTTGGAAGTGATAGCAGAGCTGTACGTTTTAATTTATTCAAAAATCTCTTAGTCAGAACATGGTATATCATGTTTAGCTGGAAATTAGTTAGAAGTTAGCAGGAAGTTAGCTAACTCTGTTGAATTTAATAAATTCTGTTTTCATGGATACCTGGATGTTAAACTTAATTGTTACGCCTAGTAAGGCAGCAACGCTGATCATTTTATTAAAGATGAATTAGACAGTTTTTAACTCTCAGTGATGCTGCAGTGTTCGTTGGGAAAGAAAAGCAATTTACCGTATTTTTTGGACCATAAGGCGCACCGGATTATAAGGCGCACTGTTGATGAACGGATCTGTTTTCTTTCGTTTGACTTTGGGACATGAAGCATACAGACTTTTGGACCCAGATTACTCCACGAGGCTCCTGACTACGGCAGCTGTAATGCTCCGACAATCCATCAAGCAGTGCGGCTTCGTAGTTACCAAAGTCGTACTAAAACATTTTTTGACAGATTTTTGAGCGCCGTGGACCAAATCAGTTCAAGGTCAGTAAGCACAACCAGAATTCATACATAAGGCGCACCGGGAGGGAGAGACCGAGAAAGAGAGCCAGGGACAACGACATCACATTAGAAAGGTATAGTAATCATCCACAACTATTTTCAGTTGCGGATGATAAAAGATTCAGAAAGTTTATTCATGCAGGCCCATATGACAGAGAATGTGCATCTTCTTTTTGTTTTCATATTTTAATTTATATTTAATTGTGTTGTGGTTTGCAGTGTTTTGTGTTGTTTCAGTTTAAATTTGTTTAAAAGGAAAAAGCTGAAAATTTAAATAGTTAAAAGTTGAAATGTAAATAGTTGTTTTTTGTATTATAAGATTTATTTATTACATTTTATGTGGAGTAAATAAATAAAAGTATATTTACAGTGGCCCCTAGAGACAAAGCACATAAAAACTCCAAAGCACATTCAAACTCCGAAGCATGCAAAAACACCAAAATGCATAAAAACTCCAAAACACGTAAAAACTCAGAAGCACATACAAACTCAGAAGCACGTATAAACTCCAAAACACGTACAAAACACTAGTGATGTGTGGCTCGATCCTGAAATATCGATTCCTCCAATACCAGTCATTTATGTTCTAGAATAGATTCTCACATTAAAATATCGATATTTTTAGTAATTTAGGGTAAATTTGTAGTTTGTCATTAATAGGAACACAGTGGAAAGAAACTATAACATTCGGATTGTCTTCATTCAAAGGAACTACTTCCTCTTCCGCCTTTCATAGTCATGCGCGAAATACGGCTGTATAAATGTCTTGTAATCTGGGTCCAAAACACCGCCGGCTTCATATCCCAAAGTCAAACGAACACTGCAGCATCACTGAGAGTTAAAAACGGTTTAAATCAGGGGTCGACAAGTACCATCTAAAATTTCCAGGGATGTCAATGTGACATATGATTGCATTAGCAATAAATTTAATAACGCTCTATATTAACAGTTACACACTATATAGAACAACTTTATAGAACTATAGTTGTTCGCAGATGTTGGCAGCTATAAGCGAATAGTTATCAGCTATTTTGAAACAAAAAAGACACTTTTTATCCATAAAAAGAACACTATAACAGCAAATGAACTGTACAACAGAAAATGCAAATGCTGATGATTCAGGATTTCAGGATGTTAGTAGGGCACTTTGAGCTCTTGTTGCCAAAATTGGGACCACATTTAATGAGCTAAATGACCTGAAGCAGCATCTAGCTGTGTCTCCAAGGTAAATAGTTATTTTACTATTTACATATCATTGTATATTCAGTACCACTGCATGTTTTGAGCTACGAACAAACTTGTTGCCAAATCCAGTGGTCTGATTGGTCAGATCTGAAAATAACCAAATTCATCCACCTAAGCGCATTTGGTGTCCAAAAAATATCCATTCACATAAATATTTTGGATTCCTTTTCTTGGAAAATGAAGCAAGTACAAAATGGGGTACTTGGACAGAAAACTCAAATACAAAAACATATTTCAATATATCGAGTTTTTTGTGGAAAATTAACCGTCACTAATCCGACTGAAGTGTAGTTAAAAGGCTTTAGCAAACTCATCTTGAACAAAAAACTATATACAATATAGAAATATGAAAACAAATAAAATATAAAATTTAAAAAATAATTCTTATATGAGTCCCCCCAACCCAGCACCTGCTTCATAATATCATGACTTATGTTACTGTTTAAGTGTGTGTTAATTACCTTGGCCATGGTGATGAACTTCAGTCTGCACAAAAAGGATGTCTCTGTTGCTGATGTCAAGTTCTGACTGCTATGTACATCAAGCTCTCCTCCTTATATTAACATGTATTTGGTGTTTATGCTCCTCCCCTCTGTCTTCTGTCTTTCTATTTGTGTATGTGTATCTATGGGTGTGGTGCTCACATCACTGACTACTTACCTCTGCATAGGACAGACCCAGTGTTGCCAACTTAGTGACTTTGTTGCTATATTTAGCGAGTTTTCAGACTCCCTTGGAGACTTTTTGATGTGAAAGCGGGTATCGCTTTTACTCTCAAAAAGCAGCGGGTGCCGCCCGTTCCAAAGCGCTCACGGGCGGAGGATAGTCCTCCCCCAGCTGCTATCAGGGCAGAAGATGTTCACGCCTATGCATCCGAACTGCAAATGAATCCCGCATGAGCGAAGCCGCTGCTCCCGCACTGACTGTAACGCAGTCGCTTGGTGTCAAAGCTGTGGTAGCTGGACTCCATTTTGTCCCTGTAGTCCTTTCTGGCCTTTTTTATGGACTTTCGGAGGTCATACCTGGCTGCTTTACATGCATCAGCGTCCCCGGAGTTAAAGGCAGAGATCCGCACTTTTAGCTTGGCGCGAACGTCTTTATTTACCAAGGGTTTCTGATTTGGATATATGTGGTTTTTGTGATGGTATCATCCATGCACTTTCCAATATATCCAATGACAGAGTCTGTGAGTTCATTGATGTTGCCATCAGTTGCATCCACAAATATCTGCCAGTCAGTTGTGTCAAAGCAGTCCTGCAGGACCTCCTCAGCCTCACTGTCCCATTTGTAAATAACCCTGGAAGCTGGGTTTTTCCTGTTTTAGTCTTTGAATGGAGTGTAACAGTGGTCCAGTGTTTGATTACCTCTTGTGGGGAAGGAGATGTGCTGATAGTATTTGGGGAGAACTCTCTTCATGTTCTTCAAGTGTCATGTTATCTCATCAACTGCCAGAGAGAGTACACACACACACACACACACACACACACACACACACACACACACACACACACACAGAGTTTGTAGGTTATTTTGCGTGTTGAAAGGGAGCAAATAGGGAAAATCGATTTGAATGTGGAAACATTTACATGTGTACTTTGAAACCCAAATATATAGTCAATACCCAGCATTTTGCATTTAACCAAATAAATGAAAGCGTAAGACACTGAGTTTGTGGAACAACTTTGGATCACAGCCCTACATGATTCTCTGAAATTATTTCCAATGCAAACAAAACTTATTTAGAAATGAATGTGTGTTTCAACATACCTTTTTGGCCCAACACGAAACAAACCAGAAAGCAATTAAAGAAATCAACAAAATAAAATCTAATCAACAATAAAAGACAAAAGGTGTGTTCAAATAGTTCATTTTTTTCATTACTAAATAAGACAGGTAACCTGTGTGGTAGCCATTGTAAGAGCTGTTCCAATTCTCCAAATAATAAAGAAAGGACCTTTGGTGCTTCCTTTGTTGTATTTTTACAGTGATATCATTATATAGGTATTTGTAGTACTTTCTACAGTGGGCCTGTGAGGTCAAATGTACTGCAACTTAAGGAAGAACCAACAAATAGAAAAATGCTGCTTGTTTCGTCCCCTGGCTAGTCTAGGGGGTTGAAGGGACGACCATAAAGGTGGATAGAGAAGGAGGAGCCAAGATGGTAAGTGTAGAAGGTTTATTTAGTGCTGGTGATGAGATTTGGGGTTCAGACTGAGGTATAACGTCAGGGAGAGCCAAGGCCAACATAACAAACAAAACATCCCTGATGTAGAAATAAAAGAAACTTACCTAACTCAGAAACCAGTCTTACTTGTTATCATCTATCGTCCACCTCGGCCTTATACAGAGTTTCTGTCTGATTTCTCAGACTTTATATCTAATTTAGTTCTGAGCTCAGATAAAATAATTATTGTGGGTGATTTTAACATCCATGTAGATGCTAAAAATGACAGCCTCAACATGGCATTTGATCTGTTATTAGACTCAATTGGTTTCTCTCAAAATGTAAAAGAACCCACCCACCACTTAAATCACACTCTAGATCTTGTTTTAACATATGGCATAGAAACTGAACATTTAACAGTGTTTCCTGAAAACCCTCTCCTGTCTGATCATTTCCTGATAACATTTACAATAATTGATTACACAGCGGTGGAGAGTAGACTTTATCAAAGTAGATGTCTTTCTGAAAGCGCTGTAACTAAGTTTAAGAATATAATCCACCCGGTTTCTGGACAGGGTATTTTGCTATTATGTCAACTGTTCTTGGGGTAACTCTTCATCCTTGTCCTCTGATTGCTGTGTTTGGGATTCCTGCTCGCTCACTTACACTTGATTCCACACAAAGGGATATTATAGCCTTCACATCCCTATTAGCGAGACGTCTAATATTGTTGCATTGGAAGTCTGCTAAGTATCCTACTATTTCCCAGTGGCTTAAAGATGTCATGTTTTTTTTAAAACTTGAAAAAATTAAATATACGTTGAGAGGTTGCACAGCCAAGTTTTTTCACAAGTGGCAACCCTTTATCTCTTATTTTGCTAGTCTAGAGGTATTGCCTGTTTAAATCTACTTTTGTTACTGTTATATTCCTCTAATATGTTTGATGGTTGCGTTGATCTGTGTGGGACTGGGGGGGGGGCATTGTGTTTTTTTTCTATATATATATATATATATATATATATATATATATATATATATATATATATATATATATATATATATATATATATATATATATATATACACATTTACTTAGGAAAATGAAGAAAGGTTGATTGTATTTCGGTAACTGCAAGTACTGTTTTCTTTTTTCAATAAAAATATTTTCAAAAAAAAAAAAACAAAAGAAAAGAATATAATCCACCCACTGTTATTATCTTCAATGCCCTGTACCAACACTGAGCAGAGCAGCTATCTGAACGCTACCCCAACAGAGGTCGATTATCTTGTTAATAATTTCACCTCATCACTACGTACGACTCTGGATACTGTAGCTCCTGTGAAAACCAAGGTCTCTAATCAGAAGTACCTGACTCCGTGGTATAATTCTCAAACACGTACCCTAAAGCAGATGACTCTTAACCTGGAGAGGAAATGGCGTGTCACAAATTTAGAGGATCATCATTTAGCCTGGATAAATTGTTTGCTGCTCTATAAGAAAACCCTCCGGAAAGCCAGAACATCTTACTATTCGTCACTGATTGAAGAAAATAAGAACAAAAAGCATCTCTAGACCCAGCTGTCTTAGCTAATTATAGGCCAATCTCCAACCTTCCTTTCATATCAAAAATCCTTGAAAGAGTAGTTGTCAAACAGCTAACAGATCATCTGCAGAGGAATGGCTTATTTGAAGAGTTTCAGTCAGGTTTCAGAGCTCATCACAGCACAGAAACAGCTTTAGTGAAGGTTACAAATGATCTTCTTATGACCTCTGACAGTGGACTCATCTCTGTGCTTGTCCTGCTAGACCTCAGTGCAGCGTTCGATACCGTCGACCATAATATCCTATTAGAGCGATTAGAACATGCTGTAGGTATTACAGGTACTGCACTGCAGTGGTTTGTATCATATCTGTCTAATAGACTCAAATTTGTACATGTAAATGGAGAGTCCTCTTCACACACTGAGGTTAATTATGGAGTTCCACAGGGTTCAGTGCTAGGACCAATTCTGTTTACATTATACATGCTTCCCTTAGGCAACATCATTAGAAGACATAGCATACATTTTCACTGATATGCAGATGACACCCAGCTCTATCTGTCCATGAAGCCAGATAACACTCACCAATTAGTTAAACTGCAGGAATGTCTTAAAGACATAAAGACCTGGATGGCTGCTAACTTTCTGCTTCTTCATTCAGATAAAACTGAGGTTATTGTACTCGGCCCTGAAAAGCTTAGAAATATGGTATCTAACCAGATTCTTACCCTGGATGACATTACCTTGGCCTCCAGTAACGCAGTGAGGAACCTTGGAGTCATTTTTGACCAGGACATGTCCTTCAACGCACATATTAAATATGTAAGAGTGCGTTCTTCCTTTTATTACTTCCAGGCTGGACTACTGTAATTCATTATTATCAGGATGTCCAAAAAACTCACTGAAAAGCCTTCAGCTAATCCAAAATGTTGCAGCAAGAGTCCTGACAGGGACTAGAAAGAGAGAGCATATTTCTCCTGTTTTGGCTTCCCTTCATTGGCTCCCTGTTAAATCCAGAATTGAATTCAAAATCCTGCTCCTCACATACAAGGTCTTAAATAATCAGGCCCCATCTTATCTTAATGACCTTGTAGTACCATATCACTCTATTAGAGCACTTCGCTCTCGCTCTGCAGGCCTACTTGTTGTTCCTAGAGTATTTAAAAGTAGAATGGGAGGGAGAGCCTTCAGTTTTCAGGCCCCTCGTCTGTGGAACCAGCTTCCAGTTTGGATTCAGGAGACAGACACTGTCTCTACTTTTAAGATTAGGCTTAAAACTTTCCTTTTTGCTAAAGCATATAGTTAGGGCTGGACCAGGAGACCCTGAATCCTCCCTTAGTTATGCTGCAATAGACGAAGGCTGCCGGGGGATTCCCATGATGCTTTGAGTTTTTCCTTTCCAGTCACCTTTCTCACTCACTGTGTTAATAGACCTCTCTGCATTGAATCATATCTGTTATTAACCTCTGTCTCTTTTCCACAGCATGTCTTTTATCCTGTCTTCCTTCTCTCACCCCAACCGATCACATGGCCCCGCCCCTCCCTGAGCCTGGTTCTGCCGGAGGTTTCTTCCTGTTAAAAGGGAGTTTTTCCTTCCCACTGTCGCCAAAGTGCTTGCTCATAGAGGGTCATATGATTGTTGGGTTTTTCTCTGTATCTATGAAGCGCCTTGAGGCGACTTTTGTTGTGATTTAGCGCTATATAAATAAAATTGAATTGAATTCAAAGAAGCAAAATATACAACCTATAACCATAACCTACCTAACAACACATGAACAGGAGAAAACAGGGTGTTAAAGCAAAAGGCAGCTCTCCCCTACAAGCAGTCTGAACATGCTCATACAAGTTACAAAGGCATGCAAGCCTGCACAGGTATGGCAACCAAAATGGCCAGAGGGCACAGAAGCACAGCTCCACAGGCCTTAAGTAGTGCTCTGCTGATTACCAATTAGCCAGACTCTGCGCAGCATCCAATCAGGACAGAGGAGGTGGAGCCTAGACAAAACAAAGGGTTAGAAGGGAGAAGAGACATCCTCCTGGGGGATGTAACACTGCTTAAGCATATGCATTGTTTGTCCTTTATTTTGACCTGTGTTAAACAACAGGGTAAAAATACCTTGTGTCTAAGAAGCATGTTTTGTAGTACACTGTAAAAAAAAAATTGTAGAATTTACGGTGAATTACTGGCAGCTGTGGTATGGGGCGCCGTTTGTAAACTGAAACATGCCGAAATTAACAGCAACATTTTTCCACATTTAGCTCTAAATCTTACAAAAACATGTTTTTTCCAGTCATTTTTTACAACATTTAGTAAAATATTTGTAACTTTTCATATTTAAAACCGGATTTTAAATGTTAAATCTGAATGCTAAATGTTAAATCTAAATGTTAAATGTTAAATCTAAATGCTAAATGTTAAATATTATATATAAATCTAAATGTTAAATGTTAAATCTAAATGTTATATATAAATCTAAATGTTAAATGTTAAATGTAAATATTATATATAAATCTAAATGTTAAATGTTAAATCTAAATGTTATATATAAATCTAAATGTTAAATGTTAAATCTAAATGTTATATATAAATCTAAATGTTAAATGTTAAATCTAAATGTTACGGGAAACAAAATATTTAGCTAATATGCAAATTTATTGTACGGGTCAACGGAAATACCAAAATAAAAGCTTCAAGAAAACCTCCCGCGCTAAAGTGTGCCGGTCGTGGTCAGGTTCTGTGTTTGCGCTCCTCTCACGGTCACTTTTGACTGCCATGAGCTGCTTCAACTATTCCCTACCAGCATGTCCAGCGATTTAGCTGAAAACATCGGAAGAGCTGTTTTGTCGGCCATCCAACGATTCAGCGGTAGTGCACCCTCGACCTCACAAACGCCGCAGCACTTGGTAAGTTTATTGTATAGCATTTTGGACGGGTTGATAGCAGTGTTAGCAAAACTAGCAAAGCTAAATTACTTAGCTAGTCCTCAATTATTTCATTTGGTAGGCAGCAGACAGAGATCGAACATCATACAACTCTATTTATTTATTTGGTAGGTAGGTAACAGTCGTTCTTGATGTAAATGTTTCCTTAGGAATCCAGCAATGCACCTGGACCAAGTAGACCTGCTGTCTCCACTGGGATACCATACCGCTCGGTAGGCCTTCTTACACATATCATTTAGCTGACTGATTTCTGTTTTTGTCACCTTAAATTAAATCCTGTCAAAGTAATGATTCTGATTCTACATACATTTCATCTTCTTAGGGGTCCATCACTAGCAGTGTCACATCACCACCAACAACATTCACAAGTTTTACGTCATATTTTATTACTGTTTTTGCTGTGAAGTGTCTTTTGATTGCTCACTTTCATATTTTAAAACTATTGATAAAATATTACTCTAGCTAATCTGTCACAGTACAATTGCCTCAAATTACCCATCTTTTGTTATAGAATTGTGCTCATTGAGATTTTCTGTGCCGTGTTCTAGGATGGTTACCAAGGAAGGCTTCAGATTTCCAAAGAGGAATTGGAAAATGTTCTTTCCCTGAAAACATCTTTTACTGAAGCTGCATCTATCCTTTCCATCTCCAGGCCCACTCTGTATAAGTTACTGCAAGACTATAATATCTCAGAGTCAAAATTCAATGTAATCAGTGACCATGAGTTAGATCAGATAGTGTCCCAGATAAAAACTGAACATCCAAATGTTGGAGAAGTGATGCTGATGGGTCATCTGCGTTCCAAAAACATAGTGGTTCAAAGATGGCGCGTAAGAAAGTCACTGCGGAGGGTGGACTCGGCTGGTGTTCTATCCAGGAGAAGAACTGCAGTTGCTCGGCGAGTATATTCTGTGCCTCATCCAAATTTCATATGGCACATAGATGGAAATCACAAACTGATTCGTTGGAAGTTTGTTGTTCATGGTGCAATAGATGGATACAGCAGGATGTTGATGTTTCTTCAGTGCTCCAGCAATAATCGAGCTGAGACTGTGAAAGCCCTCTTTACTGCAGCTGTTGGACAATTTGGCAGACCCCTGCATATCAGGACTGATCATGGAGGAGAGAACGCTCAGATTTGGGAGGACATGCGAGCAAGCAGGGGTGAAAGCTCTGTCTTAATGGGAAGTTCTGTGCACAACCAGAGGATTGAGCGTTTCAACCGAGACTTAAACAACAACTGTAGCCGCATTTATGCACCTATATTTTATGAATTGGAATCACTTGGTATCCTAGGCTTGGAAAATGCAACAGACCTATTTTGCCTTCATTATGTGTTTCTACCACGAATCAACCACACTTTGAAGGAATTCAAAGCTGGATATAACAATCACTCTATTTCCACTGAAGGTAATAGAACTCCCATCCAGCTTTTTTCCTGCGGAACTCATGTGTCTCATCGTCACAACCCAGAACTTTCTACAGCAGAGGTCATACCCTCCTTGTCAAACTCTGAAAATAGGTTTGTCCCATTAAATGACAGCGATTTACAAGAGCTATATACAAGCATTATATACAAGCATTCACCCTTTTGAAGAAGACAACAATAATGGTAAAACATTGTTTCAACGAACACAGCAGTATATTTTTAACAAACTTGTAAATGTGTGATCTCAACCACAGGATACCAGTGATGTTCTAAAGAGTGATGACACTTAGTATTCTTAAATGCTGTACAGCAAATGCGTTTTTTGTACTACTGCAGAAGCCCCTCCCCTCTAGCAGTGATGCCTCCTGCCACATAAGGACTCAAAGTTAATGACTGACAGTGACTCATAGGCTATTCAGAAGGCTACAACCACTTTTAGTTTATGGGTAAAACCAGTTATTCAGATTGCAGTAAAGATCAAATTCACACTGTAACAGTGTAATACAGTATAACAGTGAAAATTATCAACACGGAACAGTCAGTCTTTAAATCAATTCACAAGATTATCTACAGTATTGTGCTAATCATTGTAAAGTTGCAATAGTCTTAATAAATGTTGCTGTTAGATGTCTAAGTAATCCTGGCCTGTTCTACAAAGCATGTTTAGTATACTCTGTGCATAAACTGTTTTGAAATCTTGTTTAAAAAAAGAAAAAGCTTAATAAAATTATTAATTGTATTACACCAGGGACTTTATTGATTTGTTGTTGAAAATACAGAGTTAGCATTTTTATAAATCTATTGAAGCTTTGAAAATTATTACATTTCAACATTAAATGCAGTCAGAATTTATTTCAACTATCTTGTATCAAGCAAAGTTACTTGAAACTACAATTAATGAACAGGATTAGAGTTAACAAACCCACCATTTTAATTTCACTTTTTTGGAACATGTTTAGATGGTTCTGAATAAAGCTCCATTCATGAGTGCTACTAAGAAGCAGTAATGAAAAGCATCATCATCAGCCATTGTTGTTTCATTCACAAAAAACTGAAGCTCATTTGCACATGTGTGTGCAATCGGGAGATGTTTGCTTTCATCGTGAATGAATGTTATTTTAGGAGATGGTTGAAAACCTATGGCTGGAACCTTGCTGCTCCCGGTGGCAAAAGCCAAGATGTGACCAGGCCTCAAAGCCTTCACAAATGCCTCTTCATCCTTGGTAAGAGTCCTTTCTCCAAGTGAGTCTTTCAGCTCTTTATCTAAAAACAAAGAAAAACCACCGTTAACCTGGGGACACTAAAATAGTTAAAGCTTGAGCTAACAACTAAATGATGGCTAATGTTTTTATAAAAAACACAGAGGTTCTGTCTTTGCCTTGCTTGTCAGTTGTAAGCTATCATAGATCATTATTCCTGTTTTGTGTGTGCATGTGACATAAAAAGACAAAGTTTTACTTTAGTGTCCCGAATTGCTTCATGGCCAGACTACATTCTATGTGAATTTCTGCTTACTTTCGACACACTGGAGAAATTCCTGAAATTTGACCACCATCAGCTCCTCTCTAACTCTTCTGTTGCTCCCAAGGACAGAATAACTTGGCCTGAGAACCCCAGCAATTAAACTGGCTGTCAGATCTTTGTCCTCCCCCGATAGGTCAAGCAGAACACGCAAACTGGGGTTCTCTCTCAGGAGTGATAAAATCTAGACAGAAAAGTTTAGATAATTGTTAAATTCCAGTTTTAAATACAAAAAGTAGCTCACTCTAAATGATTATAAAATAATGATCAATTGATACAGAAAAAATATAAATCTCACTCCATAGTAGGACAAGCCATCAGTTAGTTGATCGAAACAGCTTTGCTGTTGCAGAACTGCAAGGTATAGAGCTGCATTTTTCACGAACAGATCTTTATTGGCCATGGTGACTGTGAGTGGAAGACCTTCAACTTGATATCGCCATGAGTCGCAGCAGCTGACTGCTTCCTCCAAATCATGTTGAGTTGTTGCATTTACAACCTAAATATTTTTTTTGTGATTAATATTTTATTGTACTTTTAGAACACTACAGTCCACTGCAGAGACAGATTACATCAAATAAAATAAAAAAAACATCAGCATAGCAGCAGAACAGTAGAGAATACCAAACCAAAATGAGGGGGGGCAAACAAAGCAAGAGATAAACAAAAGCATGATAAAACAACAACAAATAAACAAAAAAAGAAACAAAAACAGCCAGCCTTTGACTATGTGGGTCTTACTGCATGCCACACTCTGACATCCCCGAGAGTGCTTCGTCAGAATTCCAATGTCTATCCCACTCTGAAGTCTAGTCTGTTCGTTTTATTCTGGACAGATATGGATCCCACTTCAGATGGAAACTCTCCACTTCATTCAGGAGCCTGTATGAGAGTTGTTCTAGTGCAGCGAGTCTCCCTAGTTGGATATGCCATACAGAGACAGGTGGGTTGGAAGGGGCCTTCCACTGGGAGATAATGAGTTTACGCCCCAGCATCAATGCAGTCTGTACCCACTCAGCAGCCTTAGGTGGAGCATAGTTAAGGAGTGATGGGTCTCCCAAAACAAATAGTCTTGGTGAAAAAGGCATATCCCATCGTATGGTTGATTTGATAAAGTCATGTATCTCAGTCCAAAAGACTTGGGTTTTAGGACAGCTCCAAATCATATGGGTCAATGTGCCTACCCCAGTCTGACATCTCCAGCATTCAGGGGACTGTATGAGGTTCGCCCTATACAGTCTGTGTGGCGACCAGTAAATTCGGTGTAGTAATTTGAATTGGATTAGTCTCGTTCTAAGTTCCCTGGACACCTTTTTACTATTCTGCAAAATTGCAGTCCATTCCTGATCTGTAAAAGCCACACCAAGGTCAGATTCCCAAGCTAACCGGAGGGCGGGTAGCCCTTTACTCGTGCCCGTAACAAGCATTGAGTAATATTTAGAGACTTCACGACCCCCCCCCCCCCCCAAAGATTTTTTTGATGTAGCTGAGATATTCAATATTTGGAGGTGGTGTGGAGGAGGAACCAAAGGTTTTGAGCAATAAGTGCCGGAGCTAAATATTTAAGAAAAACACTTTAAATGTTTGTTTTTTTACCAGTGTACACAAATACTGCAGATGGTTCATTTTAATTGGACTCGAAACTTTTTTGTTTTGGTTTATTTGGCTGTATTTCACCAATAATTTTATTTTTTTAACAAAAAGGTAACAAATTGAAAATATAATACATGGAATTGCCTCTAATAACCAAAAGTGTATTTATTATATATTATAAAAGAAGACCAGAAATGGTAAATGGTAAATGGCCTGCATTTGTATAGCGCTTTGCTAGTCCATAGGACCCCAAAGCGCTTCACACTACATTCAGTCATTCACCCATTCACACACACATTCACACACTGGCGAAGACCAGAAGACTTGTGAATATAGGAAATATTACAATATTCTTGTTATAATATTGCAATTCACCTTTTTCAGATTCTCTCTTAACTCAGGGTCACCTATATCATCCGGTGTTAGGTGTACTTGAAGAATGTCTCCTGACACAATGTAGTCTACTACATGTGGAGAGAGAAAGGCAGGTGCTTCTCCACCTTGTACTATTATTGTGGACAACATCCTGCCAATGGTTCGATATACTCCATTTTGCAAGTGTAGGATGTTAAATTTCAGTGTGCATCCATTTGGTGTAGCTGAAAAATAACACACAAAAAACGTATATTCTGTACAGACCCCAAATTGATATCTTGAGATTGACAGACAAAAATGTATTACTTTTTTTTTAACTGTTTCAGACACACAGAACATAACAGATTTATAATCTGTAGTCATTTATTAACTTGTTAATGTTCTGTCAAACAATGTTCAGATCAGGTGGTTGTTGCGTTTGTAACATTATTAAAAACGAGTGTCGTCAACAAGCCTTTAGGCCTTGAGTAAGTAAGTTAGTTTGTCTATGAAATCATATTACCTTCAAAAGCACCACTGTCCTGAAAGATGGCCTTCACCAGTAAACGGAAAAACTCCCGCCTTGGCCCCCCAAGGTCAGCAGCATCTTCCTCTGTATCATGTTCATCGCTTGCAAATGTGACATAAAGCATCTCACAGCTTTCTGCAAACTTGGATCTCTTGAACTGACGCAAAGCAGTCGACCACACATTGGCTCGACTGATATGGAGTTGTCTTGTTCCTGGTGTAATGACTTTCTCACTATGAGCTCTAAGAAGACCTTCAATTTCTTCTTTGCTGAGCTTCTTAAAAGACCTATATAAAAAAGGGACAATGACAAACAGATCTTGAGGAAAAATGGAAATTTGCTGTACATTTGACTCAAGTGCACAGAGTTACAACAGATAATTATGTTGTAATAGTCCATATTAAATTAGTCAGAAATGAGCAATTACCTTTGTAATTGTGTAACTGCAAAAAAATGATGCAAGTAAATGGTAAATGGTAAATGGCCTGTATTTATATAGCGCTTTACTAGTCCTTAAGTACCCCAAAGCGCTTTACATATCCAGTCATCCACCCATTCACACACACATTCGCACACTGGTGATGGCAAGCTACATTGTAGCCACAGCCACCCTGGGGCGCACTGACAGAGGCGAGGCTGCCGGACACTGGCGCCACCAGGCCCTCTGACCACCACCAGTAGGCAACGGGTGAAGTGTCCTGCCCAAGGACACAACGACCGAGACTGTCCAAGCCGGAGCTCGAACCGGCAACCTTCCGATTACAAGGCAAACTCCTAACTCTTGAGCCACGATCAAGTAAAGATGCAAATAAGATATTCAATTATCTTATTATTATTACTTTCAAATCTTACCTTGAAATATGAACTTCACTCTGTCTATCAGACTCTTCTAGGAGGCTACGCTGAATTGCCTCTTCAAGAGCTTCATCTTCCTCCAGAAAAATAGGGCTAAATAGATAAGAGATATTAGAAATCATAAAACATGTCAGCATTGAAGAATTTCTCACACTACATCATTAAAAAAAAATTACATGTAAATCCTAAAGTTGCAGTCATTCAGCAAAAAAACCCCAAACATGCAAATTGGAAACTTGCATCAAAACAATATCCTAAACAACATCTAAAATGAAGGATTTCTTTAACCCCTAGACAACAGCTTACACAAATTCTGCCACATTATATGGAAACATCTGCTGTCCCTCTGCCTGTCCCTCATTTTCACTCTCTTGAATGCAGCTCTCTGCTTCCTGATGCTTGGCCTCACTTTCACCTGGTGTTGTAGACAATGCATGATGCACTGAACAAAGGAAAGAAGGTCAGCATGACTTGCTTCATAATGTTAACAGAGCCTTTATATATCCTTATATTACTTTAAGTGAAAGTTGGGCACATATTCCTCCTTGGCTGTAATCACCTGTGATAATTCGTAAACATTAAAATGGTAAATGGCCTGTATTTGTATAGCGCTTTTACTAGTCCCCCCTAAGGACCCCAAAGCGCTTTACACACCCAATCATCCACCCATTCACACACACATTCACACACTGGTGGAGGCTACAGTTGTAGCCACAGCTGCCCTGGGGCGCACTGACAGAGGCGAGGCTGCCATATCGCACCATCGGCCCTTCTGGCCAACACCAGTAGGCGGTAGGTGAAGTGTCTTGCCCAAGGACACAACGACCGAGACTGTCCGAGCCAGGGCTCGAACTGGCAACCTTCCGATTACAAGGCAAACTCCCAACTCTTGAGCCACGATCGCCCCAATCGGACAAATTAATGATGCTCTCATCAAACAAACCCCCCAGGAATTATTACGCACTGCAGTAACAAAATCTAACTGGTCATTGGTCGTCTTCTCCGGCAGACTGGACTTTCAAAGTCACTGTCAGACAGCTCTTCTGGTTCCTCCTGAGGGAAAAGAAAGCATGTTCTACATAAAATCAAATACAGTTGCACCAAATCACTGGTAACACAGAGGCACATGGCTACACTAAAAACTGTTTACACCTGCTGAAACTGCAATATTAATTAATACAATTAATAAAATTATGTTAAGGGAACAGACTCACTTTTTAGACAATAAATATTTCTGCACTGCAATATAAAATGTTTACCTGTGCAGGTTTTTGTATCCCTGCCATTATATAGAGGCCGGTGGTGGAACAAATCGAGCCAACTTCTTGACCACCCCAAAGAAAATTGCTAGAAACATTTGGTTTCATTAGTCGTTTACATCCTCTAATTGTACTCAAATACTCAAAAGGGAATGTCTGGCCAGTTGACAGTGCAAATGTTCTTCTGAAGATTGCTGCTATTTCTTTTCTAAGTTGTGCTTCAGACCAGTCAGATGTAAAGGAGATCTTCCCAATAAGGCCATCTTGTGCTAGTTTTGCTCGTGAATCTCCTCACGGTATGAGAAACGTTGATGCTGAAGACAAGGGCAAGCACACAACATCTTTTGTGTAGTGTTTGCAGGTCTTGTTTTTTCTCACAAAATGTGAGCGCGTAGCATGAGCTTGAGGAACTGATGGAAGAGGAACCTGAAATGAATTCAAACACAGATACAGATAGACACCTATGCATTACAATACATCCGTAAGGTTTCTGTTATCTGTTCATTAAAAACAAACAAACAAACTGTAGACTCAGACCATCTTACTATTGTCTACCCATTACACAGAAAACTGAACCTTTTGTATCTTGTAGATTAGCATTTGGTGATTGTTGGTCAAGTTGGTGATTCAGTCCCCAGGTGCTCTAATCTAGAGCTCCCAATGAGTTTATCCGACTATGACTGTGTGCGAATGTTGGACAGAAAAAGTGCTTGTATTAATCTGTCAGTGTGTTAGGTCAGTGTGTATTTGGACCCTAACAAGTTTTATTTTGTTGCCCGTTTACTGAAACATATTCCAATCATAGTTATATCATGGACATGATGTGCAGACTCAGCTTTAATTTAGGGTATCCATATTAAAATGATGATGTCATTACCAATTAAGCAGATAAAAGGCCTGGAATTGATTTGAGACCTAGTGTTTGCATTTTGAAAATTTTACTGTGAACAGACAACATGCGGTCAAAGAGAACATAACAGAAAAAATAAAATTAAGAAATTAATACAGCCACTACAGTGACCATCAAAACGATGAAAAATATTGACGTAAAATTTATTTTGCGACACCACAGAACAAATGATAGCGTATAATATGAAATGATAGATGTTTTCATATCGTCATATCGAACAGCCCTAATACAGAGGGTTCAATGCAAGGTGCAAGCCACTCATAAGCCTCAAGAATAGAAAGGCTAGAATGGACTTAACAAAAAAAAAAAAAACCCATCTCAAAGTCAAAGTCAGCTTTATTGTCAATTCTGCCACATGTACAGGACATACAGAGAATAGAAACTACGTTACTCTCAATCCCTAGATAAAATAGCAAATGAACATTTAAATATAAGAGTGATTAAAAATGCAAGTAAAATAATTAAAAAGTAAAAATTTAAATAAATAAATACAATACAATTTTACATATAACAAGAAAGCTATACAATATACAATATAATGAGTAAATGACATTGAGTGCAAACCAGGCAGAGTAGTGCAAATGGGCAAATAGTGTAAATGGAGATTTGGTAATGTACGGTAAGAGATAGTGTAACAACAAAGTCTTATGAGGTAGTGGCAGTCCAATGCGCCGCAAAGTGACTGGTAACTGGTGCAGGCCAGTGAGTGAGTTAGAGAGTGTGTGTGTGTGTGTGTGTGTGTGTGTGTGTGACAGAGTTCAGTAGGACCGTGGAGGAGAGAGGGGGCAGAATCGGGAGGGAGTTAAGCTTCCTGACAGCCTGATGGATGAAGCTGTCCTTCAGCCTGCTGGTCCTGGCCCGGAGACTCCGCAGTCTCCTCCCCGACGGCAGCAGCTTGAAGAAGCTTTGCATTGGGTGCGTGGGATCAGCCGCTATGCAAAGGGCTTTTTTAGTGAGACGGGTGCTGTAAATGTCCTGGAGGGAGGGGAGAGAGACACCAATGATCCTCTCTGCAGCTCTCACTATGCGTAACTATGCGTATCTAGTAAAAGCCAGCAAAATTTTGGAAAAACATTCTTTGGATAGATAAAACCAAGATCAACCTCTACCAGAATGATGGCAAGAAAAAAATATGGAGAAGGGTGGAACGACTCATGATCCAAAGCATACCACATCATCTGTAAAACATGGCAGAGGCAGTGTGATGGTTTGGGCGTGCATGGCTGCCAGTGGCACTGGTAGTGTTTACTGAATATGTGACACAGGACTGAAGCAGCTGAATGTGTTCAGAGACATACTTGTCTGCTTAAGTCCAGCTAAAAGTAGTCACATTGATTGGGCAGCATTTAATAATAAAGATGGAAGATGACCCAAAACATACAGTCCAAGCACCCCATGACTTTAATAAAATAAAGAAATAGAATATTCTTGAATGGCCAAGTCAGTCACTGGATTTTAACCCAATTGAGCATACATTTCAGTTGTTGAAGACTAAATTTAGGACAGAAAGGCCCACAAGCAAACAGCAACTGAACGCCAATGCAGTAAAGGCCTGGCAGAGCCTTAGTAAGGAGGAATGCCAGCATCTGGTGGTGTCCATGACTTCAAGACTTCAGGGTGTCATTGCCAACAAAGGGTTTTGAATAAAGTAATAGAAATGATCATTTTATTTTCAGTTATTTAATTTGTCTAATTACTTTAGAGCCTCTGAAATGATAGGATTGTGTTTACAAATTAATTTTTCCCCCTCACATTTTTATGCATTCATTTAGTCCAACCCACTGAATTAAAACTTAAAGTCTGCACTTCAACTGCATTGGAATAGTTTCATTTTTAATTCATTCTGGTAATGTACAGAAGCAACATTAGAAAATGTGTCTGTATCCAACTACTTATGAACCTGACTGTATATCAAAACCAGTCAGCTAAGATAAGATAACATACCTTTATTAGTCCCACAAGGGGAAATTTCATGATAAATAAATTAAATGATATGTGTAAGAAGGCCTACCGAGCGGTATGGTATCCCAGTGGAGACAGCAGGTCTACTTGGTCCAGGTGCATTGCTGGATTCTTAAGGAAACATTTACATCAAGAACGACTGTTACCTACCTACCAAATAAATAAATAGAGTTGTATGATGTTCGATCTCTGTCTGCTGCCTACCAAATGAAATAATTGAGGACTAGCTAAGTAATTTAGCTTTGCTAGTTTTGCTAACACTGCTATCAACCCGTCCAAAATGCTATACAATAAACTTACCAAGTGCTGCGGCGTTTGTGAGGTTGAGGGTGCACTACCGCTGAATCGTTGGATGGCCAACAAAACGGCTCTTCCAATGTTTTCAGCTAAATCGCTGGACATGCTGGTAGGGAATAGTTGAAGCAGCTCATGGCAGTCAAAAGTGACGATGAGAGGAGCGCAAACACAGAACCTGACCACGACCGGCACACTTTAGAGCGGGAGGTTTTCTTGAAGCTTTTATTTTTGTATTTTCGTTGACCCGTACAATAAATTTGCATATTAGCTAAATATTTCGTTTCCCGTAACATTTAGATTTAACATTTAACATTTAGATTTATACATAACATTTAGATTTAACATTTAACATTTAGATTTATACATAACATTTAGATTTATATATAACATTTAGATTTAACATTTAACATTTAGATTTATATATAATATTTACATTTAACATTTAACATTTATTCAAATTTCACATTAAATAATAATTATTTTTTTACATTAAATGACTGAATTTAAACATAAATTGATGTGAAAACAACAGACATTCCGTTAACCTGATTACAGTTTTTGTTAAATATAGTGAAACTGTATAAAATAATACGGTATCATACCTAAAAAGTTGAATATTACGGTAAATTACTGGCAACTGTGGTTGCCAGAATTTCACTGTGGAAAATATAGTGATAATGCAGAATACATAACGGTATACTTGTTGATAAATGTAAAATTCACAGTGAACTTTGGTTTTTGTACAATTATTACATTGAAATAAAAAACTAATATAAAGTAAACCAGTTAAAATACATTTTACTAAGCTTGTTTAACATCTCCTATTGACAAAGCACAGAAGAGCTGTATAATACAAAACATGCCTTATTTTTCAAAAGTTCATATTTACACAAAATTATTATATTATCTTAACAAGGTTCCAACAACATGCAACAAGCAGAAATGGGAGTGAGACAAAACATTTAACTTACATTTCACAAACTTAAACTGGTACAGGCTGTTTTACAGCTGATCAAATATTTAGGACCACATGCCTTTAAAAGGCCAAATCTGTGCAAAACTGTGGATTCATTGTCATTTTCTGTCAGGTAGTCAGACTGTCAGGATGTTCTGATGGCAAAAGGAAAAAAAACGTTTCTTTTTGAACATGGTCGACTCGTTGAACTGCATAAGCAGGGTCGCTCACAGCGCGCCATCGCTGCTGAGGTGGGATGCAGTTAAGACGGCCATTTCTTAAATAATCCTGGGGGTTATGGAACAAAAATGTGAAGTGGAAGACCTAAAAAATCTTCAACCTGAATTAAGGCCATTAGTGGTGCCGACTGCACCCCATAACCATCAAACGGCATCTGAGACCGAAGGGCTTCAAAAACCAATTCTCTGATGAGAAAAAAATATAACCTTTTTTTTTTTTCTCCTGTAAAAAAATGCAACCTTGATGGTCCTGATGGTTTCCAACCTTACTGGCATGACAAGCAGGTCCCACCTGAGATGTTTTCTTCGCCCTACAGACGAGGGGGCGCCACAATGATTGGGGATATGCTTTTTCCTTCAGTGGAACAATAAAACTTCAGGTGGTGCAGGGGTGTCAAACGGCTGCTGGCTATGTCAGAGCATCCCTCATGACTGAGGGCCCTCATCTGTGTGGTAACGACTGGGTTTTTCGGAATAGAATAGAATAGAATAGAATAATCCTTTAATTTGGTTGTAACAGCAGCCAGAAAGACACATATACAACAAACAGTAAACAGGACACAGAACAGAAACATACACAATTTTTCTTACATATTTACATTAAGGACAATCGTTACTATACTATACTGTGCCGCAGTCGCAAGGTTTTACACACCTTTTGACTATTGTTGAACACACCACCCGGTGGCCGGAGGCGGTCCCCCTGGCGTCCACTACCGCAGCAGTGGTGGGTAGTGGACGTTTTTATCAACCTGGGTCTCGCGTTTCCATTACCTACAGCATTAACAACTTCAAAGCAGGGGCGATTCTAGGATCAGAGCTTTGGGGGTGCTGAGCACCCAAAGAGCTGCCCAGCCAGGCAAGATAAACTTTACTCGTCACGATCAGACTTCTTCCCCGTCTCTGTCAGTCCCTGCATCCTTAAACGTCTCCAGTTGTCCTAAGTTCCCTCTGACTGTCTCCTTGGTGCATTTAAACCCCTGTTCCTCCCTGTCCTGTCGTCTGTTGTCTTTGTCAGTCATCAAAATTTTACCATCTCTGTGCAAGTCTGCAAATTTCTTTATTAAATCATAAGATTCTTAAATTCATCAAGTCTCTCTGTGCCTGGGTCCTCGTCACAAAACATGACATCACTATTTTGTACATTTTAACACAATTTAATCCCACATTTGTGAAAGAAAAGCAAAACACTATTTTAAAAGTCTGTAACAAAACTATCAAATCGGATAAAGGTTATTTAAATGCTGCAAACGAAGAATGGATTGGAATAAAAAAAAAAAATACATATTCTAACCTTAATTACTGGGGGAGAATAATGAATGATGCTCATAGTGAGTAAGAAGTAAACTGAGTGCATTTTTTGTCAGAGATTCACTTTGAATGTGTATGTATAATACAACACACTCAATACACAGAAAATACACAAAATACACTCCAAAAATAGAGTCCTTGAAATGTACAAATGTACAAAATATTGATTAAAAAAAATGATGAAAATGGAGGCAACTTTGCCTATGGTACAATGTATACAATGTATGAAAAGATCTTTACTGCAGATACTAATATGGCTCTGCAGATTTTTTATTTTATTTTAACCTATGTCGCCTCACCTTCAGGTTGGCAAATCTGTCTATCACTTTTTGGTGGTCAACTCTCTCAAGCAGTTTAACAGTTTCTGTTGTGCCGGTCACTGTTCCCTGTTTCTTCCTGACCTTTCTCCTCACGTTCCCCTCTTTCCTCTCTCCCTCTTTGGACTGACAATCATACACAAATAGATTGTATTCAATTAGATGAAAATATTACATTAATATGAAAAAAATTATTATTAAGATCACTAATAAAAAGTCCTCTCTCGGTGTACTTTCAATCAAAAGGCAAATAACCAAACCACATGTACATCTAATAAAAGATATAAATATTGAAACACTGATCCAACATTAAATTTATTGACGGATCATTTGTTCTTTCATTTTTACCTGAATGTTGTTCCTGGGTTTAATATCGGCACATGCACATATGACAAAATAAGCAGCTTCTCTCATTCCATTTCAAACAGGACAGTGGCAACAACAGTAGGCTAAAACAATTTTAAGTTTTAGATTTTAAATAGGCTGTATAAATTTCAGTGGGAGCAACAGGACGGTCAGCTAGAAAGAAACATGGTCTGACTCCAAACTAACTATATAAAGAGTAACTGAAGGTTAAATGCAGCTAATATGTCCTGTTTTAAGCCAGGCACTTACACCTCTGCTACGTTTCACGTCTAATGATATACTTACATATCTTACATATATGTGTTTGGTCCAAAAAAAACTCTGACAAGTTAGGATACTTATTTTAGTAGGTAATGTTTTAATGTTGCTATATAGATTATTTTGGTAGCAATCTTGTGTTTAACAGTACTTTGATACAACTCATGGCTGAAAACGAATGGTTCACCTGAAGACTCACATCATAGACAAATATTGTATTTCCTGCTATGAAGGAAGCAGGAGCTAAGAACTGTTCAGCAACTCAAGTTGGAGCTGTTAGCTCATGTAATTCAAGCATGGATGAAAAATTTTTTCTGATTTTGTTCATTCCAACAGATTCAGAAGATTTTTTTAACACCCAAAATATGAAAAACAATAGGTAGTGAAGTTGGGTGAGAGCCCAACAAGACTCACACACCTACACTTGTCTTGCATCTTTATTTATACACTTCAGTAAAGTGATGTCACATGGCAAAGGAAAGATAAAACAGGAGCTTGGCTGCACGCTCTTCACTCGTGGGGAGAGAACAGTTGCTGGAACTTAATCTAACAATAACAGCTTGTTTTCACAACTCATTGTGGTGTTGTGATGTGACTGTTCAGAGAGTTCATGATAGAAAGACATTTGCATAAGCAGAAATATTAAACACAATCTAACAATAACAGCTTGTTTTCACAACTCATTGTGGTGTTGTGATGTGACTGTTCAGAGAGTTCATGATAGAAAGACGTTTGCATAAGCAGAAATATTAAACACTTATCAGTATATCACTCAGTTGCATTTCATGACAATAAAACTTAAAAATCCCCTGACAATCTGGCTTCATGGATAGATAAAGTTGGATATCACCTGCATAGCAGTGAAAATGTATGCTATGTCTTCTGACGATACTGCCTAAGGGAAGCATGTATAATGTAAACAGAATTGGTCCTAGCATTGAACCCTGTATCCAATGAATACTGAATCCATAATTAACCTTAGTGTGTGAAGAGGACTCTCCATTTACATGAGGAAATTGGAGTCTATTAGATAGATATGATATAAACCACTGCAGCGTAGAACCTGTAATACCTACAGCATGTTCTAATCGCTCTAATAGAATATTATGGTCGACAGTATCGAACGCTGCACTGAGGTCTAGCAGGACAAGCACAGAGATGAGTCCACTGTCAGAGGCCATAAGAAGATCATTTGTAACCTTCACTAAAGCTGTGTCTGTGCTGTGCTGAGCTCTGAAACCTGACTGAAACTCTTCAAATAAACCATTCCTCTGCAGATGATCTGTTAGCTGTTTGACAACTACTCTTTCAAGGATTTTTGATATGAAAGGAAGGTTGGAGATTGGCCTATAATTAGCTAAGATCGCTGGGCAGGAACAGTACAAAATAATTACTGAAAAAATAATTTGTTGGTAGCTGTAATCAGTCTACTGCCTTTCCATTTTCTCTTTCACAACATTTTTTACTTCAGCTTTCTGAAGTTACTGTCATGGTCCTGAGCCTGCCGACTCAGTGTTTTGTTTCCTTATGCTTTTGTTCATTCCGAGTATGTATTCTGTTGTGATTTGCCATTTGTTAGGTTTCTGTTCTTTGCCTGCCTGCTCCCACTTCTCTGTGTTCCCTGTCTGTCCATGGTGTTATTGTGTCTACTTATGAGTCTGCCTGTCAAGTTCAGTGTCCTGTCTGGTTCTTTGTGTCTGTTAGTTTCCTGTTTTATTCTGAAAGTCTGTATTCAATGTCAGTGTATTTAGTTTCACTGTTAGATTAAATAGTTAAACATTTGTCATTTTTATATGTACCATTTGTCCATTGTTTTTAACCCTGTGAAAGGAATTCTTTCTTTCCTCCCATACCCAGATTCTCGAGGTTCTGGGTGCAAGGTTGAAGTGTTTTATCACAGGAACGTCCTTTTGAAGATCTGTTTGATGTTTGGTAGAGCTTCCTACCCTTTGTATGGTTTCACTGTGTTATCTTTGGTAAACCATACATTGGGTGTGGGGGAAGACTACTCTCTTTATGACCAAGGATGTTGTTCCTGCTTTTAGGTTTTATGACCCTTTGATCAAAACACACACACACACACACACACACACTCTCACATAACACCCACACACACACACTTACATACAGTCCTTGTCTATGTAACCAAAAGGGGTTGCAGGGGGAGGTGTTTTGTAAACTATTGTTTGAAGTTTGTCAATAAAAGGCGGCGAGAGGAGGCCACCAGTGTGGTCATTTCAACGTGCTGGTCACAGATGAGAGGCCTCCCTTGCGCAAGAAATCGATCGAACGTTGTTGCCTTGCTTTTCTTTCATGGGAATAAGTCTTAGATACAGTGGGGTCTGAGTTTAGACCCAACATTCACCTCTCCTGTCCTGTCGTTAGGTTCATGTGTGTCAGCTGTGCTCCCATGTGTGGCCACTTCCCCTGATCATCCCTCATGTGTATTTAGTCTCTGTGTTTCATGTAATCTGCGTCGCATCGTCTGTGTTCCCACGCTCCGTGTTTCCATGCCCAGTCTTTTGTATCCCCAGCCATAGCCTTACCATAGTTTGTTCCCAGTTTAGGTTTCTGTTTAGTTACTGCTCTTGTGCTGCCCTCATTCTTGTTTGTTTCTTTCGTGATCATCAGCCACAATAAAAGGCTCGCTTTTGTTTAGGTTCACTCCCGTATCCTCACTTGTGTTTGCACCTGGGTCCACCACACACATCTCCGCACGGTCTGTCTCCACAAACTGTGACAGTTACTTTCATCCCATTTTCTTGATATGATTAAATGGCTATGAAAATAGTCTCCTGAGCATCTTTAAGTTGTGTCTGATTGCACAACAAAAAAGGAAAGAAAAAAACATTATGTTCATGCATTGGGCGTGTCCAACATTGTTCAGACTTGTTTTACCAATTGTTTAAGCTCATACACGTGTTTTAAATAAGTCATGTGTACACTTAACTTGATGCTTGGACTTACTGGGTATTTATGTATCAACATTTGTATATTTACGTCATCCTTCTCATATGAGAGTTTCATATTTTATTTGAACAAAATCAGTGGTTAATCAGTGGCTGTTGATCAATAGTCATGACAATTTGCATATTATTGATCAAGAAACTGACCTCACAGCCCATTGTTTAATCAGTAGGTTTGTTTCAGTCACTGTGCAAAGAAATCACTTGCAATACAGGGAGTGCAGAATTATTAGGCAAGTTGTATTTTTGAGGAATAATTTTATTATTGAACAACAACCATGTTCTCAATGAACCCAAAAAACTCATTAATATCAAAGCTGAATGTTTTTGGAAGTAGTTTTTAGTTTTAGCTATTTTAGGGGGATATCTGTGTGTGCAGGTGACTATTACTGTGCATAATTATTAGGCAACTTAACAAAAAACAAATATATACCCATTTCAATTATTTATTTTTACCAGTGAAACCAATATAACATCTCCACATTCACAAATATACATTTCTGACATTCAAAAACAAATCAGTGACCAATATAGCCACCTTTCTTTCTAAGGACACTCAAAAGCCTGCCATCCATGGATTCTGTCAGTGTTTTGATCTGTTCACCATCAACATTGCGTGCAGCAGCAACCACAGCCTCCCAGACACTGTTCAGAGAGGTGTACTGTTTTCCCTCCTTGTAAATCTCACATTTGATGATGGACCACAGGTTCTCAATGGGGTTCAGATCAGGTGAACAAGGAGGCCATGTCATTAGTTTTTCTTCTTTTATACCCTTTCTTGCCAGCCATGCTGTGGAGTACTTGGACGCGTGTGATGGAGCATTGTCCTGCATGAAAATCATGTTTTTCTTGAAGGATGCAGACTTCTTCCTGTAGCACTGCTTAAAGAAGGTGTCTTCCAGAAACTGGCAGTAGGACTGGGAGTTGAGCTTGACTTCATCCTCAACCCGAAAAGGCCCCACAAGCTCATCTTTGATGATACCAGCCCAAACCAGTACTCCACCTCCACCTTGCTGGCGTCTGAGTCGGACTGGAGCTCTGTGCCCTTTACCAATCCAGCCACGGGCCCATCCATCTGGCCCATCAAGACTCACTCCCATTTCATCAGTCCATAAAACCTTAGAAAAACCAGTCTCGAGATATTTCTTGGCCCAGTCTTGACGTTTCAGCTTGTGTGTCTTGTTCAGTGGTGGTCGTCTTTCAGCCTTTCTTACCTTGGCCATGTCTCTGAGTATTACACACCTTGTGCTTTTGGGCACTCCAGTGATGTTGCAGCTCTGAAATATGGCCAAACTGGTGGCAAGTTGCATCTTGGCAGCTGCACGCTTGACTTTTCTCAGTTCATGGGCAGTTATTTTGCGCCTTGGTTTTTCCACACGCTTCTTGCGACCCTGTTGACTATTTTAAATGAAACGCTTGATTGTTCGATGATCACGCTTCAGAAGCTTTGCAGTTTTGAGACTGCTGCATCCCTCTGCAAGATAGCTCACTATTTTTGACTTTTCTGAGCCTGTCAAGTCCTTCTTTTGACCCATTTTGCCAAAGGAAAGGAAGTTGCCTAATAATTATGCACACCTGATATAGGGTGTTGATGTCATTAGACCACACCCCTTCTCATTACAGAGATTCACATCACCTAATATGCTTAATTGGTAGTAGGCTTTCGAGCGTATACAGCTTGGAGTAAGACAACATGCATGAAGAGGATGATGTGGACAAAATACTCATTTGCCTAATAATTCTGCACTCCCTGTATATGCTAGATGAACAGAATGAACTTTTTGGGATTTACTCACCTGGATGACACCGAGACACTGATGGTTGTAGCAGTTTTTGATTTTCCATATAATATCAGCACCACACACTTTACTGATACAGCACCTGGCATTCACTAGCTCTGGCCAAGATCTTGTAAGTGCACACCAGCCACAAAACACAGGAATATTGAAATTTTACAACAAAAACATGTTACAAAACACATGTGGTCTGATATATGTTATAAAGATTCTTCTCAACTTTGTGACTGCAGTGCACCTGGTTTGCTCGTAAGTTGGAGCACAACCATCTCAAGTGTGCCAAAAGCTTTTGTGGCTGTCCTGTGACACTGTGCAGCCTCTCTTCAACACAGTTGTAATCTTTCATTTCCTACAAAGTTTACAAAGGTTTCTGGTGTCTCTAAACCTCAGCTGTGGCAAAAGGGCTAACGGCAAATGGACTTGATCTCTCTGAACAATAATAATTATTACCTAAACTCCACTCCTCCAAGAGCACCACTATGGACCACTGAAAAATCACATACAATGTAAATTGCTATAAATGTCTGTTAAGTCAGTTTCATAATGAGAGCTCGTGCTACCCGGCTCCATTAGGTTTTGCATTCTAGATGCTTTTTTCCAACACTAGCCAGCAGGGATGAGTAGCATAGTGAAATCTATGCAATTTTTAAGAATATAGTATCTGTATCATAGTTCCCTCTTATGTTCCAAAAACCGTTACTTTAAAATAATACACAACAAAGAGAAAAGTAACTTTATTTTGAATGGACCAGAAACCAGCAGTAAACAAATCTAAAGAGGAAACAGCAGAAAGATTCTGTTATCCTTTGGTAAATTGTCATGTAGAGACCATGTCATGTTATATAATAAATAATGATTTTTCAAATCATAGCAGTAGCCTTTATCCAAACCATTGAGCCAAGTTGAGCTATATAGTCTGATTATTGTGAAAATGTGTGATAAATAGTTTAATCATCAAACTACTTTAGTTTGTCGATTTACCTGTTTTTAAATCTCTGCAGTAACACAAAAAAACCTAATTTCTCAGTGTTTCCCATCTTCATTTCATGGAGTTGCTCTGTCTCGATCCTGTAGATATAAAAGGACACAGACAAGTTCATTAGTACAACCAAAAGGTCAAAAGTGTAATGCTAACTCGAGGCTCTGACAGGATACGCAGGTTTAATTGCAGCTTTCTTCTTTATGTTCTCATCACATTGCTTGTAACATGGTAATGCCTGTCACTGCCATTGAACAGAATAAAGTGTTACCTCAGTTAGGAAGTCATTTTTGTGACACCAGCTTTGAAAGCAGAACTTAGCATCTCTCAGACTCGCTGAGTTCTTACAGTAAACTCTGAGGATCTTCTCAGCAAAGCACACTGGGAGAAGCTTGGACACCTGACAACAAGGACAGTAACATAAAAGCTGTTTTACAGAGACATCTTCAGAAAGAACACACAGCTCATGCAAAGACATGCAGTAGTTCTGACCTGTTCTCTGGAAATCTTGAATGCTTCAGTAGGGTTAGCCTTAGTGTAGAAATATGTGGTATTGATGGGGTCCTTGTTTTTCATCCCATAGTCCAAAGTGACAACCTAAACGAGCAGTGTTCACATGTACATTATGACTCAGTGGATGTTGGCAACACAATTTAGCTAAAAAAACAAAACAAAAGCCAAGAAATTAGTGAGTATAATTAGAATAAAAACTCACTATAATTTCAAAGTTGTCTTTTGGAATGACTTTAACCAGTTCATTTTCCAAGCTGTCCTTCATCTTCTGACATATGGAGGAAAGAACATGTGCTGTCATTGTGTTATCATTGTTTTGCTGATCTCTTTTTATGATCACTTTTCACTCTTACTTTTATTTCCTCTTGGTCTTCTTTCTTGAGCTGAGAAAGGGAGAGAAGAGTCACATCATCTCTCTCTTTTTTAGCGCACTCACACACAACAAATATTGTAATCAACTAGATGTTTTCCAGCAATAAAATAAAATGGAGGTTAAACTGAGCTAATAAGCTATTATGTAGGTGACTATGAATGACTCATTATGGATTTAAATGGTTTCAAAATGGTATCAAAATCAGCTACGATGAATTCAGCTTAACTCTGTCTCAAATATTGAGAACATCGGGCAGTACAGTGGCGTGGTGATTAGCACTGTTTCCTCACACCAAGAAAGTCCTGAGTTCAACTTCGCATCTGGCCGGGACCTTTCTCTGTGGAGTTTAATGTTCTTTTGGAGGTTTTCTTCAGGTACTCCAGCTTCCTCCCACAGTCCAATGACATGTAAGTAGTGGGGTTAGGTTAAGTGGGGAATCTAAATTGCCCGCAGGTGGGTATGGTTGTCTGTCTCCCTGCATAAGCCCTGCGTCAGGCTGGCTCACTGCTTTTGGCTAGTTTTGCTTTTGGCAAAGGTCAGTGTCACTACTGGAAGACTGATGCAATACATGGTCCCTACAGAGGCTGTCCAAATCCTCCAGAATGGCACATTAATACAAGCCACTGCCAGATGTTCTTCTGTGTCTCCCAGTACAGTCTCAAGAGAATGGAGGAGAATCCAGGGCATTAACAGCAGTAACTCTAGGAGAGCAGGAAAGCGCCATAGAAGGTCCTGTCCAGAGCAGTATCTGCTCTTTTGCGCCATGCATTTGCCATTAAATACCAGAAATGACAAGTCTACCACTGGAACTCTGCACTTTTCACAGATGAGAGGTGAACGCATAAGAAAGGGTCACATTGGACAGCTGTGAAAGGGTCTGGAGAAGCCATGGAAAATGTGATGCTGCCTGTAACATTGTTTAGCATGACCAGTTTGAGGGTTTATAAGTGATGGTCTAGGGAGCCATATCCATGGAGAGACACACAAACCTCTACAGGTTATGCAACAGATCTTGGGTTGAAGTCCCACGCTTACAGACCCTATGCTGGTGCATTGGGTCCTGGATTCCTCCTGGTGCATGACAATATCAGTCCTGATGTGGCGGGAGTATGCATGCAGTTCCCAGAGGACAATTTCCATTTATTTTACAGCTAGATACTAGCCTGTACAGGCCTTTGCACATCTACAGTAATTTCCAGTAATTTCCTGCCTTTTTTCTAATGTAAATCTTACAGAAGCTCCGTGAATTATGTTCATACCATAAACGAACCTTCTCCAAAAGCCCCTTTTTATTAGTACCTAATTGGATCTACTCGCCACAGTTTTCAGGGTTTTCTATTAGGTCATAGTACCTTGTACCAGGTACTAAAACAGCGCCTGCTCAGTCAGAGTTCAAAGCGATCTGAGCAGGTACTAAAATGTGATGTGGTCAGACCGCATGCCACCAACTGACTGGTCAGTGGTGTCACTCAATGAGTCATGAGATCATCTGATGGGGCCACAGGGTCTTGGTGCAGTTGTTTTGGTCCACACCTGAAAACAATAAAAATAAACTAACAGATGCAGCAAAATGTGTCAAACTAACCACCATGTTAGCTGCTGCCCCAGCTGTGAAGAGGTGGGGAAGAGAAGAGCAGTGATGAGAATAACAGCATTTTTCAGTAACTAGTAATCTAACTCATTACTATTTCTACTGTTACAATGCTGTTACCGTTACTAAAAAGAAAATGCTGCACGGACACATTACTATTTGTAAGCACACAGACAGTTGAAGCTGTCTACAGCTTACCGGGAGCTATGTGGGCGAAACAATTGCACAAGTGCTGCTGATTGGCTGAGAAAGAAAACTAGTAAACCATGGTAACATGACCAATTTAAGATGACATAGCAACAAGATGTCATGTGAACCCAAGACAAGGCTCAGTGTCCATTTTTGTGTGTAAAGTGAGGTATTCAGACTATATACCAATTTTTAAATTGTATTGACAAGAACACGTAAAACCAGAGCCATGATAAAAAATGTTTGCATTTTTTTTTCCTGAATGCTATTGTCAAATTTACATCTAAGGACAGCGCTAGCAAGCACTCTCTGCTTATGACCAAACAAATATAAAATAAAAAACACCCCTTTCCTATTGGTGGAAAAATGTACATCTTATTTGATGCAGAACACCAGATTGTTCTGTAAATAGTTTGAAAGGGCTATAAAAGAACGCCATGGCTGCAAATAGTTGTAAATAACTATTTGCAATAACCGTTGTTTGTTTATAAATTTACAATTTATATTTACATTTCAAGTTGTGATCTGTTAAACATGTTTGTGGTTGTTAGAGTAAAAAATATAACCTTTTCTACTCAGATTTTTTTTTTGTCTGATTTTAGATCAATTATGGTAATTGTGTCAAAATGAAAAACTAACTGTAAATTCAGAAATATGAGGTTGTGCTGAAAAGAATGATACCAAATGACAGCAAAGCAAGATAAATAGTTTTTAAAGGTGATATGCAGAGGTAGGTGGGCCAAAAAAGCCTGGGCCAAGTTTTTGTCCCAGTCCATCCCTGATTGCACACCTTGGTTTCACCCATAAACTGGTACAGGTCTCGAGACATGATCCTCTGCAGAATCATCCTTGCTTCCTCCAGAGGAGAGGGAGTGAATTCATTTGAACAAGAACAAGGGTGGAGTATTCTTTCAATCATTTGATCTGCAGAGTAAACAGACAAAGTTAAGATCAGGTCAATTCAAGTAAACCAAAGAAACATTCACAACTTCATCAGTAATGTCATATAAAGAAAGACACACACAAAATTGATTAACATTAATAAACAAAACAAGCAAGCAAAGCATTAGTAACACTGCAGTATTAAATAAATAAATTTACAGTTTACTATAAACTAGTAGAGACGTATCCGTCATACTGAAGAATCAACCTGACATCATGGCAATTCCTGTAATAGACACGCCAGTCAACAGGTTTTTTTTTTCACGCTGTGCATCTCCAAAGCGTGAAAAAACAACAACAACACAAATGCAGAAGTTGCAGTAAGTTGCAATAAACTGCAGTAACAGCAGAGTGAGATTTTTTTTTTTTCAATTTCAAACCAACATGAAAATAATCATTGGTAAGCATTTAAACAGACGTTAATTCATTTACATACATTTTTACATACATATTATATGTTTTTGTTCACTACCGAATTCTTGAATTATATAAGATTATTGGCAATGCAACGTCTGCATGTGCACTCAGAAAAATTATGGTTCTTAAATGGTTCTTCAGATGTCTTCATGGTTCTTTAAAAAACCATCATACGTCAAAGAACCTTTTTATTTTGTGGATGGTTCTTCAGCTATAACAAATGGTTCTTTAAAGAACAAAAGGTTCTTCATCTTTAGCAATCTAAGTTTGATGGTGTAAATGGCATAAATATTTATTCACTATAATGAGGCTGTGAATTATACTGTGTGTTTTCTTTGTGTGCATGTGTGTGCGAAGGGGGAGGGCGGGATACCTGGCAATTACCCTTTAAGAGAAGATGGTAGGAAACTGAATATTCAAATAAAAGTTAGACATATTTGCAAACAGTAGACAGTCCAGGTACCCACCGGCTCACTCCTGGTGGCTGCTTGTCGGGGCCTGGAGCCTGGGGCTCGCTCAGGCCCTCAGCCTCTGAGCCTGGAGCTCGGTCACTCTGGCACAGCTGGCTGCCGGCGGAGCCACTGCAATTCCCCCTGGCTTCTGTTCCGTGGCTGCTGAGCGACCCCTCATCTGGGGCTCTCCTCAGCTCTTTCAGGGATAGTGGCACAGTTGCCTCTTCGTTGGTCTTCCTTGGTCTCTTGTGTTCTGGGGGTCTCTGGATGTCTGGAGCCTGGATCTCCTCCATAGCTGCTTCATACCTAGGAGGACAGGGCTATGGCCCCCCACAACCTCTAGCAGATCATTACATGAAAGAACCTTTTAAATACAAGCGCGCTCATGCTCACAGGTGTACACACAGGTGCTCACACACACAAACTACACCCTTTTTGGCTGCTACCTCAAAGCACACTGTGCACTGTCGATTTTACGTGCTGCACAGTAATATTTAATATTTACTGTTATATTCACATAGATCATCGCGATGATGTTGTTTATTATATTGCTCTGTTTTTCTTTGCTTGTTTTCTCTTTTTTCTTTCTCAACAGGGTGAACCAGGTGATTGATATATGTATTTTTTGTCAGTTTGTTTTGTTGGTTTTTGGTTTTTGCCCTTTATCACCATCCCTCTTCCCCGTTCTTTTTCTTTCCCTCTTTCTTTCTCCATTTAGTCCATTTGATAAAGGGCATCTTTCTTTGACTATAGAAAACAATTCTGATGGGAAAAGAGCCGAACAGAACCATATATATATATATATATATATATATATATATATATATATATATATATATATATATATATACATACATACATACAGTGGGGCAAAAAAGTTTTTAGTCAGCCACCGATTGTGCAAGTTCCCCCACCTAAAATGATGACAGAGGTCAGTAATTTGCACCAGAGGTACACTTCAACTGTGAGAGACAGAATGTGGAAAAAAAAAAATCCATGAATCCACATGGTAGGATTTGTAAAGAATTTATTCGTAAATCAGGGTGGAAAATAAGTATTTGGTCAAGAACAAAAATACAACTCAATACTTTGTAACATAACCTTTGTTGGCAATAACAGAGGTCAAACGTTTACTATAGGTCTTTACCAGGTTTGCACACACAGTAGCTGGTATTTTGGCCCATTCCTCCATGCAGATCTTCTCGAGAGCAGTGATGTTTTGGGGCTGTCGCCGAGCAACACGGACTTTCAACTCCCGCCACAGATTTTCTATGGGGTTGAGGTCTGGAGACTGGCTAGGCCACTCCAGGACTTTCAAATGCTTCTTACGGAGCCACTCCTTTGTTGCCCGGGCGGTGTGTTTTGGATCATTGTCATGTTGGAAGACCCAGCCTCGTTTCATCTTCAAAGTTCTCACTGATGGAAGGAGGTTTTGGCTCAAAATCTCACGATACATGGCCCCATTCATTCTGTCCTTAACACGGATCAGTCGTCCTGTCCCCTTGGCAGAAAAACAACCCCATAGCATGATGTTTCCACCCCCATGCTTCACAGTAGGTATGGTGTTCTTGGGATGCAACTCAGTATTCTTCGTCCTCCAAACACGACGAGTTGAGTTTATACCAAAAAGTTCTACTTTGGTTTCATCTGACCACATGACATTCTCCCAATCCTCTGCTGTATCATCCATGTGCACTCTGGCAAACTTCAGACGGGCCTGGACATGCACTGGCTTCAGCAGCGGAACACGTCTGGCACTGCGGGATTTGATTCCCTGCCGTTGTAGTGTGTTACTGATGGTGACCTTTGTTACTTTGGTCCCAGCTCTCTGCAGGTCATTCACCAGGTCCCCCCGTGTGGTTCTGGGATCTTTGCTCACCGTTCTCATGATCATTTTGACCTCACGGGATGAGATCTTGCGTGGAGCCCCAGATCGTGGGAGATTATCAGTGGTCTTGTATGTCTTCCATTTTCTATTGATTGCTCCCACAGTTGATTTTTTCACACCAAGCTGCTTGCCTATTGTAGATTCACTCTTCCCAGTCTGGTGCAGGTCTACAATACTTTTCCTGGTGTCCTTCGAAAGCTCTTTCGTCTTGGCCATGGCGGAGTTTGGAGTCTGACTGTTTGAGGCTGTGGACAGGTGTCTTTTATACAGATGATGAGTTCAAACAGGTGCCATTCATACAGGTAACGAGTGGGGGACAGAAAAGCGTCTTACAGAAGACGTTACAGGTCTGTGAGAGCCAGAGATTTTCCTTGTTTGAGGTGACCAAATACTTATTTTCCACCCTAATTTACGAATAAATTCTTTACAAATCCTACCATGTGGATTCATGGATTTTTTTTTTCACATTCTGTCTCTCACAGTTGAAGTGTACCTCTGGTGCAAATTACTGACCTCTGTCATCATTTTAAGTGGGGGAACTTGCACAATCGGTGGCTGACTAAATACTTTTTTGCCCCACTGTATATATATATGTATATGTCAAGGCTTGGAAGACAACAGACCAGGCATGGAAACACGGAGGGTGGGAACACAGACGACGCGACACAGACTGTAAGAAACACAGAGACTAAATACACATGAGGGATGATCAGGGGAAGTGGCCACACATGGGAACGCAGCTGATATACATGAACTTAACGACAGGAGGAGTGAAACTGAATACACTGACATTCAATACAGACTTTCAAAGTAAAACAGGAAACATGGAGATTAGACATGACATGAACTAAACATAACCATGCAGACATGACTCATGACAGATAGACACACGAACCAGGGAGACTCAGTACAGGGGAAGATGACAGAAGCGACAGCATGAACTTGACAACACAAGACACACGGACATAAACACATGAAGGGCAAGGGAGGCTATATACAAGGGTAATGTAATTACAAATGAGATGGAATAACTAAATGAACCTAAACAATCAATAAACATCAAAACAGACTAAACACAAAACACTGGGTCGCACGACCCAGGACCATGACACCACCCCCCCACCAAGGGCTGGCTCCAGACAGCCCTAAACCAAAAGAAACAGACCACCGAGCCCGGGCGGGCGGCGGGGGACCATACATATATATATATATATATATATATATATATATATATATATATATATATATATATATATATAAGGGCAAATATTCTGTGGCCTGGGGTGATTTCTGTTGGAAAAAGTGTCATGTTATCTCATCAATTGCCAGGGAGAGTACACACACACGCACACAGTTTGTAGGTTATTTTGCATGTTGAAAGGGAGCAAATAGGGAAAATGGATTTGAATGTGGAAACATTTACATGTGTACTTTGAAACCCAAATATATAGTCAATACCCAGCATTTTGCATTTAACCAAATAAATGAAAGCGTAAGACACTGAGTTTGTGGAACAACTTTGGATCACAGCCCTACATGATTCTCTGAAATTATTTCCAATGCAAACAAAACTTATTTAGAAATGAATGTGTGTTTCAACATACTTTTTCGGCCCCACACGAAACAAACCAGAAAGCAATTAAAGAAATCAACAAAACAAAATCTAATCAACAAAAAAAGACAAAAGGTGTGTTCAAATAGTTCATTTCTTTCATTACTAAATGAGACAGGTAACCTGTGTGGTAGCCATTGTAAGAGCTGTCTCAATTCTCCAAATAATAAAGAAAGGAGTTTTGGTGCTTCCAGTGGGCCTGTGAGGTCAAATGCACTGCAACTTAAGGAAGAACCCACAAATAGAAAAATGCTGCTTAAGCATATGCATTGTTTGTCCTTTATTTTGACCTGTGTTAAACAACAGGGTAAAAATACCTTGTGTCTAAGAAGCACGTTTTGTAGTACACTGTAAAAAAATATTGTAGAATTTACAGTGAATTACTGGCTGCTGTGGTTGCCAGAATTTCACCGTGGAAAATAAATTGTAAATGTAGAACACAAAATGGTATCCTATTTTGGTAACCTCAAATTTCACATTAAATAATAATATTTTTTTTTACATTAAATGACTAAATTTAAACAAATTCATGTGAAAACAGACATTCCGTTAACCTGATTACAGACTTACTTTGTTAAATATAGTGAACTGTATAAAATAATACGGTATCATACCTAAAAAGTTGATTACGGTAAATTACTGGCAACTGTGGTTGCCAGAATTTCACCGTAGAAAATATTGTGATAATGCAGAATACATAACAGTATACTTGTTGATAAATGTAAAATTCACAGTGAACTTTGGTTTTTGTACAATTATTACATTGAAATAAAAAACTAATATAAAGTAAACCAGTTAAAATACATTTTAATAAGCTTGTTTACCGTCTCCTATTGACAAAGCACAGAAGAGCTGTATAATACAAAACATGCCTTTTTATTCAAAAGTTCATATTTACACAAAATTATTGGCAGCTGTTGCAGCCAGAATGTCGTCTAAAAAAAATTAAGGTCCAACAAATGAGGTAATAAACAGAATAGGGATAACGGGCATAAAACTTATATTCTTTGACTTTTTGTCATAATTTGCTAGAAACATTACTAAAAACCAGTAGAGACAATGATTCAGTTAAACAGTTAACATCCATTTGCTTCCACTTATCCTTTTTCAGGGTCGCGGCACTGGGGTTTTTCCCAGCTTTCATAAGGCGAGAGGCGGGGTACACCCTGGACAAGTCGCCAGTCTGTCACAGGGCTAACACACAACCATTCGCACTCAAATTTACACCTATGGACAATTTGGATTAGTCAATTAACCTATCCTTATGGGCTCAAAATGTGGTCATAAATATTTTGTACTTGTAAAAAAGATTTGTACTTGTAAAAAAGATTTGTGCGTGCATAAAAAAGATTTGTATGTGTAAAAAAGATTTGTGCGTGCGTAAAAAAGATTTGTATGTGTAAAAAAGATTTGTGTGTGGACTTAGAAAAAAAAAAACCTGCAAGTTACAAGTACGAATTTTGACCCTATTTTTCTTCCTTTAAGCTGATTGGTCAATGTCATGTCAATCACAAATTAAACAATCCAATCAGAGAACAGATGGGTTTGGCTGTCGGGGGGATGCTTTACGGACCTTCAGGTCCTGGAAGGGTTGCAGATTGAAGATGGAGGACAGCGGTGCCGCTTCTGCGGCACAGGTAAGCTTTAGTTTATGGTTTACTGGAACAAGCTAATTGTCCAGACATATATTTTTGAATATCATGTTCGTTTACTACACTGTAATTTTTCACGGTGCCAAAAGATAGCTTAAAAAGGGCTCTCAACATTAGCCCTAGTGTTGCATGTGTTTAAATAGTCTCCTGTGTGGCACGGTCTGTCTGCTTAAACATCAGCATCGTGGAGAATTATGTGTTTGGATTTAAGTGTAATCCCGATGAGATGTCGTTTTGGTAATAATTGGAACTGAAATGCTCTGACTTGACCTTAGCACTGGTCCCAGGTCACCCCCGAGTTTGTGTTAGAGTAATACTACAGTAATTACAGTATACAACAACTTTCAGCAGCTACTGAAAGTTAGGGGACCTAGCTTAACTTTCAGTAGCTGCTAACGCATTAACGAGCAAACCGCGCTAACGTGTTATGCTGCGCTAACTTGCTAACGGAAAATCGATTAATGTCATTTTAAGGAGATTACTGCTGACAGCACAAATATATGTGTGTGTATAAAGTATCTGATTTCAGTTTTCTTCTACTACTGTAATTATGGCTTAACAACCTTCCTTGGTGTTCTTTTAAACTCTCACTCATGACTATTAGTTATACTGTTAACTATTTTAATATTAGGTTAATAAGGGAAAAAGGGATATATCGGGAAACCATATGGTATTGTTTAAATGAAGATGCAGATGTTCAATAACATATAAATATATTTTCAACAGGAGCCAAAGACTGCAATAGAGAAGGCTATACTGAATCTTGTGGGAATTCTGTCAACTTCCCAGTCTGATATTAGGAGTAGAACTGCAACCACATCTGTTACTGCGACAGTGCCTCAGCAAACCCCAAGAGTGAGCACCCAAATAGAAATGCAAAGGTAAAAAGAAAAAGAAAATTGCCAGTAATGCTACTCCTTTCTTTTTTTTCGGGGGGGAGGAGTGTTATGGAACAGTAATCTAAGATATTCAGTAAAGTAGAAGCCCAGATAATTAGGTTTGTATTTCAGTTGTTCATATTTTTAATATTATTTTCCCTGTATTCTGGAGAAGACATAAAATCTGTACTGACAAGGATATAATGAATACTGGATTCAAGGAACCCTTTTGGTTTTGAGTTACTCTTTGGTTTTGGTTTAAAAATATAATTCATAGGCTTTAACCTGGCATGCACAAAAGTAAAATGCTGCATCCAGGATTTGTCTCTATTGTGTGTTCAGCTTTTACTCTTACTCTCTTTTATGTAAGTCATCTTTTTATTTAAACAACCTGCTCTGCAAATTACCTATGCTCTTGGATCCTCCTTAAACATCATTATGACATTTCACCTTAACAGTAATGCAGTACTTTTCCAATCAGATGAGTAGTCTTGCTTTAATTTGGAAGAATTTGGCAAAGTGTTTAATGCCTCAAATGTATAATCTTATTTACAGGTCATTTCCAGCAATGTTTCAAAGAAGGCAATCCAAAGGAAAGAGGCCTTTCCCAGCTCCTAGTAATGTCATACATGCAGTTCGCAACCTTCAGTTGCAATTCTCTTTTGCCTGACTCCATGACAAAAACCCCAAAGAATGAAATACGGCTTCTTCAAGCTGGACTTGGAAGGCGAACTCTCACCATAGCTGACAATGCTGATCATGAAGAAGTACTTTTCTCAATTTTAGATGCCTTTATCTTGTCAAAAAAAAATCTAATCTTAAACTTTAAAATTAAAATTGAAAAATGTTACAATTTGATTTGACAAACTAATGATGAGGAAATGTTTGATTTCTTTTAACCCTAATTTAGATTACTGTAGCTCTGCATGAAGAGTATCCGAAGATGAAGGCCCTAACTGGTGGATGGCTCTTGTATAAAGCTGGAGGTAAGTCATTTTAACTCCCCAACTTTGTGTCTGAGTTAATAGAAGACATTTACTTAGAGCCAAAAGCATCCGGATAAGTTTTACAAGAAGCTTTTTTGTCTAATTAAAACATTTCTAACACTTCTTCCGAGAATAACTTATGGAACACTGATATGGCTTTTATTATTTAGTTTTCAAATTTGTAGGCATGGTCTTTTTTTTTTAGATTAACTCACTTTTTTTTGTGCATTGTGATTGAAAAGCTATAAAGGCATAAGATGCACATCAATACACTTCCATTGTTTACAGGTATAAGATCAACAGTACAGCACCACTTAATTAAAAACTTGAATATTCGGAATATATTTATGGATGAAATATTGTTTTGGTCTAGTGATTCATTCAACATTTTAAGCATTGTTTAAAAATGAAAAGCATAGTTTGCTACAAGGTAGTTTTTAAAGACATTGCTATACAAGAGTAGTGTTCCATAATGTTATGGATTTATTTGTACTTTATGATCTCAACTTTTAGAACATTGCTGTATTGCGAATGCATTATTTGGTTTTTGTTCCATATTCTAGGTGGTAGCGGACAGAGAAATCTCTCTCTAGTATCTCAGGGAACACAAGGCTACACAGCCAAGACGCTCAAGATGGCCACCAACAATGGAAAAAATACTCTTTATATTGTCCCTCTCCAAGAAAAAATTGATACTACACCTCTTCCACATGATGCTGCAGAATTCAGCAAAATGCCGAAGTCTCAGTGCAAGACCTGTGGTGTGACTATGCCTCTTCAGCTACTTGTTGGTCATGTAGAAAACTGTGTACAAGTAAGCCAAATTCAACAGTAAAACAAACATTGCTACCACCTTTGCTAAAAACTAAAACTTTTTAAGTTGTATTCTTTTTACTACTTTCAAAATGGAAGGACAGAATATTATGCTTTACCCAAGACTACTTTGGGTGAATTTCCAGAGTCAATGTATGTGCTGAAATCAGTCGTAAGTTTTGCTCTAAATGTCTGTGAAGTTTCTCAGTTATCCCAGTCATTGTAGTCTAAAGAGTTTGCAAAGAAAACATCTGGACTTCTATAAGTTTTCTTGAAGATGTGCCACCTCTCATCTGAGAAGCTTCTTCGTTTCTTTAGAGCATAGGTGTCAAACCCTGTCCCGCAGCCTAATTACATTTGCCCCGCGAAGCCATACCAAATTACTATCAGAGCTGGCCTACTGGTATTATACAGCTAATATATATATTGTTTAGTATTAAGCTTTCCTTGTTTAATATTCCGTTTTTTAGCAAAACGTGTTTGAGTCCATAAGAAAAGATTCATTCTTATATCTGTAGGAACAAATATATTTCAATAAATATTAACGTTAGCCCGCGACTTTGTTCCAGTTTTGAATTTTGGCCCACTGTGTATTTGAGTTTGACACCCCTGCTTTAGAGCAATTGGTGGAGAGTCCAAAACTTTATGCCCTATTGGAGTGTCCCCATGAGGGGCGTTGATCCCCTAGTTTGCTCTAAATGACAAATCGTGAGCAGCATGTAGCTACCTTAAATGTGTAATGTAACATTAGATTCCTTTACCAGGAAGCCGCGTGTGAAAGCATGACTGACCAGGCACATCAGAATGAAGTCCAATTGGAGGTGAGTTCCCAGATATATTTAACATTGTAATATGGACAATACAAAATTCCAAGCAGATCTTTGTTCAACTGTTTCATTATTTGCTAATTACCTGTGGCATTCTGTGCTAGATTTGGACTGTTCATCTTTGCTAGGACTAAAATAAATACACTTTTTAATTGCAATATCCTCTTCAGCCTTCTTGTCCTGTTTGTGGAAATCATTATCCTCCAGATGACTTGGTCTTGCATGCCAGTACATGTGGTGATCGGTAAGTTCATTTTAGTTGGACAACACTAAATAAATGCTATGTGTAGCACATTTATAGTTGCTCTTGCTTCTGTCTTTGCATCATGTCATAGCAGGGGCTCATCCTTATCTAACCTGTTCATCTTCTATGATCATGTTGACCACATGGATGAGCTTTTATCAGTGTTCATCCTGGCATTTTAACAATATACTTTTGCTTCTTTAGAGTGCATTGTTTAGGTGACCTTATCTTTTATTGACAGTATTCCTGCATCCATCTATCGATCGATCGATCTGTTTAAACACTGATGGTTTTTTTTCTTTTGCAACTCTTTGGGTAAAGTGAAGTGGATGACCTGCATCACGCAGCACATGAAGTCAGAGACACACTTCTCAATTTTGCTGCTGAGATGAACACTGACATCCCAGCCAACAATAAGGAAGGTACTTTTCATACCAAATGTCAGAGTATAGTTAAAATTCCAAATTGACGTGCTTACCAGAAAGTGTGCTGGGCCTTAATTTTTTGGCTTACTGGGTTTACAGTACAAAATGTTATTTTTGCATACAATGTACTTTATCTTTTAGTAGAACAGTGGGAAAAGGCCAGTGATCCCCAAGATGCTGCAGTTTTGTTTAAGAGGCATCTCTTAAAGGAAAAGGAGGAGAACCCCAAAATCACAGCTATCATTGACATTCGACAAGATCAAACATCCCAGAGCCGAGAGATCATTGCTTTCTACAAAAGACCACAGATTGATTGGGCAGGACCTTTTTGTTGTTCTTTACAAGGTAATGCTTATGGTGAAGCATAGATTCAGTTAGTTTCTTTAAAGGCTGTTTAACATTCCAACTTGGTAAATGAGAATTTTCCATTAAAGGGTGCTGTAAAGCAGTTTGTAACTTTACTTGTGTTGTTGTTGTTGTCTTTTTCTTTTTCCCAATTTTAAAATAGGTGACACAGCTGTTGGCACTGGGGTCCAGAGACATTTTTTCAGCATGGCAATGCTAAAGTTGCAACATGGCTTTAACATCCATAGCGGTATGTTTCTATATCCTTTTCTTAATTAATGTGAGATGAGTTTTTAAAATAATACATCGAGAAATTTACTCCAGAAATTTAAAAAAGAAAAAAGATTGAAGTATTTGCATCATGTTTGACCACTTCATTAATCAACTACTTACGTCAATAGATAACGCTATACCTTTTTTATTTTTCTTGTACTGTTCTTCTCCAGGTGCAGCCAACATGACCCTTCTCTTTGAGGGACAAGAGAACCATCTAGTGCCTTCTACTTCTCAGATTTTGGCAGACAGTGACTTATTTGTGGTAGCAGGCAGAATGATTGGGCATTCATTTTTGAACGATGGGCCACGATTGCATGGCCTCAGCAAGGCTATTATTCACATGTTGGTCCATGCTGATAGAGACACTGTCACTGTCCAGCTCGATGATGTGCCAGACCTAGATATTCGTTCTACAATTTGCATGGTGAATACTAATTTACTTCAAGCCTTTGTGAAATCATAATTTAAATTAACTCATTATTTTTATATACGTGTAAATACCCCCCCCCAAGAAAATGCAGATTTTTTATGCAATATATTTGCAACATACTAAAATGGAATTTTTTTTCCTCTATAAGCTTGATGGTAATAAACACCTCACTGAGCAGCAGAAGGATGACATTAACAATTTGGCCATTTCCTGGGACTTGCCACCCATTAGTGCAGAAAACCGCAGATGGCTGTTCCAACAGCTTCTCCATCATGCAGTAAGATTGCCCTTTAAAAAAATTTTTTAGATTGTCATCACCTAAGCAAATGTCATGTGGTTATTTTTAATTATTGTTTTAGGTGATAGGCCGAACTAAAAGGCAGACAAAACACAAGGTCTGAAGGACACCGGATTGTTGACTATGCTTCAACAAAGACCTGACACAGCCTCAGTGGTCTTTCCCCAGCATGAAGACAGCATTCTTACTGCACAGGTATTTCAATGCATTTCTAATATGCCTGAAGGAAACGGTTTCCAGGGCCTAATCCGTGGATCGACTTCCTTCGAGGCGTGGACGTCTATCAGCAGAGAATGTACCTTCACCTATCAGCAGAGAATGTCCCTTAGTCTGTAACACAGTCAAATAAATTCTCAAGTAACATTCAAGCATGCCATTCAGCGTGTTAGTACGAGCTCGGGAGCAGCTTGGGAGAACAAGAAAACAGAGACTGCTTTAGATTGTCTTCCCAAAGTGACTCAACTTTATTCACAAGTAGAACAGTTTATATAGAGGGTAAAATTCATGAGACAGCAGATTATCAGTTTAAACCAGTACAGACCAAGATAAGGCAGCGTCTTCCTGCCCTTGGGTGAAGAAGCATCCTTTGTGTAGTTTATTAGTTCAGATACAATTGTGATTATCTCAGCGACATATTTTCAAGGCACAAAACAAAGAGTTCTTACATTAGTGAAATCTGAAACAAACCATTTGGCCTACAACAGGCGTCTCCTAAAAGATTAAGAAACTAATGTAGCTGAGGGAGTGATCTCTGTGGTATTTCAACCTTGTACCAGCCTGTGATTCTCACACATCAACTCTTGGGTCAAAGAGAAAAATAACTAAAACAAAGGGGCCTTATTGAATGACAGAGTTTTCCTGCATAATGTCACTATAAAACAATATCCAGTAAATGCTCCCATGGTACTAAAATACCTAACAATGCCGACTACAGTGACAAGGCTAGATGGCATGACAGTTAATGCTGCTTTTAGGGGAGGCTGTAGCTCAGGAGGGAGAGCAGGTCATCTACTGATCAGCAGTTTGTTAAGATCCCTGGCTCCCCGCTCTGTATGAATTTTTGGTAGGAAGTACAGAAAATAACAATGTGATTGTGACAATGATAATTGTTGTAGAAAAAACTTTGAAGGGTCTGGGAGAGTAGAAAATTAAGAATCAGTCCTTTTACCATTATACTTTAAGTGAGACAAAATGATTGATTGATAATACTTTATTCATCATGAGGAAAATTCTTTTAAAGGATGCCAGATAATCCAGTGCCATCATGAGCACCCCCTAGAATACACCATATATAAATGCCAAGTGTCGGAAAAAAGTCCCTTCGCAAATTTAACATGTAAAAAAACTGTATTTAAGGCAGTTGCATTCTTAAGTGTGTCTCTGAAATCTCATTTTAGGCTGTTCTTAGCCACATTGTTTGGCCAGGAGATGAGGGCGATGATGAAGACGATGATGATCCACCTTACCCACAAAGCATCCAAATGCAAACAGTGGGATTTCTGAAGACCTACATTGAAACAGGCGAGTGTAATTGCATTGTGATTCAAAATTTGAATCTAATTTAATTTCTAATGCATTGATTATTTTTACAGCCACTCCATTCCAGCTCAGCCAGCTGATGAGGTTTTGGGTCGGGTGGGAAATTCCGACTGGTACCATGAAGGTTGAAGTAGTCGAAGCAGACTACCTCATATCCTCTACATGTTTTGGAACGTTGCGTGTGCCTGGGCACTTCCACGAGTACAATGTCTTTTCCAAACATGTTGATGATTGCATTGCAACTTGTGCCACAGGTTTCGGCCTTATTTAAAAGCAATTTGTAGACACTGGATGTCGAATAAACTTGCTAAACCATGCTTGAAAAATGTTTTACATAGCCAAAAGTTTCACTGTTACTTAGGCTTATTGATTTTTTGTGAATATTGTTATGCGAGTTTAAATATAAAAATTAAAGTTACAGTTCCCACCATTAACATTTATATTTGAAGTTAAGGAACTAATGATTGTGTTATTTAGGTTTCAGTCATTGTCATGCATCCGATTCACATCATCTCTTTGTTTGAAGCAGTTTCCTGGATTACACGAAGTGAAAAAAAAGTAGATTAATACCAAAGCTGTATTAAATGTTACACACAGTCCAATGATGTTGAATATAATGTTAATAAAAATCTGCCACACTGTCAGCTGTGGTCAAGCTATTTAATTACCGCATGCAGGACAGCTAACACACATCAAAACATTACAGTTCTACAGTCATGAGAGTTTTTGTCACTTTCAAGCTGTTACCAATAAAGTAAAGTTTTGGGCAACGAAAATTGGATGATAATTTTCCGGATTATTTTTGAGGTTGTTTGAAATCATTTTGTAAATCAAAGGAAATATGCTTGAACACCCCAAATTGAAATCCAGAAGTTGTTAAGGACATGGATTTGGAGCAGCAGTTATTGGACTTAAATACAAGTTACATTCTAGACTCCATCACAGTTAAGAAAAAGAATTCTTGTCAGACTGTAAATAAAGTATATTAATTGAATCTTGCCTTTAAAATTAAATAAAAATATAAATCATATAAATCAGCAAGAATAGGCATGATGGCACCTAAACAAAATTTTATTGAAGCTATTATTAAACAAAGGACTTACATGAGAACAGAAAGCATTTATCATGTTACCTTTGCATTAACTGACAGATTATCAGGAAAATATGGTTTAGTAAACTCATCAAACACAAAATGCATTAACATTAAAAACTGAAAATAAATATTGATGCAGACTTTTAGTAACTGTCCTCGGATACAAAAACTGATAATTCAACATAATGTAAACATCTGTTAGGGCATATTATTTTCAACTATCACTCTAGATAAAGCTATAAATCCTGCCTGTTCTCAAGAATGCCTTCCACATACTGGAGAAGGGAACTGTAAATGTCAGCCCCATAGGACATAGAGGGTTCCATGGGATTGAAAAGGTGTCTCACTCTTTCCAAATCCTCACTGTCAAGTGGAGACACAAGTTCTGGAAGGTGAATACCAGTTTGGTCCAAGTCTGCAATGTCCACATCTGGATACTCTGCCTGAAATTAGACGCCATCAATTCAGGAAGTCTTTAAAATACATGCTTTATTAATTTTGTCAATGATATACATTTTTTTTTTCAAAAAAGCAATTTGAATAATTTAGAGATGTGTAATCATACCACAATACTTTCAGGAGGATTGACTGGATTCTGAGTCTTTCCAATCTCCCATAGTTGGTTTGGGGTGTAGTTCCGCTCTGTCCTAAGAGAGTGATTGTTCCAGCCTTCAATAAACGTCTCCAAATCTGCTTGGATTCGTGGCAAAAACACATACTGTGCACAAAAAAGGTCAGTACAGTTTGTTGGATCCAAGAGTCTGTCTTCCTCAAGTCTGTGAAGAAGATCGTATGTTGGTGACAACATTCCAAACGTCTCGCCACAGGCGCTCTATCCTTTAAAACAAAACAAAAATTTTAAACGTAATTTTGTTAATAACACATTCAATAATTAACGCCAGAATACTACACCTGGCAATCAAAAATATGTTTTTGTTGTAAATTAGGAATACCTTTGGTTATGCACGCTTTTGCCAGACATAAAGCTTCCTCTACCACAGCCCCGAACTTCAAACATGTATCGAGCAATGTCAACATTCTCAACTCCTTGGTCTCCCCTCACTCTAGAAATATGAAAAACAAAGGACACAGAAATTACAGAGTATCACAGTTTAGCAATATTTTAAAGTTAATCATTTAAAGAAAAATGTGAATGTTTTACATTCAACTGTATAATATTTTTAGGGCTCTTTGAGCTCTTATGCAGAGCTATATTTGTAAATATTTTCCCCAAAAGTACAATACACAACTAGCAATGTTAACTTGCAAAGTCAGTGAAATGGTTGTTCTGTCACAGTCTGGCTGAGCAGCTGACTATGTGAAGTATTAATATTTGACCCAAGTGCAGACAAAAATGGAATGTGGTACAAAACTTGAATGTTAACAGAAAGCAAGCCGTTTCTTAAGGCTGGTAAAAACTATACAAAATAAAAGGCAGAGATGAAGCTAAACTGGGCAGACTAAAGATAAACATAAAAACCAAAACATGAAACTCGCCGTGGATACAAAGATACCTGAAACCCGGAGCGTAGAAGCAGAGACGCATGGAAACATGGCACAAACGACAACAGACAACATGACAAAGAATGAACAGAAACACACAGACTAAATACACACAAGTGTGATTAGAGAAAATGAAAACACATGGGAAACAGCTGACACTGATTTGACATATTCGTCCATATTTATCTGATCTTCTACATTTGTACTACATTTGTACTCGCCCCCTCATACACTTCGCTCTTTTTCAGCTTCCCTTCTGTCTGTTCCACATGCTTGCCTAACTACAATGGGACTCAGAGCCTTTAGTTGTTCTGCCCCAAGACTTTGGATGTACCAGATCTCCGGACCACAAACTCTTTCACCACTTTTAAGTCACGTCTCAAAACCCATCTATTCAGAATTGCATACACCTGATTCTGTATTAGTCCATTTTAACTTGATTAGCTTTTATACTGTCATGCTTGCTTTTCTCTTCTTTAACTTATGTCTACATTTTATTTGCAATGTTTCAATATATTGTATTGTTGCTATTGTAAGATAACCTTAAGGTGTTATAAAACGTGTTATTATTATTATTATTATTATTATTGTAGTATTTCTCTGAAAATATAATACAAATGATAGGAAAATTCAATCATTTCCAGACAGCAAGCATGTGTGTCAGGCATGAATGTGTATTCAAAATATAAGTGAGACTGATTTAAGCCTCTATGCTCTAATGTGAACAGCAAGTTTTTGCATTATACCTCAATGGAAATCCATGCTTCTGTACAGCCTCAAGGAAGAACGTCAGTGCTGTAGAAGCCTTGTTGTTGTTAGCTGCTTTCAAGTACAAGATCTGAAAATAAAGAGACATTATGGAAGTACTAGTACTAGCATCACATTTTCTGCTATTTTAGTGAAGAATGCAAACCTTCCTTGAGAAGCCATCAACACCACCAAACATCACAAGTCCATATCTGTAAAGAGACAAAGACACAGCCCCTAAGACTTCAGCCACTGAGTATAATTAATTAATTGCATTTTTCACCAATAATCAAATATGATATATAAACACTAAATAAAAAAATAAAAAAAAAATATATATATATATATATATATATATATATATATATATATATATATATATATATATATATAAATAAAACTGCTAACTTGGCGGTAAAGTGATGGCGTAATGTAAAATACAGTGTTTGCATATGCATGAATGAGTTAAATAGTAATGGGCCCAAATGTGCCCTATGACTATTGAGTTATGTTAAACTTACCTAATTAACTTATGGTTGGTGTCAATGTGGAGCAGTGACAGAGAGGACCAGGAACACTGTATGTCCTTCTGACAACACATCCAAGATTTGCCATCCTTTCAAGGATTCCAGCGCTGTCAACACGACGCATGGAATCCCATACTCTGTTCCACTGCACCCTGTGGCCCAGTGCCCTGAGGCATCCTTTAACCATTCTGTAGCCTAAAAAGACATTCCATAGTGAAAGAATCACAACTGCACATTGGAAGGCACTTATAGTACAGTAAATCAAACTACTAACTAATCATGACATTCAGCTAGTGTTATTCATGTAAATATGAACGGTTGCTAGCAAGAAAAATAAAATAGCCTTATTACAAGCATTATTTTTCACATGAATAACTAACCCAGATTTTTTGATTCCTGTTTTATGGCTGCAATTAAGTTGTCAATTTCATCATCTGATAGTGAGCTGTAGGTTGCCGTTATTGAGAGGCCCCACTCTTCCATTCTTCGTCGGACTGTTTTCTGCGATATGCCCAAAAGCTTGGAGATACAAGGAACGGAGAGGTCCATCTTTATTAGATCTTTGAGGTGGTCTTTGGAAACATAGAGCTTTGGCCTCCCCCGTTCACCAGCTGAGCTGTCAACAACAATGGCAGACCTTCTTGTATCCATATCGGAATGGATGAGGCAGATGAGGTGGTGAAGAGCTTCAACCACCTAAAAAATGGTTGCATTAAAATATTTAGTTGGATGAAATCCTGGAATTCAGTTTTACCATCTTACTATCATTATTCTTATCCCCAATCTTTATATTGAAACACAGAACAAAATTTCATCTTGGATTTAACAAAGCAATGGATGACAGGTGTATTTGTATAGCATAATTACTACACTGTAAAATTAACATTATAAGATACATAAGAATGGCATATATCGAAACGATTTTTAAAGGTAACCAAAACTAAATCAAATAAACCTACCACTGATGGAACATTAATATGAGCAGAAAGAACAGACTAGAGTTGATGCGTTCACGCAGAGGAACTCAATATGATCAAGGTCCAAGGGCTGCTGTTGGTAGGACTGCACCAGCCTATTTTGAAGGTTTTGGAAAACATGTCTTCCTAAAGCCACCTGAAAGAAGAAAAAATTTATTCAATTACTAATATCATATGAAGTGCATTGAAGGAACAATGAAATGTCAAACTGCGTAAAACTCAATAAAACAAAATAATATTCTCATGAAATCTTTTTATTTTGATTAACTTTGTAATACAGTAAAGAAACTGAATTGCATTAAAAATTATTTTTAAATATGTTTTATCCTGTGCCACCTTGCTGTATTCAAAAAATTCAAACAACTTTACTTTAATAATGAAAAAAATGAACCCACCAAAGAGTCACAGGAACATCCCAGGTTCTCTGTTCTGGAGGGAGATCGACCAAGGTCCACTTGATTTATAGTCACCTGTTAAGTAAAACAATCAGGCAATTTTCAAAGATTTACACGTTTCTCTATGGATGTATCATACACTCTACTATTTCTCTCTCTGAAGTACCCTGTGGATGTTCCCATGATGACACAGATGACCCACAAATTTAGTATAGCACACTTCAAAACACATAACCCGATGCAGAAAGACTTTAAAAGTCCCTAAACACATGTGACATCTGTTAGGGTTGAAAATTTACTTTACAAAATTATTAAGTAAGGCTGTTTCATTTTTTTTTTTTAAGATGTACACAACGCAAATGTGCTCATAAGCATGTTGGCACTCCATGTTTGAAGGTTGAGAATGTCATTCAGCGCTGTATTCGAAATATTGCAGGTACACATAGAGTGCAGAGGGGTTTTTTGCAGTATGCTTACAAACACACGATAATGGTTAGATTAGTCTCTGGGTTAGGGAGGCTGAACAAGATGCCGTGAACTGGGCCTTAGAATCAGCATCTGTTTTTATTGTCACAGTATATAAGCTGTAAAGCCCGTTTCAGCATTATCCTTTTTGGGAAGCTGGTTCACACAAAAGGCTGGCACTATAAACTTGTAATTTCAACTGCTGAAGCAAGTTGAAATTACAATCTTTTTAAATCATTTTCTCCTGAATTCCTTCTTAAATTTTTGAACAGGACACATCCAGCAAAGCAAATATCAACAGACATTAGCTTACTGACACCAGACAGACACTGCACTACAGTTAACTACAGAAGCATTCTTGGTCAATCTGGTACTGTATAACAGAGTACTTCTCAATGTCACTGCCTATAAGCTGTCATAAATCCCAAAATGCTCACTGAGGAAGCTTGTTAAGCCATAATTACAGTAGTAGAAGAAAACTGAAATCAGATACTTTATACACACACATATATTTGTGCTGTCAGCAGTAATCTCCTTAAAATGACATTAATCGATTTTCCGTTAGCAAGTTAGCGCAGCATAACACGTTAGCGCGGTTTGCTCGTTAATGCGTTAGCAGCTACTGAAAGTTAAGCTAGGTCCCCTAACTTTCAGTAGCTGCTGAAAGTTGTTGTATACTGTAATTACTGTAGTATTACTCTAACACAAACTCGGGGGTGACCTGGGACCAGTGCTAAGGTCAAGTCAGAGCATTTCAGTTCCAATTATTACCAAAACGACATCTCATCGGGATTACACTTAAATCCAAACACATAATTCTCCACGATGCTGATGTTTAAGCAGACAGACCGTGCCACACAGGAGACTATTTAAACACATGCAACACTAGGGCTAATGTTGAGAGCCCTTTTTAAGCTATCTTTTGGCACCGTGAAAAATTACAGTGTAGTAAACGAACATGATATTCAAAAATATATGTCTGGACAATTAGCTTGTTCCAGTAAACCATAAACTAAAGCTTACCTGCGCCGCAGAAGCGGCACCGCTGTCCTCCATCTTCAATCTGCAACCCTTCCAGGACCTGAAGGTCCGTAAAGCATCCCCCCGACAGCCAAACCCATCTGTTCTCTGATTGGATTGTTTAATTTGTGATTGACATGACATTGACCAATCAGCTTAAAGGAAGAAAAATAGGGTCAAAATTCGTACTTGTAACTTGCAGGTTTTTTTTTTTCTAAGTCCACACACAAATCTTTTTTACGCACGCACAAATCTTTTTTACACATACAAATCTTTTTTACGCACGCACAAATCTTTTTTACACATACAAATCTTTTTTACGCACGCACAAATTTTTTTTACACATACAAATCTTTTTTACAAGTACAAAATATTTATGACCACATTTTGAGCCCATAGGTTTGTGGGTGTGATCACCCGTGTGTACACCTGTGAGCATGGACGTGCTTGTTTTTAAAATGTTCCTTCATGTAATGATCTGCTAGAGGGTGTGGGGAGCCACTGCCCGTCCTCCAGGGCATGAAGCAGGTATGGAGGAGATCAAAACTCCAGACATCCAGAGGCCCCCAGAACACAAGAGACCAAGGAAGACCAACAGAGGGGCAGCTGTGCCACTATCCCAGAAAAAGCTGAGGAGAGTCCCAGATGAGGGGTCACCCAGCAGCCGCGGAGCAGAAGCCAGGGGGGAGCCCGTGTGCTCCGCCGGCAGCCAGCTGTGCCTGAGTGACCGAGCCCCAGGCCGAGAGGCCGGGGGCACCCCACCTCCAAAGTAGTCCGAGCGAGCCACAGGCTCCAGGCCCCGATAAGCGGCCGCCAAGGAGTGAGCCGGTGTGTACCTGGACGCCCATCCCCAGACACAAAGAACCACCAAAGAAAATACAAGGCACAATAAAGCAAACTGCCCATTTCAAAAGCAAATATACAATCTTACATGTAATATAGCTGACACAATTAATCGTATAATGATTTACAATTGTGATGCATTGCAATGCGGAAAAAAAGCATTCTTAATCCATTCAGAAGAAACTAATCGATTATTAAATTCAGTCCTAATCAAAAGTTTAAGACCACTTGAAAAATGGCAAAAAATCATCTTTTGCATGGTTGGATCTTAACAAGGTTTCAACAACATGCAACAAGCAGAAATGGGAGTGAAACAAAACATTTAACTTACATTTCACAAACTTAAACTGGGACAGGCTGTTTTACAGCTGATCAAATATTTAGGACCACATGCCTTTAAAAGGCCAAATCTGTGCAAAACTGTGGATTCATTGTCATTTTCTGTCAGGTAGTCAGACTGTCAGGATGTTCTGATGGCAAAAGGAAAAAACGTTTCTTTTTGAACATGGTCGGCTCGTTGAACTGCATAAGCAGGGTCGCTCACAGCGCGCCACTGCTGCTGAGGTGGGATGCAGTTCCCATCCATCCATTCACTTCCGCTTATCCTTTCCAGGGTCGCGGGGGGCGCTGGAGCCTATCCCAGCTGTCAAGGGCGAGTGGCGGGGTACACCCTGGACAGGTCGCCAGTCTGTCGCAGGGCCAACACACAGGGACAGACAACCATTCGCACTCACATTCATTCGCACATTCACACCTAGTGGCAATTTGGATTATCCAATTAACCTATCCCCATAAGGTGAGATGCAGTTAAGACAGTCAATTCTTAAATAATCCTGGGGGTTATGGAACAAAAACGTGAAGTGGAAGACCTAAAGAATCTTCAACCTGAATTAAGGCCATTAGTGGTGCCGACTGCACCCCCATAACTATCAAACGGCATCTGAGACTGAAGGGCTTCAAAAACCAATTCTCTGATGAGAAAAAAATATAACCTCTTTTTTTCTCCTGTAAAAAAATGCAACCTTGATGGTCCTGATGGTTTCCAACCTTACTGGCATGACAAGCAGGTCCCACCTGAGATGTTTTCTTCGCCCTACAGACGAGGGGGCGCCACAATGATTGGGGGAGATGCTTTTTCCTTCAGTGGAACAATAAAGCTTCAGGAGGTGCAGGGGTGTCAAACGGCTTGTTGAGATTATTAGTAAAACATATGTTATTTTATGCCCGTAGTCAATGTAGTTGAATTATGATAACAGCTGTAGGACATATATTATCCTTTAGTTTAGATGGTGTGCTGTGTATGTAGTTTAGTCTTCATTATACTCTTGAGTTAAAAGAACATAATCATTTTGTAGTTCATTAGATAAGTATGCATCACTCTGTATCCTTGATCTGCTGTGAATGTCTTACACTGTTTTCTTGACATACTTTATTGTTGAATCATATAAAAAGGTTGTAACCAGGAGACTTTGTGTTTAGGACAGAAGAGATAGACCACATTCCATACCCCCACCTTTCAGACAGCAGAGGAGCAAGGAGCCGAGGTCATAAATTAGGCGCCGTAAGGGAGAAAGAATGTGAATGTTTAGGCTTTTCCGACTAGGTGGGGGCCGCTAGGCGCTATAAAAGGCTGTGAGATCTGCCGCCATTTTGAGACCTGTTGTGAACCCTCAGCAAGCAGCTCTCCCGTCTAGACGTTCTAATGCTCTTAAGTGTTGAATTGTATGGAAGTAAATGATTGTTGATTGAGCATTTATACACCGAGTATTGTCCTTCCTTCAGCCCAAAGATTCAAAGAATTGGGAGTTTTCAACAACTTGGTGCCTGGTGACCCGGATCTTTGGTGTGCTGAGGAGGGGCAGATTTGGCCTGTGGTGAGATCGTGAGGCGAGGCGAACAGAGGGCCGGCCTAAAACAGAAAGGTAAGCACAGCCTGTTGTATTATAAATACCAAATGTGCATATTGGGCTTTCCAAATTAATCTGTTCGCTGACTTACACGTATTTTAACATTAAATTTGTCGGTGTCTGGTTTTTGGCGCAAGATACTAACAACATAAGTTGAGGCTGAATTCCAGTGTGTTAGATAAACTGCTTCTACCGAGAAACTAATAATATACTACGTTGAGCTAGTTGCAGTTAAACTGCTTCTACCGAGAAACTAATAATATACTACGTTGAGCTAGTTGCAGTCCACTTTACCTTCCACATTTAACTTTGTCTAAGACTGGCTTCTGTAGCAATAATACATTAGAATCTCTTTTGGAGAGGTGGCCATAAGTCCAGTACATTGAATAGAGGTTTTGAAGTGGGTTATGCAGACGGTTCAGTCTTCGTTGATGCGGCCATAAAATTGAATATAGAATTAAGGAAAAGCAGATGCTGGCTCACGGTGCAGTTGAGCACTGGCAACGCCAAAAGCGCAACACGTCCGTAGGTTTTGGTCTATGATACGGCCGTGTTCCGGTGATGCGGCCGTGAGTACAGTAGTGAGGGGTGATTTTAGCACATTGGATAGAGGTTTGACGGTGGTTTATGGTATCAGTTGAGCCTCGAGGGCTGCGGTCATAAAATAATAAGTAAAATTTTACTTGCCATGAAATAAAGGTAAAGCAGATGCTGGTTTATGGTGTCAGGGACGCATGCATCACTTTTTACGATGCGACTTTGCCCCGTGGTGGCGGCCATAAGCACAGTAAAAGGGGTACCTGGGTATGGTGCGGTTGTGCTTTAAAAGGATTCTAACAGTTGAGCTCAGAGGTTTCTGTGTGAATTTCTGCTGATGAGGGGCGCTCTCTGTGGGTCTCACTGTGGGTGAAACGCGCTGTGTGTGTGAGGCGCGCTCTGGCTGTGTGTGAGGTGCGCTCTGAGTGTGTTTCTGTGTGTGAAGTGTGAGCACAGTGACAGTGACGGTTGATGTGTTTGAATAGGAGGACATTAGTGTGAAGAGAATGCTTTAAGATCAAAGGTTGATGCCTACTGTACCTGTGGAAACAAATTTTGTTCATGGTGTGGCGACCCCCCTGTCTGTGGATGTGCAGGCAGGTCCAGCGGCGTCTGGGTGCCGAGGTGGTGACTTGGGAACTGAGGACTCCCGCATAGCTACAGAATAACACTGGAACGGCCGTGTAACCACGGGTTCACATTTATTCTGGAATAGAACAAGAGAATGCTTTTACATCTAAGGTTGAGTTCTATCATAGGTGAAATATAAAAAGGTTGAATTCCTCGTTTCAGTGGTTGAAATTGTTGTGTGCCTGTCCCCTGACGAGTGTGAAAATAAAAAAAGAGGGAATTTGGAGCCACATAGAGATAGACGGGTATAATTGGGTGTATTACTCTGTGGTGTAATAAAAAATAAAAATAATAAAGAGAGATAGTAAGAGGTGTGTAGTGGAGAATTATTGAGGAGTAGAGCGAGGAATGGGTTGGGAGACTGGCGTGCAGTTTACGCTGTCAAGGTAGGCGTGTTGCCTGCTGGTCTATTTAACAGTGATGAAAATGATATTAATAAATCTCTTAGTGTGTTGATACAGGTGGCTACGGGCCTGGACCAACTGCCCCCACAAGCACAGCGGCCGAAGCAAAATTATAGTAATGGAAACCACACCCAGCACGAATCAGCAGCTGTGAAACAGACAGCAGCGAGGAGAGAATTAGAGGAGAAATGAAGGTTTTAAGAGCACAGGAAATTGGGTTGAATTTTGGGGCCAACGGACTTGTGGAGGTTGGGAAGGCGTCCGGAGCATCACAACAAAAGGTGAAACAAAAACACACACAAGCAGAGAAATGTGAGAGAAAGGCTCCTTTTAAGGTAACGCCTAGTTTGAGAGAAAGTTAAAATTAACCTGCTTGCCTACAAATGCACACACATGCAATGAAAAAACAGCTTACACTCATGAACATGTGAAGATTTTCCAGCAAGGTTAAAGCAAAAAAATTTAACATACTTCTGTTGTTAAATTATGAAGTTTATCCATTACTGACAAAGAAACCCTCTGGGTTGCAGGACAACAATTTAACTTCAAAAAAAAAAAAAAGACACTGGTCAGTGAAGACACGACAAATTTAGTGGTTAAAAGATTCAAATTGTGACATGTTTTCTGCTGATTGATTAATACAAGTGATTACTGAATGAAAGAAAATTCATTTTTTGGGCTTTTAAACATGATCTTAAGAATTTTAACATGTACAGTGGGGCAAAAAAGTATTTAGTCAGCCACCGATTGTGCAAGTTCCCCCACCTAAAATGATGACAGAGGTCAGTAATTTGCACCAGAGGTACACTTCAACTGTGAGAGACAGAATGTGGAAAAAAAAAATCCATGAATTCACATGGTAGGATTTGTAAAGAATTTATTCGTAAATCAGGGTGGAAAATAAGTATTTGGTCACCTCAAACATGGGAAATCTCTGGCTCTCACAGACCTGTAACGTCTTCTGTAAGACGCTTTTCTGTCCCCCACTCGTTACCTGTATGAATGGCACCTGTTTGAACTCATCATCTGTATAAAAGACACCTGTCCACAGCCTCAAACAGTCAGACTCCAAACTCCGCCATGGCCAAGAACAAAGAGCTTTCGAAGGACACCAGGAAAAGTATTGTAGACCTGCACCAGACTGGGAAGAGTGAATCTACAATAGGCAAGCAGCTTGGTGTGAAAAAATCAACTGTGGGAGCAATCATCAGAAAATGGAAGACATACAAGACCACTGATAATCTCCCACGATCTGGGGCTCCACGCAAGATCTCATCCCGTGGGGTCAAAATGATCATGAGAACGGTGAGCAAAGATCCCAGAACCACACGGGGGGACCTGGTGAATGACCTGCAGAGAGCTGGGACCAAAGTAACAAAGGTCACCATCAGTAACACACTACAACAGCAGGGAATCAAATCCCGCAGTGCCAGACGTGTTCCGCTGCTGAAGCCAGTGCATGTCCAGGCCCGTCTGAAGTTTGCCAGAGAGCACATGGATGATACAGCAGAGGATTGGGAGAATGTCATGTGGTCAGATGAAACCAAAGTAGAACTTTTTGGTATAAACTCAACTCGTCGTGGTTGGAGGACCAAGAATACTGAGTTGCATCCCAAGAACACCATACCTACTGTGAAGCATGGGGGTGGAAACATCATGCTATGGGGCTGTTTTTCTGCCAAGGGGACAGGACGACTGATCCGTGTTAAGGACAGAATGAATGGGGCCATGTATCGTGAGATTTTGAGCCAAAACCTCCTTCCATCAGTGAGAACTTTGAAGATGAAACGAGGCTGGGTCTTCCAACATGACAATGATCCAAAACACACCGCCCGGGCAACAAAGGAGTGGCTCCGTAAGAAGCATTTGAAAGTCCTGGAGTGGCCTAGCCAGTCTCCAGACCTCAACCCCATAGAAAATCTGTGGCGGGAGTTGAAAGTCCGTCTTGCTCGGCGACAGCCCCAAAACATCACTGCTCTCGAGAAGATCTGCATGGAGGAATGGGCCAAAATACCAGCTACTGTGTGTGCAAACCTGGTATTTTCTGATGATTGCTCCCACAGTTGATTTTTTTCACACCAAGCTGCTTGCCTATTGTAGATTCACTCTTCCCAGTCTGGTGCAGGTCTACAATACTTTTCCTGGTGTCCTTCGAAAGCTCTTTGGTCTTGGCCATGGCGGAGTTTGGAGTCTAACGGTTTGAGGCTGTGGACAGGTGTCTTTTATACAGATGATGGGTTCAAATAGGTGCCATTAATACAGGTAACGAGTGGGGGACAGAAAAGCGTCTTACAGAAGACGTTACAGGTCTGTGAGAGCCAGAGATTTTCCAAGTTTGAGGTGACCAAATACTTATTTTCCACCCTAATTTACGAATAAATTCTTTACAAATCCTACCATGTGAATTCATGGATTTTTTTTTTCACATTCTGTCTCTCACAGTTGAAGTGTACCTCTGGTGCAAATTACTGACCTCTGTCATCATTTTAAGTGGGGGAACTTGCACAATCGGTGGCTGACTAAATACTTTTTTGCCCCACTGTACCTGTGTTGTCCTGTCAGCTTGGTGGGTTATGAGTTGATTATATGGTGAGAAAAAAACAAAAAAGGGGGAGAGAAGGCTGACACAGGGCCTGGCCCCGTTGTTTCTCCCCTCTCTGAATAACACAGCCAACACAACATCATTTTCCTGGGCCCTATTTCAGGAAGCCGGTTTAGAAAACTCAGAGTGAAAAACGATACTCAGGGTTGAGTAACCCCGAACTGTCCAACTCGGAATATTCGGTTTCAGAAAGGCTGATAACAAGTAGTTCAATCAACGCGGAGTTGCTTTAACCCCAAGTTAAGCGCGTGCACGAGGATACATAAAGCCCTGATTAGTGGAGCACAGATTAAGCGAGTCACCATGGAGACGGAGGGAAAGAAGGCGTGGTCAATGTATTTTACAGCGCTTGAGGCCGAAATTCTGATGGCAGCATATGCCGATAACATGCAAATTTTGCGGAAAAAAAGTAACACAGCCTCAGCTGCAAAACAAAGGGAGCATGCATGGCAAAACATAGCCGACAGAGTCAATGCGTGAGTGTTAATTTAAACATTGGTCTAGGGATTTCCACCCATTTAACACGTTATTTTATTATATGTTATTTTATTATATGTTATTTTATTTTATATTTTATACATTTTATTTCGTGATGTGATGTGAGCGCAGGTGCAACCCAACAGGCCTCAAACGTTCCTGGCAGCAAGTAAAAATGAAATATAAAAATATAGTCCAAACAGGTAAGGTGTAATTGTATTACGAGCCATAGTGCTTGGTCTGTTTGTCCGATGTAAATCAATTGCAGTTAGAGGCTACATTAATTTTCTTTCTGTAAGCACTTATTGAAATTATCTGAGCACATTACAAGTACATATTTGCTTACTCTGTATGCTCAAATGTGACCCGTTATAGCCAACAGAAAAAAAGCGGAGGCCCGAAAAACAGGTGGGGGTCCTCCACCACCACCACTCACAGAGCCTGGCCACTTGGCTTCCACGTTTGTGATAATGTTGGCAGCATCACATATGATCTTCACAGTGCAGAGAACACAAATTAGTATCCATTACTATAATGAAATAATTTGTTAGTTTGAAATGCTACAGGGACATATGTACCTGCACATTAATGCTGTGGAAAGACTTCCTGTTCACATAGTCTCCTTCATTTACTGAAGGAGCAATGATTGGAATGTGAGTGCCATCTGTACAGCCAATCACGCCTGGGAACCGTGAAAATAAATGTAAAATTTAAGTAGTAGTTCAAGTATCACCACATCATGAATTAAGTTTTGTTCATCCTGCTACCTGCAATTTTGTGGAATCCCTCTTTGATGAATCTTGTGGGTCTATGACCGGGGAACACCACAGACGAGTACAGGAGACGTTTCAGTGCAACTGTAACATTCCTGACTGCCCGACAGACGGTAGCCTTGGAAACGTGCTCAGCGTCATCAATATTAGACAGAAAGCTCCCGCTTGCAAAAAACCGAAGTGCAATACAAATAATATGTACAGAACTGAGAGGATGTCCGCGATGTGTCACATGAGCAATATTAGGCCTGAGGATGTTATTCAAATGAATTATAGATTGTGCTGAAAAACGGTAACGTTCACACAGGAAATCATCAGGAAATGATAAAATGTCCAAACACACTCTAATCACTCTCTCCCGGCGGAGATCTCTGCGGAGAATTTGGGCTTCAACATCTACTGGCTCTTCAAGGGAGGGGCACGCCATGTCTGACACTTCCTACAGTCAGGTTTCCGACACAGAGGCGGAGAAAGTCAGGGTTAGTTGAAGCTAACCTGCTAGGGGGCAGGTTAGCTTCACGGAGTGTGTCGTCATAGTGACTCACTCAGGATTAATCTAAACTCGCTTTGTGAAACCGAAAACCCAGAGTTTTCGTTAACTCAGGGTATACTTAGTCAGAGTTTGCACTAAACCGGCTTCCTGAAATAGGGCCCTGTTCGTCTGTTTTTGTTTTGTTTTTGTTTTGTTTTTTCTCTTTATGCTTAATTACAGGCTGCTTTGCCGGCCCTGAAAGCCGAGGCTGACCTGGACTCCTGCTCTCCCCTCTACGTGACCCTGACCAAATGCTGCAACAGCTGGACCCACAACAACAACCTGAAAAAGTCAACAGTGCTGCAGTAATGCGATCTCATGCAGCAGAGACGGAGAGCACTAAACCTAAGGCCCGTTTCACTACACGGGGGAAAATTCTCAGACAGCTTCAGCTGACAGAGCTGTGACGAGACGCCCGCCAAGCCCGAATGAAAAGTAAGGCCGAGCAAAGGAATGCTGACCTTAACAACTCTGCATTAACACTGTGCAGGATAGTGATGGACCAACACGGATGATCGGGCAGCAAAAAGGGCGTGACCGAGACAGGAGGAGTAACTGAGGTCAGAAGGCACCTCAGAACGGACAAAAAACACAGAAGATGATGCAGGTTTCACCTGCGGTGAGCATGGACACTGGAGAAAGGACTGCCCCAATTGGGGTCAGAACCAGGACGGACAGAACTTTGAGCAGCAGCAATGGTCGCAAAGCGGACTTTTAACACAGACTGAAAAGGAGGAGGGCAGGACCCGAGGGCATGCTTCAGGCCGTGGTTTACCCAGAACACCAGAACAGGAAGGTGATGAACACACACACACACACACACACACACACACACACACACACACACACACACTGGAATGCTGATTCACTGAGAAGTGATCCACACACATACACATGCACACGCTTGTGCAATGGAGAGTGATGCACACACACACACACACACACACGCTGATGCAATGAAGAATGCTTTGCTTATGCTGATATGCAAAATGCTGCACACAAACATCCCAATATATAATTTTTATGAGGAGCCATTGATTACTTAGAATGTGTTACATGTCACCCAGAGGGCATTTATGTAGAATTAAGGAATAAGGTCTAAAACGGTTTGGTTATGAAAATAATGTCTGTGCGTGATGTCTGTTTATGGCTCAAGGCCTTGACTGAATTCTTTGCTGTGCTTCACACAGCCCTGATGAGGAACAGTGGCACAGAGTGAAAATGATGAATTAATAGTGTAAGTTTTAGGTTGGAGTACGGCATTTTTTGTGATTGAGATTTAATTCAAGGAGGAACAAAATTGTTACGGCACCTGAGGTTCTCATTCCCACACAATATTGTCCCGGCAGGATGCAAAACGTTCCTGTGAATTTCTGGTTGATTTTTTGGTTTGGCTTAGTGCTAGCTTGATTCTGTCAGTGAGCTTTGGCTTGTGTTCTTTCTCGTAAGCGAGAGAGGGACAGTTTTATGCTTGGACATGTCTGCAACGGGCCTTAGTTTGTGTTATTTTTATTAGTATTTTGTTGGTTACGTCTGTTTTCGTTTTTGTTACAGTGCACTGAGGAAAAAAAACATCTGAGAGGGGTGATCCACCGGTGGTGATATGTTGATATTTTGTGAGTTCATGATTTAACAGTCAGCTCTTTAAACCAGGCCTGAAAGATTGAGATTTAAAGCGCTATAAAATATTATTACTGTAAACAGTTGCAAAGTGTGCTGTCACGGTCCGCTGTGACAGACCGTGCGGTGGTGTGTGTGGTGGACCCAGGTGCGAACACAAGTGAGCAGACGGGAGTGAACTTCAAACAAAAGCGAGCCTTTTATTGTGGCTGGTAACGCAAGAGAAACAAACAAGAATAAGGGCAGCACAAAAGCAATAACTAAACAGAAACCTAAACTGGGAATGAACTAAGGTAAGGCTATGACTTAGAATACAACAGACCGGGCATGGAAACATGGAGGGTGGGAACACAGATGACGCGACACAGACTGTAAGAAACACAGAGACTAAATACACATGAGGGATGATCAGGGGAAGTGCCCACACATGGGATCACAGCTGGCACACATGAACCTAACGACAGGACAGGAGGGTGCAACTGAATACACTGACAATGAATACAGATTTACAAAGTAAAACAGGAAACATGGAAATTAGACATAACAAGAACTAAACATAACCACGCAGACAGGACTCATGACCCAGGGAAACTTAGTAAAGGGGAGATGACATAACTGACAGCATGAACTTGACAGTACAAGACACACAGACATAAACACACGAAGGGCAAGGGAGACTTAATGCAAGGGTAATAAATACAAATGGCTGGACTACCTTAGAGAACCTAAACAAACAATAAACATCAAAACAGACTAAACACAAAACACTGGGTCACACGACCCAGGACCATGACATGTGCTTTTCCATGATTGTAATTGGCTTGAGAGAAATTCACTTATAGGGGACACACAGTAAATTCACACAAGGATCTACAAAGTAAACTTTTGTAACCGTCTTCTTACACATTAATACAAAGATAACACCCATTAGTCGATACCAAAGGATACAAGTGTTACACCTTAAGAATCTGCTTGCCCAACCCATCTCCCCATCTTGTGATTTTTTTAAATGCAGTTCATTTACATGACAAAAACATTATTTTCACTTTATTCAAGCAATCAGAAAGTTGGACAGTCACAATTCAAGCTAAATTTGTAACACCTACAGAAAATCTGAAGGTGGAGTTAGCCATGTACTATGTAACACTTCCCTATATAAACCGGGCTGCTCCTCACTTTATAGCATTCAGCTACCACAGCTCCAATCACACGGCTGTAAACATCTGCAAGAATCCATTTACCAGGTGAGAATTTTACATTTTATTTCAGTAATAATTTCAGAATCTCACTGTATTGTGAAGCTTAACATATCTTTATAATATAATTCTTAAAACCACCAGAAATCACTTTTTTTTCTCCCTTTTTCTTTCTTTCTTTCTTTTGCATCTAAAAGCATATTTTTGTGGGGTTGTTTTTTTTTTGACAATTGAAACTGTTGTTTAAAATTCTCCAACCTTGCCACAATCAGAGGCAGGTCGATTACCCGTTCACGAACATTGTTCAAAAGCATTGTGCAGGCCACTATTTTCATATAGATTGTAAACTGAAGATCCCAGATTGTTACGGTTTAGAGGAGGATTCAAGCGCAGGACTTCGGGCTCAGATGCATACAAGAAAGATTTATTTACAATTCACCAGGTGTATATACAAGAAGGTGCGGGGGGAGTGCTATGTACAGCTGAGTGGGGGGGAAAGGGGCTCCAGGGAAGTCCAGGGGAAAAGCATGCGTTCTTCAGATAATCCACACACACGATCGCAGGCTCTCACTCCAACACTCACCACTCGGGAATCACACGGGGGAAAATCCAGGGAGCTCTGCAGACAGGGAGACTGGATTAAATACAGCGCACAAAAGAAACACACTTAACTTGACTTGCTGTGGCTTGGCTTCACTAACGCGTGATAGACAACGATCTAGCGACAAACAGCAGTCACCTCCTGGCTTAAATACTGATCATCTTGATGAGACCCAGGTGTCTCATTTCCCAAAGGCGTGGGCCGAGGGCGTGAACCCACAGTGAGTTCCGCCCCAGCGACAGAGAAGAGGAGAGAGAGAGTGGAAGAGAGAGAGAGAAACAGAAAGTGCCGATCAGCATGCAGTTGATCCACCTGGCTGTGACACAGATATTGTGATATTCATATTCTGATCTAATTATGATATTTGTACTGAACGCTACACATTTTAAAGCTGTATCTAAAACATATCCTCCTGCCTCCACCACAAACCACCCGAAGCAGTCTTTCTTTTTTTGTGTGTGTGTCCCGTTTGGATCTTTAGCCATCAGAATTGTTGTCTTAAGGCCAAGAGAGATGCCAAGCGGATTTATTTTACCAAGTGGATCATCATGGCCTTGCCATATTGGTCCATTTGATTGACCTTTATTATAATTATGAATTTATTTTATTTTCGGTTGCTACAAACGGGACAGAGATGACTGGGGGATAGGACAGGGGGAAAGAATGAAAGAAAGAGAGGGAGAGAAAGAAAGAAAACCAAAGGGGAGAAGAGATGGTGAGAAGGGGGGGAAGAAAGAAAAAAACAAAAAAACAAAAAAAACAAAAAACAAACAAAGCACCTGGGTCACCTGTATGGAGAAAAAAAACAGAAGAGAAAGCAAACAGCAAAGAGCAACATAATAAAAAAAACAGCACCATCACAATAAACTAGCTAGCAGTAGATATCAGTAGATACTAAATAATAAACGATATTGTGCAACACGCAAGATAGACAGCGCACAGTGTGCTTTGAGGCAGCAGCCAAGAAAGCTGTAGTCCGCGTCTGTGAATACCCGTGTGTACACCTGTGTGCATACCTGTGTGCATACCTCCGAAGTGGCCCAAGCGAGCCCCAGGCTCCAGGCCCCGATAAGCGGCCGCCAAGGAGTGAGCCGGTGTGTACCTGGACGCCCACCCCCAGACACAAAGAACCACCAACGCACCGATACCTGAGGGAGTCCGCCACTGGCAGGGGAAGTGCTGAAGCAGTCTTTCAATCTGACTTTCATATTTAGAAATGGATACAAAACATGTAGTTATGCTAGGAGAGAAAGGTTTTGAGAGTGTGAAAAGAAAAACACAGTATTGTGTTTATTTAAAATATATTAGTTATCTGTGTGTTTGCCTCTTTCCCTCCATCTGACAACTGAGATAGGCTCCAGTTAGACAAATGGTCAAGAAATGGAGGGATAGATGGCACCAGTTAATGTTAGAGGAATGGAGTGTGCTTTATTAGAAACAATCACTCTTCAGGTTTGAATCCTGTGGTTAAACACAGGATGAAGAAGATCATAATTGATGTGGATGCTGGGGTGGATGATGCTATTGCCATCATGATGGCCCTGGCCAACCCTGATGTGGAAGTTTTGGGGATCACCTGCTGCTATGGCAACACGTCTGTGGAGAATGTCCTCAGAAATGTCCTGCGTGTCCTGAAAGTCTGCGACAGGCTGGGCGTAAGTTTGTGTCACACTGTAAGAGAGCCCTTGTACATGAATATATTCGTAGACCTGTTCTTACGTCCAGTGTATAATACTCATACAGATTCCAGTCTACCGTGGCTGCTCAAAGCCTTTGTTGGAGCATGAAAACCATGCAGATGATTTCTTTGGGAAAGACGGGTTTGGGGACGTTCCAGAGCCACAAGCACCAGGCCTGGATCGGGTGCAGCAGAAAAAAGCTATACAGGCCATTATTGACCTTGTGAACGTGAATAATAAAGAGGTGAGTGTCTGCACCATTAAGCTTCTTACATGAATGAAAATTGAGAGCATCATTTTCATGTGATATGTGTACACTAAGAAGGTTCTAGTTTACAAAGGGGTCGGGTGAAAATGCTGTGTGGAGAACTAGGTGATCTAAAAATATATGAATACATTTACCAACTTTTTGTAAATGTTTTGCGGTTCTGATCAAATGTATTATTTAAAGGCCCAGTCACAGATTATTTCAACCTTATTTCCATACCTTGAAGTTTTCCTTAAAAAATATGTTGACTTTTAGTTCAAAATTGTTGAACTAAATAAACACAATACTAATAAAAATGTGTTTCACCCAGAACTAATGATGTAATTGCTTTTTTATGGTGACCAGAAAAATGGATGTAGAAACAATGGCATCTGTTGGTTATGGATGGTAAATGGTACAATGCACTTGATGTGAAAGAAGCCAACTCGTGGCAAAGGATCACAAAGTTGCCAAACACACATAAAAAAAAATTTAAAATAGAGAGAGAGGCTTTAATTTAGTTTAAATTGGGAAGTCATGATAACTTATCTGTCAGTTGTCATGAAGTTTCAAGTAGTCATTAGACAAACTGCACTGCTTGCCCATCTCAAACCAATTTAATTCATTCTCAACATATCAATAATTTAAAAACATTTGAAACTTGTTGCTTATGAAAATTTTTTCAAGGAAAATTATTATTTTGAGGGTTTGTTCTCAGCTTAAAGTTTGGTTGTGGGGGAATAAAATCATCAGTACAACTCTGTCTCCGGTCTTCAGGTGATCCTCGTAGCCACCGGCCCCCTCACTAACCTGGCTGTCGCAGTGCAGTTGGACCCTTCCTTGCCTAAAAAGCTGAAGGCACTCTACATCATGGGAGGAAACACTGAATGTTGGTTGAATCCTCACAGAGTATTTCCTCTGTCTATTATTATCCATTCGGGATTTTAGTCTTATAAATCTCTGATACATGTAAGAATGAAGTTTGTGTTTGTATCTGTGTGCAGCCAGGGGTAACGCCACAGTGTGTGGTGAGTTTAACTTTGTGTGTGACCCAGAGGCGGCTTACATCGTGTTGGACCGCTACACATGCCCAACCTACATCGCCAGCTGGGAGTTCACCCGCAACAACGACCTGCCATGGGTGAGGAGAGAAACAAGCTGAACCAGGGTTTCTGTTCTGTTACAATGAATAATGTCTGAACTGTTTTAAAGTTTGAAAGGATCTCTGCTAACACTGAGTTTGTGTTTGAAGTAATATTTAAAAATATCTCACACTCCTTTTTCTCCCTTAGTCTTTCTTTGACAACAATTTATCCCAACGTACTGAAAAATCAAACTTTTTGGAAAAGATTTTACACATCTCAAGAATGGTAAGAACGTATAAATTGACACTAAGCGTCAGGCAATTAAATCTGAAGTCATCACTTTGTACAAGAAAATAAGCTCCTGTTTGCATTGAATTTAACCAATTGTCAGTATTGCATACATACTACTGGCAACCCATTTGAACATTTTTAAAACTTGGTGCTCCACTAGTGATATTGGCATCAAACGGAATATTAGAAGATGTCTAAATACCTCTGACATACTGTGTGAACAGAACTGTGAACACAGAGATGAAAATTTTAATCCCTGTGACGCCTATGCCATGGCTGCAGCCATCAACGATGCATTCATAACTGACAGAGAAGAGGTAAGTGAAGGCTGCTTTTTTTTTGTCAGGATACAATATAAAACATTTGAGCTAAAATCATTGTTTAATGAATTCTTTGTTTCCTCTTTCAGCTTGCTGTGACGGTGGAGTTGAAGGGGAACTACACCCGAGGCATGATGGTGCTGGACCACGACGAGAAGCTGAAAAAAGAACACAGAGTTATCATCATGAAGAATGTCAACTCGGAGATGTTCCAGCAAATGTTGATTAATGCAGTCATTTAGACTGTGCACTCTGAGACCTGAGTGTTACGGGTCATAACAACAAATAAAATATGTGGTGCTGCAGTTTCATAAACCATTTACAACATTTATTAACAAACTATTTGTCCAGACTGGTGTTGAACAATTTGACAAGATTTCGACTATGTGGTAGTAAATAAAGTGCATACTAGTAATGCTGTGACCCAAATAAGAAGAAATTGTTTTGATTTGTTTTTTTCACCGAAGCAGCTAATAAAGCATAATGGAATACAATTTTGCCTCTTTCTTGTAAGATTCTATAATAGAATGAAACAATAATGCCAGTTATAAATAAAGACAATAAATTGAATGAATTATGAAACACTCATTTTTTTCTATTAGATCTGAAAATGTTGTGTAATACTACAACCTGAAAAGATGTTGGCCTGTACAGGAGATAAAGGAACAAAACTTTAACAACAGCTGTGAAATGGAATAGATCAAATCACCAAAGTAAACTGGATCTGGACTTGTTGCAGGGATCTGAAGTTACTAAACATTTTGTGAGTGTATGCACTAAAACTTAGGACCATACAATAATAAATATGTGCGTGATGAAAGTTGTGCAGCACGCTAACGTCCTTATTCCACTCTGTACGCTCGTATGGGTCTAACCCTTTCACTCCTTTGATTTTTTCCTCGTACATTTTTTTTTTTTGCCTTTTTGTCAAGTCTTTCTTTGTACGGACCTGCCGTGTTCACCGTTGTTTTGTACATAACTGTTTTTGGGGCAAATAAAAAGCAAGTAGGGATTAAAACCGCAGAATTAATGATTGCAGGTGCTGGAAATGCCAGAGCTTGATGCAGTGTGCGAAAGTCACGTGGTCTGTCAATCTCTATAAGTTTTTTTCAGTCTAATTAAAGTGTACTTGTTTTTCAAGTACCACACCAAAATAATCAGCATATCTTTGTCCTTTCTGTTTTTAACTTCAGTTATTGTAAATAAACCTGGGGAAATTTGACAGCAAGAAGTTTGAGGAATGTACCAAAGCTTTGAGGATAGTGGCCATGTATAAACATTGGCAACAACAACTTGTTAGCTGGTATGTTGAAGTTTGGGTTTTTCTGGATCTCTAATCAGATGATCTTTTTATCTGTGCAAGTGAGCGACTGTCAAGAACCCAGACCTCAGTTGCTCTAAGTTGTTCTAAGATAAGAATAAAAAAAATCCACTGCTATGGCTCAGGAACAAGTCAAGATTCAGCTACATAAGGAGAGATTCTGATGTGCAGATTCCCAAACTTCATGATGAGCCTGGATGGAATTATAAGGTTGAAAGTTGAGCTGTAGTCAGTAAACAGCATCCACACATATATGTTGTTATGGTCCACGTGGGAGATGGCTAGGGTTGCCAACTCTCCCATTTTAGCCAGGACATCCCGTATGATGAGATAAATTGGTTTCTCTCGAAGTCTACCTCCCATATACTGACTGTTATCTGCAATGTCACATACAGTGCATTTTTACATTGCATCCAGCTGGTTGCGCTTTGTGCTTCTGGCACGCCAGTGTCCCTTATTTGATTGTTCATGGCAACATCTGTGGATCTATTTGGCCTAAATGCAAACTGAAAATGATCAAGCGTAGCAGGCAGTGAAGATGTGATGCGAGCTTTGACTTTGACTCAAAGCACTTAATAACAATGGAGGTGAGTGTTACTGGGTGACAGTCATTCAGGCAGCTAATGTTAGGATTCTTTGGGACAGGGATGATGATCGTCCTCTTAAAGTACCAGAAAACTACAGAGAATAACAAGAAGAGGTCGAAGAGGCTCGTGAAGACAGGGCCTCTTTGACCAGGGCCTCATGCCACTTCATGTGTGCATACTTTGAGAGCACAACCTGGGATAATATTTGGTCAGGGAGCGTTTTATGTGCAATTTAAAATAAACAATTGAATTGAATTGAATTGATCCATGGCTTCTGGTTGGAGTTAGTCCGTACAGTAACTGTTAAGAAATCAGTTTTACCCCGGTTCTTTTTATTCCTCGAGCATCCAGAGATGGCACCGGACTCAGTAGTCATTTTCACAAAATCTTCATTCATCTTCATTTATCTTTACTCTTCTTCATTTAAGCATGCACTCCTAGGAGGGAAGATGAGGCCGGTGTCCCTCTGCAAAAATCTTCAACCCTTTGTTAGTTACAGCCAGCTTTATAGAAACAACCCCATCATAAAACCCCCATGGTGTGCTGGAAACTCTGTGTCTGTGTGAGTGCTCGTGAGTGAGTGTGTGCGCATACCTGTGTGTATGTGTGTGCACATGAGTGACTGTGCATGTGGATGTGTGTGCGTGACAACTAAAACACTGTGGGTGTAGATGACTCCCTAGAGGTCATAAAACCCCTCTCCCTTCTAGACCACAGTTACAAGTATCATAAATGTTGCAACCCCCCACCCTAAAGCTTCCTCTGGGGAATTTCCACTCAGTGGGGGAGAAGCCTCCTACTATCCACTCCTAAGTTCAGAACACAAAGAGGCCTTTATTACTCTACACACAGTGTCTCTACAATAGTTCTATATTCTATGTTAACACATTTCTAAACTCTAAAATAAGCTAAACATTCTACATAACCCATTCCATAGAACTCATTGAACTCATTGCTGCCTGTTTTTATTTACATCTTGAAGGTAGAAAAAGACCAAGACCCTCCATGCTTAAGAACTGCAGAAGTAAAAGGGCATCATATTTTACTTACAAGAGTGGATGAATTTATCTAAATTGTTACTGTATGGCAATAAAACCTGAAAATGTCTATCTTAGTGTGCCACTTTGTACATAATTTTGCAGTTAGCACTTTTGTAATCATCTTCTTACACATTAATACAAAGATAACACCCATTAGGTGACACCAAAGGATATAAAGTGTTACACCTTAAGAATCTGCTAGCTCAACCCATCTCCTAGTACCTTATTTCTTAAACGCTGTTCCTTTCCATGACAAAAACATTCTTTTCACTTTATTCAAACAAGCAGAAAGTTGGACAGTGTTAGGTGTGGCTGTGTGCAGGCAGGAATAGGACCCAAGGTGCAGACTCCGGAGACAGAACTTAAACCAAAACAGCTTTAATGCTGAACGCAAACATAACATAACTGGAAAAACTAACACCGGCGGATTGACAAACACACAGCAAAGTAAACGGTAGATCGCGACACAGACACTAAGAAACACAGGGCTTAAATACACCGAGGGAGCAATCAGGGAATGAGTAACAGGAGGGAAACACAGCTGGGACAAATTAGAACTGACGAGACCAAAGAAGCGTAAACTGAACACACTGAGATAAGACAGAAACCTTCAAAGTAAAACAGGAAACGCATAACACAGACTGAACAAAGACACAGACTCATATGCAGACACTACAAAGGGAACAGAGACGTGGGAACAGGGCAGACACAAACACTGACTGAGCACGGGGATATAGGAACTTAGGATACACATAGACGCGAACTAGACAAGGGGATGCAGGTGATAGGGGAGACAGCAACTAAAGAAGACAGAGACATAAGCCATAAGACAGAACTCAAAGAAACCAAAAACTAGAAAGTATAAATAATATAATAAACTCAAAAACCCTGGGTCAACGACCCAGGCATCCTAACAGTACCCCCCCCCCCCCCCCCTTAAGGGCTGGCTTCCAGACAGCCCAAACCAAAACATCAAAAAAAAAAAAAAAAAAAAACAACCCAACCAGGGTGGGCGGCGGGGGAAACAGGATGGAGGGCTCGAAACAAACCAAACAAGGAGCCAGAAACAACAAAACAAAAAAAACAAAAGTGCAAACACTGGAGCCCGTAAAGCAACAGAACAAAAAACAGGCTCACGACAGGCGCAGGCGGCCAGGAAAAACAGTTCACAAAAAGTTCAGGGGGGCCGGCCCGGAGGCTGACGGCACAACAGTCCAAACCCGGGCAGGTCAGCGGGGCGGCCCAGAGTCTGATGGTCCAAGAGCCCAGAAAACAGGTCAGGAGGCCGGCCAGGCGGGAGGCACCGGTGGCGACGGAGCAGATCAGGAGGCCGGCCGGGCGGGAGGCACCGGTGGCGACGGAGCAGATCAGGAGGCCAGCCGGGCGGGAGGCACCGACGGTGACCGAGCAGATCAGGAGGCCGGCCGGGCGGGAGGCACTGGTGGCGGCGTAGTTCAGGGGGCCGTCCATGACGGCAACGACGTCCAGTCATCGGCCGGACAGGACGTGCAGGACGAGCAGGCCGGACAGGACGTGCAGGACGTGCAGGACGTGCAGGCCGGACAGGACGTGCAGGACGTGCAGGACGTGCAGGACGAGCAGGCCGTGCAGGACGTGCAGGCCGGACAGGACGAGCAGGCCGGACAGGACGTGCAGGACGAGCAGGACGAGCAGGACGTGCAGGCCGGACAGGACGTGCAGGACGAGCAGGCCGGGCAGGACGTGCAGGACGAGCAGGCCGGACGGGACGTGCAGGACAAGCAGGCCAGACGGGACGTGCAGGAACAGACAGATTGGAGACCTCAGGAGCAGACAAAGCTGAACACTCGGAGACTGGACCAGGCGGAGCTGCAGAGGCCGAAGCCGGACCAGGCGAAGCACAGTGCTGCGACATGAGCAACATGAGCTCATTCATTTGTTTTATTCTGTTTTGTTTTTTGTTTCTTTTTTAGGAAACTAGTTCTTTATGCTTTTGACTGGATTGAATCGCTACAATCCTTTTTTACAGGGACTTACGACCTGATCAGTCCCCACAGGTAGCTTTCTCCTCAGCCAGTTGTAATCTGGAAAGCCCACCTTATATTTGCTCTCCCGAGAATTTTCAGCGCTGTTATTCACTGTTGCAGGCCTGCTTAGAACAAAAATGAGAAAAAAGAGAGCTGATTATTAGCTCATCAAAGCACAAAACAAAATCACCTGACAGGTTTTCTCTAAAAAACAATGGGCCCCTCTCAGACATGTCCATGGTTAATCAAACTCCCTCCATTAAAATAACAAGAACATCCAAAGAAAACTGACCGAATCAATCCATCACTACAACAACAACCTCAAAAATCTTAAACACAGAACATTTTGCCACAAGTTCTTCAGGGTCCTGTCACTCCGAAGTCAACTGACATAATTTCACCTGCTCAATACACAGAAAGTCTCAATAAAACCACACAATTTCCACACAACAATCACCCCCTTACGACAACATATAATCACTAAACTATATATTTCCTATCCAAATCTGCACTCCTCTTCTGTGGCATGCTTCCTCTCCTGAAAGCCTCAGTCACACACATACAGGAAGCTCCTTCGTCACCACTCACTTCAGCTAATTTGCATACCGAGTCATCTCTCAATGAGTTGCTGTAACAACAGAAACATATGTTTAAACATTACCACCTTATTAAATTATTTTATTTCTTTCTACAGTGATCACTGGTCTTGATCACTTAGTACCAGAGCACTCCTAAGTCACTCTTTTCTAAAACTACTTTAATCACTTTTTGTTTTCATAACTCCCTTTCCTCAGCTTCAAACTCAAGTGTATTCTATTAACCATTCACACCATTCTGTCACTCAGACAAATAGCAAGCTGATCTTCATTGCGTATGTTTGTGTTCTTAGCCAGGTTTAATCAGTGTCTATGCATTAATCATCATGAGCTTGTCTTGTCTTTGTAGGGTTAATGCATTTTCTGTTTGTGTGTGTGTGATTTTGCATATGTTGCTTTTGCAGTGTGTCAGACTCCTTCATAATTTTGCCTTTAAACAGTCAATTTTCTCCTTCCCAAATTTGCTAACCCAAATTCTGATTTCCCACCTTGAATAACAGCATTCTTTGTCCTCAGCCAGAAGTTAGGGCTCCACTTGCCACTTTCCACCTCCGCCTCAACCCAGCGGCTTTACCCTTGAGGTCCCGTCTTCTTCACTTCATCTCACCAGTGAGTCTGAGCTCACAGGAGGCCGAGTAATCGTGACTGTGCCTGCCTTAGGTTGTCCCAGGGTTTCGAGGTGGGATCTTACCCGTCATGGGCTATCCAGCCTTCCATACTCGCCTGATACGGGGGCCAAGTGGGCAGGGGTGCTATGAGGGGAGGGAACACACTGGCTCTGGAAATTAAAGGAGTGTAAGCTGCTTCCTTCATTGCATCTTATATTAAACTATCTCACTTCTGATTCTTTCCTAGAATAATTTCACATATGGCACTTTGTGTATGTGTGTTTTCTATTCATTAATGTAATTGTCAGTTATTTTCTCTCTTTATTTTACTTTTTTATCTGTTTGTTTGTGACGTTCTACTTTAGTTCTACTAAACCTTGATGTAAAAACAATACACCCTCTTTTGACGCACACACACTCTGCAGTTTGCCTACGCACACACTTTTCTCAGACTTCCTCTGTTCACACACTCACCTATGAGTTATTATTAGTTATTTATTATTTTGTACAAATCACACAGAATCATTCAAATCGAGTACTCACAGCATTCACACACTTAGAATCACTCAAAATTCGCTTTCCTAAGAGTATTTTATCAAACATGCTTTCAAGAATCAGAAAGAGGAAGTAGACAACACTCAGTAACTGCGTCTGTCCTCTTAAAAGACAGGAGAAATAAACACATATGGGACAATTCTCCCCATTTTAGACAAAATGTGACCTTAAATGTCCTTTTCTAAGTTATGTTCTTCACTATACACAACTCCTGGCCCTCCAGGGCATAACCTTTGGACTTATAACTCTGATATGAGTCCACACAGTACAGAGAACCTGCAAGTTCAGTTTTTTCTTTTTTAAATTCTCCACACACTTGAAGAACTGTTTGTCATTTATCTGCCCAAGAACTTCATCAAATGGACCGCGCCGGGTCCAGTAATCTTCAGCACATGTATTTCACCGCTGCCAGTGAGGATTTAAAACAGTTTCTTGTCAGCATTCACTTATCAAATGGACCGCAGCCGATCCAGCAATATCTACACAATTGTGTATCCTCATGTACACAACTTAATCTTCACTTGCATCACAGCACATCTAGTAATATCTTCAGAATTACTTCATCATAGTAAACATTGATTTTCCTTTAAAATCAATTTACCATTAGAACTCAAGATCACAGCTGACTCGATTCTCTGAATCCTGAGTCAGTTAAACACCTTGCTCAACTCAAGGTGTCCTTTTCTCAGACTTCCTTGTCTGAGCTCACTCTTTTTATCCCGGCCTGCGCGTTCAGAAGATCCCCTTCTCACTGTAATTCAATTCTCATAGACCCAAAAGTAAGCATATTATCTCCCTAGTCAAAAGTGAAACCGTTCCTCACACAGTAATTCTTAATCTAACCTTAAAATGAAACAAACACCCTTCGTGTTTTAAAACTAAAAAGAGTAAGGAATCCTTCCTGGATCATTTATCAACACCCAAACCAATACAGTCCGCATTGATTATTCTTCTGGACCTCAGCAGATCCACCAAAATTCATGTAGGTATATCAACCATTCACCGATTTATTTCTTCCTCAGACCACGCCTTTTCTGTTAATATCAACAAAGCTGCACACTCAGAATTGTACAGCTGATTCTTCCCATCAGACTGCGCTGGATCTGTTACTTCAGCACAATAAACACTGATTTTCCTTCAAAATCAGTTTACCAAGAGCCACAGAACCATTTCTGACTCGATTTTCTGAACTTCTGTGTCACTTAAACATCCTGACAGCACCAGGTGTTTTCTGTCGAACTTCCTCTTTGAAGATCAAGTATAAAGGGTGTCTGTCCTGCAAAGTTTTTGTTGGGCAGCACATAATCTCTCCACATATTTCCTTACAGTTTTGAATTCTTTATCTGCTGCTTTAGTTGTTCTTGAACAAGACATGTGGATGGCTTTGCTCAGCTCCTCCAGTTGATCATTTAGTGGCTTATATAGCGTTGGTTCACTAGATGTCATAGTTGAGCTCTTTGTTTTGGTTCCTCTGAGATTTCCCCAAAATGGCTGCTATATGACTCCTCCTAGCAAGCTCCTTGAGGCGACTTCCCTATTTCTTTATCAGATGTCCTGCAGCTACCGAACAGTCACTTCCTCTTTTCATACCCTGCTTGATATAACCAGCACTGGGTCAGAACAGCATTTGCTTCATAAATTCTCAAAACAGCCACAATTATCAGCGCTACAAAATAAACACACCACACCAGCTGCAACTCTTGCTCTAAAAACCAATCACAGAGCTTTTATACTTCATGCAACTTGTAGACCGATCCTCAATAAAAAGAGGAAGTGCGGGCCAACCCAAAAACTATAGTTCAGTTACCTTAGACCTGCACAAAGTTAAAAACAATTCTCTTCTCTTTCTGTTAAAGTCAAACTCACACCGTTCAGCAAGGCCTGTTATTTTAAATCACCAAGAGACAAGCAACGTTATTTCTTTTAATCTTAAAGAGGCCTACAGTGCTGGTTTCTTCTCCTGTTAAAAGGGGAAGTAAAAAGGGGAAGTAGGCTGCACCCAAATTTTTAACTGCACACTTTTTTGCCAGAGAGAAAAGAAAGGAAAAAGAGACTTTTAAAAAGCCTCACACAGCCAGCCTGCAGCCAGCAGCACTTTAATTACTTCAGACGGTTTCTTACGTCCCTGTTTTCAACTTTAATTCGTGGATCACAGCTGATCCGGATATGGAGCGGCGGAGCTCCCCTCAGACGCTACTAGTCGTTCTCTGATTCGGCAACGCGTAATCTACCCTGTCTATTGATACTGCATTTCAAACTCATTAAATGCATGCTCGCAGAAGGAAGAAAATGCCCTCTCTGCCTTCTGTAGATTACCAAGCACCTAAATCTAAGGAAACACCGGAACAAAAAGCTAGGTAAGTCTGACCGTCTTATTTCTGCAGCCACTGTAAAACCACAAGGTGTTTCTTCCGTTTCACCACAACATATACATTTCATGTAAAGAAGATCCCCTGTACGTGAATATTCAATTTGGCACAATCCCGAAATGAGCATGCCTTTCTCTAGATACGGATGAAACTACTACAGCCCCTGCAGCATTATTATCAAAATTACTTCAACACATAAACCTTGACTTGCTTCAAACTCAGTTTACTGTGCCCCTCAAGCTCACAGCTGGCTTGAGTCTGTTAAATCACATGTCAACTCCTCGGACCTCTGCGTCCGGTATTACTCTTTTCTCACAAATAAGTGTCTCTCAAAATGATCCTCTGATCATAACCTTATTTTAAAACCAAGGTCCCAAGTCTTGGTAGATGGTCAATCTCCAGTACGGCCACGCTCACAGTATTTTATTATCAGACTTCTCACTTTCAATAATCAGCACACTTCACTACAAGACCTCAGGCTCACAGCTTTGCCTGAGTTTCTCTTCAATCATATATCAACACCTCGGACCTTCTTGTCCGGTATTTATTCTCAATACATGTCACAATTCCTCGGAGCTTCTGTCCGGTATTTTACTCTTAATACATGTATTTATTAAGTGTCTCTCAAGATGATCTTCTAGATCACCAGGGCTATATCCAAGGCCACAAAATCTTGGCGGGGCCCCACCCCTAGTTTAATACCCAGGAAACGTCTTTCCCGGGGGTGGAATCCTTCGGTTCCGTGACTTTAGACACTTCTTAATCCCTTTATTCCTTACACACAACTCAGTCTCTCTTCTCTATTTCTTCAACAATGACGTCTCAAGTTACTTTTAGCTCAGTACTGCTTTTTCCTAGTCAACCGTGAATGCAACAATTCTCTCAAGTTTCACTTTCGTTGCAAATAAAGATTTCTATTTTAAACAAAACTCAAAACAGAGATCAACGGATGACCACTTGACTACTTGTTTTAGAATTATACTCCAATACAGCACAATTTCTGTTTAAGAGGTTTGTGCCTTACCTTTTTATTCTGTGGGCCCAATAGTCAAAGTGATCACCGTGACATCTGCCGTCTGATCCACCGATCCGGCCTCAACCTTCGCGGACAACAAACACCTGAACCTCGTTCTACTGATCTTCAGTTGCCCGCATCCTCCACCAAATGCTGCGTGATCGATCAACTTTAGACCAGACAACAAACAACGGAGGCTCCGGAAAAGTGCAATCAAACGATGAGTTTTATTGTCACAGGAGAACAACCAACCGTCAGCATACAGAATGGGTTGCTCTGACAAGAATACACTGGGTTCTGGTTTTATAGGGTAAAATATCACACCTACGTCAATACAGTTCAAAAATACATGAGGACAGACGGGCAAAAGTTCAACCCGTGCAGACAAGGGTACATCACGTACATTTCATACACCGACATATAACTTCTCCTTTCTACATTACTTGCCTTTTAAGGTAATAACTTCAGGTCTTAGCATCTCTAAGAGCTAATAATGGACCCTCGTCATTAATCACTAAGTAGAGTACTTTGCAGCCAGTCTCAAACTGAAGCAGAAGACGCTTAGGCCTTCACTCAAACCTGCCACTAGATTAATATGTGTATTGTAAGCATGCATGCAATTAACCTGCTATGTTCTCATCTCCCCTCAGCATGGATCACCTGGACACTCTCACCAGTGAAGCTTAAAACCTTCTAGAATGGAACATCAACTCTTAACCAAGCACACTCATGCATTGTGTATAAAATGAACTCAACCTATAAAAATAGAAAGGTCAATGTGATGACAGACATATTCAATGCAATATAAACCCTGTATGAAATATTACTGATAAATGATACTTTAAAACATGTTATTAATACATTCTTCATAAGGCAAATTATATGGTATCAATAAAAGAATCTCTGAATCTCAACAACAGGCTGAGGCCGAAGCTGGACCAGGCGGAGGCGAAGCAGGACCAGGCGGAGGCGAAGCAGGAACAGAGGCTGAGGCTGAAGCCGGACCAGGCGAAGCTGCAGAGGCTGGGGCCGGACCAGGCGGAGCTGCAGAGGCTGGGGCCGGACCATGCGGAGCTGCAGACTCGGAGGCCGGACCAGACGGAACTGCAGACTCGGAGGCCGGACCAGGCGGAACTGCAGAAGCTGAGGCCGAAGCCGGACCAGGCGAAGCACAGGCTGAGGCCGAAGCTGGACCAGGCGGAGGCGAAGCAGGAACAGAGGCCGAGGCTGAAGCCGGACCAGGCGAAGCAGAAGCCGAAGCTGGACCAGGCGTAGCAGAAGCCGAGGCAGAAGCTGGACCTGGCGTAGCCGAGGCAGAGGCTAATGGCGGCTGGACGGGCTCCTCGGGCCCTCCAGCTGACGTGGCAGAAGGCTGAACAGGCTCCTCGGGCCCTCCAGCTGACGAGGCGTGAGGCTGAACGGGCTCCTCGGGCACTCCAGCTGACGTGGCGTGAGACTGAAGGGGCTCCTCGGGCCCTCCAGCTGACGTGGCGTGAGACTGAAGGGGCTCCTCGGGCCCTCCAGCTGACGTGGCGTGAGGCTGAACGGGCTCCTCGGGCCCTCCAGCTGACGAGGCGTGAGGCTGAACGGGCTCCTCGGGCCCTCCAGCTGACGAGGCGTGAGGCTGAACGGGCTCCTTGGGCCCTCCAGCTGACGAGGCGTGAGGCTGAACGGATGACCGAGGAGAGGAGCGACGGTGGCGTCGCTTCCTTTTAGACGAGGAAACAGGAACCGGTGGAGAAACGGAGACCTGCTCCTCACCCTCCGACCACACAGCCGCCAGAAAAAAGGCAGTCGAACGGACAGGCAAACAAGGTCCCGGCTGGCGTGAGGAAGGGGAGGAAGCCTGCAGTGGCGATGAGGCAGAGTGTGCGTTGTCCTGCGGCAGCGGTGGGGAAGATGTAGTGAGGGAGAGAGCAAGCTCACCAGCCCTGACCTGCTCTCTCCAGGCAGTTATGGTGTTCCCCAACTCAGTGTCCTTAGCGAACTGGCTAAGCCAGGGATTATGCCGAATGATGGCCTCCACCGTGCTCAGCCCCACTGCCATGGTCCTTAAATCCGGGGACAGGGCGATGCGGTCGAGCAGGCTCACCATCCGCTCCATCTCGCCGTAGAACTCAGAGGAAAAAGCGTCTGCAGGGTCCATGTTCTGGTCGCGATCTTCTGTTAGGTGTGGCTGTGTGCAGGCAGGAATAGGACCCAAGGTGCAGACTCCGGAGACAGACGTGAACTCAAAAAAGGCTTTAATTTAATACTCAAAATATAACATAACTGAAAAAACTCAAAACAAACTTAAACTGGAGGAATGACAGAACACACAGCTAGGAAAACGGTAGATCGCGACACAGACACTAAGAAACACAGGGCTTAAATACACCGAGGGAGCAATCAGGGAATGAGTAACAGGAGGGAAACACAGCTGGGACAAATTAGAACTGACGAGACCAAAGAAGCGTAAACTGAACACACTGAGATAAGACAGAAACCTTCAAAGTAAAACAGGAAACACATAACACAGACTGAACAAAGACACAGACTCACATGCAGGCACTACAAAGGGAACAGAGACGTGGGAACAGGGCAGACACAAACACTGACTGAGCACGGGGATATAGGAACTTAAGATACACATAGACGCGAACTAGACAAGGGGATGCAGGTGATAGGGGAGACAGAGCAACTAAAGAAGACAGAGACATAAGCCATAAGACAGAACTCAAAGAAACCAAAAACTAGAAAGTATAAATAATATAATAAACTCAAAAACCCTGGGTCAACGACCCAGGCATCCTAACAGACAGTCTCAATTCAAGCTAAATTTGTAACACCTACAGAAAGTCTTTTATTTTACATTTTATTTCAATAGTAATATCAGAAGCTCACTGTAGTGTGAAGGTTAACATTTCTGTTAAATATAGTTCCTAAAACAATCAGAAGTTCTTTTTTCTCTTTTTTGCATCTAAAAGCATAATTTTGTGGGGCGAGCGGGGTTGTTTGTTTGTTTGGAGGGGTTTTTTGGGCGGGGGGATGTTTGGACAATTGAAACTTGTTTAAAATTCTTTAACCTTGCTACAAGGCAGGTTGATTACTTGTTCGGGAACATTGTTCAAAATCATTATGCAAGCCACTATTTTCATATACAGGGAGTGCAGAATTATTAGGCAAGTTGTATTTTTGAGGAATAATTTTATTATTGAACAACAACCATGTTCTCAATGAACCCAAAAAACTCATTAATATCAAAGCTGAATGTTTTTGGAAGTAGTTTTTAGTTTGTTTTTAGTTTTAGCTATTTTAGGGGGATTAGGGGGAAAAGCTCATCCACGCCTTTGTAACGTCAAGGCTAGACTATTGTAATTCACTTTATTGTGGTCTCCACTCTTCCCTTTTACAGAGATTACAGACAGTTCAGAATGCTGCAGCTCGCATTCTAACTAAAACCAGCAAGTTTGCCCACATTACTCCTGTCCTTGCCGATCTGCACTGGTTGCCTGTCAAATATCGTATTCAATTTAAAATTTTGTTGTTTACTTTTAAAATTACTAACAACACTGCACCCAGCTACCTTAAGGACCTTTTAAACCCTTATGCTCCTGCTAGGGCTTTAAGGTCATCGTCACAGTTACTGCTGGCTCAGCCCAGATCTCGACTTAAGACTAGAGGTGATCGATCGTTTGCTCTTGTTGCACCTGTGCTGTGGAACAATCTCCCGATTGGCATCCGGGCATCTGATTCTATTCATTCTTTTAAATCACAGCTTAAAACATATCTTTTTAAACTTGCCTTCTCCACCTTTTAATTGCTGGTTTGTTTGTTTGTTTGTTTGGTTGCTGTGACCTATTGACCTCTTGTATTAATTCCCTCCTATCTTTCTATTGGTGTCTTTTATTATGGTGGTACAGCTTTTATCTTGCTATTACCCATGTGCTGTAGTCATTCTTATTGGTAGCTTTTATCTATGAACATAACTCGTTATTTTTATTTATCCGTTATCAATGTTTGAACCTTTTATTGTTTTATGTAAAGCACTTTGGTATGCCCAAGGCTTTTAAATGTGCTCTATAAATAAAGATTGTTGTTGTTGTTGTTATCTGTGTGTGCAGGTGATTATTACTGTGCATAATTATTAGGCAACTTAACAAAAAACTAATATATACCCATTTCAATTATTTATTTTTACCAGTGACACCAATATAACATCTCCACATTCACAAATATACATTTCTGACATTCAAAAACAAAACAAAAACAAATCAGCGACCAATATAGCCACCTTTCTTTGCAAGGATACTCAAAAGCCTGCCATCCATGGATTCTGTCAGTGTTTTGTTCTGTTCACCATCAACATTGCGTGCAGCAGCAACCACAGCCTCCCAGACACTGTTCAGAGAGGTGTACTGTTGTCCCTCCTTGTAAATCTCACATTTGATGATGGACCACAGGTTCTCAATGGGGTTCAGATCAGGTGAACAAGGTGGCCATGTCATTAGTTTTTCTTCTTTTATACCCTTTCTTGCCAGCCACGCTATGGAGTACTTGGATGCGTGTGATGGAGCATAGTCCTGGATGAAAATCATGTTTTTCTTGAAGGATGCAGACTTCTTCCTGTACCACTGCTTGAAGAAGGTGTCTTCCAGAAACTGGCAGTAGGACTGGGAGTTGAGCTTGACTCCATCCTCAACCCGAAAAGGCCCCACAAGCTCATCTTTGATGATACCAGCCCAAACCAGTACTCCACCTCCACCTTGCTGGCGTCTGAGTCGGACTGGAGCTCTCTGCCCTTTACCAATCCATCCACGGGCCCATCCATCTGGCCCATCAAGACTCACTCCCATTTCATCAGTCCATAAAACCTTAGAAAAACCAGTCTTGAGATATTTCTTGGCCCAGTCTTGACGTTTCAGCTTGTGTGTCTTGTTCAGTGGTGGTCGTCTTTCAGCCTTTCTTACCTTGGCCATGTCTCTGAGTATTGCACACCTTGTGCTTTTCGGCACTCCAGTGATGTTGCAGCTCTGAAATGGTGGCAAGTGGCATCTTGGCGGCTGCACGCTTGACTTTTCTCAGTTCATGGGCAGTTATTTTGCGCCTTGGTTTTTCCACACGCTTCTTGCGACCCTGTTGACTATTTTGAATGAAACACTTGATTGGTCGATGATCACGCTTCAGAAGCTTTGCAATTTTGAGACTGCTGCATCCCTCTGCAGGATATCTCACTATTTTTGACTTTTCTGAGCCTGTCAAGTCCTTCTTTTGACCCATTTTGCCAAAGGAAAGGACGTTGCCTAATAATTATGCACACCTGATATAGGGTGTTGATGTCATTAGACCACACCCCTTCTCATTACAGAGTTGCACATCACCTAATATGCTTAATTGGTAGTAGACTTTCAAGCCTATACAGCTTGGAGTAAGACAACATGCATGAAGAGGATGGTGTGGACAAAATACTCATTTGCCTAATAATTCTGCACTCCCTGTAGATTGTAAACTGAAGATCCCAGATATTGTAAAAGCTGATCTAATTATGATATTTGTACTGAACGCTACACATTTTAATGCTGTATCTAAAACATATCCTCCTGCCTCCACCACAAACCAGCTGAAGCAGTCTTTCAATCTAACTTTCATATTTAGGAGTGGATACAAAACATGTAGTTATGCTAGGAGAGAAAGGTTTTGAGAGTGTGAAAAGAAAAACACAGTATTGTGTTTATTTAAAATATATTAGTTATCTGTGTGTTTGCCTCTTTCCCTCCATCTGACAACTGAGATAGGCTCCAGTTAGACAAATGGTCAAGAAATGGAGGGATAGATGGCACCAGTTAATGTTAGAGGAATGGAGTGTGCTTTATTAGAAACAATCACTCTTCAGGTTTGAATCCTGTGGTTAAACACAGGATGAAGAAGATCATAATTGATGTGGATGCTGGGGTGGATGATGCTATTGCCATCATGATGGCCCTGGCCAACCCTGATGTGGAAGTTTTGGGGATCACCTGCTGCTATGGCAACACGTCTGTGGAGAATGTCCTCAGAAATGTCCTGTGTGTCCTGAAAGTCTGCGACAGGCTGGACGTAAGTTTGTATCACGCTGTAAGAGAGCCCTTGTACATGGATATGTTGGTAGATCTGTTTTTATATCCAGCGTATAATATTCGTACAGATTCCAGTCTACCGTGGCTGCTCAAAACCTCTGGTGGACTATGAAAACCATGCAGATGATTTCTTTGGGACAGACGGGTTTGGGGACGTTCCAGAGCCACAAGCACCAGGCCTGGATCTGGTGGAGAAGAAGAAAGCTGAACAGGCCATTATTGACCTTGTGAACGAGAACGCTGGAGAGATGAGTGTCTGGACCATTAAGCTTCTTACATGAATGAAAATTGAGAGCATCATTTTCACGTGATATGTGTACACTAACAAGGCTGTGGCTTAAACAGAGGTCGGGTCAAAATGCTGTGTGGAGAAGTAGGTGATCTTAAAATACATGAATACACAACACATTCTCACTCCCAACTCGTCAAATGAGTGACGCATGGTCAGGCTCCCTCTGCTTCACTTATCGACGTGCAGGGTACCCCCCTCGCGTCGGGAATTGACGTGAAGGGTCCTCCTATTGAATACTATAGTAGAGAGATACTCCCATACGGTTTATGACAAAATTTGATCCGATTTGATTGATGGCCCTAATCATGACCTTTTGACCTCCCCCCCTCCCCCCGAAAGTGTGTAATTTGATCCCCTAAGCGTGACGAATTGCATCCGGAGAAGGGAGGGGTGGGAAACCCCCGGCATCCGGAGAAGGGAGGGGGAACCCCGGAAGCGCGCCACCTGTCCCTAAGCGTGACGAATTGCATCCTGAGAAGGGAGGGGTGGGAAACCCCCGGCATCCGGAGAAGGGAGGGGAAACCTCCGGAAGCGCGCCACCTGTTGTTGGAAAAAAAAAAAAGAAAAACGTTTTTAGAGGGAGGGACTGCAGCATGGGAGGAGAATAAAAGCAGAGAGGAGGAGTTCACAATTTCTAAGCCACAGACACAAGATGGACCCATTCATTCTGCAGCCCAGCAGCTCTCCTGTGTACTTGGACGGCGAAGAGACCCTTCCTCGAGCATGGGGGGCAGTACCAGCGAGTGGTCCTCGTCGATTATCAGCGACACCCCCGTCACCGTCTATAGTAACAGATCCGAAGCAACCGTCGCTCCGCGGAAAGAAGGGAGAAATAAGAGCGTCTTCATGTTCCGCAGCCAGATACCAGAACCGAGAAACTTGCGGGGAGAATGGACTCTGCCTATTGAGGGCTGTGGAAAGTGGGGCTACATATTCAAATATGAGGTGGGAGAGCTTTGGCTTTATCAGCTTAATGAAGGCGAAAGCTTGATGGAATCGAGCAGCATTGTGAAGCTGACTTCCGCTGACTGGGCCGTGCTGAAGCTACTGATTGCGCTGGTTATCGGAGAGGCAAACGAGGATTTTCCCATTCCTGAAGAGGAAGATGTCGCCCCTAAAAGACGCCGGAGAGAGGTAGATTCTCCTTCCCCTCCTCCTCCTTCTCCTTCTGTCTCCGATGATGAAAAAGAGCATGATGCTCCTGCTCCTGCTGCATCTGTTGCTGAGAATGATGAAAAAGAGCATGATGAAGATACTCCTTCCCCTCCTACTCCTTCTGACTCCTCTGATGAAAAAGAGCGTGTTGACCCTGCTGTGGAGAATGATGAGGATAAAGAAAATGCCCTCCCTGTAGAGGATGTTTCCTCCCCTGATGAATCAACTGATGAGGATGATGATCATCATCATCATCATCATCATCTCTACACCGTTACAGAAGAAGAAGATGATGATGATGAGCCCCTGGCTGAAAAACTTCCAGAAGATGACGATGTTCCCCCAGCTCCTGAAAAAGAGGAGAAAGCATCCCCTGCTTCAGCCGCTGAGAATAAAGAAAACATTCCCCCAGCTCCAGAAAAAGCTTCGGAAGAAGAAGAAGAAGAAGAAGAAGAAGAAGAAGAAGAAGAAGAAGCTATTCCCCCTCCCCCACCACGGAACGGGGGTATACGCTTCAAGGACGAGGAACTGATCAAGACTAAAACAATCTTGTCAACCGTCTGGTCTTCAGGAACCACAGCTACGGGTAGATGGAGAATGCGAGCCAGCCTGCGCTCGACGGATGAGTCTGATGCGCCTGACATTTTCGTCATGGAGAAATTCAACCCCGACTGCGGTTTATTTCGCAGCATGATGGTTTTACCCGCCAAAGAGTGGATCGTAAGAATGCTGCAAGTGAGGAAGGATATTACAATTCTTTTTCAAACTTGCCGCTGCTGGAGAGATGCCGTAGGAGTGAGAAAATCTCTCAGCTTCTGAAAATCCCCCCGCCCATCCCGGACCACGCCCCCCTTCCTTCTGTTTTAAAAAGGAAGCCGGTTCAAAAAGCCTTTTTTAGCTCAGAGAGAGAGATGGACTCTGCACCCCTGCTTCGCGATGAGGAGACCAGCTCCACTGATTGTTTTTCGGACGAGGGTGAGGTGGTACCCGACACTCCCGGCTACTACGGACCTCTGAAGCGACAGCGGCGGCAGCGGGAGGAGCAGCAGCAGCATGCCGACGAGATGGACGGCTGGGCGTCTTCTTTATTCATCGACACTGTGAAAACGGCCGTGTATCATCTGGTCAACTTGGTGATCAACAAGTACCGCACCGAGGAATGCAACGGCTGTAAGATCCCAGCCAGAGACAACACGAGTGTCTGCAAATCCTGGAGGATGATTTTTACTCCGACAACTATTACAACATCAGAAAGAAACTGCTCACCCCTCGCTTCATTCCTTCCATTCAACGCCTGCTGATTGCCCGCAACATCAAGACTGATGACGTCAAAGTCAGGACGGTGGCGGAGACTCTGCTTCATGAGCTGAAATCGGTGGGGAAAATCTTTGACGCCATCACCGATGCTTATGACAATTTGGTGGGGCAAGATGTGGTTAAAATCGGGGAACTCCGCTTGGTTACGGAATGTTACAAAGGTTACTGATTCTTATCCTGCATGCTTCCTATATTTAACCTTGTTTTTTTAATCATGTATTCTGTTTCTTAAAATCCTACCTCGTTTTTTAATCCTGCTTTATTTTTTAAAAAACATGTGTGCTGCTTTTTTAAATCATGTATTCTGTTTCTTAAAATCCTACCTCATTCTTTAATCATGTATGCTGTTTTAAAAAAAAAAAAAAAAAGTATCCTGTTTGTTTGTAACCTTTTAGCATGTTTACCTCAGGTTTTTTTTAAAAAAAAGAAAAAGAGTTTTTTTGTAACTGTTTGATTCTATCAGTGTGTTTTATCTCAGGGTTTTGAATAAAAATGTATTCCTGTTATTGTTTTGCATGTTAAACCCTCTGGTTTTGAATAAAAAATAAAAATAAAAAAAAAGTTTTTGTAACTTAAATGTATTCCTGTTTGATTCTATAAGTGTGTTTTATCTCAGGGTTTTGAATAAAAATGTATTCCTGTTTTTTAGCATGTTAAACCCTCTGGTTTTGAATAAAAAATATTTAAAAAGCATTCATCTCTGGTTTTTTGAATAATGTATTCCTGTTTTCTGCACGTTAAACCCTCTGGTTTTGAATAAAAAAAAAATAAAAATTTAAAAAGCATGCATCTCTGGTTTTTGAATAAAAAAAATAATAAAAGCCGACTCCTGCTACGCTATAACGCAGACGGTCTTTTTATCAGAAGACGGGATGGCTGAGGAAAGAGAGATGAAAAAAGTGTATTACGACCCCCTTCACCCCGGTAGTTTTGGAGGCGTGAATAGACTCCGCCGTGCTATGGAAGATGTGACCGGTAAAAAAGTTGATGTCCGCAAGGTGCAGGAATTTTTATCCGAGCAAGATGCGTACACTCTACACAAACCGGCGCGAGTAAGATTTAAGAGAAATAGAGTGTTTGTGACCAAACCCCTGAAGCAGCTTCAGGCCGACCTGTGCGACATGAGACACCTGTCTGAATACAACGACGGATTTAATTATTTATTGACCGTCATAGACGTATTTTCAAAAAAGGCTTACGCCCGCCCCCTGAAAAAGAAGACGGGTTCGGAAGTGACTGAAGCTTTCGAATCTGTGTTGAGAGAGAGTGAAATACCAGAAAATTTACAGACCGATGCGGGAAAAGAGTTTTTCAACAAGAGTTTTCAAGCTCTGATGAAAAATCACGGCATCTCCCATTTTGCTACCGCCAGTGACCTAAAGGCCTCGGTGGTGGAGAGATTTAACCGCACCCTGAAAACGAGAATGTGGAGATATTTCACAGCGCACAATACCAGACGCTATCTGGAGGTGTTGCCCGATCTGTTAGAAGGATATAACCGCAGTTATCACAGCAGCATTAAAATGGCACCTGCCGAGGTGCGCCCCGAGAACGCGGATCAAGTGTTTCGCAACTTGTACGGAAAGACACCCGCCCGTCCTAAAATAAAGTTGAAATTTAAGAGGGGGGATCTGGTGAGAATATCCAAATTGAGAGGAGTATTTGATAAAAAATACAAACAGAGTTTCATGGACGAAATCTTTACTGTGATCCGGGTCCTTCACCGCTCGCCGCCCGTGTATAAGCTAGAAGATTATGACGGGGAAACTATCGACGGAGTCCGAAGGGTTTTACGTGACCCTGCCTTCCAACGCCAGCAAGGACTTATTTAAAGATAACACCAGCGGCTGCTACACGGTGGATCTGGCCAAACCCCTCGAGCTGACCGGAGAATGGACCGTGGGCCTCTGCGAATTTATTTATCTGCGCACATGGTACAATCTACCGCCGGACGCCTCCTACTTGGAGCTGATGCGGATGACGGAGGAAGCTAAGTCCCTGGTGATTTTAAAATTCGGCAGGGGAGGTCATTACGGACGCGTTAAAGATCTATTGGATCACCTGATGCCGGCGATCCAAAAGTACGACCCCTCCTTCGAGGCCTCTTTCAACAACGTCACCAAACGTCTGGATGTTAAAGGAGACGGGAGCCATAAAATAAAGGTCTTCCCTCCTCTGGCTTACATGCTGGGATTGAAAACGAACGAGTGGTGGACTCTGTCGAAGCGCTCTACTCCGTATCCGTGCGATATGAGCGCGGGCGTATATAACCTGTTTCTCTACACCGACATCGTTCAGTACCAGCCGGTAGGTGACAGTTACTCACCACTACTGAGTGTCCTGAACGTGAAAGGCGATTACGGAGACGTGGTCAGCATCCGACATAATACTGTCCATTACCTACGCGTATCTAAAAAATACATTAAAACCATACGCGTAGAAATTAAAACGGACCGCGACAGATTCGTGGATTTTGTTTACGGGAAAACGATAGTCAAGCTGCACTTTAAACCGGCTTGAGAATGGCGGCGCGTCTCCCACAAGACCCACACCGTTTTGTGAGGTATTATGAGGGGCAGGTGGGAGGTTCCCTTCCGGGTTTTTACGGAGCCCCCGTGATGTACGGCAGAGGGATAGGATCCATCTTCTCCAGGCTGTTTCGTTTCGTGTCTCCTCTCTTCAAATCTGGGTTCGCCGTAGCTAAACCTCACCTGAAAACGGCCGCAACCAATATCGCTACAGACACTGTGAAAAGAGTGACGGGTAAGCTGACCGAGCCTCGCCAGGAGGGGGCGGGGGGTATGATGGTCCTCTCCCGCAGGAAGAGGAAACGCCCTCCGGGCGAGTGGATTAAAAATAAAAGCGCCGGAGTAAAAACTAAATCAGTCAAGACCGGCGGCGGGAAGAGAAGGAAGCCCCAGAGGAGCTCGGACATATTTTAGAAGAAAAAAAAAAGAAGAAATGTCTCTCTTACACAAGAAATCTGCACCCTTGCCGAACTGGATCTATTTTCGGCTCCCATGACCCAGCTATCCATAGAGGATAAAAAATATCAAGAATGTCAGCCCCTCTCTGCTTTGAACGACAACTCACCCATTGAATTTTTCATCCCCGGAGACGGGGAAAAGTATCTCGATCTGAACGACACCATGCTCCATCTGAGAGTGAAAATTACGGAAAAGGACGGGAGCAACATCCCTCCCGACGCAGGGGTAGCCCTCATCAATTACCCCCTCAATACAATTTTCAGTCAGTGCGACGTTATTCTGGGGGATCGTTTGATTTCGCAGTCCAGCGCCACCCACCCTTACAGGGCCATGATCGAGACGCTGCTCAACTTTTCAGAAGACACTCTAAAGAGTCAATTCAGCGCCAGTCTGTTTTACAAAGACACGGCCGGAGACATGGATTCTATAGTTATAAGCAACGGGTCGAACAAAGGGATAAAACAGAGAGCCGTTTTCACGGCCGAGTCGCGAGAAGTGGACCTGCTGGGTCCCCTCCACGCAGATATTTTCTTCTGCGAGAGGCTCCTGCTGAACTCTGTGGATTTGAGAATTAAATTGATACGCAACAGCGACGCCTTCAGTCTGATGGGAACTCGGGATTCGCAGTTTGCCCTGAAAATAACTTCGGCCTCTCTGTTCGTTAAAAAGGTCACGGTCTCGCCGGCCGTCATGCTGGAGCACGCCGCGGCCCTGATGAAAGGAAACGCCCTCTATCCTCTTTCGCGCGTTTCTGTGAAAACCTACTCCATCCCTGAAAATTCCAGGATCTGCAACCAAGAGAATCTCTTTCTGGGAGCCATGCCCAAATACGTGGTCCTGGGCATGGTTCATCACGACGCCTTCACCGGGAGGAGGGACCTGTCGCCTTTCAACTTTAGACACAACGATGTGGAGTATCTGGCGTTGTGTCAGGACGGTAGGCAGGTGCCTGCCAAAGCTTTCCAGCCACAGTTTGACCGCGGAAATTCGGTCAGAGAGTTTTACCACGTTTTCCGCCACGGGGAGACACCTTAAAGATTTGCCTCTGAGCATCGACCGTCGGGAATTTAACGAGGGGTACGCTGTTTGCCTTTAATCTGGAGCCCAGCGAGGATGCGGACGCCCTGTCTCCCGTCTCCAACGGGAATTTGAGGCTGGAGATGAGATTCAGAGTTCCTCTGCCTCAGACCACCACTCTCATAGTGTACGCCTGCTACGACTCCATTTTGGAGATTGACTCTAAAAGGCAGGTGCTTGTGGATTATTACTAAAAAAAAATAAAAATAAAAAAAATTAAAAAAAACATGGATAACCTTCAGCTGGAGCACATTCTACATCGCGCCTTGGGAGACGTTTTCTGCGGGGTTTGGGCCTCGGACCAGCTGGCCTTTTTGAAGCGCGACTTTAAACCCCCCGCCTACTTTATAGTAAACACTCACCCCTCGCACTTGAGGGGAGAACACTGGTTGGCTCTGACTCTGGAAAGGGACGGTTCCTCCACTTTTTTTGATTCTTACGGATTCCCTCCCGACTTTGCTCACTATCCCTCGGTCATCTCAGAGTTTCTGGAAGACCGCTCTGACAAAATACTCTATCATGATCGTCAACTTCAGCACCCTATGTCTGTCGTTTGCGGGCAACATTGCATTTTTTATCTATGTCACAAGGCTCAGGGGTTATCCGTCGGCAAAATACTTTCTCTGTACTATAATGATGTGTTTAAAAATGATGACATGGTGTCTGCCTTTCTGAAAGGACGCTGCCCCGCTCGCTCTAGCAGAGGTCATCACGGGGCGTGTTCCTTACAAAAGTTTAAAGATGCGTGTATCGAATAAAGAAACGTAAACAAAAAAAAGTTTGTTGCAGCGTTTTTTATTTCATTTGTAAAAAAAAAACAAAAAACAAAAACACGTTTGTTTTTACATAGAGGTCCAGGTCGGGGAAAGCATCTTTTTGACCCGAGAGGGTTTTCTCCATCTTCGCGCAGGTGTCTGTACTCCCTCCTCCTCCTCCTCCTCCTCCTCCACAGATTTAAGACGCGCATACTGGTCGCGAGCTCGACGGTTATGTATGGAGGATGAGGGGATGTTTGATTCGACCAAAGTAGTTAAAAATGCGTTCCATCCTTTCGGTCGCGTTTGGTTTTTACTTTTAAATGAGAGGGAGAGGTTTTTAAATAGGTCGATCATGTGCGAACCCCGCACCGCATCCCCCTTGTAAACAAATTCACCCCTCTTTGTCCATCCTCCTCCCCCCTCAGCTAATTTCTGCATAATGTAGCGGGCGTTTTTGCGGTCTCGAGGGGGTAAGGATTTTAATACTTCTTCCACCATTTCATCCTCCTCCTCCTCCCTGGGCTGCTGCACCTACACTTGTTGCAGCACCTGCTGCTGCGCATCCTCGGGCGGGAGGTGGAAAGTCACCCGGCTCTCCTCGTCCCGACCCTGTTTAGAGAGTGTGAGATATCTCCGCAGCAGAGACTCGTATCTTTTGACTTTTTCATACGAATTTAGCCGCGGATCCTCCAGTATAGCTTTCATCCTTTCGTCTAAATCGTCTTTGGCAGTTTCTCTGACGGTAGGCTCGGTGGGTCGGGTCAGTTTTTTCAACTCGTGAGAGGGAACGAGAATCGTCGCCTTGAGGCGACTTTTGTTGTGATTTGGCGCTATATAAATAAAATTGAATTGAATTGAATTGAATCATTTTTTTAAACATCTCAGCGTTTCTGAAATATTCCTCCCAGCAAGTTCCCCAGAATGGGTACGGCTGCAGACAGCAGAGGGAAAAGAAACCCGCCCGTTTGTTTCTTTAAAACTTGACGTTTACGGTTTAAGCTCGTTTTCTTGTCGGCCAGCAGCCTGATGATCTTTTTCTGGCGTTTCAGTTTTTGGTATTGAGAAGCGGAAAGAGGTATGTTCCCCTTTAAAAGATTTAAAGCTATCTCGCACAGCGCCTGGAGGAAATCCGGGGAGCTGTGAGCGAGAATGTCTTTGCGTTTCTGCGGCGACGCGTGGTACAGAGCTTGCAGTAAGACTGCGTTTCTTTTTATACGCTGAGACATGTCTACTTGGGTTTGGGCAGGTAAATGACGGGGTACTGCCCCGGAAGCAGACCGGCGCGAACTCTGTAGCGTTCTGGGCACGAGGGAGTGAGATCGAGGATTAAATACCCGTGGGGCTCCTCGGTGGCGTCTTTGAAACTGTCGGAGAAAAATGTTTTTTTGCGAAGGGAAAATCTGACGGGCCAAAATCTCAATCTGCAGCTTGTCTCTGGGGTTTTTAAACAACACTATATAATTGGAGTTTAAGCTGATGGTGCGGCTGTATTTACCCTGATGGAAAACATTCTGGGTCAGCATCATGACCGAGAAATTTTAACCACTTCCTGGTGATCCGAGGCCTGAAAGATGACGTCATCCAGCACCACCAGAACATCTCGGAAATCTTCGAAAGAATCAGGCAGCCCCTCGACAAATTTAATGTTTTTATTGGTCTTTGAAAGCTCCTCGTACATGGGTTGAAAAGAAGTATAAATCCACACAATATTCGCTGGTACAGTATCCATGACGCGTTCACAGTTTTCCAAAACACACTTTACAAAATGAGTTTTCCCACACCCGCTAGGCCCCACAACGAGACAGGAAAAAGGCACTTTCAGTCTGTGATCAAAATCAGTTTCCTCCATTTTTAGAAGAAAACAAAAACAAAAAAACAAAAAAAAACACACTAGTACCCGAAAGGCAGAGTTGTACCGTCTGGAAAGAGACGTCTCTTGTCGTAAACCACGCGAAACTTTTTCTGAAATGTTCTGTTTTTGAGTACAAAGCCTCTCTTATTCAATTCAATTCAATTTTATTTATATAGCGCCAAATCACAACAAAAGTCGCCTCAAGGCGCTTCATAGATACAGAGAAAAACCCAACAATCATATGACCCCCTATGAGCAAGCACTTTGGCGACAGTGGGAAGGAAAAACTCCCTTTTAACAGGAAGAAACCTCCGGCAGAACCAGGCTCAGGGAGGGGCGGCCATCTGCTGCGACCGGTTGGGGTGAGAGAAGGAAGACAGGATAAAGACATGCTGTGGAAGAGAGACAGAGGTTAATAACAGATATGATTCAATGCAGAGAGGTCTATTAATACATAGTGAGTGAGAAAGGTGACTGGAAAGGAAAAACTCAATGCATCATGGGAATCCCCCGGCAGCCTACATCTATTGCAGCATAACAAAGGGAGGATTCAGGGTCACCTGGTCCAGCCCTAACTATATGCTTTAGAAAAAAGGAAAGTTTTAAGCCTAATCTTAAAAGTAGAGATAGTGTCTGTCTCCCGAATCCAAACTGGAAGCTGGTTCCACAGAAGAGGGGCCTGAAAACTGAAGGCTCTCCCTCCCATTCTACTTTTAAATACTCTAGGAACAACAAGTAGGCCTGCAGAGCGAGAGCGGAGCACTCTAATAGGGTGATATGGTACTACAAGGTCATTAAGATAAGATGGGGCCTGATTATTTAAGACCTTGTATGTGAGGAGCAGGATTTTGAATTCAATTCTGGATTTAACAGGAAGCCAATGAAGGGAAGCCAAAACAGGAGAAATATGCTCTCTCTTTCTAGTCCCTGTCAGGACTCTTGCTGCAGCATTTTGGATTAGCTGAAGGCTTTTCAGTGAGTTTTTTGGACATCCTGATAATAATGAGTTACAGTAGTCCAGCCTGGAAGTAATAAATGCATGAACTAGTTTTTCAGCGTCACTCTGAGACAGGATATTTCTAATTTTAGAGATGTTGCGCAAATGGAAGAAAGCAGTCTTACATATTTGTTTAATATGTGCGTTGAAGGACATGTCCTGGTCAAAAATGACTCCAAGGTTCCTCACCGCGTTACTGGAGGCCAAGGTAATGCCATCCAGAGTAAGAATCTGATTAGATACCATATTTCTAAGATTTTCAGGGCCGAGTACAATAACCTCAGTTTTATCTGAATTAAGAAGCAGAAAGTTAGCGGCCATCCAGGTCTTTATGTCTTTAAGACATTCCTGCAGTTTAACTAATTGGTGTGTGTTATCTGGCTTCATGGACAGATAGAGCTGGGTGTCATCTGCATAGCAGTGAAAATGTATGCTATGTCTTCTAATGATACTGCCTAAGGGAAGCATGTATAATGTAAACAGAATTGGTCCTAGCACTGAACCCTGTGGAACTCCATAATTAACCTCAGTGTGTGAAGAGGACTCTCCATTTACATGCACGAATTGGAGTCTATTAGATAGATATGATACAAACCACTGCAGCGCAGTACTTGTAATACCTACAGCATGTTCTAATCGCTCTAATAGGATATTATGATCAACAGTATCGAACGCTGCACTGAGGTCTAGCAGGACAAGCACAGAGATGAGTCCACTGTCAGAGGCCATAAGAAGATCATTTGTAACCTTCACTAAAGCTGTTTCTGTGCTGTGCTGAGCTCTGAAACCTGACTGAAACTCTTCAAATAAACCATTCCTCTGCAGATGATCTGTTAGCTGTTTGACAACTACTCTTTCAAGGATTTTTGATATGAAAGGAAGGTTGGAGATTGGCCTATAATTAGCTAAGACTGCTGGGTCTAGAGATGGCTTTTTGAGTAAAGGTTTAACTACAGCCAGCTTGAAGGCCTGTGGTACATAGCCGATTATTAGAGATAGGTTGATCATATTTAAGATCGAAGAATTAATTAATGGCAGGACTTCTTTGAGCAGTTTTGTAGGAATGGGGTCTAAAAGACACGTTGATGGTTTGGAGGAAGTAATTATTGAAGTTAACTCAGAAAGATCAATTGGAGAAAAAGAGTCTAACTTAATATCAATGGTACTAAGAGTAGCTGTAGATAATATTACATCTGTGGGATGATTATTGGTAATTTTTTCTCTAATGATAAAAATTTTATTTGTGAAGAAGTTCATGAAGTCATTACTAGTTAACGTTAAAGGGATGGTTGGCTCAAAAGAGCTCTGACTTTTTGTCAGCCTGGCTACAGTGCTGAAGAGAAACCTAGGGTTGTTCTTATTTTCTTCAATCAGTGATGAATAGTAAGATGTTCTGGCTTTGCAGAGGGCTTTCTTATAAAGCAGCAAACTATTTCTCCAGGCTAAATGATGATCCTCTAGATTTGTGACACGCCATTTCCTCTCCAGATTACGAGTCATCTGCTTTAGGGTACGTGTTTCAGAATTATACCACGGAGTCAGGTACTTCTGATTTGAGGCCTTAGTTTTCACAGGAGCTACAGTATCCAGAGTCGTACGTAGTGAGGAGGTGAAATTATTAACAAGATAATCGACCTCTGTTGGGGTAGCGTTCAGATAGCTGCTTTGCTCTGTGTTGGTACAGGGCATTGAAGATGATAACAGGGGGTGGATTATATTCTTAAACTTAGTTACAGTGCTTTCAGAAAGACATCTACTTTGATAAAGTCTACTCTTCACCGCTGTGTAATCAATTATTGTAAAAGTAAATGTTATCAGGAAATGATCAGACAGGAGAGGGTTTTCAGGAAACACTGTTAAATGTTCAGGTTCGATGCCATATGTTAAAACAAGATCTAGAGTGTGATTAAAGTGGTGGGTGGGTTCTTTTACATTTTGAGAGAAACCAATTGAGTCTAATAACAGATTAAATGCCATGTTGAGGCTGTCATTTTTAGCATCTACATGGATGTTAAAATCACCCACAATAATTATTTTATCTGAGCTCAGAACTAAATTAGATATAAAGTCTGAGAAATCAGACAGAAACTCTGTGTAAGGCCCAGGTGGACGATAGATGATAACAAGTAAGACTGGTTTCTGAGTTTCACAGCTGGGGTGGACAATGTTAAGCATCAGGCTTTCAAATGAATTAAAAGTCTGTCTTGGTCTTTCATTAATTAATAGGCTGGTGTGAAAAATTGCTGCCACACCGCCCCCTCGGCCTGTGCTTCGAGATTTCTGGTAGTTAGAATGGCTCGGGGGTGTTGATTCATTTAAACTAACATAATCATCCTGCTGCAACCAGGTTTCTGTAAGGCAGAGTAAATCAATTTGTTGATCAATTATTAAGTCATGTACTAACAGAGACTTGGAGGAGAGAGACCTAATATTTAATAATCCACATTTCACTGTTTTACTCTTTGGTTCAGATGTGGATACTGTATTGTTCTTTCTTTGTGATTGTTTATGTTTAAGTTGTTTGTTGCTGGTTTTTAGTTTGATTTTTGTCTGTTTGGGAGCTGACACAGTCTCTATGGAGATGGGTTTTTGGGGGGGTAGCAGGAGGAGAGAAGCTGCAGAGAAGCGTGTAAGACTGCAACTCTGCTTCCTGGTCCCAACTCTGGATAGTCATATTTTGGGGGGTTTAATAAATTTGTCCATATTTCTAGAAATGAGAGCTGCTCCATCCAAAGTGGGATGGATGCCGTCTCTCCTAACAAGACCAGGTTTCCTCCAGAAGGTTTGCCAATTATCTATGAAGCCCACATCGTTTCTTATCCCTCTGAATGCCGTGCTGAGGGGTCTCGAGCTCCACCTCCTTCATACCTGAAAGGTAACTTTCCATCAACCCGCTCATACTGTCAAAATTGACACGTTCGCAACATTCTCTCGTCTGCGTTATTCCTTTCATTTTTACCACCAGTTTCTTTTTGTTTCTGGTCCGGTAGGCGTAACTCTTTGGACCCGCGGAGACAAATTCCTGGATGGTGTCCCCGTCTAATTCATCCGTGAGATCCCCTAGATAGTTGCCCAGCTCTAAAGGTTCCTCCCCCTCTTTCACTATGTAGATCAGAGAGTCGGTGTCGGTGTACAGAACGCTGCGCTGCAATTTTTCTAAATACTCGTAGAGTTTTAGACGGGCGTAGGCTGTGGTGAAAGCGGCGATGAAAACGGTATTGGTCGCGCCGGGAGGTATCACGCACCGCTCGTTATAGCTCCACTGAATTAAAGCCACTTCCTGTTTTTTGGTCTTTAAAAAAGAGACGTGTTTAAAGTCGTACTGGCCTGAAAAGACGTAGTTAAAAAACTGACTCGGCTTTCTGACCAGAGTGGTCTGAGTCAGGTTGGTTCTCTGAGCAAACTTTCCCCAGAAACTGTTGAGACACAATTTCGAAACTTGTCTTTTGGCCGGATTCACCTGTATTTTTGACGGGTCTAAACGTATGCCCTGATGCCTGTGGTACTCTTCCACGTATTTGTTCCTCTCATCCTCGTCGCGAGCTTCCGGAGGATAACCGGAGGCTTCCTGTTTACCTTTGAGAAAAGTGTTAATATAACCGGCGAAGATATCGCTGCTGCAGCTATCAAAGTGCCAGACCTCTGTGATTTTAGCCACTCTGTAACCCAATTCTAAGGCTTTGTTAAACTCGACGGTGACCCAGACCCCGGTGAGAGCTCTGGCCTCGTCGTCGTGAAGGCACGGGCCGCTTTGATGATTAGTCTCGGAGCAGGTGCAACAGAGGGAGAATATTAATTTACCTCCGGGGGTTTTGTACGGTAGAACGGGGAAATAGAGCCCGCGCGGCAGGTAAACGGTGGCTCTGATCAACCCGAAATAACTGCGAGGGTCTGCAAAATTCTCTCTGATGATTTGGGGGTGATGCAGAGGGTAAGCGCGCTTGGCGTTGACGTAAGGGTACAGGGATGTGACGTCTACGTAATACACATTTTCTCCTGGCGAGGCGCTGTAACGCAGCCTCAAGGCCGAAGTGCGCCCTCCGTAAAGTCCCGAGCGAGGAGACAGGTTCCGGGGCTTCGTAGCTCCGCATAAAATTTTTTACCTCCTCGTTCGATTTTTTCATCTCGTTCCATTCGTGCTCCCACAGAGTGACTGTGCGGACTCTGTAAACGTTTCTCAGCTCCCGGAGCCTCGCCTCGGCAGAGGCGTGCAGGTCCCCGTAAGGAGCGCGGGTCAAAGGGCAGATTTCCTCAGGCCTGTAGCATTTTGGACAGCCGTGATAAAAGCATCCCAGAAATTCCCACACCCACTTTTCCCCGTTAATCACCGCGTATCCGTTGACAAAGTACGGGCCTATTTTTTTCTCCCCACCGGTTGTGAGAGCGTGTTGAACGGGAATTTTCTGAGAGCGAGCTACCCACTCCAGCCACTGAATGGACGCGTGCGAATAGGCTTTGAACCTGCGGCCATAGTTGTCGGGCAAGGGGATGGCCAGAGTGTTTTCGGGTAGGAAATTGGTGAGAAACACTTTCATGCAGGCTGAAGCTATAGTGACGCAGCTGAAAGGGTCTACTTTAGTTTAGCCTATAAAGCCGTCTCTGAACTTTACGCACGCCTCCCTCAGGATATTAACGTCGTTTCGGCAGTAATACAGGGACTCTTTTTCAAAGTTAAACACCCCCCGGGAGGCCTCGCAGTGCGTCATCCCCTCCCCCACCAGGTGACTTAGAATTAAATAGCTGTCAAACCCTTTCGCGTTGTGCGCAACGAACGTGGTCTCTCTATATCTTTTCCTTCTGTATCTTTGGAGAAACTTTTCAACGCAGTCTACACCGTAAGCGTGCCACTCTTCTCCTTCTAGAGATTTTGTGCACACTAGGTAAGGGACGTGCGCCCCCTCCCTGTCTGGGAAGGTTTCAAAGTCATAAAAGATTATGGAAGCGATATCAGAGTTTTCATGTTTCAAAGGTTGGATGTAGCACAGGTGCTGATTCTTGTCGGGAGGAAGCTCCGCGCGACAGATTTTACATCTGGCGGCTGTGCACCTGTGCTTTTCGCGACGGGAGAGGAGTTTGCAGTCCGGACATTTATACAATTGTTGACAAACGCTGAGGCCTGAACCGGAGTGAATTCTAGGTTGTTTGTGCTTCAAATAACACACGCGTGTGCAACATGATCTGTTACAATCCGTACAGATTACAGAGTCCAGAAAGTGAGAGGGGCATGCGGGGTCAAAACAGAGGTTGCAGCGGTTTTGACAATAGTGTTCCTCTCTTTTATAATACCCGCGGTGACACTCCTCGCAAATGTACTGGATTCCTAAAAATGTTTTTAGATTTTTTATCCCGTAATAGTGATGCCGGAATAAGAATAAGTACAGCGGGTGAGGCGTGTTCGGGTAGTCTGTTTCGATTAATGAAAGAGTTCTGTCCTCGGGCGGGCGGTAAAACACGACGATTTTACGATTTAGTATTTGTTCGAATTTGCCTATGTCGGTGAGAGTTACCTGGGTGCGATCGCTCAACCCCGCTAAACGCTGCAGCTCTCTGCCGCGTTCCAGGGCCTGTTTATCTGTGAAATGAGGTTGAGTGAGGTGAATCAGGTTAATGGCAAAACACAGATTATCGTTTTTGTTTCTTACCACGTACAGACAGCTTCACTTTTTGACTAGAATTTCATCATCTAACGTTTTGCTAATCTTTTTACGTGGGTCATTCCCGCCTCTAGGATTTCTAATTACTTGCACAACAATTTCTAGGGGAGAGCCCGCCACGATCGCGCCGTTTGATTGTATCAGCCTGGCTAGCAGGTCCTCAAAAACCGGTACAATGTTTTCAACGCTTTCGTCGACGTTAAAAACAGAGTGATTTCGCGCGTGCTCGCTGATGATCTCCAGTTGAACCCGGTCGTTACGACTAACTTCCGGTCTGACCCTATCCGCTAGATCTACAAAATTATCCCTGACGTCGAGGTAAAATTGAGCGAGGTCGCTCGCTTCATCCGGTCACCGCATCGTTCTGTACCCGAGATCCTCCTCCTTGTTGATGCTCCGCAGGCCAGTCCTCCTCCCTGGGCTGCTGATGATGATGCTGCTGCACCTGCTCCACCTGCTCCTCCTGCGCCTCCCTCTGTTGGTCGTAGAGCTGAAGAGCATTTTCTAACGGTTGCAGAGGGTCAAAGTTCAGTAGACCGGCAAGCCGTTCGTTTTCAATGTTTTGAAGGAGGGCTTGCAAAGCGTTTTCTAAAGGCTGTAGGGGGTCGATCGGTGGTGGGGCTATATTGTTTTCTATCGGTGGGGCTAAATGTTCATCGTTTCTGTTTAATTCTGCCACGGCTTCCAACAAAGCGTCAGGAATGCTGCGTTCTTCCGACATGATTTTCTTTATTTCTTAATTCACAGACTTTTACATGTGTATGCTTTTACTTTGCATCCCTTTACAGGTCCTTGTGTCTGTATATCGATGCATATGCGCGAACTGTTATGGCGTACATGAAAGCGAGGTCTTCAAGGATTCTCTTCTTATGAAGTAGCCGTCGAGCTGTAAGAAAAGACGGACAGAATGTATTTTTAAAACTTACATTTTTTTTATAGAGCGGAGAAGTTTATTAGGATCGATCCATCCCCCGTCAATTACCTCTCAGTCTCCTGAGAGGAGGAGCTCTGGACGGTTCCTCCTCCTCCTCCGCCTGATTTTCTTCCGCCTGATTTTCTGTATCGGTCTCTGTCGGGAAATAAAACAGAAGAGAGAAAAGATTTAAGAAAACAATCTCCTCCTTCCTATTTTTTTGAGAATGAAAAAACTTTTTATTTACCTCGCTCCTCCGTCCGATTGTCTGTAGCGGGGGTTTGTATAGGTATATCCACAATCTCGGCTGTCGAGAAATAAAACAAAAAGAGAAAGATTTTAAATAAATAAATAAAAATAAAAACTTTCTAGCACACTTTATACCACTCCAAGTCGGGAGGGGCGGTATAGCACACTCAGATTACTCCGTCACATCCTGTTATTCAACAAAATGACGGATAATGCAACATATTGTTTACCTTTGGATTTAAAAGGTATTTTCCTGCAGTTCTCCTGGTATGCGGAGACGAAAATAACGTCGTCTTCTTCTTCTTTTCGCTGCGGCGGCGGGGTCTGTATATTCTCGATTACCGCTGTCGAGAAATAAAACAAACTTTTAAAAATCTGCTCCGGGTCGGGAGGGGCGGTATAGCACACTCGGATTACTCCGTCACATCCTGTTATTCAACAAAATGGCGGATAATGCAACATATTGTTTACCTTCAGTTTTAAAACTTTTTTCTCCGCAGTTCTCCCGGTATGCGGAGACGAAAATAGCGCTGTCTTCTCGTTCTTCTTTTCGACGCGGCGGCAGCGGAGGTTCTGCGGGGATTATGGCGTCTAATTCGCCACGGAAAACGGCCGGATTTTTGCTGCTACTCTCAGCACTATCGATAGCCTCTGTAAGTAAGTAAGTAACAGAGTTTCGTTAAATCAAGTCTATCTAAACTTATTTAAAAAATGATATATACTTATTTAATCGTACCGTAGTCCACTTGCGTGAAATCATTGATGTAGAAATCTAAAAGAAAGTAATCAAATTATTGACATCTCTGTTGATATATAATTTAAAGTCGTAAAGAAAAAAAAAAAACTTACCGGGATGAGGTACGAACAGTTCTGGCGAGATGGCCCTGGCGCTCTGATCGGCGGCGTTGTTTGAACGGAATGCTGACATAATATTCACGGATTCTTCCTCGCGATTGGTAGAACTTTCACAGTAGGGGCTGAGCAGATATTGACTCTTTTGACTCCCCTCCCGTTTCTTCTCTCATTTTATCCTCGTCTAACGAGGCATCTGTTTTTCGCATCTTTCTCTTGACAATATTGACAGTTTGAGAGGGTTTTTTTTTTCCCATCCTTCAGGTCTGTGTGTGTGTGTGTGTGTGTGTGTGCAGTCGGGAGAGTTGGGGGTGTCCAATTTCCTTTTTTGAATGCCTTCTTGTGAGGGTTGTCTGCAACGGTAAAATATGACTTTGAGGCGGATATTTGTTTTACCTAATGGGCAACAGTTGTCTGACCTTGTTCTTGCTGTTGACAAAACTCGCCTCATGGTTGACTCTGAGAAAAAACTCTTTCCCACAGAGGGGAATAAACTTATTCGAATATGAGCTTTTTTCCACTAAGGCTTATTTTATGAGGAGATGTACGAAATTATTTACCGGGTTAGAAGCAATGATAATATCGGCTGTTGACTCCTCATTTTCATTTTCTGTCTATTGAGAAAACCCATTGTAAAAGTAATGAAGAAAAAAAAAAAAAACTCTTCCGCCGTCTCATTCCTTCTTGACCCGCAGTGTGTGTGTGTGTGAAACAAGATCGCCTGTCACGGCAATTATGGTTTGTTTTTCAGTCTCTTGTAAAAAGGACTCTCAAAAGGAAAAGTAGTATTCACTAAGGAATATTTATTCATTTTTTACACATATGGGGTAGGCAGCCTGTAGGTTACAAGCGGATAGAAAGTTCTTCTTTTCATCACAAGCTATGGTGTATCTTAAAGGTTTTTTACAGCGTCTGTATTATAGGAAAATAAAATACTATTGAAAGAAACGGTTCTCTACAGGAAGTCACTCTTTATTCCCATTACAAACGCCGGTGCAGCTTAAGAAAGTAAAATTACATCCGTTATTGTAAAAAAATAAAAATAAAAAATAAATAAAAATACAGAGAAAATTGGCATAATATTGAAACAGAATTCAGACTATGAGTTTGTGGAAAACTAACTGCTGCTCTGTCTCTCTATACACCACAGAATCAGCTGCTGCATCACTGTTGTGCTTCAGGAACCATACCCCTCCCCTCATGTTTATGGAACATGACGCATCAGGTCTGAAAATGACTAGACACTTCCGGAGTATTTCCGGTAGGGTCATAAGGTCCGGATCGAGGCCTTCCATAGTAAATATGCTGTATTTGAATATGTCATATTCAAAGCCTTCTTCTTTGGGAGAGCAGATCTCATCGGACACAGGAGCGCTGCTGGGCTGCAGAATGAAATCCATCTTGTGTCTGTGGCTTAGAAATTGTGACCTCCTCCTCCTCTCTGCTTTTATTCTCCTCCCTCAAAAAAACTTTTTTCTTTTTTTTTCCAACAACAGGTGGCGCGCTTCCGGAGGTTTCCCCCCTCCCTTCTCCGGATGCCAGGGGTTTCCCACCCCTCCCTTCTCAGGATGCAATTCGTCACGCTTAGGGACAGGTGGCGCGCTTCCGGGGTTCCCCCTCCCTTCTCCGGATGCCGGGGGTTTCCCACCCCTCCCTTCTCCGGATGCAATTCGTCACGCTTAGGGGATCAAATTACACACTTCCGGGGGGGAGGGGGGAGGTCAAAAGGTCATGATTAGGGCCATCAATCAAATCGGATCAAATTTTGTCATAAACCGTATGGGAGTATCTCTCTTATAGTGCTCCTTAAACGTCGTTTATTGACGACAAGAGATTGCCGCGGAAGTGCCTGTTGTCGGTATATTTAGACATTTTCCAAATCACATTGTAACGACCTATACTTAATACAATAAATTATATAATGCAGGCAACTACCTGAGAGAAAATTACTGCAGATAAAACTAATTACAGGCTATTACTTTTGTATCGGTTATTGCACTGATGCAGTGAGTGATGTATGCCGGGTAATGGCACAGCTAGCGATTGGGTGAATTTATTGCACCGGTTTTATAAACTGTTCTACAATCCTTTTCATATTTGAAAATCCATTTACATTTTAACCTGTCGATCATTCTGCTACAGCTGTAACATATCTTCTCCAACTCTGCTGGCCATCGAGGCGGGGGGGCTGGGAGGAGATGTTGGCTGTCCGATTGGCTTCCCTGCTGCTGCGGAGCCTGGGACGGTCTGCTTGCCTCCACCCCGGGGGGAAGGCTAACATCTCTTGGGTCCGGGTTCTGTTTCCCCCTCTGGGGGCGAGGGTACCTGGACCCGGGGTATAATAATAATAATCAAAGTGTTTTTATTGAGTTTTCAGAAAGAATATCATTCATACAGAAAAGCTCGAACTCAAGTCCTACAACACAGTGTAAGACAAAACTATACCCAGACAGAGAAAAGAGAGAAAAAAATAAATAAATAAAAATAAAGGGGGGGGGGAGTTGCCAGTTATGGAGTAGACGGAAACTCATCTTCAAAATAGGAAATGAAAGGCTGCCAGACCTTAAAGAATTTCTTGGTGTTGCCCTGTATAGTAAATCTGAGATGTTCTAATTTGAGGTGTGCCATCACCTCCTCCACCCAGCGTTTATGGGATGGCGGTGTTGCCTTTATCCAGTTGAATAGAATCAATCTCCTAGCCAACAATGAGGCGAATGCTATTGCCTTCCTCTGAGAGGCTGTTAGTTGAGTTTCCCTCGGTGCCACACCAAAGATGGCTGTCAGAGGCATTGGTTCCATATCCTTATTATAAATGAATGAGAATGTTCTAAAGATGTTAGCCCAAAAGTCTTTCAGCCTGGAACAAGACCAGAACATGTGGCATAAGTTGGCTGGCACCTGTTTACATCTGGGGCAGGTCGGATCGGCCCCCTGGTACATTCTTGCCAGTTTCAAGTGGAGTCTGTGTAACACCTTGAACTGTATCAATCCGTGTCTCACACATACAGAAGCAGAGTGTACTAGATCTACAGCCCCTCCCCAGTCAACCTCTGAAATGTCCAGCCCCAATTCTTCCTCCCATTTCCTTCTTACATTGTCCAGGGAGGGAGAAGCCACATTCTGAATATTTGCATATAGCGTGGAGATTGTTGATAGAGTTTGTATTGTTGATTGTCATTTATGTATATAATCATTTGTAGATTGAAAGAATGTTTCATCCTAAGAGGTCTGTAACAACTCTGTGTAAGCATGAAGAGGGAGTAAGTTCACTCCCCTACAGAGGAGAGATCGTATCTTCCTTTGCTGATTTATGGTATAGGTGCCAGCCTTGGGGAGGCTTCACAGGGTCACATCTTGACCTCACACACACACACACACACACACACACACACACACACACCTACATACACACACACACACACACACACACACACCTACATACACACACACACACACACCCTCATACACAGGCAAGGTACTCTTTGTGTGAATGTAGACGTCATATGTTAATGAACCTATGCATATTCATGTAACCTCAATAAAAGGACAGTGGTACGGGAGAACGGACGAGAGCAACTGGGGTCAAGCGAAGGGACGGCGCTTTGTCCGGTTCTCTCCCGTATACGAGTAACATGAAGAACTTGCCTACTTCGTGTCTTGCTTTGCGGTGTAATTATATTGTCTTCAACGTTCCAGCGAATAGGTTTATGCTACAAACCTATCAATTGTCCCCTTAGCAGTCGGATCTGTGTCCATCAACTCGTCTATCCATCCGCTTTGTGGAAGTTCGAGGGAGGGGCTGAATGACTTTTTCACAAAGTCCCGAACCTGGAAATATCTAAAGTAATTAGTCTTGGAGGAGATTCCATAGTCCTTTTCCAGTTGAGCAGCAGACATAAAAGTACCATTTTTAAAAAGATGTTTGACACATTCCACCCCAGCTCTATGCCATTCCCTAAAGGCTGTTCCCCCGAGGGCTGGGGGAAACAAGTGATTTCCATAGATGGGAGCAGATAGGAGGACGTTTCTGTTTTTAAAATGTGATCTCAATTGAGTCCAAATTTTCAAAGAATTAGATACCACCGGGTTGTTTGTGTAAAGATGTTTGCTCAAGGGTAGAGGAGCGCAGACCAGGGAGCGCAGGGACACTGGGCTAGAGACATACCTTTCCATATTAACCCATATTGGGGTTTCATCCTCATCTAACTCTTTGACCCAAAATAACAACTTATGTATATTAGCAGCAAAATAATAGTGCATATAGTTCGGCAGAGCCAGGCCTCCCTCTTCTTTCTGTCTCTCAAGAAACTCCCGTCTTATTCTGGGGACAGTTTTTTTCCAAATAAAGGCAGACGTACATTTGTTCAATTCCTTAAAAAATGATTTAGGAATGAAAATCGGTATCGTCTGAAATAAATAGAGGAGCCGTGGCATTATATTCATTTTAACAGAATTTACCTTCCCTGCTAATGATAAGGGGAGCGATGCCCACCTTTCCATATCTAATTTTGCTTTGTCCAGTGCAACTTTAAAGTTATAGTCCAGTAAATCTTTATACTTACTAGTTACATTAACACCTAAATATGTGAATCTATCCTTATGTATTGCAAAGGGATAGGCCCGGAAAGAAAGTTTCCTCGCCTGTTTATTAATGGGGAAAAGAACACTTTTGTCTAAATTAATTTTATAGCCCGACACCCTCCCAAAATCTTTGACAATACCAAGGGCCACCGGGATACTAATGGCAGGGTTTGACAGGAAAAGGAGGAGCTCGTCAGCATATAAGGACAGCCTATGGTTTTGTGTCCCCCTTTCTATCCCTACCAATCTGGACCCGGGGTATAGAGTATGTTTGGGGAGTGTGATTGTGTGTACATGTCCATTTATGTCAACCCTTACGTTGGGTGAGTGCTGAGTGTTTGTATATGTGTGCATGAGGGTGGGAATGCATGTTTGTGTCTGTGTGTGCCTGTTTGTCTGTGTCTATATGTCAGGTCGGGTCTTAGACTCCACCTCTCTGGGAACTCCCAGGCCCACCAAGGCCTATCTCCCCTCACCACACTCCCTGCCGGTGACTGATGCCCTCAGGGGTCGGTGCATTGGTGGTTCTTGGTGTCTGGGGCTGGGCGCTCAGGTATGTACCAGCTCACTCCCGGTGGCTACCTGGCGGGGCCTGGCGCCTGTTGCTCGGTCAGGCCTCCTCCGGGGTGCGGGGGGCCCTTGGACCTCCGGCCTCTGGGCCTGCGGCTCGGTTAACTCTGGCACAGCTGGCTGCCGGCAGAGCCGGCAGGCACGCCGGTGCAGCCCCCTCTAGCTTCTGCTCGGTGGCTACTGGGTGACGCCTCGTCTGGGGATCCTCAGCCCTTCCCATGAGGGTGGCACGGATGCCCCTCCGGTGGTCCTCCTTGGGCTCTCGCACTCTGGGGCCTCTGGATGTCTGGGGCCTGGATCTCCTCCATGCCTGCTCATACCGTACTCGATCGTACCACAGGTAAGTAAGAATCTGAATCTGTAGTTTTTTTTAAAAATATTTTTCTTATTTATAACTAAAAAAAAGAACGAAACAGTCAGCTCACAAAGTTGCTTGTAGCAGTTCTATGGGTTAAGAATTTTGTGGAACAGCGAATGACTTGTTTGTTTTATCTGTCTCATGTTTTTTATTGACTGTGAAGCACTATGGTCAACACTGTTGTTTTAATATGTGCTATATAAATAAATTTTGATTTGATTTGATTTGATTTTAACATTTAATTGCATATATGTTGCCACACCACATGTGCTGTAAGCTAGCTAAATTAGTATCTGTTAGCCAATCAAGTCAAGCTTATCATATATCATCATCCAGGGTACAGTGATAGAGAAGTGTGTGCTGAGGTTTGCTGTTGTTGCCACTTTGTAAAGTTTGAGGGTTCTAATAAGGGTCAGTATTGCCAAACGTTATCCATCAATCTAGCTGTGTCTTTCTGGCTCTCTCTCTCTCTCTCGTTCTCGATGAAAAACGTAATAACAGCATTACATATTCATTAAATAGCAGACCGATCATCTATGCTGCAAATGCAAATGAAATACAAATGGACAGTAAACAGGGTTTATCTAAATCGTTACAAAAGGATTTAATGTATATATTTATTTATAAGGTGCTTCTGAATACTTTTTTTTCTAAACAGGTTCTTCATCAATCAGCCTGTTATTGCTTCCTACATCTGCTTTTTGAAAAACTCTCTTTGTTTCTGCCTCTCTCTGTTGGTCTCTGTCTTGTGTGATTATCCTGTTTGTGTGTGTGCGTGTGTGCGTGTTTGTTTGTTTGTTTTTTGTTTGTTGTTTGTTCTGCTTTCTGCCATGAGTGACTCCGAAATTCCAGATCCTTTAAGGGTCCTAGATAATCTGACTGATAAGCAGGAACAAATTGATGAGCTCCAACACCTCGATGACATGCTTGGTGAGCTGAAGCAAGAGGAAGCTCCAGTACCAGTGAAGCCACCTGAACCAACAGTAAAATGGAAAAAAAGAGACAAAGATGGGAACCAACTCTATGCGAGGCCAAGATCAATCCGGAGTCACTTACATAAGGGTCAGTACTCTTTCATACAAGATAATTTGAAGATATAGATTGTATGGACACAAATCTATAAATTTAACATATTAATTAATTGAAATATCTCTAAAGAGAAACAGGAAAGTCAGTTGTTTGCTTTGACACAAAAGCACATTAAATAAACCACAGAATTATCTCATAAAACGGAATGCTCCCCCTAGCAAGTATGGCATTCATTACATTATGTTAGTGCAGTAACAAAATGTGCGGTTATGTGAGTGAAGTTGGCCCTTCACTCACATAGGATAATGATTTTCACAGGATAACCGATGCCCTCTAGAGGACTACATATATCCCACAACATGCTAGAATGGCAATTATAACATCTAGCCCACAAAATACAGTTTTTGTTGTGAATGTGATGCTATTCCTTCAATAATAATAATAATGGATTGGATTTATATAGCGCTTTTCAAGGCACCCAAAGCGCTTTACAATGCCACTATTCATTCACTCTCACACACTGGTGGAGGCAAGCTACGGTTGTAGCCACAGCTGCCCTGGGGCAGACTGACAGAAGCGAGGCTGCCACATCGCGCCATCGGCCCCTCTGGCCAACACCAGTAGGCGGTAGGGTAAAGTGTCTTGCCCAAGGACACAACGACCAGGACAGAGAGCCCGGGGATCGAACCGGCGACCTTCCGGTTACGGATACACTTCCCAACCCCCCTGAGCCACAGTCGCCCCAATAGTTTGTTTGAAGTCCTAAGTAGGTGAAATAAAATACCTATTTCCCCTAATTGTTAGTAGAACAGTAAAGAACTTTCCACTCCCATGTTTACATATTTGCAAATGTGTCATCAGGCTAAATGCCCCCCAAAATACTGGCACTGTTCCTCTTTAGTAAAATCCAACAGAAGTGACTGCCCCTTGTGCAAAGCACTAGTAAATGTACACCTAAATATCACATCACAGCTTTGACCAATTTTTTTGTCTCTATGGGCTTTCTTGCATCACATATGCTTAAAGTGTTTGTTTGGTAGCATCTTGCAGTAATAATAATAATAATGATAATAATAATAATAATAATAATAATAATAAATTTTATTTATGAGCGCCTTTCAAGTCACCCAAGGACACTTTACAATAGGATAAAACACTTAGTAAAACAATGACAGAATAAGAACAATAAAATAAAAGCACAAGATAAAATGAACAAACAGTGGATTCACAGTGAATATGCAGATTTGAACAGATGAGTTTTGAGTTGGGATTTAAACTGGGGGAGAGAACCAATATTTCTTATTTCTGGGGGCAGAGAGTTCCACGGTCTGGGAGCAGAGCAGCTGAAAGCTCTGCTTCCCATGGTTGTGAGGCGGAAGGAAGGTACAGTAAGCTGGATAGAAGAAGAAGAACGAAGTGAACGGGCAGAACAAGTGGTGGTTAACAGGTCAGAAAGGTAAGAAGGAGCGAGGTTATGAATGGCCTTGAAGGTGAGCAGAAGAAGTTTGAAAATTATCCGGAATTTCACAGGGAGCCAGTGAAGTTCCTGAAGAACAGGGGTGATGTGCTGGTAGGAGGGGGTTCTGGTGATAATGCGAGCAGCAGAGTTCTGAACCAGTTGAAGTTTATGGAGGGATTTTTGGGGGAGACCATGCAAAAGAGAATTGCAGTAGTCAATACGGGAGGTAACAAGACTATGTACAAGAATGGACGTAGACTGGGTGGAAAGAGAAGGAAGCAATCTGTTAATGTTATGTAGATGGAAGTAGGCAGAACGGGTGAGATTATTGATGTGAGATTTATAGGAAAGTGAACTGTCTAGGATGACACCAAGGCTCTTAACCTGAGGAGAGGGGAAAACTGTGGAGTTATTGATGGTGAGTGAGAAATGGTTTGCCTTCAAAAGGTTGGATTTGGTGCCAATAAGGAGGATCTCAGTTTTATCCTCATTGAGCTTTAGAAAATTAGAGCTAAACAAGGATTTTAACTCGGATAGACATTCTGTAAGGGAAGAAGGTGGGAGGGAGGGAGGGAGGGAGGGAGGAATCAGGTTTGCAAGAGAGATATAACTGGGTGTCATCAGCAAAACAGTGAAACTGAACATCAAATTTGCGGAAGATGGTACCTAGAGGGAGGATGTATATTATAAAGAGAAGAGGGCCTAAAACTGAGCCTTGGGGTACACCAGAGGTGACGGGGAATAGACGAGAGTGGAATGATCTTAGTTGAATAAACTGGGAACGGTCGAGGAGATATGATTGAAACCAGGCGAGGGGTGTGTCAGAGATGCCGAGAGAAGAAAGTCTGCTTAGAAGGACAGAGTGAGAAATGGTGTCAAAGGCTGAGCTCAGATCTAAAAGGATGAGAATGGTGAGAAGACCAGAGTCAGCTCCGATTAGAAGATCGTTAGTGACTTTAAGTAGAGCAGTTTTGGTACTGTGACATGAGCAAAAACCAGATTGAAATCTCTCGTAGATATTATTATTAACCAGGTGTAAATGAAGTTGAGCTGCAACCACTTTTTCGAGTATCTTAGAAATGAAGAGTAGATTGGAAATCGGACGGAGGTTGTTAAAGTTGTTACGATCTAAAGAAGGTTTTTTCAGTATAGGAGTGACTAGAGCAGTCTTCAATAAGGAGGGAATGATACCGGTGGTGAGAGAAGAGTGAATGATAGCAGAAATGAGTGGGAGTAAAGAAGAGAGGACGGATTTCACAAGCCCCGTGGGCATGGGGTCAAGATGACATGTGGCAGGCTTTGATTTACATATTAACTTGGAAATATCAGATAAATCAGGAAGATGAAAAGTGGAAAACGGCTCAAAAAGGAGAAGAGGTTCTGGAGAGGGCGTAGACACAACATTTGATCTGAGTTGCTGGTGGATGTTATTGATTTTCGTAGTCCAGAACAGCATCAAGGAGTTGCAGGTTTCAGAGGAATAGAAGTGCGGTGGTAAAGCGTTGGGGGGTTGAATTAGTTTGTTGAGAACTGAAAACAGAGTCCTTGCATTACTCTCATAAGAACTGATAATACCAGAGTAGAAGCTTTGTTTGGCCTTGTTGATGGAGTCTTTATACTGAAGTACGTGGTATTTATAGATTTCTGAATCAACAGTTAAACCAGATTTCTTATATTTACGCTCTAGCAGCCGAGCTTTGGCCTTCAGAGCTCGGAGGTCAGAGGTAAACCAGGGAGCAGAGCGAGCGAAGGAAACAGAGTGGGTTTTTACGGGAGCCAGAGAATCAAGGACAGTGCGTAGACAATTATTATATTTTAACAACAAATCATCAGGAGTAGAATAGAAGTCCGGAATCTGAACGTTGTCCAAACTGGTAGTGAGAATGTCCATATCAATGTTCTTGATGTTGCGGAACGAGATGAGACGGGTTGGCTTGGTAGAAGAGCAGCAGAGAGTGAGGTTAAATGAGAGGAGGAAGTGGTCAGTTATGGGGATTTCAGTAGCAGAAAGATTCAAGGGAGTAAGACCAGTACAGCAGACCAAGTCCAGGGTGTGTCCTTTAGAGTGAGTGGGAAAGTCGATAAATTGTTTAAATTCAGAGCCTTCGAGACAGGAGGAAAAGTCTCTGGTGAGCAGAAGGTCATTATTGTCCATGTGAATGTTGAAATCTCCCACCAAGATCACATTTGGGGAGAGAGATGAAAGATGGGTTAGTAGATTAGCAAAGTCACTGAGGAAGACAGGGTTAGGTTTGGGGGGGGGTATACAGTAGCTATGATGGTGGGAATGGGTCCAGTCAGCTCACATGCAAGGACCTCTAGAGAACTAAAGGTATCAACATTAACTGGCAGGACTTTCAAGTGCTGGCGAAAAAGGATCGTGAGACCACCCCCACGACCTGAGCAGCGGGGTTTAGAAAAGTAAACAAACCCCAGAGGAGCAGATTCGTTTAGCTGAGAAAAGTCATCAGGTTGTTGCCAGGTTTCAGTTAAGCAGAAAAAGTCAAACTTACGGTCAGATAGGAGGTCTTGGATGAGAGGTCCCTTACTTGTCAATGAACGAATGTTTAGAAGACCGAAGTTAGTGGAGTATCTTCTTTTTTGCTAATCGCGGTGGGCGCCCTGGGCAGGTGGGCTAGAGATCGATGGTTGACAGCCCAATCAGGGTTCCTGCGAGGGCGGTGAGTAGCAGACCAGAACGATTTAGTTCCATTGGAGTTATGGAAAATCCTGCGGGACCCGCGATGGATGTATCTCCGGCGAGGCTGGAAAGTGATGCCCGGGTGGTAGTGGGGCTCCGCCGGCGACGGGAGCGATAGCTGCCCGCGAAGGCGCAGGAGCTCAGCGGCTGTATAGCGGAGCAGTCCAGCCGTAGGATGGTAGACGAGCGTCAGGAGAATCCAAAATAGTGCTTACCAGCTCAGGAACATCTTGGTCCACATCTTCGATTATGTGGAGGAAAAGGAGCCGAGCCGGTGTTGTGCCAAAAAGTGATTGCCTGCCAAAAACTGATTTCCAATGTTTCCATGTATTTTTTATGTGTAATATCTTTACGTATGTTGGTAAATAGACTTCGGTGAACAGCGTTTACAAAGGGGTTATATATAGAATTAAAAGATTATCTGTTTTTTCAAGTATCTTTATAACTCTGTGTTATTGTACTCACATTATAACCAATCCGGTCCTTTTTCCCCACTTACAATATTTTTACAGAACTATTGTAATATTTGCTGCCATTTCCGCTGTCTTTCTCTTACAAAAGACATTTTTAATGTTAATGAGATTTTTTTAAAACTGCATAAATAAAGGTTCTATAAAAGTCGCTGCCAAAAACTGATTGCGGCTTCTACCTTGTTACCAGTCTTGGGACTAACGCGTTATTAAGTAACGCGTTACAGTAACTACGTTATTATTCTGGTAACGAGCACAGTAACTAGTTATTATGCCAAAATCAGGAACGCGTTAGTTGTTACTGGGATTTAGATAGGGTCGTTACTCGTTACTTCGTGTGGTGGCTGTCGCGGAGCTTCCACAGATTCAGTAACATTAGCAAGTGGTGGAGGCCAGCAGGTGGATGAAGGAAAAGGTACGCAGAAGGAAAAGAGACCCGAGGCGGCCGCCGGTCCAAGTGTGAACTGAACTTCAGGTAAGAAGTTATGACCTGCAGTCTCTCTGGGTCAGATATAAACCAAGTTTAGGTGGAGTTTATTTTCGCTATTCGGACTTTTTCCGTACTGCGTGCTAGCTAGCATGACGGAGTTTCTATACAGCTGGGTGGGTGCTATGAAGTTAATGATGTTGAACTTTATTTTGTTCATAAGTTATTAGAGTTGCCAACCGTCCCGTCTGGTATTCAGAGAAAATATTACGCGTTTCTTATTGAGGTGAAAAGGAACAGAGTTTGTCCCGTAATTCAGCTACAATGAAAAAGACACAAAGCTGGAGTTATTCTGTGTCTTTACGCTGCACAGCTGCCTCTTCTTTCATTCTCCCCCCTCCCTCTCCCGTTTCTACTTCAATCATGAAAACTGATCAATGATCAGCTGATCGTCTTTTCTCTCTTGTTTGTTTATTGCCCACTTTGCGCCGAAAGAGGAAACCAGCGGATGTCGCGCTAAACAACAGCAGCACGTTTAAGCTTGATCAGCTATTGTTAGAATTTATTTAATATTAATTTCTAGTATCAGCTGATGTTTGCTGGAGCCACAGCTGCAAAAAAGCTGCTGGTCATGATATGGTTTGGTTATCCGGTGAGAGGGAAACATGAAGATGAAACCAGGAGATGTCCTTACTGGATCATCAGAGCTGAACAGGTGATGGAGAAACAGGTTTACCTTTTAGGTGACATGAATGAGTTGAAGGGAAGTTATGAACTGTTTCTGAGAGACAAATAACACCAGGATCCTTTTTAGGTAGCTGACAGCTGGTAACTGTGCAGGTGCGGATCTAGCAAAGTGTTGCCAGGGGGGCATGTAGGGCATTAAAAGGGAAAGGGGGGGCACAAAGAAATACTTTTCTTTCTTATTCTCATTTAAAATGTCTCGCTTTTAAAAAATAATTATCTGAATCTTACAACAAACGATTGATAGATTGATGCATATATACCATCAAAACAGTGTACATCACTGTCACAACTGTTTATTTTCATTCAAAGGCTTTATGATTTTTCCTATAATGGTGGGACAGTCTCTAGTCAAAATGCCCGGGCCAATTTTCTGTCCCAGTCCAGCTGTCATGGCTAGACGGTCCTCACCGATCGTCTTGCCAATTTTTTGTAGTGTTTGTGTGTACTGTGTCGTGTTCTCCTCTCCATCCTGTGTATGTGTGTTTCTGCTGGAACATGTACTTCCGGAAGCCGTGGCACGGAACGGCAGTCGACCGGAGGGGAGTGTTCTGAGCTAGAATCATCGCACCTGTGCGGAATCACCTTTCCAGCTCAGACCTATTTAACGGGGCGGTTGAGTTACAACCAACGCTGGAACGTTGAACTAAACCGGGTAGCGTAGTCGTGATCAGCATACTCGGTTTGTGAAGGAGAGAACGTTTTCGTTATTGTGCGTGTGTTTTTTCTCATCTGCCTCCAGGATTCAGGGATTGGAGGAGGAGCCGGCACCAGGAGTTGTTGTGGATTATTATTGCACTGTCACTGTGAGGAGAGATCGCCAAATCACTGCACTGCCCTTTTTGGATTATAGACTTGAACTGTTAACTCACCTTTTTCACTGTAAATAAATCCACTGTCATTCTGCAAGGAGTCTCGCACCTGAGTCCTTTAATCCATTCACCATGACACCAGCCCTGTATGCAGCTCATCTGCAGTCTGGTGTTGCCTACATCTTCCTATTCAGAAGGCAGAATTTCCGAGTTCTGAGTACAATCAAAAGCACCACGACTGCAGTTTTTGTGTTGGATGTAAAAGGCGCACATGACGCTGTGACGTAGGCTAGAATCATGGCAGCAGTCAATGGCGGTCCAGGCGTGGGATTTCTCTCGTGGAAATATGCACATTATCTTTTCCTTTCTATTGGTAGGTGGCACAGTGCACTTGTGGCACGTAAGCAAGCTAGAAGACTGGCAAAGTTATGGAAGAAACACATTAACCCTTTAGAGCCGATCGGAGCGGACAAGCTCTGTTTTGCGTAACTATTTTTAAATCCCAGTAGCACTGCAACCACGTAAGCTAGCGCAAAAAATTTTTTTGCATATGAAACCGGAGGAGTTGTACTTACATCTCATGCCATCAGCTTGTCCTAGGTCACGGTTTCCTTCCACATAAAGCTTTGCAAAAACTGCATAAAAAGCGCTTGCAGGAACAAAAACATAATATTCCAGAAACACGCTTTGCCAATCCGATCAGCTGTTCATAACACTTCCTACGTTGGAATAGACGTCAGCGCGAACTTTTGCATTTCCGCCATTACCTGCCCGAAACCGGAAGTGACGTCATTTTCGCAGAAATGTAGTCTTTTTTATGATCAGGGCCTCAGGGCATATACTGGTCTTTTTAAAAGTTATCTTTGACTTTATGCCTTTCTGTGTCGTTTCTGGGATGCTTAGGACTCATATTGCACTGCTGGAAATAGTTTATTTTGATGCATATGCTGCTTTTTTGCAAATTTGCAGTATAATATTTATTTTCGTTTTTCCTGCAGTGTATAAAAATTGGTGTATTTCAAAAATAAAATTATGAAGACACTCAAAATAAATTTCCTGTGGTGGGAAACTATTTTGTGCAACTTTTTTGTATTTACAGTTTTGAGGGATAAGCCTCTTAAATTTCTCTAACTACAAATATATGTTAAAAAAGCAAAAACGATTTTCAATTTTTTTGTAGTTTATTGCACTTTTTTGCAATTTATGTAATTACTATGCACTTAATGAATACATATTATTAAAATCTGGGCTATAATGGTTGTATTGATGCATAGCAACTTGAAATGCTCCCAAAAATGGCTCCACAGCAGGTAAAAATATAATATAAGCTCTGGCGGACTTGGTTCTATGGTAGGTCTTAAAGGGTTAACAAGAGAATTCTGAGTAAAACCAAAGTTACTTTCCCTAGTAACTAGTTACTTTGAAAGTAACGAGTAACTTGAAGTAACTGAGTTACTTTTGAGAGAAGTAACTAGTAATGAAACTAAGTTACTATTTTAAAGTAACTTACCCAACACTGCTTGTTACACGAATGTTGTTTGTAGCTCAATATGACTTTGTGTCATCCATGAGGGATGCATTTGACATATGTTTCACATATTAAAGGCCAACAAGTTACTTATAGCAGTTTAAATACGAGCAATCAGTTTTTGGCAAATACCGGAAATCAGTTTTTGGCAGACAATCACTTTTTGGCACAACACCGGCCGGAGCAACGAACAGGTAGGCTAAAATAGCTCAAACAGTTAAGCTAGTGCAGCTCACTGAGAAGAAGACGTGAGAACACATTCAGCTGAAATAACAGAAGTTGAGGACAAGCGTTGCAAATCAATCCCTGGCAGAGATTGATCTGCTCCTGAGTGAAAATGTTCCTGTTCATTCAAATCTGAATCCAAATAATCCAAATAAATCCAAATAATCGAAAAATGTACCGGTGAGTAGCGGCAACCAGACACGCCAGCGTTCACTCAAGCCGGGAAATGTCTGATTATAAGATGTTAAACACAGAAAAAAGGTAAGTTGTAGGTTATGGTTTTTAGGAAATATTTTATGTTGTTCATGTTTAATTCCTTAACATTATTTGTTTAATTCTTGCTTTGGAAAATAAATGGGTGTGTGGGTGCAGTCCTGAGCAGCACACAGCATTACATGCTTTACTGTTACCTTTTGGTTTTTCAACAGCTGTTATTAATCCATCCACATGTACCTTTTTAATGGTTATGGTATATTGAGCCTGTTGGCAGTCTATGACAAATAAGAAGTGAAATATAGTAACAAATCAAATTAAGGGAGAATAAAAAAAAAAAAAAAAAAGACTCAGCGCTACTACTCGTCTTTAGATAGACACAGTTTATCAAAAAAATTTCTTTCTTTTTTTCACTCAGGTGTTTAATGATTCCATCCATGGCCACATCGAGTTTGTAATGGGCTAAGTTTCCATTCAGCTTAAACACTCCCAAAAAATCTCCAGGACTCAGACGATTGGATTCCAGGAGTTTTTACTGGGCACTTTTTGTGAAACTGTAACACAATACAATGAAATACATGAGACGTATTATAGGTACAATAAGCTCAAAACATCTGGCTAATTATTGTAGCTTGACAGCCTAGCCGAGTAGCTTATATAGGACACAATAACGCTAGCCAAATAACAGACAACAGTTCTAAACACTTCACCGCTTAGGTATACAAAATAGATTATACTCACAGACTATGCCTTAGCGAAGAGAAAAGGATTAACCCTGTAAAGGCGGAGCTGGCGGCTGCATGAGCCCACACGCTAATATCCCGAGTCACACAGTAGATTCACTTCCTGACTCCCAGCGTACACTGCTCTCATGTTGTCATGGTTACGAAAATACACACATCGCTCTAAGCTACGATAGCAAGATAAAGAGAACACAAAGAACACATTTCTGGGGGCATAACACTCCCCGCTTGGGGTCTTTAAGAGCCCACATCAATTGGCAGAGTCAGACTTTGGAGAAAGAAGCAGAACTACTTCTGTAATGGGACGAGAGAATCCTCTTCTATTTGCATCTTTAACGACCTCCACTTCGACTCTCCGGACCAGACCGTCCTTCCCTGGAAAGGCTTTCGTGATGATGCCCATGGGCCACTCATTTCTCTCTGCCCGATCATCCTTTAAGAGAACTACGTCCCCTTCTTGAAGATTCGGCTGTTTCCCTTGCCACTTGTGCCGAAGTTGCAGTGATTTGAGGTATTCACGCCTCCATCTGTTCCAAAACATGTCTGCCAGGCCCTGAACTTGTTTCCACTCCTCCCTGAAGAGATCTGCTTCCTCGAACTTGCCTGACGGCAAAGGAGGCGCGGAGCCTGTTTTGAGAGTCAGGAGCATGGCTGGTGTGAGGATGCAGGGCGACTCGGAGTCGGATGACACTGGAATGATCGGCCTTGCGTTCATAATTGCTGCTACCTCGGCCATAAGCGTGGTCAGAACCTCGTGCGTCAGGCGAGACTTTCTCTGTTCAAGCAGCATGCAGTCCAAGATACGGCGGGCAATGCCGATCATCCTCTCCCATGCGCCACCCATATGGGATGCATGGGGTGGGTTAAACACCCAGGTGCAGCTCTGTTTACTGAGATACTTCTCCACCCTGTCGAACCCTGAGTTTTCCTTGTCCATCCCCAGCTCACGGGAAGCGCCGACGAAGTTAGTTCCGCAGTCTGAGCGTATCTGCTTCGCGGGACCCCTGACCGCAAAGAATCTCCTCAAGGCGTTAATAAAGCTGCTGGCACTCATGGCTTCGATCACCTCAATGTGCACTGCCCTGGAACACATACACGAGAACATCACCGCCCATCGCTTGGAGTTCGAAACTCCTCCTCTTGTGCGGCGTGAAACGATGCCCCACGGTCCAAAGACATCGACACCTATGTAGGTGAAGGGAGGTGCTACTTGTAACCGTTCTGCCGGCAGGGCTGCCATCCGTTGATGTTCGGCCTTCCCTCGCAGCTTCCTACAAGTGATGCATCAGTAGAGCAGACTGCTGATACAGCGTTTGGCTCCCACGAGCCAAAAACCTGCGGCCCGAACGGCACCCTCAGTAAGATGTCTCCCCTGGTGTTTTACTGCTTCGTGATAGTGGGACACAAGCAGAGTTGCGAGGTGATGCCGGCCAGGAATGATGATGGGATGAGTCTCGTTCATGCCTAAGCCTGTCTGCTCGATCCGACCTCCTACCCTGAGTAGTCGATCCTGGTCCATAATGGGATGCAATCTCCACAAGCTGCTGGAAGATGGTATGTCGACTCCAGAGCCGATACACTTGAGCTCTTCCGCGTAGCACTCACCCTGGACACTATTTACGATGCACACTTCGGCTTTCAGCAGCTCCTCTTCTGTAGGACGACAAATGTGCCAACCTCGACATTCGCTCTGCGTCGAGCGAGCGAAGGAGCTAGCTACGTGGATCAAATGTGCGATGGCTGCACGGAGTGTGCTGAACTTGGAGAGTGGTGAGTTTCGTCGTCACCTGTGGACGCACTTCGGCGTTGATGTCGGGGTCGACAAGATTGTACGTCTCTTGAAGCTCAGATGGATGCCCTGATGCGTCGCAGAGAAAGGCTGGTCCTTTGAGCCATGGCGTGCTGCTGAGCAGGGCTGATGCTACAGCTCTTGACCCAACGTCAGCTGGGTTAAGATGCGTTGGAATGTACTTCCACTGGCCGGGACAGGGTGACTGAAGGATACATTGGACCCTATTGTGTACGTAGACATAAAATCTCCTTGACTGGTTATGGATGTATCCCAGTACGACCTTACTGTCTGTGTAGTAGGTGATGTTGTCATACGTTGTGTCCATCTCTGCGACTATCATCTCGGCGATCTCGACGGCGAGCACAGCAGCACAAAGTTCAAGTCTAGGGACAGTTAGGCTAGGTTGGGGAGCCAACTTCGATTTCCCAAAGACAAACCCAATCTCAGTTTGTCCCTGCTTGCCAGTTACCCTGATGTAGGCTACGGCCGCTATTGCTCTGACCGATGCGTCGGCGAAGACGCAGAGTTCTCTCCTTAGGGCGCCTGTGGTGGAGAGGGACATATAAGGCCGTGGTATTTGGAGCCCCTCCAGGTCTTGAAGAGACTGTTTCCATCTAGTCCACTCGGTCTCCATGTCTTTGGGAAGGGGTGCGTCCCAATCTTCCGCTTGTAAGGTGAGTTCTCTTAGGATCCGTCTTCCATCAACTGTGATGGGTGCTAGAAACCCTAGGGGGTCGTATAGACAGTTCACGGTCGAGAGTACCCCTCTGCGGGTGAACGGCTTCTGATCGTTCTCGATCTGGAACGTGAAAGTGTCCGTGCGCATGTTCCAGAACAGTCCCAGGCTACGCTGGATAGGCAGATCATCGATGGAGAGATCCAGGCCATTGAAGTCCTGAGAGCGATCCTGGGAGGGGAATGCTCTGATGACCGCGGAACGATTTGATGCAACCTTGTGCAGCCTGAGGTTGGAAGCCACGAGCATCTTCTGTGCTCGCTGGAGAACTGCGATGCCTTCTTCCTCTGTGCTGAAAGACTTTAAGGCATCGTCGACGTAGAAATCGCGGTCGATGAATCTCCTAGCATCGCTGCCGTAGTCGGCCTCTGCTGCCTAAGCCGCCCGCCGCAGGCAATACACTGCGACGGCAGGCTGTCATGATTCGTTGTGTGGCAGGCAGGAGAAGGACCCAAGATGCAGATTCACAGACACGGGGATAAACTCAAAAAACACAGCTTTATTGCTGGCCACGAGAAGCAATACAAAATAAACTAAAACTGGGAAAACTAAAGCATGAGATGTACAAGGAACCGAACCACGGGGAGAATAACACACAACATGAGGGAGAACGCGACGCCGAACAGAGGGAGACGCAGACAGAAATACACAGAGGGTTAACGAGGAAAGTGGGAACACACGGGGAACACAGGTGACACTGATAATCATAACGAGACAGGGCGGGGTGAACTGAACATGACATGTACAGGCGTGAGAGTCACAAAGTAAACAGGAAGTGCACAGAGGTTCAGACAGGAGGAGAGAGAGCACGGGGAAAACACAGACATAACAGGCTGGGGAAACATGAAACAACCACAAAGGGAGACGAGGGCTCATAAATACACAGAGGGCACACAGGGGGGAGAGAGAGCACGGGGAGAACTTAGACATAATGGGCAGGGGAAACATGGAATAAAACATAAGGAGAGACGAGGGCTCACAGATACACAGAGGGGCACACAGGGGGTAAAAGCCATGAAGGGAAAACACTTAGGGAACAACACAACAGGGCAACTCAGAAAACATGGCCTAAATAAGGAACAAAATACAAACATACAAGAAAACTAAGAACACTGGGCCAACATGGCCCAGGACCATGACACAGGCGAGGGGCTGTTACCAAAGAGATGCACCCGCATCCTGTAATCCACGACGTCAGAGGTAGGGTCATTGTCTCTATACCACAGGAAGCGGAGAAAATCCCGGTGGTCTTCTTTCACGATGAAGCACTGGAACATGTGCTCGATGTCGGCGGTGATCGCAACCTGTTCCTTCCTAAACCTCATAAGAACACCTAGTAGGCTGTTATTAAGATCGGGACCACTGAGTAAGACGTCGTTGAGCGATACTCCCTCATAGGATGCACTGCTGTCGAAGACCACACAGAGCTTGTCCGGCTTCCGGGGGTGGTACACGCCGAACAGGGGCAAGTACCAACGCTCCTGACCGGGTTGCAAGGGAGGGGCAGCTTCTGCGTGCGCCTTCTTGAGCATCTTCTCCATAAACTCTAGGAAGTCGGCTTTCATCCGTGGTCGTTTTTCCAGTGAGCGCCAAAGTGAGACGAGGCATTCGAGAGCCTGTTTCCTGTTGTTAGGGAGTCACTGCCTCGGTGACCTAAACAGCAAAGGTGCGACCCAACTGTTGGAGCTGTCTTGGCAACACTCGGCTTCCATTATCCTTAGAAACTCCAAATCTTCCCTGGATGGAGCAAGTTTGTGGTCGTTGGGAGTGCGAGCGAAGACGGTTTGCCCCAAATTGTCTCCGATTAGCGTCGTCGGGGTTCGCGCTGGATGATGTTGATAGTCACGTGCTTGTTCGAACACCTCTGTCACTTTGATCTGGTTGTTACATGGCTGGAAATGGCTTGTACGACCGTTCCCTAGAACGGCCGTTTTGTAGCTTCTCACCTCCGGTGGTCTGTGAGCACCTCCGAGGCACACGTCCCCAACGATGACCCATCCCAGGTCAAGCCTTTGGGCGAAGGGAGCATCTCCTGGGCCGCTTATTTGCTCTCGGACCTTGTGGACCCGTAAGATATCTCTGCCCAGTAAGAGAAGAATGCTGGCGTCTGGGTCCGGAGGTGGTATCTTGTCAGCGATGCGTTTTAGGTGGGTATGATGATAGGCCGCACCGGGGGTGGGAATCTCCGCGCGGATGTTGGGAATTTGGTTACACTCGAGGAGTGTAGGCAGAGAGATACTCAGTTTCTCGTCCAATGGCTCTACGGTGTAGCCGCTGGCTCTCCTTCCTGATGTCTCCGTACGTCCCGCGCAGGTCTTTAGTGTGTATGAGTACGAGCGCCCGGAGAGCTTGAAGGCTTCGAAGAACTCTACCGCGCGAGGGAGCGATTACTCTGCTCATCCAATATAGCGTACATTCTCTTGGCTTCCTCTCTTCGTCCGTTTGGGAACACCCTGACGAGACAGATCTTAGCACACGCTCTAGCACTCAGACCTTCCCCACATACCTGTGTGCACGTTGCGTTGACCTCCTGGTTATCAGCTTTGTCCTCCCCCCCGCTATCCTCTGAGATGGAGGGGAACGATTTAGATTTCCAGGTAGGTGGATGAGGGTGGAGGGCTGTCACATGGGCAGCGCTACCACACTCGGTGCATGTTATCTTGGCTGTGCAGTTCTTTGCAAAGTGTTCCGTTGACGAGCAACAGCGAAAGCAGACGTAGTGTTCTTTCAGAAGCTGTTTGCGATCGTCTAAGCTCTTCTCACGGAAACCTCTGCATTTCCTCAGAGGATGGGGTTTTTGTGCAGGGGGCAATGTTTATTCGGGTCAATGCGTTCCCTGCTTTCCTTAGACTCGAACTTGGCAGTGCCTGAGACTTGTGTTTTGTGGGTGTGAACGGACGTCTTCGTGGGCCTTTCCCATTTATTCGTTCTCTCGGTTGGGGGGCTTGGCGTGAAGAGGTTGAAACTTGGGTCGGTACGTGCTTTCGCCTCGGTGCGGATAAAGTTCGCCAGCACGGAGAAAGGTGGGAAGCTGACGAAATGCTCTTGTTTGTATCTCGTCCCGTGGTATAGCCACTTTTCTTGTATGCTGTATGGAAGTTTCTCGATGATGGGCTTAATTCCTGTGGAGGTATCCAAGTACAACATGCCCGCGAGGTAGCCATCTTCTTTAGCGGCTTGTAGCTCTGACAACAGGTCAGCTAGATCCCGGAGTCTCTGTGGCTCTTTTGGCGTGAGCTTTGGGAAGCTTTCTAGTTTGCTGAACAGAGTTTGTTCGACGGCTTCTGGGGAGCCATATAGTTCGTCGAGGCGCCCCCATGCTGAGCACAGTCCAATAGTTGGATTCCTGATGTTGACCGTTTTTATTCTTCTTACCTGCTCTGTTGACTCCTTTCCCAGGTGTCTGGTTAGGAGGTCGAGTTCTTCTGCAGCAGACAGGTCTAGATTGGCAATGGCGTTCTGGAACGATGTTTTCCAGGCCCAATAGTTTATTGGCTGGTCGTCATATGCGGTGAGACCTGAAGTCACCAAGTGGTTACGAGCGAGATATTTGATGAGGTCAGTGGTTGTAGAATGGTCGTAATCACCTCCATAGAGTGTCCCGTGGACGGGCTGATGCGTGGGAAACGTAGAATCTCATTTGGGGTTCTGCTGTAGGAGTGGAGTTGGAGGGGGATAGAAGGGTGACTTGGAGCTCTGTCGTGTTGGTGCGTCGCTTCTCCAAGGGCCCTGAAGAGCTTGGTGTGGCGTAATAGCAGCAGGAGCGGCAGCTTGGGTCTGAGCCGCGTTATGCGGTTGAGTGACTGGCTGAGAAGGGGGAAGGTTATTTTCTGTAGCCGATAGACCTTTGGCGCTCAGGCTGGCCTGTTCGGAGACAAAGGCGGCTACGCGCTGGTCTTTGACAGACTGGCGGACCAGGCTGTTAACTTCGCTGCGTACTTCGAGACCCATATCCTGCAGACCAGCTACTAGGGAGTTCGCCTCAGCAACGGCGGCATCCCTTTCCTTTTCATCGATTAGTGCGTCAAGGCTGGCTTGAATACGTGCTTGCTCCACTTTAAGCTCGATTTCCCTCTTTGAATGTGCCGCTCTAGCTTGCGCGGCTTCAGCCTTTGCTTTTGCCATGGCAATGGCTATGCTAATTTTTGAGCCAGACGACGTGCCGGATGAGCGACTGCTCCCTGAGCGCGCACTTTCTGACTGGCTGTCTCCAATTCCTTTGTCAGCATTGCTACGTTGTGACATTGCGTGCCGTTGGGTCTCCGGTATCGGGAGATGTAGGCTGCGGCGAAGTTTTCCGAGGCTATACTGGAGGCTGCTTATCTCTTGGTAATGAGTAGTTCCGTACAGCGGCGATCCTCGTATCCCTATTAGCTGCGTTGCAGTCTTTTCACTATAATGGGCTAATTTTCCATTCAGCTTAAACACTCCCAAAATATCTCCAGGACTCAGACGATTGGATTCCAGGAGTTTTTACTGGGCACTTTTTGTGAAACTGTAACACAATACAATGAAATACATGAGACGTATTATAGGTAAAATAAGCTCAAAACATCTGGCTAATTATCGTAGCTTGACAGCCTAGCCGAGTAGCTTATATAGGTAAATGGCCTGTATTTATATAGCGCTTTACTAGTCCCTAAGGACCCCAAAGCGCTTTACATATCCAGTCATCCACCCATTCACGCACACATTCACACACTGGTGATGGCAAGCTACATTGTAGCCACAGCCACCCTGGGGCGCACTGACAGAGGCGAGGCTGCCGGACACTGGCGCCACCGGGCCCTCTGACTACCACCAGTAGGCAACGGGTGAAGTGTCTTGCCCAAGGACACAACGACCGAGACTGTCCAAGCCAGGGCTCGAACCGGCAACCTTCCAATTACAAGGCGAACTCCCAACTCTTGAGCCACGATCGCCCCTATATAGGACACAATATAGGACACAATAACGCTAGCCGAATAACAGACAACAGTTCAAAACACTTCACCGCTTAGGTATACAAAATAGATTATACTCACAGACTATGCCTTAGCGAAGAGAAAATGATTAACCCTGTAACAGCAGAGCTGGCGGCTGCATGAGCCCACACGCTAATATCCCGAGTCACACAGTAGATTCACTTCCTGACTCCCAGCGTACACTGCTCTCATGTTGTCATGGTTACGAAAATACACACATCGCTCTAAGCTACGATAGCAAGATAAAGAGAACACAAAGAACACATTTTTGGGGGCATAACAGAGTTACCTCCACTTCTTGTCAAGATCATAGACACACCCCAGTTTCAGAGACTACGAAAAATCAAGCAACTTGGGGGCGGTTATTATGTTTTTCCAGGAGCGTCACACAACCGCTTTGAGCACTCAGTTGGGTATGTCAACATGTTTGGAGTTACACATTTTTTGATAAATTGTTTGTTTTTTCAGTTTGTTTCATGGTGAACTGTGTGTTTTGTGATACAGAGTGGGGCATTTGGCAGGAGAGCTTGTAAAAGCTTTGAGGGCAAAACAGTTAGAGGAGCCGTCACTGAACTCAGAATCCCTCATCAATGACTGAGATGTCCTTTGTGTGCAGATTGCAGGCCTTTGCCATGACCTGGGTAAATCATACACAGTTTTTCAGTATTACATGCATTATATTGAAGATGTGAGGTGGCTCCATCATGTAGTCCATACACCCCTCCTTCAAACAAGTTGTTCTGTTTGAAAGTTGGAGGAGACTGTTTTTTCCTGGAAATTTACAAAAGTATTAATAACCAAATATAATCAAATAGATTTTTATTTGATTTTTGTCAGTGCCTGACAGGAATTTATCACAAGTCACCCAATCTGAAGTTCACACATTCAACTTTTTTTCCCCCTTCAATTCAAGGTCACGGGCCCTTTTCTCATGTCTTTGATGGAATGTTCAACCCTCAAGCAGACCCAAATGGTGAAAAATGGGAGGTAAGAAAGAAAAATATTAGTTTCAGTTTGTGTGAAATGGTTCGTAGCAGTCATTCCAAAAACTGAAACATATATAAAAATACAGAAAAAAAATGGAAATGGACCGGCAATTATTTCGCTGTTTCTCTGATCTCATTGACTACTTGAAGCACTACAAAACTTTATTTCCACACACTTTGAGCACTTTCTCTACTTTACATGGCCCATTGACAAATACATATTAACAGAATATGCACATCTTTGGATCATGTGAGAAGTACCTGGAGGAAATCCAAAGTCCATACAGAATAAATACAGGTTCACTGAGTTAGCTCCACTGTGACTGAAGACTGAAAACTTAAAACAAACTGTCTCTGTCCAAAGTTAGGAAAATCTGAGCCTCTGTAAAAGAAACTGAAGAATACTAATTTAGATGGATGTAAAAGCAAAAAACAAAATCATATTGGTGCAGGCAGGTGGTGAAAAGAAGAACAGTAAATCTCTCCTTTTGTTACTGCTGTCAATATTTTGCATCTATTATGATGGGGCTTTTATTTGTTTAAATAAAATTTAATTAATAAATTTGCCAAGTAACATTAGCTACAGCAGTTCCACTAAATGGTAAATTAACAATGAACATGCATTTCACAGGTTAGGTCAGACCTGTTGGCTTTGTAAAAGGAATTGTGACTGTTACATTTGAAATTTGAAATGCATATAAATGTTGTTTGATTACTTATTACCTGAGAAGTTAACCTGTGTTTTTGTTTATTTGTTTTGGGGGGGTGGAGGGGGGGTCCACTTTGAATCTGTGATCATTAAAATGCTTGTCTTTGTGTTCTTGCAGCATGAGGATGCCTCTATATTAATGTTTGATCACCTAGTGGATGACAATAAACTGACGCCAGTGATGAATGAGTACGGACTGATAACAGAAGGTGACAATGAGAATGACCTGGTGTTTATCAAGGAGATGATTAAAGGATCTGTGAAGAACAATTCACCTCTGAATGAGGTATCAATCGTTTTTTTGTGTGAATGTTTTGAAATCAGTCAGGATTATTCCTGGAAAAAACTGTGCCTAATGTTATTATTCTGGCTTCGTCTCCACAGCAGTTGTATAAAGGTCGAAACAATGAAAAATCCTTTCTCTATGAAATTGTGGCAAACAAACAAAATGGAATAGATGTGGACAAGTTTGACTACTTTGCAAGGTGAAGCTTGCTATCCAGTAAAACTGTCCTCTTTTAACTTGTATTGCTAAATTTCTCTGTATCAGTTCCTGTTGAGCATCAACAATATTCAATAATGTTTGTTTTACTACACGATATGAAGAATCTCAGGAATACTTTGAACCTCTTTGTGGGGGGAATGGTTGTTTTTTGAAATCCACATCTTCTCACTCCTATTTCAGGGATTGCCACCACCTGAACAACTTTGACCATCGACGCTTTATCGTATTTGCCAGAGTGTGTAATGTGGACGGGCAGTTGCACATTTGTTCTAGAGACAAGGTGCTGACCTGTTTTTTTTTTTATTAATTTTGAAAAGAGCGAGCTATTTATCTCATTATCTGTGACTAAACTATAGGCATGCTTTCAACAGGAAATGGCAAATCTGTATGACATGTTCCACACAAGAAACTCTCTCCACAGAAGAGCCTACCAGCACAGAGTAAAAATGGCAGTAGAGATTATGTGAGTACCTGTAGTTCAGGTGTCAGTACTACACAACATTTAATTTGTCTACTGTCTCACCTAAAACTGACATGTTGGCCATTTTTATTCAGGATTAAAGACGCTCTCTTAAAAGCAGATCAGGATCCACACTTCCAAATTAAATCCTCAGAAGGGAAGACGTGCTGTCTCTCCGAAGCTAAAAAGCACAAGGAGGCATACACCAAGCTGACAGGTAGAGGATTTGAAGTGTGGTGTTTAAAATTAACTACTCATTTAACTTTTAAAACATCTGAAGTTGTCTATACATGCACTTTATTTGTTCTGTTTGCTCTGTAGATGAAGTGATTGAACAAATACTCCACTATGGTGCTTGTTCTTCCACCCCTTCCTCTCTGGAGGAGGCAGCACAGATTATACAGAGGATAATGTGTCGAGATTTGTACCAGCTTGTGGGTGAAATAAAGGTCTGCCGTTAGATTTTCATGTGTTTGTATTACAAGTTCACTATTGACAGCTGAAGATGTTTTCTTATCTACAATTTCTAAACCTGACATTATGAATATGCAGTCATGGCCAAAAAGTTTTGACAATGGAACAAGTTTTTCATGTGCATGGCTGCAAAAAACGTTTAGCAACAATAAATTTTTGTTGCTAATGTTGCTTGATGAAAGGGATTTCAATACATAGTCTTTAATAGTTATTCAGTAAACCTCTCTTATTAGCCCAGTTTAATCTCCATGTTTATTCCCTGTTGTTGTTGTTAATAAAATCAACCTACCGTAATATAAAGCCTGGTGTCAGCACGTGATATGTGACTGACTTTTCTGACATTGCCTTTTCACACATGCCCTAACAGGAGCTAGACAGGTATACACTACTACTACTTTCTGAGTATTTTTTTCTATGTGTGAACTAAAACACCAAGCTGTAGATTTAAATATTTTAAAGTCTTGGAAGACCTAAGAAAGTCTTGAATTTAGGAATCTAAGAAAAGTCCAGTTTCAAACAGAAAAAAAATTGAAAATTGAGAAACACGTGGAAGGAGTGTAATGTAAAGGTTCTCTTACTGTTACCAATAATGAACAAATCTCTGTCTTCTCACTCCAATTTTTCTGACTTTCTCAGCTCAAGACAAAAGACCAAGAGAAAGCAGAGGTAAGAATGAGAATTCATTATAAAACAAGATTAACATATCAATAATAAGATAAAGGCTCAGGTTCTCTCTTCCTTACTTCAGGACGTGACTAAACGTTTAAAAACAGAACTGACTAAAGTCATTCCTAAGGATGGAAAACAGGATGAAAACGACAACTTTGAAGTTAAAGTGAGTTTTTAATTTAATTGCCTTCAATAAGTCTTTTCTTAATATCTTGGATTTTGTTAATAATCATTTGTTTCAAAAGACGTTGCGAACCTCCAATGAGCCATTATTTACATGTGAATATAAACACCAGCTTCTCTGTCACACTTCTCATTTAGGTTGCCAAATTTGACTATGGAAAGAAAAATGAAGACCCGATCCGTAACTATACATATTTCTACAGCAAGTTTAACCCTACCATTGGATTCAAGATCAAGCCAGAAGAGGTCAGAATCACAGTGCATATATAGGGCAACTTTCTGCTGCATATTTTGTCATTTTTATGTCACTGTCCTTGTTGTCAGGTATCCAATCTTCTCCCAGAATGCTTTTCTGAGAAGCATATTAGGGTTTACTGGAAGAGACGTAATGATAAGCATCTGGAAGATGCAAAGAAGTGCTTCGAGGCTGTGAAAAAGGTATTAATATTAGAGTCCTAATTACAAATTACAGATTTATAACTTTGCCTTTTTGGTTGTACTAATGAACTTTATATAAATACAGGAGGTGGAGGAGAATTAGAGTGACGTCAAAAAAGCAACACCAGGAGACGCCCAGTGAATCTGAAGATGTTAAACATTCAGACACTAAGTTTTAATGATACTGCAGAGATTCTGAAACAGGAATTTAAATCATAAAAGTTAAGTACTTTGTCTATTTTACAATATCTTCTTTTTGTTTTTTGTCTTTTATTTTAACTAAGTGGTTTAGTTTGGAAATGAAATATAACCAATATATTTACATAGTGAATGATTTGTAAATCTTCCACATCTCCAGTTGATATGGTTTTGTGGTTAGCAAGGCTTTTTTACTTTCTTCAATATGTATCAATGTGAAGTAAGAACCTAAAATCTAAAACAAGTCATGTATTGAATAAACTATATATCACGCAATTTTCACTATTATATTATATCATATAGCTCAGCTCTGATCAATATATGGTTAAGACAAGCATTGGGTATTCTTGTGAGTTTTGACTGTGTGAAAATTTATTCTTTATTATGTAATGGGTCTCTAAATGAAAACCTACCAAAGGTTAATTGAAACTTTTAGCTGTTTTACTGTTTAGATGTGTTTGTTGATTTCTGGTCTATTCAAAATAAAAGCTCCTTTTCTCTTTCTGTTGAATCATTTTGAAGTTACACCAAAAGAAGACATTTTGATATAATGCTATATTTATAAAAGTGTATATTGACTTCCCATACATACAACGATGGAAAAAAGGTAAACATTTTAGTTTACCTTACTTTCCTAATTTAAAGGCCATTTATTTCCCATTTTATGGGGCATTTTCTCCTATCAATAACAGATGATAAACTGGTATTAAAAAGATCATCCAAGGCTGAGCCAAAGGAGGGAGGTTGCAGGAATTAGGCTGGGGAAGAAGCACTGATGCTATCAGGCTAGAAATGCACCTATTCTTAACAGCTACATATTCAGCTAAGTGTTTTAACATCAGTCTACAATGTGGCAGGGTGTTGGAGTGGGCACCAGGTATTTATGACAACAGCTGATTAACAACAGCTGGTGACTTGAAGGTCCACACCTTACTACTGCAAACAAGCATCTACAGGCAGAACATACAGGAAGTAAAAGGTGAGGGACAGAGTGCACAGCCAGATACTAGAAAACTGAGGTAGAGCTTTAAGACATGTCCAAGCATGTGGTTTATATTTATGATTTTTGAGAAAATAACACTAAATCAAATTACTGATGGTGAATAGGAACAAGTTCAAGGTATAATGGATGACTAAAAATCCAGCAGCAGGTTTACAGTTTACATTTATCAGAGTGAATTGCAAGCACCAAAACTGATGGTAGAATTGATTCAAATGGGGTTATCATTAGTACATTAGTATCATTAGATATAGTTATAAGAAATTAGAGAAAAAAATTATAACTATGCAAATATTTATTTTACTTGTTTTATAAACCATTCAATTAATTAATCAAAGTAAATAGAATAAAATTGCTACACTTGTATTTTAAATATTTAAAGAACAGAGCAGACTACTATACAGTGTTGTTTGATCCGTGTGCTTTACCGCATAGCGTCCATGATAATGACCGTCTCTCCTTGACAGCTCCGACGTTTTTAATCGATATGAAGTTACTGTACATAACACCGCCTTTTTTACGCGTTTACGTCACCGAGTCACTTTATGTCAAGCCTATTCAAATGGCGGCCCGCGGGCCAAATGCGACCCAGAAGCAACCTGCGAGTGGCCCTGCCTGTTGTCCTGGCAGAAACACAGAGAAAACGCAAAAAATTTATTCATTAATTAATTTAAAAAATTTTAAAAATTCCTACAGCGTAGTGTAGACTGTGAATGCAACACTCCTAGCAGCCTAGCAATATTTAACCCACAATGCACCGTGATGTAAACATATTAAACAATCATTGTAATATATGATGCGACAACAGCATGTCTTTCTCACTCCTAAAGCGCAAAATGAAACTGACAATGAAAACTGTCGGTTTAACCCTGCCTGGACTGACAAATGCTTATTCATTTTACCGAGTTTAATAATCTTACAACCGGAGTTGTACTACCATGGTGAGGGTCCTGTACAGCCCAAGAGAGAGCTGCAGCATCTTCCCTTCCTGCTTCTTGGCGAAGAAAAAAAGACCTTTCACAGATTCTGAAACGGTGAAATACTGCATGCTGGCCGTGGTGGATGCGGTGAAAAGTGATGAATAAATTAAAGTAAGTGTGACATCTGCTATTAAAAACGTACCCCTGTAGGACAGTTCAAATATTCGTAGAGTTGAAGTTCTGGCGTCAGACGAATTTGAAATGCTGTTAGATGACCTGAAGAAAACTGATGTAATGTCTATAGCAGGAGATCACTGACAGAACTGATAATGCACAGTTGTGCGTATATGTCCGTTTTTTGGATGGGAAATTGCTCGGCTTACTACCATTAGAGGGACACAGAGCTGGCGAAATAATGTTTGAGAAGATTTCAGCTCTTTTTGAGGAAAATGGTTTGGATATGAAGCGTGTCTGTATACTTGTGACGGATGGGACTCCATCCATGGCAGGAAAAGTGAGTGGTCAGCGAAATATTTATTTTAATTTGAAAGGGAATTATCAAAATGTTTTTTTTGTTATTATTATTATTATTTCAAATGTGCAAAAAATAGTTTAGTTATGGCCCCCTTTTTTAAATGGACTTTTTGGTGTGCATTTGTGAGGTCACCAGATTTACAGGGGAAAAGGAATAAAAAAATTACTTGTTTTTCAATACAGTTGTGTGGGTTTGAAATTGATCATGATCTGCTGCTTACTGGCTTCAAAAAAAATATCTGGCCCAGATAAATTCCTCGGTTTGAAAATCTGGCCCAACTAACTTCGTAGTTGAATAGCCATGCTCGCTTCATCGCAATTTGCTCCGCCCCCTACTTGTCATCCAAGTACTTGGCACGTGCATCAAGCTGTCTGCAAGTAGCGAGTTATAGACCGGAAGCAGAATGTGTTGCATATTTTTTAAATACGTATCAAGATCTTCTTCATTTATTTAATTATTAACCAATACTTTAGCAGTACTCTTTATAAGGGATTATTGATCTATAAAATTTAACAGGGAATTAGTGAGCGTATCAGAAAAACAGGAATAAAATTGTTGTTGTTTTTTCAGTCATCTTTAGTCATTGGATACTTTTATAATTCAACATCATAATCTTTGGTGTATAAGTGTCTGAGTTACGGGCTTCTGGTTTTGTTTTGTATTCAGAGTCTGCTGTCATAAAGACCCAGAACTTTATGGAAATACTTTTTGAGGTAAACACAGATATGTCAGGCTCAAAAGTGGCCCAAATGTGCCATTCCTATAAGTCAAACTTGACCCTGAGTGATATTCTCGATTCGGGTCAATATTAGGTCAGCTACAAGTCTGCCGTACAGTACAAGCCAGATGTCAGAGATATCAGGTGTTTTATAACATTTGTCTCCAAAAGTTGATTCTGTTCATCTGGACGTAGCGTTTTGTGGGAGAAACGTTTCGTCACTCATCCAAGTGACTTCTTCAGTCTCAGCTGACTGCAGGTTTCCCCAATCTCAGTGGTTGTTGATCAATGGTCATGAGAATTTGCATAATTAAGATTAAGGAACTGACCTCCCAGCCCATTGTTCCTTCAGTGGGCTGGTTTCAGTCATTATGCAAATGTACTGTTTATAAGATTGGGGAAACCTGCAGTCAGCTGAAGAAGTCACTTGGATGAGTGATGAAACGCTACGTCCAGATGAACAGAATCAACTTTTGGAGATTTACTTACGTGGATGACTGAGCATGCATCAAGACCTTCTAACATTTGGTTATAGCAGACCCAGATGGCACTTGCCATCACATATACCAAACCCAGTTCATAACTTCTGGGCCTCATGTGGAGAACACCATAGACTTTTAGCCCAAATAACAATTTAGCAGTGCCATTACTGATCAGTCAGTAATAAAAAAAAAATAGCCCAGATTAGATGGGGGATGGAAATGTGGAACGATAATAGTTTTTGGGGGGATCTTTGCTTTTGGTTATGCCACCCAAAAAGCAGGGCGTTAAGATGGGTTTTATGCTGCAATGTCCCATTAAAATGGCATACTGAAAACATTATTTGGACACACAAATGTTGTTTTCACATGAAGAGCAATTTAAAAAATCCCTATAGCTGAGCATAATATAATTTATCTTTAAAAGAAAACAATGAGTCATAACGTCTTGGTCGGTCAGCCATGTGAAAAAACAGTCTTATTTTGAAAGGAATCCCCGGAAGCGCTGTTAGTGTTTCGCTATGTTTTGTGGCTCCCTGGGGAAAGTCAAAACCCCGGCATTTTTCACTTCTCTCGTGTCTTCTCTGCACAGTTGTCAGATCAGCTGCAGTAGTCGACGGGAGAACGGCTATCGGCTATAATTTGTCGTGCCTTAACTTGCGCATCTAAAGCGAAAAGGTGCCAGTTTGTTAGCTCACCATGGAGAACCGAAAGCGACCATTAGCAGCGGTTTCAAGCCCAGACGATAGCTTCAAAACGCCGGAAAAGAAAGTGTCAGTGGTCCGGGTGTCGGATTCGGACTACACGCAGTGGGGAGTGGAGGAAATGTGCCGGTACCTGCGAAGAGAAGGTCTTGGAGAATGGGTGGACACATTCAAGGGTTGGTTTTCTGCTTTTGCTATCTTAAATTAGGCGCTCGAAGCTAAATGTTATTAGCGCTAATCTGCGGACTTCTGTTTTTATTGTAACATCTAAGCTTACATTGAAACTGTTGTGTTATACAGCACAAAAAATCACAGGTGTCGGGCTTCGGGATCTCAGGGATGCTGACCTGGAGAAGATTGGCGTAAAGTAAGTGCGTCCTCTGTAAAACATGGGTTGGGCGTGTGGACTGGGGGAAGTCTGGTGTCCTGCCAAAAAGCAATTTCCGGTTTCTTTGCCAGAAAACGATTACCAATATTTAAACCACTGTAAACGACACGCTGAACTGTAAGCTGTCACATACATACGTACATGCATACATTTTGACTCAGAGAGAGCATCCCTGTCACAGGGTACAAGCTGACTTTTACATATCTTTCATGTCATTGAGATTTAAAATGTCTCTTTCAAAAGCGATCTGGCTGACAGGGCTGTATAAATTGCAAGAAATAAAACAAAGCACGTATATTAATATATTTAAAAGTACTGGGTTGGATTACCGTGTGGAACTTAAAGTAGGTACAATAATTCAGTCATAACAAAACTTGCAAAAATGGTAATTTCAATATTTTCATATAACCCTTCGTAAATCTTCTTACTACAGGCTATTTATCAATATAGTCAAAGTTATTGGACCTAAAACAAATGCATAGAAACATCAGCAATCAGTTTGTGTCACAGGTGGTTAACCCATTAAAGAGAGCAGCGCACACCTGTAGTGTCAAAGAAGGGCAATTTGGTGTGTATGTACAGCACCCATTAAAAAAAAACACCAGAGCCAGGCTCAGGGAGGAGCAGCCATTTGCTGCGGTATAACTAAGGTATGATTCAGGATCACCTGATCCAGGCAGAACTATGAGCTTTATCAAGTCTCATCTTAAAAGAAGAGACTGAGAAGAGTGTGTGTTTTCTGAACCCAAAGTGGAACTGGTTCCACAGGTGAGAACTCAAAAACTGAATTCCTAGCCTCCCGTTCTGCTTCTGTTTTCACAGCAACCTGGTGGACTAGTTTTTCAGCATCACTCTAACACAGGACGTTTCTAATTTTATCAATATTACGCAAGACATTTTATGCATCTCACCAGATATTCCTGCAACTTTTTCACTTTTATTTCTACCTCTTCTTTTTCTATTTTATTCTTCCAAGGTGTCTGGGTGACCGTCTGCGGATCCTAAACAGCCTCAGGAAGCTGTGGCAGATTGAAACTGAGCCAAGCAAGGTAACAGTTGTTTCACTGTTTTGTGCGCTTTCAAGGCTGTGGAGATAAGTAACGCACAATTTGGGAAACGGAAACGTGGAGCACTGCAACCCTGATTTGGATAAGCTGTTAGGAAATGTGGCATAACACCACCACAGTCTCTGAATGAAAGACATTCTCTGTCCTCACTGGCAGAAGGACCTACCTGATAGTTCTACTAAGAAAAATTTAGAACTTTTTAAATTAACCAAATTCCTGTCACTCTGCAGCCATATTGATAACACCTCTTTTGCCATTTTTTCAGGCAGGAAATGTTAAGAATTAATTGCTGTATTTCAGTCAAACCATAAAAGATTAAAATTGAACATGTGTGCTGAAAACAGGGTTTCAGAAAGTCTTTTTGGTTCTGGAAGTCATCTACATTTGGATTATATAAATATATCCATTGGTAATCATAAGGTTTTTTTGTCTGATTGTTCACACTACAAATAAAATGTGACAGCAAACGCGCTCTAGTGTGAACCGTTCACGACCCTCAAAGCGGCCCGCATGCGCAAAAGAAGACGTCACACACAACGTGTTCTGTTTACACCCAGACCAACAGTATTGTTTGACTGATGGCCCTTAATATAAAGACTTGTTTCAGACTTTACGTTTCCCAATTTTGCTTTAAGTTATAAAGTTATTTTGTTATTTACATATGGCCTAATAATCATCCTTATTGCTGTTTTAGAGGAGCGGTGCTTAGGATAGTTGGGGATTTCTGTCAGAATCTGCAGATTATACAGTACAAATAAAATGTTCACGTTTCTCCAACGTTGTCTTCCCAACAGTTTCACTGACATCTACACTGGATGGCCAGGAAGCGTTCACGATGTCTTCTCCAGCGCTGATAATTGGCGTCTGTCTTGTGTCAGTGACGTAAAAGACGGATTTAATGGGACATGACCATTCAAACAGCAGTCGCTTTCTAAAACATCAGATATGTATCAGATTCAGCACCACATACAAAAGTGACCCAGATCGGATTTGAAAATATCGGATGTGTGCTGTTCACACTGTCATACCATGATCAGATATGGGTCCCATAGGGTCAAAAAAGTCAGATTTGATGCGCTTTCGCCTGCAGTGTGAACGTAGCCATAGAAATGTTTGCCAACATTTCCACTGAAGTGTAAACTGAGCATATTTGCACACTGTGTTGAATATACTGTATGTACGGCCACATAAATGTCTTTTGTGGTGGTATACTCATACTGTTTGTTATTGTTTGTGCTTCCAGGTGTTTAACGATCCTATCCACGGGCATGTGGCGTTACACCCGCTTCTCATCAAAATCATCGACACACCTCAGTTCCAAAGATTGCGAAACATCAAGCAGCTAGGAGGGACCTACTTTGTCTTTCCCGGAGCGTCCCACAACCGATTCGAACATTCGCTTGGGTATGTTTTTAGTTCAACAGACTGTTTATTGAGAAGTGTTAAACTGATCTTGTTTTGCTGTTAACTACACATAAAGCTGTAAAATCATACCGAAGAGCATATCCTTCTCTCTAATATAATAGTATTAGAGTTTTATCACAGGTCACACAGAAAAATTAGCTCCAAGTTTATTTTACAGTGACAAACAACCTATTCAGCCCTGCCTGCCTCATGGCTAATAACAGCTTTCTGTTATACTGGCAAATATGGGTATGGCAGAAAATAAGTGGAATAACAACACACAAAGTCAACATTTCAATGACTGTGAAACATAGATGTGTTGCACATTTTTAAACCTTGCCAACCTTTTTTTTTTTCTTTCTTCAGATAAACTCATTGCTTGAAACACCTGAAATTGCTAAACTAAAAGTGAAATTTATCACATAATCAAGTTTCACTGTGTATCTTGTTTGAAATTAGCGATTTTGTTTTGTCCTGGCACAGTGTGGGTTACTTGGCTGGACGGCTTGTAAAAGCTCTAAACGAGAGGCAGCCGGAGCTCCTTATCTCTCGCAGAGACATCTTGTGCGTGCAGATCGCTGGGCTGTGCCACGACCTGGGTAAGTGGTGTTATAAAAGAAACTTATTAAAACGTGTCACATGATACTGATGTAAATTAAAATGGACTAAAGGCAATTTGCTCAACCAATGCTGCGTTTACCGTGATTACTTACTGGGTCTCAGCACAAGTTAAAATAAAAGTGAAGCTGTGTTATTTTATTCTTATCATCTGTTTACCAGACCGCAGTGGAGCAAAGTTAACACAAACACATTATGTACTTTTCCCTTCCTAGGACATGGGCCATTTTCCCACATGTTCGATGGTGTGTTCATCCCCAAAGCACGTCCTGGTATAACCTGGAAGGTACTGAACTCTGTGGCACAAATGTTAAATGAAAACAGCAGTTAAGGAGAACACACAAGGTCGCATACAGGGCCGCATACAGGGCAGTATCAGCCACACAGGGAGTCGCAGTAGTTCAGCACCACTTTATTCTGAGTAACCCAAAATAAAAATATATAATTACATATTTTTGTAGCTCCACTTTTTCTCAGTAGCAGCGTGGAGCCTCTCAATGTCCTCAGTTTCATTTTCCCTGAAACTACTCTTGCATTGTTGACATGTTGTTTTCTTGAGGTTTTAGCTGCTGCAGTGAGTCTTAATAAAACTGTTTGGCAAACAAAGAAATGAGAATCAGCACCAGTGAGTCACATCTACAACCTACTTGCCAGAACTTGCATTTAAGCATGCAAGAAAAAATACTTTTTTTTTCAAAAGCCATCATACTTGACCTGAAGTCCTGAAGCTAGTTATAATTTCTAAAGGAAATAATGTTTCTGTTTCTGAGTTGTTTAAAATTAGGAAGTTACTGCTTTAACAAGATGTTTTTAAAAATAAAACCACACTGGATCTGACTTTTTCCAGACAGATGATGACTACTGTCTGGAAAACAGGCGATCTTTGTTGTGGCTCTTTTGGGAAGTTACAGGAAAAGCCTCGAGTTGTCTAAGTCATCTCACTTTGGAGGATAATGAAGCTTGAGTGCTATTGTGTAAATAATTTCACTGCTACCTAAAGACATCCAGCTAATGTTAACATTTAATTGGTGATGTAGGCTTTTAAAATGCCTACCTGCTCAACTCCCTTCATTCTATCGATAGTTGAAACTGTTTTTTAAAATCAAATCATAGTTCTGAAAATTATTTCCACTTGACTTTACAGTGAAGATCAATTTGCAGCAGTTGCTGGCGATTTTTGTTTACAGAAGCTCTTTATTGGCAATTATAACAACTGCGGGTCAAGACCTAAGCACAAAGCATTATTTGATTTGAAACTTTCTCAGTTAATGGCAAAGATAGCGATTGTAGTGTTCAGACTGATAAGGAGAGCTGATAAGAACACTAAGCACACGGTCATTGTGTACGTTATGACCACAGGCATGCTGTCTGGCAAACGTGAAAGATAAGACGAGCTTTCACGGTTGTTTCCTGTCATGTTTATTCTGAAGTCAGCACTTTCAAGTCACTGATAGTTCAATCTACTGTGTATCTCCCAGCATGAGACTGCCTCTCTCTCCATGTTTGACTACCTGGTGGAGGCCAACGGGCTGAGGCCTGTGATGGAGGAGCACGGGCTGGTGCTGCCTGAGGACCTGGACTTCATTAAGGAGCAGATTGCTGGACCATTAGACAAAACAGCAGCTAAGGGCAAAAAGGTACCTATCAGTTATTCCTGAATGGAACATGTCAGTAACTTCAACGCTCCACTGTCGGATATGTGATTTCTGTATGAAGTAAACCAGGATTTAGAGCCCTGCTTTAAATCTACACTTTAGTCTGTATGTATATTTACACGCTGGTGTGTGTGTCTGCAATGCATTGTTATACCATCACAGGTGAAACTGTGTCTTTATGTTGAGACTTCTGTTAGAGTTTCTCTATATTGGGCACATCAGACTACAGTGTAGGCTGAAGGTTTAGACTAATCCAAAATCTTCAGGTTCAAAAAAACCTTGTTGAAGTTTAGTTTTTTATATTTAACCTTAACTTTTTTTTCTTAGATTCTTTAGATGAATTTACTTTGAAAATGTAATTATTGAAAGACAATTGGAAAGTCTCCTTTAGCATAAAGTGCAAGTTTATTAGGTTAACCATTAACCTGATTTGGTGCCATCACATTAATTGTGAACTTAAACAACTTTTATACAGTGTGTGTGTGTGTGTGTGGGGGGGGGGGGTTTGTTTTCTTTCCCCTAATGTTTTCCTTTGGTTGTTTGTTGTTTTTTTTTGTCTGCTTGTATATTTTTTTTGCATTTGTTTTTGACACTATAAAAACCCAGCAGCTGGAAATTGAGGCAGATAACTGCCCTGTTTAATCACACTTCTGATATTATCAATCATCTCCACAGTGGCCGTATAAAGGCCGTCAAAAAGACAAGTCCTTCCTCTACGAAATCGTGGCCAACAAAAGGAATGGCATTGACGTAGATAAGTGGGACTATTTTGCAAGGTGGGGCTTATTGAGTTAGTGTTTTGTTTTAAAATGATTTCCCAGTTTGTATATTTTCTATTAGATTTAATTACCTATCTCCCTTATGTTTCTCTTTCTCCATCTTAACTCAGGGACTGTTACCACCTGGGCATCAATAACAACTTTGATTATAGCCGCTTCCTAAACTTTGCCAGGGTGTGTGAGGTGGACGGGCAGAAGCACATCTGCACTCGAGACAAGGTGCTAGATTTTGTTGCATCTGTTTGCTTACTTTAAGCAGCAGTTTGAGTTTTAAAAGATATTTGGTCACTAAAATACATCCACTCCCTTCAACAGGAAGTGGGAAATCTATATGACATGTTCCACACCAGGAACTGTCTTCACAGAAGAGCCTACCAGCACAAAGTGTGCAACATCATAGAGACTATGTGAGTAGCTGATCCCTCTAATAGTTTTGCTTTGCTTCATGCTTTATATTCTCTAACTGTACACAGCAAAATGTCCTCACATGTAAAAATCTGTTGGACATGTTTCTCCAGGATCACAGAGGCTTTTTTAAAAGCAGACCCACACCTTCAGTTTGAAGGTACAGATGGGAAGATGTTCACGCTCTCCACAGCCATTGATGACATGGTGGCCTACACCAAGCTGACAGGTGTGTATGAAGGGGTGTTGTTAGCTTATATTTGTAGTGCATCAGGACAAAAAACGAGGCGAGGTCAAGACTTCATCCCATCAAAAACTATCTGTATAAAAGAAAATTTAATTTCTTTTTCAGTCAAAACCTGTAACTTTCAAACTTGTGTTTCAAGTGACAGTATAGTAAAGGTGTTTATCGATATTGATAATCCAAGAAAATTCTGCTAAATTAAACATGATCAGTATTTATTACTTGTGCTTGTCATTACTTGTTAATAATCTGCAGAACTAGCTGGCTTCTTTTAAGTGTGCACCTGCAGGTTTAGTGACTACCGAGTTTTGGCAAACCCTCAGTAAATATTTTTATTCTCTCAGACAACCTTGATCTGTTTGTGCACTGTGTTAACTGCCTCTGTGATTAATGGTGAACTTGTGGAAATACCAGTTTGGTTTAAAGAACCTCGCTTTTAATATATGGAGAAAAAAAGAAACATTATGATTGGTGTTAAGGTACAATTTCTAATCAACTAATTAACTAACTAATAAACTCCAGCCACTTATGCACTAAAATACAGTTTGTGTTGTGCTTGTCAAGTAACTCAGATGAGTAGAAAAAGACTAATTTGTGTTTCTGTGATAATCGTGTGCATGAGAGATTGAACCGTAAAGCCACATTTTTATTGAAGGATCTTTTTAAATACTGACATTTTTGGTTCTTTATTTACCTGTACCCTCTTTGTTTGCCTGGTAGATAATGTGTTTGAACAAATACTCAACTCCTCCTCCCCCGAGCTTGCAGAGGCGAAACAGATCCTGCACAACATCGTCTGCCGGCGCCTCTACAAGTGTCTGGGCCAAACTACCTCAGAAACTTCCATACTTGTCACCCAGGTATTTTTTTTTTCTTAGAGGATTTCTTATAAAAGCAAAAGAATTAGCAACAAAGCATGCAAAAAATTAAAACAACTTTGCTCAATAAAATAATACATAACAAAATAGCTCAGAAAGGTTAAAAAATTGCCTTCAAAATTGAAAGTAAAATGCAAAAGATGGCAGGGGTGTTTGAGTAAATCAGAATCCCAGTAAAAAGGAGCAGGTTTAGCACGTTTATTGGCCCGACAAGGTTCTCCCACCTTTGTTTTCTCTCAACAAACAAATTTTATAATAGAAAAAAATATTGAAAATGACGCACTTGCTTTCAGTGTTATTTGTGATTGAGCTCCAGCCTCTACTCTACACACACGCAGAGGGATGAAAAGAGGCAGCATCCAAGTGAAGTAAAAGATGAGCTGAAGTTAGTAATTAATTAAACTCCTTGTGGTTAAAAAAGCCAAAAGACTTAATTTTAAGTTCAGACTGAGCTTAAATGTGGAGGAAGGTGATCTTTTCACTTGTTTCCATTGATAATGAGCATGTTCTGCAAAGCAACAGCACAAATGATGTAAGAAGACACTAAAACAACAACCGTGTATGCAGTTTGTAACAATCTTCCTACTTTGCAGACTAACAGCAGCCGTCTTTCTGTCTCATCACTGCAGCATGCAGGGAGAAAGCATGAACTCCTCCTAATTTAACTTCCTAATTATCTTTGCACTTTGAGATGATGATGATGGTGGTGATGAGGGGACATTATGTGTCCTGAAAGTAAAGACATAATGTTTCAGTTAATACTGAAATGAACGTAATCTGACAGCTGATAACGTGAGTTGCAGTCCGAGCTTTCCCGGTTGCTTGTTTTGTGCAATCAAGAAATAAAACAAAACAACAAAACACAGAGAGATTCTCTGTTCGCCGACGCATACAGAAAAGAAAATGATCAGTACTGAAGTTTCAGCCAAATGTTGACATTTTGCAGTTCGCTAATTAAAAAATGAAATGGAAAACTCTGCCTGTTATGTTTCTGCTGTTTTGCCAAATGGATTTGATATGAGAAATTGCTCAATCTGTGGTTCTGTGTTTGTTAGTTTTTTGTTTGTTTTTTTATTTACATGCTATATATAGAATTTCAGTTATTTATAATATGTAACAAAAAAAATATGATACAATGATATATCTGTTAACTCTGCAATTTCTTGCTGTTTACAAGGAGACGATCAAGAGCTTGGAAGCTGACCTGGCCCGATCCATCCCTCAGAGCGGCACCCAGGACGTCAATCTACAGCCAGAGGACTTCGTAGTTAGTGTGAGTTTTTAATTAATGTTAATATTTATCATATAATTTGCTCATGGCCTTAAAACCGGGAGATTCTTTTTAATATGGATATGCTTTTGTTGCTTGTCATTGGATTTAGTTATATTTGGAGTCAGGGTGTTGCCTGTACTTTTGGGGCTTTAGGCTCTTCTCGATGTAATACTTTGTCTGTTTTAGGTTATTGTCATGGATTATGGGATGAAGGAGAAGAACCCCATCAACAATGTGCGTTTCTATTGCAAGAACGATGTGACTAAAGCCATCCAGATACGCAAGAATCAGGTCAGAAGTAAAGCGAGATGCGAAAAATTCAATTTTTGAATATATGAGCACGTTTCCTTTGGTTTTTCATTTATTCTTCTTTTAAAAAAAGAGTGTCTCTTTCCCTCCGCCTCTGTAATTTGTGGCTGCTGTTGTTCTTGTCAGGTGTCTAAACTTCTTCCAGAGCACTTTGTTGAGCAGCTGATCAGGGTCTACTGTAAGAAGACAGATGATAAGACTTTGGAGGCTGCCAAGAAGCACTTTGTTCAGTGGTGCATGGACAGGAACTTCTCAAAGCCTCAGGTACTGTTTATCTGCTGCACTGTAAAGAATTGCAGTTGAATGCAGCGACAGTGGTTAAAATATTGAATGGAGTCACATAATGAATAGGTCTGTGTTGTTACCTCTCTGCCACGCCTTCCAGCCTTGCAGCGGTAATGCAAGAGTCTATGTGGATTGCATGGGCTTAAGTGCTAATTGCTTTTATCCATATGTTATTATGTGTGGATAAAGGCATGTGTAACAGTTGTCCTCTCCTTGCGGCAGTTATGCAATTTATCTCCAAGTTTCGGCTGCAATTATCTGGTGCTTTAAATTCTAAAAAGAGGCCATTAGTAGCATGTTATATCTGCAGAGTGTGCAGGTAAGTTATGTTAGATTATTAGCTGATTCAGTCAAGCTATAATAGATGTTTTTAACATTTGTATCAAGTGTTTACATTCACAGACCTTTATACGTCCCACATAACTGTTTAGCTGCAACAGTGTGCTTTTTGTTTTCTGGCTTTGGGACACTGATCCAGCTCTGCACCCTCTCCAGGAAACTTGGAGAGGCATGTTCTTTGTGGACTTGGAAAAGGCTTGGTGTATCCTCCCACAGTGTGCCCTGTGGGAGTGTATATCGGGCCCATAAGGGCACAAGACTTGTTCACTGAGGGCGTAGAACTCTGTCAGACCTTCTTTTTGTCACATATTCTGTTCATCGCTCTTATGGACAGAATTTCTTGGCAGTGCCTAGAAAGTGTGTCCATAAAACACTGGAAAGCTTTCCAGTGTGGTGGCCTCAGGATGGAAGTCAGAGAGCTGCTTCTCTACTCCTCCATGACAAAAGGAGCCAATTAAAAAATAAAATTGTACACAGAACTTTTAAAAGACTGTGTGGTTTGCTTGTAGGTTAGATATAATGCCACTTCTGTTTTTTAACATAATGAACATACAGCTCATTAGCATTCGTGTTTACGAAGTATTATGTATGAATTTGAAACCGATATGCTGTTAAATCCGGAATAAGTAGCATCACTTAACAGTCGAACTCCCTCTCGTGACTTGCATATCGTTCTTTCCACTGCAGCTGGCAGCTCTTCATACACTGTACCAATAGCAAACAAAAGCCTTTTCACAAAGAATTATTATTTCCAGGGTTGGTCATGTGACTTAGAAATGTTTTGTCACATATTTGAGCTTGTGATTCCTGTAAAAAAACAAAAACAAAAAAAGTCTCCATGCTTTGAAAGGACCAAAACCTCAATTTGCATCCTGAATATTTTCCAAAAACCAATATATTCTAAAACAAACTCCCTAATTTTGTTATTCAGTATACTCAAAATGGTGATAAAGACAACCTGAAACCTTGTGGAGGGAAAACAAAGAGCACAAATAGCTGAGATGCCATCTGTGAGTTATATGGTTGGGAATTTGTGGTGCAGTTTGTACAGAAGAAGTAACAAACATGTAAATAAGGCTAAACCTGGTGACGAAATGATGAAGAGCTTGGGATTTAGCAGCTAAAAAGCCAAATATACAGACAAAAAAAATCGAGGAGAAATGTAAATACTGAGTTTACACTTGCCACGTGGCCAGAAACTGCACTATAGAGGATCTATAAAACTGCTCTGTGACTGCTAGATGATTTAGTAATCAGCTGTTTTCTAAGCAGCAGGCTGAAGTAAATAAAAGGTGCTCACAGCTGGCTCAGACCCTGAACAACCAGGCAATATTTTTCCATGTATCTATTTATACACTTGTAATTTGCAGTACCGTAGTGTAATGGCATCTCTCCATATTAGAAAGGGCAGAGGGTAAACACTAATCTTTTGTTGCTGAAGAGAAAGCAACTGTTTGACAGCACTTCCACCGGCTAACAGCAGAGAGACATTTTCTCTGTGCATTAAAGGAAGTGACAGATCGAGATATTTTAGTTTTACTTTACATCTAGTATCAGTACTAATCATATAGAACATGCTCTGAGGCCTTGTTACTTTAACATTTTTGCATAATTTAAAAAGGCATAAGTTGCTTGCTGCTCCTGTCTTTTGCTTAAAGACTATAAGTCAATGTCCTAGAAAGGAAGAATTGTCTTCCAGATCCTTCAATTCCTGCAATCACTTGTTTATTTCCACCACTTGTCTCAACATCAGTATCTTTTGTTTCTGTTCTCACGCAGGATGGAGACATAATAGCCCCAGAGCTGACTCCTCTGAAACCCAGCTGGTCGAACATCAACGAGGATAGTGAAGAGGGCGCATCCACAGAAGCAAACTGTGTCAATTTAAATGGAAAAAAGACGGCCAAAGCGAAGCTTTTCTAGTGAGAGAGGGAGATTTTACATATGGAGAAAGATCAGATGAAACAGTGTGCTATATTTTTCTGTGAGGAGTGTGCTGATGAACACAGCAAGTTGTTTTATATCAAAAAGGTTTAAAATATTCAAAAAGAGAAGAAGCATAGATGTCTTTCAGAACTTCTCAGGGTTTTTTGTTTGTTTGTGAATATGGTTTTAATTTAGACTTCTCTGGGGGGGAAATGTCTTATCATGTCATTAGATACCAAATGATGAATCAGGTCAGTTCAAATGTTACACAGACTACATTTCAGGGCAGTATATCTTATAGCTGGGATTTAGGTATTTTATTCAGCTTCAGCTAAAGTTTGAGGCTGTTTTCAGAACTCAGGCTTTCACGCACAAAATGTTACATATGAATCTGTGATGATATTTAAAGTGAGCATTTGCTTTTACTCTTGGGGTGGTTTGGAGAGTTGGTTTGACTTTTGTTTTGTGGTGTTTTATTTATTCTCCTTATTGTATCTCAGATTGCTCACTGTCATCTTCACCTCAAAGTTCAGTGAGACATTTTATTGGTAATGTGTTTGGGACGCCTTTTAAAATGATTCTTCTCTTGCCACGATATGGGGCATCAACATCAGATTTTTGCTGTGTTTAAAAATACATGTATTTTTAAAACATGCGATTTAAAACAATCAAAATGATGGAGATAATCCTGTCAAAATAAATACTTTCCTTCAACCATGTCCTTCTGTATGAAATTTTTATTGAACACTAGAGGGCAGCATGCTCCCAGTCATGGCAAGGCAAGGAGTTTAATAAGTAAATGGCAATTTTGTGGTGTGATGGATCCAGCTCAGTGTATGAGCATGCAAATCACATGTCAGATGGCTGGAGTGCAGCACCTGGGTTCAACTTCTCTCTCTATCCACACCCGTTTATTGACTAAAATTAAAGAAATAATAATTATATTTCCATACACATAGAAGCTTTATATTGTATTGAATTGAGCTCTGAGTTGTGGATGTGGCAAAAATTGTTTTGCAATATATATGTAAATGTCAGATGTTTTTAAAAAAAAAAAAAAAAAAAAAAATTAGCCCAAACTGCAAAACATTTTAAGCCAAGAGTAACAAGTTAATATTTACCAATAAAAGCAGAATAAATGTTTAAGGAAGTCTAATGTTCCCATAACTAAACTAGGTTTTGTTTGCTGTCATATCTGCCTATCTCACAATAATTAAAAAAAAAAAAAAAAGTCTTTTAAACACGGCAGCACGGTGGCACGGTGGTTAGCACTGTTGCCACACAGCAAGAAGGTCCTGAGTTCAATTCCAACATCAGGCTGGGGTCTTTCTGTGTGGAGTTTGCATGTTCTCCCCGTGTTTGCGTGGGTTCCCTCCGGGTACTCCGGCTTCCTTCCACCGTCCAAAGACATGCAGCTTGTGGGGATAGGTTAATTGATTAATCCAAATTGTCACTAGGTGTGAATGTGCGAATGAATGTGAGTGTGAATGGTTGTTTGTCCCTGTGTGTTGGCCCTGCGACAGACTGGCGACCTGTCCAGGGTGTACCGTCGCCCTATGACAGCTGGGATAGGCTCCAAGTTTAAACATGATTCTTGAAAATTATTGGCACATAGTTCTAAAATGTATTTACAAACGTTTTAAATGCATTTTTTGCAAAGTTTATCTCAGTCTTGTCAAAAATGTACATTTAATGTTATAGTGTGGGTTGTTTTAGTTTTTTTTTAATCCACTGAGTCGTTTTATTTCTTTCTGATAGCGGATCATATCCCGTCCATGGTCCTCCGAAGAATAATAGTAAAAATAGAAGAAGAAAAGTGCTTGACTCGTGCATTCAGTAACGGGTCACTGACTGTTTTGATTACACAGCCAATAATATTGCAGTCATATGGTCTTTGTGGTGGCCTCAGGGTCGGCAGCACATCATGGGTTGTGATATTTGCGGCTTCAAGATGAACCCGTCTTCTATAAATCACATGATAATCTAAGATTATCCGCCTTTAAGCAGATGGGATTGACTGTTTTGACCCAAATTTAAGAATGGTTCATCGTCTGAGTTATCCAAAGGTTTTTTGATGTAACAAAAGTTTTTCACTGATGTAACAAAGAATGTTCCAGGTTTATTGTTGTATTTATAGTAGTCATGTTTCAGCTGTTTTAATAAGAATTCTTTTTAAAATAATGAATCTGAAAATTATTTCCCTGCTTATTAATATTTTTGCGGTGCCAGATTAAAGTAGTTGTTTTGACGTGTCATTAGTTTCTGTGAAAGATTCTCTTTAAAAAGAAGAGAAGTATTATAGCGCCATCTGGTGGGTTGTTTATGGACCCATCTGCTGTTGAGAGTAATCGAAATAGAGACGTGAATGAATTGAGGTATTCATTATATTCTAAAACAAAGTGACTGATTTATTATTGAGGAAAAATATATCTGCAAAAGAATGAATCAATCATGAAAAGTCTTTCTTTGCGTGCTGTCAAATATGAAGTTCAAAATCTTCTGTCTTTCTTTTTTATCTCTTTAGATTGACATTTTGTTCTTCATATGATAATTTTGGAATGTGATCAGTTGTTTTGTTTCTTAAATAATTTTTGTTTGCTATGGTACAGTTAGTGCCAATAATGCAGCGGTCCCCAACCTTTTTTGCGCCACGGACCGGTTTATGCCCGACAATATTTTCACGGACCGGCCTTTTAAGGTGTTGCGGATAAATACAACAAAATAAAAGTAGTACCGGTACCAAAAAAAGAAGATTTATTCATAACACACGTGAAAAGACCCAGGAAAACCGAGTTAACGATAAAAACGATAACAAAATAACGCTGAAAATCGATAAAAACCCTGAAAATCATACATTTCACACCTGAGCCTCAACTCTCGCGGCCCGGTACCAAACGACTCACGGACAGGTACCGGTCCGAGGCCCGGGGGTTGGGGACCGCTGCAATAATGGATGTATTTAAACTGATAAATCTACCTTATGAGTCAGGATTAGTTTAGGTTTCAGTCAGTGTAATCTTCTGATCGATCTGTACAGATATACCTCTTTGCCTTAAGTTATAGCAGGAAGGAAACTATTAATAATACACTGTGGAGTCTATTGTTTAATCTATTGTCACTGGGGTTTGGTAAATGACTTTGTAGTGGATATTTATTAGAATTAAACTGGTTTAGGTAAATAAATATTTTGTAAGATTTTAACCAGGAAGCCCAGTCCTCATGAAATAACAGCTACTAATATCAGCTGCTAAATAAGATGTTAAGCATGGAGAAAGACTTGGGTTTATTAAAGAGTTCTGAAAAGGGTTTATGAAATAAGTTGTCTGACAATAACTGAGGAAAAAAAATTCTTGTAAATTTATTAAAAGTAAAAAGCAAAAATATAACATATTTATAAGCTTAGCAAACCTAATTTCAGACAGTTTCTCCCATTTGTCTTTGCACAACCTTTCGGTTCAATCCTCACTGCATCCACTTGTATTAAACTGTGTTGAACACAAGAGGGAATCATACACTCATCTTTGGCGGCTGATCAGGAAATGCTGCTGAACTTCTTTCAATATAAACAATAATCATTTGATACAAAATACACAACACTTACCAAAACTCTGTGTTTGTTTGTTTTTCACATTTTAGAAATATGGGGACTAAATGTCTCTAAATATTTGTATTTCATGTAGGAAAGAAGCACTTTTGTTCTTTGTGCCAGAAAAAAGTAAACGATTGATTTGAATTCAAAACTTTACTGATTCACTAAATATCATTTCAGTCATAGTCAGTCTGGGGTCTGACTGTGATTGACTAAAACATCATTTTTGTAATCTTTTTCTTTTTTTAACTACCTGAACAACTGGTGCAACAGTAATTGATTAAAAAACAACAACAAGGGATGAGCCCCTGTTACTCAACCAGGAAGGTTATCTCACAGGATGTATGCAGAAACACCCGCCCTGATGCACCATGGGCACTCTTCCACATCCTGTGGCACTGCGGCAGGCAAAGAGTATCTGCCACACACACTCACACTGTGCACCGGCAGGACCAAGGCCAACTGCCTGCTAGTATTTTTATAATCTTCATCCTCTCTGACCTGTTGCACCCCTCCTGGCGCCACTGGTCTCAGCCCTCCCCCTGTGATGCCTCAGCTTTACACACATGCACACACATACACACACATGCTCCTGTACACTCAGCAGTCACTCCATGTATAATTGAGACCAGCTGTTGCAAGGTGCCTCTTCCCTTGACCCTATACCCTTCCCTCACCCTGCTGCTGCTGCTGCACTTGCCTTTCTGACTTAAAGCTATTCCAAAGCCCTCCTCCCCTCCCCTCCCTTTCCTTTCTCTTGCCTTACTCACCCTCCTCCTATCCCCCCCCCCACATGCCTCCGAGTGTGTTTACTATCAGTTGTTGTGCTGATTGATAAATTGGTGTGATTTTGTTTTTGTTCTGCTCTTTTGTTTTTGTCTTCTCTCATTGATGATGCCTCTCAAGGAAAAAAATGTTGTTGTTTTTTTTAGCTGAAGTTGAATCCCGAAACAGATTTTTTAAAAATTTAAGAGAAGACATTCAATCCACACATTGTAATAGCCGTTTAGAGTCACGGCAGATGATCTCTCAAAGCAAACTTTTCTGAGGCTCATCTGCAAGGTGGATCTATAACCCTCAGCTTCTCTTTGATTTTTTTACTAATTTCAGCCCAGTTTAAGTTTAAATTGGTGAAAAGGCTAGCACACAAACAGCAACACTGTACAGACATTAAATATAATCTGTAGCTTTTTTTAATAACAAGTAATTTAAGTTAATTTTTAAGCACATATTTTTTTTTTAAAAAAATTCATCTCGTGGCAGATTTAGATTATTTTTTAAGGTTTTGGCAATTCTTTGATTAAATGATAACTAAATAATTACTTTTAATTTCTGGACATTTCTGAGGACTATGCAAAACATAATCAGAAGTAACTTTTTCTTATGAAGATGTAAAGATTTTTCTTTACTTTTTGACAACTTCACATGAAACAGTCACTTTATTTACAAAGTTTTGGCAAACAAAACTCCAGTTAAAGTAATCCTTCCTGTTTGATAGATATCCACTGGATTGAGGTATGTTAGGGAGGTGAGATGTAACTGGCCCACTGGTGACGGCGAACTGCTGCACTGGGTCTGGAATGTGTGGATTTTTGGCAGAGGAATGAAAGAGGCAAGTGGAGGAAGGAGGGTGAGGAGAGGGCAGTAGGAACAGACATGTCAGACTCTCTTTTCCAGCTGGTCGTGAGGGGTCAAACTGTGCGAGGATGTGTGCATGTCATGGCCTCTCATTAGGGGGTGAGACGCTGCGGCTCCAGACCCCCATGGTAGGATTGCTGGGTGAGTCTGCGGTGATCCTGCCACTTTGATGCCCCTGACCCCCACACCCCCCGCCAGGAGGTTAATGAGCCTCAGTGAGCTCCTAAACTATGCTGTTATTGTGTGTAGCTGTGGGTGTCTGTGTTGTTAGATTTGAGCTGCAAAGACCCTCCATAGTTTGCAGTGGTTAGATCACATGACCGGGTTGCATATGTTTGGGTGTGAAGCAGGATGTTAGAATCATTTCCAAACAGCTAAAGTAGCACCTGCTCCCCGTGGCGGCGCCATCCGAAGTATCGCATTCTCGTATCGCATTCTCGTATCGCCCATTTAGTTGTATTTGTTGTCTGTAAGCTGCTGTATGTGTCACTGCAATCAATAATCACCATCTTCTAATTTGTTTTTCATCAGCATTTTGGCCATCATTGGACTTGAACACATGGAGTATGCATGGTTAACAAGCATTAGAAATAAAAAGTATAAAAAACTCAAATCATTTTTTTCTCTTTTGTGCTGCCAGTTTAAAGTAAAAGGCTTTTTCTCATATCTTTTGACACAAACATGTTCCAAACCAGTCATATAGAAAGTGAAATCATTTGCTGATGAGAGCACAATGGTAAGTATGGCAGTGTTATCACACCTGCAGTGTGTGCACAGATCACTCTTTTTTCACCTGCAGATGGTTGAACCTTTTTCAGAGCCACAAAATGCACCTGTTTGGTTTTCAAGCTAAAATAAAACAAACCTGCAGTTTGCCGTTTGTCTTCTCCCCTGTTCACGTTGCCTCACCATTAGGCTGCTCAACAGAATGAAGTCTGCTGTTTTGTGTACTGCCTCAACATTGGTGATTACTGACCATAATTGCCGGTCTTACTTGACTATTTTCCCATTTGTGTTTTCCTCTAACCCCTTGAAAATTGACCCCGGCATTACTTCACATTGCTGAGCAGGCACTGAGACGTAAATGTGTTGTTAAGGGCGGGGCAGAGCGAGCCCCAGCCTGCAGAGGGAAGGCACGGGAGTCCAAAACAGGTGCTCATGTTCCCTTTTTCTTTTTTTTCTCTCCTTTCTTTTCATCGTTCGTTCTTTTTCCTTCTTTCTTCTCTCCACACCTGTTGAAGTGTGAAGAATCATGCTGTTTTATCCAAGCAGCTTCAGCCAAGCAAAGCTATGCCAAAAACAGTGGGAGTCTGTGGGTAATTACTTAACTAGTATGTTTTATCTCCTCTGCCTCCTCCCCCCTTGTCTTCCTACCTAATTCCCACATTTTATATCAGGTGTTACTTCTGGGCTGATGAGTTGTGTGTCTTTTAGCAGGTCATGCCAAAAAGGGGGAGGGATGGGGCAACATGTTTGTGAGAGTGCAAATGGGAAACCCCCAATAAGTAAGAAAGGTTACATGGATAAGAACGAAACAGAACGCAACCTGTTACGTTACACCTGTGCCATCTGCTCAGAGCTCAGCACTGTGCACTCTTACTGCAGTAGAAACCAAAGTGGCAGCAGAGACCTTCAGTGATTTGATTGTAATGTGACTGATGTCTCCAGAGGCAGTGGCGGGGGGGGGGGGGGGGGTCTCTCAGGTGGAGCACCTTATGGGGCCCACAGAAAGCCCTCTGGCTTCTGTCTGTTGTCCCACAACAGGGGATCAAGATTTACCCAGCTGTTTGGGATCTGTGGTTATGCTTGACGAATGAAAGTTGACTCTAGGTGCAAAGCCCAACTGATGAACACTACTGTCTGCTGAAAACTATATAAATGTCTTGAGATTATTGGGGTTTTTATCAGGAGCGTGTGTGAGGAGATCTGTTAAAGAAGAATAAGATAACACCACATAAATAAATGATCAGCAGCCCTCACCAAACAAAGAAGGTCCAAGAAGAGTACAAGAGATGCACGATAACTTTTTTTGTGTAACATATGTGTATGATGTACACACCTGTTCATTAGAGTGTCTGGAGATCAGCAGCTGGTTTTCGTACCTGCAAGTGTAACCCGTGGATGTGTTAGAGAAAGAGGTCAGGAAAGGTAAAGACTTTGACAAGACAAAAGATTCAGCTCAGACAGAAAAATACAAGTGAACTTTGACAGAAGGTTTAGTCTAAATGTGTCTAATTTTCACTGACAATACATCTGTCTGCAGAGTTTTCTGCAGTCTGAACCTGATATCAAAGCTTTGCCCTGAACCAAATGAACAACAAAAGAATAAAGAAAAATTAAATGGGAAGAAAAATTATTAAGGTTGTTTTTGTTTTCATTTTCTATAATCATCAAGTGACGTGTGACACACATTTTAATTAAATTGCACACCTCTGGTTCTCAGCTTAGAAAACGAGAACATCTTTATTGTCACACAAGATGACAATAAAGACCAAGGTGAGCACATTATCTACCCCGTTGACTCTCGTTGACTGTGCTACGCACATTGTTTATTGGATGACCATGGACGTTTATTTCAGCGACCTCTTATTTGATTATAAATTAGACATTTCCTGCAAACACAACCATTTTGCATTGTTTTGTTTTTTCCCTTGCAGTTTCCTTGCAAATGTTCTCATTGTTTTCCTTCACGCTGGCTTGAACAGACCAGTGAAATCAGGTGGAAGCTGACGTTGTTGCTGTAAGTAAATAGCACAGTTAAATTAGAAGTTAGAAGAATTAGTGTGACAATATCACTCACTTTTAATGTCTCTATATTAATATGGCCACTCTTCAGGAAATGATTGTGATGGAAAAAGAAGGTATGTATTTATACTTGATGACTAATCGTGAATACATGAAATAAAATATTGACAGTGCTATCAGTTTTATACTTTTATTTTAAGAATGATTTCCTTAAGGATGCTTCGGCAGTACTAATGTTTAAAACCAATGAGTTCTGCAGCCTGAAGACTGCAGCTAACCAGTATGTGGGAGCTAAATAATGTGGTACCAGGACGTGTTTATTGTGCTGCATGGACTCACAGCGGAGCAAATTACATATTGTACACTGAAATAAAGCTTTACAAATAAAATCAAATTATCCAACCACAAGTCACCCAAAGTCAATCATTAAATGAAACACGAACTCACACTACTGAGGGCTAAATACAACAACTTTTTGCATATAATGAAAAGTTTCAGTTTCTATAATAATACCTGAATGTAACTGCACATTCAACTATAAGTTATAAGTTAATTTTTACAATATGGCGATTCAGATGAGACAATGTGTAATTTAAGTTTGTAGAAACCGTTTGAAATAAATATGTTTACTGTAACTCTACAACCAAATTGACATTTATGCTTTCTGCGCTGATTTTCTTCTACAGGTGAGAAAAATAACTGCACCTAGTATTTGTTTCACTGATTAAATAACTGTGTTAAATCTAACGGTGGATGTTAAAGTGGCGTCATTGCAGTGAAAACTGACTTGGTCACATCTGGAAAGGCTTTGTGTGGAGCCTCTAGTTTCAAATGCTGCATTTTGTGTGTGTTTGGGTGGCACTGGGAGGCTGTCATGTGTGAATCCTTTCAGCATTCTCCACAGGGGTGTTGTTTTCTTTGGGTTTCAAAAAAACAAGCTCTCGGGTAATGATTTCAGCGTGGGTTTTTTTTTTTCTTTGTGCTACCAAAAGTTCTGCCTCATTCAGTGCAACGTATCAGGTGCAAATCTTCCATTAAAGTGCTGCGGCATCCGGCAATGTGGCGTGTTCAATCGATAAACCGACGGTGCGTGTCAGATGATGTGCTGTATGTGTGTGTTCGGGCACATGTGCGTGCATGCATGCCACCCTGTGCTCCTGTCATCTGTTTGGCCCCTCTAGCTGGTAATCTGAGCATAGAGATTAGAAAGAAAAACACCACAGAAGAATGTCTTTGGTTGAGCCAACGAGGAATTTACAATGGCCTTCAGGCTGCTTTGACCTGTCCCTGCCTTTCTCTTGCTGACTCTTTCTCTCACACACACAAACACACATAAAAATAACAGAAGAAAATATCAACCTGCACCCTTTTTCAGTTTATCAATTATTAAAACATTTATTTCACCAACTTCAAATTAGGCCAAACAACACATTCGTTTGAAAAATAAAAAAATATTAGAAACATTATCTCATTTATCTGGCAGCAAACCAAATGTTAGCTCTCAGGGTAAACTCTAATTATCCTTTAAAAATATAATAATATGCACTTGTATTGAAGCTGTAATATCAATTAACAATCTGGGTAATCATTTCATTAAATTGCCTGTCTTTTCTCTTTTGATGCTGACGATTATTTACAGTTTATATGAACTTAACAGTGCTATCATTCCTTTTCCCTTCTCTATTGTTCACAGGGGCTGAAGCATCTTAAGGAATAGGTTGCAGTAATGTCACCATGTGGGTAGACATGACAACATGTAACATGTTGTAGGGCAGAAAGGGAGCTTGAGGTCGATGCGTCGGTGGAGTTCTAGTTTCAGTGGGACAGCTGCTTCAGTGCCCAGGTCAAACTGGACACCAGACCGTCTGACCTGATTCCTCTCACTCCGTCACAGCCCAGCAACCTGCCTTCCTCATAGACAAGCCACAGCCGGTGTGTGTGTGTGTGTGTGTGTGTGTGTGTGTGTGTGTGTGTGTGTGTGTGTGTGTGTGCGTGCGTGTGTAACACAGGCAAAAAGGAGGTCTTTGCCCCGACGAAGGGGACAGGTGTTAGGGACAGGAGGTGCCGTGTGGCCCGGGGGTGTGGTCAGGTGGTGACACACCTGTCCCCCCTTGCACAGGCAGGTCTAGTTACACACAAATACACGCTGACTCGCATGCAGACGACTCACATCAGCCAGACCATGTGTTCTGACATGCACCATTAGACCATCTACCCGCTGATGCCATCTGGGATTGATGACAAACCTGGTGCGCCATAGAAAGCAGTAGATATGTTACACAAAGCTTTGCGTGGATATTTGGTTACCATGAAAAATGTGCATGACAAAGAGAGAGAGACAGCTTATAGAAAGTTTGTCTGGATGTGATAGATAATTTTTCCAAATATACTGTGGCTTAAGTTCCCCTGTGTAATGTGGCTCAGAAAATCAGTGTTGACTCTGTTGATGAACTTAGGAAGATGGCAAACCAGTGAAATGAGGAGGTTAACTCCCTACATCCAAAATGTTTAACGGCTAGTACTTGACTAACTAAGAATATCATCACAGCAGAGGCTGATTTATTCTCCTCTGAGTTCGTCTGAGAGCTAATGTAGCCTCAAGCCCTTGTGATTTTTTTTTTTTGCTTTTGCAGACTTGTCATCTTAAGCTGAAATGTACGCTGACTCAAGTTACAAAGTTGAAGCAATTTATTGGATTTCACTCAGCTTCCCCTGGAGCCATTAAATGTGTTATACAGCTTCTTTTTACATACACTATTGTCATCCTTAAAAGCTGTAAACAGACTTCAATTCCAGATTTTGGACCCTTAAGGTGCACCGTTGCTACATGTCCCTCTGTGCTTTCCATTTAAAAGAGTGTAAGTGGACACCAGTGTGTGTGGCACATGCGGCATTTCTGTAAAACCTTGGAGATGGGGAGATAGGCGTCTGGCCCTGGGGTGTGGATTTCAGGCAGGTGCATGTGCCTGCCCTGCGGCTCCTCAAGGGACAGGACAGGACGGGACAAAACGAAGAGGAGGAGGAGGAGAAGAGGGGAGGCAATCTGCAGTAACACACACAAACCCCAGATCCTCACTCAAAGGCTGTCCCCCACCCATCTTGTCCTCCCTGCCCAGAGCCCCTCCTTCCTTCGCTCCCCACCATATCCTTCATTGACTGGAATGTGCTTGGACAATAGAACTGTCCTGGTCCTTCGGCTGGTGCCCACCCACTCCACGCCGGGCCCACACAGGCCCTGACAAGAGGACAAAAGTGCACCTTGCACTTCTCAGCACTACCAGCAGCACCCTGGGGGCGAATATCTGAATACCTGAGGTAAAGAAAAGGAGACAGGCGGGCAAGAAAGAATGAAACAACATGAGGAGAGAGAGGGGAGAAGGATGAATTTTTAAAAAACAAAAACAAAATAATACTCAGCGCAAGATAATTTTCACTCTCAGCTGCCAAATGAAACACAGACTCCTGGAGAGATCCAAGCAAAACACAAGAGAGGTATTGCAGTTTTAATATCCTCCCCCTCATTAGTCATTATGTTGCTCATGCTTATATATTATATCCATTTTGATACCTGCTTTCTTGGCAATATCTCACCCAGAAAGTGTTTGATCCTGCTCTTCCTCCAGTACTCCTTTATTCCCTCATGTCACGACTTGCTGGCCCCTGCCTAGCTTGTCCTGCGTGTGGTTTGCTCACAATCAACCCTTACACTCCTTTTCTTGCATCACAGTTAGTTCTAACTGGCTCACAGCTGAAATACACACCAATGCCACTGGCAGAGCAGCAGATTGGTGATTTAACTGTTGAGCTTCGAACAACTTTTCTCACCAAATTGAAGCTTCACAGCCTCTCCTTTCATTCCCTCCTCCTGTCTCTGGGCGAAGGCGTGCTAATCAGTGAAGTGAAGTGTGCTAAGCCTCAGTCACATTACCGCTGATGAAACCGTAATCACTTTTCCACCGCACGGCAAATGTATGTGAGGTCATGATACTGAAAAAGTAAAGCAACTTTTAATAGAATACGCAGTCGCTTCACCTCTGGCAATACTTCATCAGTGCTTCTGCTCTTTGCCCAAGTAAGAACTTCATGAAGCATACTGTATGCAAAACCTCTCCTCCACCATTTCCTAAACCATGCTGCTCCCTTTGCACATGCATTACAATACCTACAGGTAGTGTGCAGTTGCAAAAGGTTAACAGATAAAATAACGTCAAATAAAGGTGCACATAAGACAACTTCAACATGAATATCTGTTGGTAGACACTGAGCATCTGCAGCCAAAACTACTCTGATCCACTGGGGCAAAGACACAGGATCTCAGGGGGTTTCCTGTGGTTGCACTGGGATGTTGGCAGCAAGCTCTTTGGGATAGAGCCTCCGTGAATCGGGAATATTCCACCATCTTGAGGGATTGTTGATCAGATTTTGATGTGGGGAGTCTGGGCTCTTTTTTCCCCCCCTCCAGCTGTTCTTGAGCACTCTTTATGTGTGGCAGGGAGTCTTGTCCTGCTGTTGACTACAGGGTTTTGCATGGCGGTCTTTAACAATGTTAACGTGGGTGGTACATGTCACGTACACGTGAATTCTGAAGATCACTGCAGATCATTGCACTGTGATGAGATGAAGAATGTCTCTCATTTCACCAGCCATGTTGTGGCTCATTAACAGACCTGTTTGAATCTAAATCTAACTTGAATCTAAGTTGAATCTAAAGGAATTTTGTCCTAACATATTGGTATGTTTTAACAATTACATAATCATCTATTTATTTTTGTTTATTCTGACGAGAGATATTTGCATCCATACTACCCCTGTATTCTCTTGCCCCATATTCCCATGTAACTAAAGATTAGTAGTTCTTTAACTGTTTATGAGCAGTAGAAACATTCATGTAGAGAGCTCTGCAGGACACAAAGTTGGAAACTTCTGTTAAGCACAAAGTATCTCATTTGTTTACGCTCCTGTTTCTTTATGGCTCATCCTCTACCCTCTGACCCTGTGGGACAGAGTGTCTGTGTTTAGGAGGAAAGCACTGGCCACATAACACTGATACACTCACACACTCACACACACACACCACTGAAAGGGGACAGCAGGAGTGCGGAGGTGGGCAGGAAATGGCGTGTACCCCCTCCTGCAGGCCATATCCTGTCCTTGGGTAAAACTGGTTTATTTGTGCAGAGATCTGAGCTCTGCGTGCGCGTGTCTCACATAGTTGAATGTGGATGTCTTCGGAGAGGTAATGAAAAACAAGAATTTAAAACAAACAGAGTTGGAACAAGAAATAATTTCTTTGGACTCGGCACAGGAATAAAAAATAAATTTAAAAAAAAGATCTGCACGTGATTTGCACATTGATTGTGTGTTTGTGGGAAACTCTCACTTGAAAACCTTCCATAGTCAGCATATCTCACACAGCATGTCATTGATCAAGTCTGCATTGCAACATGTAGCATTCCTCTGTAAATTCTACTCCCTAGTGATTTGATTAATGGCCCACAAACAGAAACAGTCATTCTTCTCCAGACACCCACCAAGCCACCCCACCCCCACGCTCCTCCAGTGTCCAGTCTCCTCTCCCTCGTTCTGTTCCTCCTCCCGTTATTATCTTCTTATCCTTACTTCACCCTCCCATGCAAACCTCAAGCCATTACTTTCCCCATCCTGCATTATTTTCTGGAGTAGAGAGGTGGAGATTTGTCAGCCCTCTGAAAAAATTGAGCTTTTTTAATGGCTTTTTAAGGACAAAGGTAGACAAGAGTCCATTGGGACAGCTCCAGGAGAAGAGCGGTGGCATTGTGTAAGAGCCACTTGCAAAAAAAAAAGTTTGAAACTTTAACCCAGTGACTTAACCCTCCTGGCTTGAATCTGATCCTCTAGTGAATTGGTTTTGCAACCCCTGCCAATTCTGATTTCAGCAACATACCTTCTTCAATATGGACCACTGTAAAATCCCAGCAGAGACACATCAGCCCCTCACAGAGACTCACAAATGCTCTCATGCAGTATGTGCACAGAAACAGCCGTAGCCGCACCCAGATGCTTTATATCAGCACTTTTTGGGGCAGGCTGTGTTTGTACAAGACCGACAGGCCACTTCCCGTGTCCTAAACATTACCCGAAACCTTTCAACATATCGGGTCCCAAAAATGTTCATGCTACACATTTGAAAAAAGTTTATTTCATTGTTGATATCCTCTGCTGCTTACCATTTCTCAAATCCAGAGACCCGGCTTAATCCATCCTTGTGATCTGTTCTTTTACACTCATGCAAAGCCCCACTTATGAGTCAGGGTGATTGTTTAGAGAAAGCCATATATTTTGTGTTTCCAGGATGACGCCATCCTAACAAAATAAAACTCATCCCGCTGCATATTGTCAAACATCAGCTTTTGCATACACAAAACCAAAAGCAGGGTTTGCTCTTCACTGGACACCGTCCAGCTTTTAAAATCACAGAGTTATCAGTGAATACATTTTCACTGTTTCATTTGTTGGAGCAAACTAATAACACTTCAGACATTCTTTCCATGACAGTAACACATGTGGTATATTTAAATGATCGGCAATCCCCTTTTCTTCGTAATCATCTCAGCATTACATTATTTCCTGTTACTGGGAAATCTAATTATTACTTTAATTCAGGAGCAAACTGCAATGACAGTAGACAGAGCAGCCCTCTCTGTGTTAGGCTGTGGTATTGTATGTCTGTCACTAATGGCTCAGGAATGTTAAATTAGTCAGGGGCTACATGCGTGACGATGTGAACATTAAAGCACTTTGAGGAGACCAATATGATATTACACACACACCGAAAAAGAAAGGTGACAGGTCCAGTGATCTCATTGCCTCAAAGCTACAGAGTGATAGACTGCCTCCCACACACTGCAAACCAGGAAAAATGCCCCCTGAGCAAGATGTCAGAGTTAAATTTCAAAACGGCCGAAACACATAAGAAATGACAGTCTGTTTGGTGGCATTGTTTTGGATAAATTTGGTTTGGCCGAGCTTCAATGTCCCAAGGAGAAAATGCAATATCTTTCTTTTCTATCTTTCTTTTTTCTTTTTTGCATTATTTGACATGTTTTGCATCTATCTAACACATAAAAGTGACAAGTTCAAGCTCAGTTCAGTCCCTTGTGGCGTGCTTCTCTGCTTTTCTGACTCACTGCCTGCGTAGGTGTGCAATGACTAAATGACTCTCACCTCACAATTAACAGGAGCCCAGGACAGACAAATATTTAAAAAAAAATCCCCCTTGATCACCTCTTTATTCAGCCGGTGTGTGTTTGAATGTGTGCACACACGTGTGTAGTCTTTCGGGTGCTGTTTACATTGGACAAGCTAAGTCATGCAATCTGATCTCAAGCTTTTTGAGTGCCCCCGCAAACCCCTGTCACACACACACACATGCATCCACCTCTCAACACCGTGAGCTATTGGAGGAAACACTTTGTTACCTCACTAAGACATGCTGGCGTCAGTGTGTGTGGGTCAGGAGGGCAGTAGGGATTGGAGACACATTGCTGCCATGTGTTCACCCTGAATGTTCACATTCAGGTTGTGGAAGACTGCACTTTCACCAGAACTTCCTACCAGGTAACCCAGAGATTAACCATTCCTGCACAAGCTGCAAGTTATTTCTGCATTTGCTCATCTTGACCCCAGAGCGCTCCTTCCTCTCCCAAAGCTGGACGTGGGTCAGTGGGACTCTTCTCAGCTGATTTCACACAAATTTTCTTCTGAAAAATAAAATCACATCCTTACCATCTTCTTTGACGCCAGTTTACTTGCCTGCCTTTTCCCCCCGCACCTGCAACCGCAGTGTTCCCCGCCTCTTGGGCATGTGTCCTCCATCTGTGCATGCTGACAGCCTGGCAGGTGTGCGCAGGTGTTCCCCTCATCACTCAGCATCACACAAACCCATCACCGCTCCCCCTTAACACACATGAACCCATATACAACAACGCACAGCTCTATCTTCCCATTCAGAAACTGTCATGTCTGTCCTGATGAACTCATTTGTATTTAAATAAGAAGCCTGCTGACACACTTCTTTAAAGAACAAGAAGCAGACGAGAACGAGCTGTTATTTTAAAACAATGCTTTTATTTACAAATGACAGAAAAATTCACAACCTTTAAAAAAGGCACATTCAGTTCAATGTTTCATAAAAACTGTATGTCAACACTTATCCTAAATACAAATGTCATTTAGATTGTAAAATAGCCCTGAGCAGTTAGTCCCTGGTTCAATTCCTGGCTGACTGAACCATTTGTTGCACGTCATGAGTGTCTGTTGTATATTTCCACTATTTCCTGTGACTCTCCACTTAAAAATGACAACTTTTTTCTTTTCAAATGAGACATTTGTAAAAAGGCAAGGTGTATTTTTGGTCCTATAACACACATATATTGGAGTGCCTATTGAAAGTGTTTCTGGCTTGCAGAGAGGCACACCAGGCGGGGGGTGTCACCTGTTGTCGAGGTCACAGCTAACACATCCCTCGGCACCCTGCCTCCACAGTGCACCATGCAGACAGCTGTCTCAACACTCACATTTGCTCAGATACACACATGTCATGTATGCATAGTATAGTGAGGAAGGACATCCCCACATACACACACACACACACACACAAACACAAGCAGCTGCAACATTGCCAAAGTCCCGGACTGGCGGGCACCAATGGGCTCCCCTGGGAATTAATTGAATGTCCACCTGCTCTCAAATCACAATGGATGAGACAAAATTGTGCCACAGATAGGACCTCAATCTGATCCTCTAATTGATTAAGGCACATTTCATAAAAGTATAACTGCATTTTTTTTTCATGTGTGTGTGTGTGTGTGCGCAGCTAATAGCATTGGCTCCCATCACAACAGGTAGCTTCAACTGAAAGGACAACAGGAGGAATGTGACTTTTACGAGGAAGGACAGCATCCAGAGGCGCTGTGTTTGTTCAGAAGAGACATGCGACTGAAGGTCCTGGAGCAGGAGCCACACTGGTACTTCTTCACCTCAGAGTGGGTCTGCATGTGGGCGCGCAGATTGGAGCGATCGGCAAAGGCCCGGCTACAGTGCTGACAAGCAAAGGGGCGCTCACCTGGTTAAAAAGAAAAGAAAGAAAGAGAGAGACAATCAGTGCCAGCCCAACATTCCCAACACATTAACAAAAGTTTACCCCCGAGTCATTGTTTTTTCAGATACTCTAGAGATAACAGAAAACAGTGGTAGGACACACCAACTTCATTAATGCAGAGTGCCTTTTAACATGCAAAGCACCTGTGAGGAAGATTAGATTATGTCCCCCCCCCCCAGCATTTGCTCACACATCAGGAAACATCAATGAATATCAATGAGAACAAGGTGCAACCAGCTGTTAAGTTAACAAGCCTACAGATCTTGGAAAAATCAATTGTCTGACATACCTGTGTGTGTGCGAATGTGTCCTCTGAGGAGCCACGGTCTGGAGAAAGCCTTGCCACACGTGGTGCACACGCAGGGCAACGTGTGTGATCGAATGTGCATTTTCAGGGCACCCAGGCTGTTGTACTCCTTGGGGCAGTGTTTGCAGTGGAAGACCGGGCGTGCTGAAGCCTCTGTGGTCATAGGAGTCTCGGGAGCACAGGGGGGGAGCTGGTGGGACATCTGATGCTGGGAAAATGCAGAGAGGCTGGTGTAGCTCTTGGTGCAGTGCAAACAGTGATAGATTGGCTGAATTGTATCTGGGCTTGGTGGATCTGAAGTACGTCCGCCGTCCTCCTCTTCCTCGCCGCTGCTGCAGGAGGGAGAGCTGCTGAGGTCCAAAGGGCCCATGGGTGAAGGGGGGAGAGATTCTGGGGAAATCAGGGGGTGAGGTCGAGGCAGGATGTCCACGCTGAATATTAGCGTGGCGGGTTGGCAGGTCAGTGCAGAGCTGTTCTCTGATGGAAGCTCAGCCAGTGGAAAATTTTCTGGCACAAAAGCTGGAGATGCAAAGGAAATGAGGTCAGGTTAGTTAAATGGGACAGACGATCTAATAAACCACTAAACCTGTTTTCATTCTTCGGGTTCACGTTACAGCCTATTTTAATCACAAGCTTTCTTATCATGAGTTTTTCCAGGTGACAGGGACAAGAATTAGGAATGCCCAAGCTGCTACATGACAGGTATACACCTTATCACGTCTGCCACATGACTGTTATGTGTCTGCAGGTAACTTGATGGGGAGCTCATGACTGTGATTCCCTATGTGTCTAATGCACTCGCAAATATCTTGCATACAATCACGGACAATAGCAAACTTACCTGTGTGGCTCTCCGGGTAGCTTTCCCTATTATGCTGCTTCTTGTAGGGAAAATACTTCTTGACAAGGAACGACCGAGGCATCTTGAGCTCTAGCTTCACCGATGGAATAACAATACAAAATAAAAAACGGGGGGAAAAATACAGTCCAAGGCGTTGTGCGCTCTAATCACAGCTTGAGCAAACAGCAGATTCCTGTCGGGGTGGAGAGAAAACTCTTGGAAGATTGACAAGACGACTACCAAAGTTGAATCTGTCTGGGGGATCCCAAACTTGCCTCCTCATATAGTAAGCAGAGGAGAGAAGCAGCGGAGTGGGTGGGCACGTCTCCGCCCACATACACACCCCCGTGTGTCCGGGCTGGGCGCCACCGGCTCCATTCATCACAGGTGACCAATGTGCCAAAAGCTGTTGCAGCGCCCTGATCTAATTATGCATTTCACGCCTCTAATGGCTGACTTTCAAACATCGGGCATACGCGTATTGTCATGTGAACGGCCGAGTGTTCAATTCAATGTGCCGAACTGTTTTCATAGCCTACCTGAACTGAAATGTGCATATCAATGCTTTTCATTGTGAGGAAGACCCGGAGGGAGAAGTGAATATGTAAAACAGACGGAGGGGGAGAAGTTTGCCTTCAGGGCCAAAAAATTACTTTTATATTGTGTTCAGTCGAAGATCCTGATATGAGTTCAAATATGTCCACGGTAATCCTAACGGGGCGTCCTGCAGGAAAAGCACCAAAACCAAAGCATTTCCCATTTTTGCAATAATTTTGCAAAGAAATAAATCATACACCTTACCAAAAACTTGAGCGTCCTCTGTTGGTCCATACTGCAATGCAGTCAGTGGTTTGTGGTGGAAGAATATGTTTTGCACAATATATATATTCACAAATACCCGAAAAGCAGTGTTAAAAAATAAGATTTGTGGCACTGATTTGCACAAAATATTGTTATTTCTACGTACAACCCGCACAATAATGTGCAAAAATGTCAGAAGTAATCGCATAAGCAGTTTGAGAATTTCACCATTATCATTGCATTGCAAAACAAGTGACACTACATGACTTTTACAAGCAAATGAGAATAAGCTGAGGTTTTGTCCTCACTGACTACCCCTCTCATTCTCTCTCTGCGGGGGACACGTCCGTTTGAATAAAGGCGCCGCTGTTCTCCAGATTGCTCACAGCGTGATATAAGGTAAAAAATTAACAGAGCCGACAGGAGCACATGATGATGTAAACTGAGACCTATTAAATCCACTTTAGGCGCTTCTCTCGAATGAGCATCACATGATGTTTTAGACTTCACCCCAAGGTTTTCCAATCAAAAGTCACGTCTTTGTCTCCGTTGTGTTTGTGACTAAAGTGAGCATGGGTTACAGGGACCGTTGGAAAGATCAGCAGGCAAAGGTTTATTGTTGTTATTATTATTATTATATTTTTTTTATTACATACCAGAAAGTTATTTTACCTTGATCACTTTAGAAAGCTGTATTTTTCTCTAATATCCTTGCTTAGATTGGTTATAGTGGTAAATATTGTCTAGTCTTAAAGATTTATGTATATATATAAAAAAGAAATTACCTCTTTTTGTAAATATCCTTATTACTTGTACCCATTCTGTGTTTTACGTAATAATCAATCCCAAAAGAAGTGTAATTTATGGACAGATAAAATACCTTTATGGTACTGTTGTGTTCTATTTGTTGCTGTTTCTGCTGCTCTCTTGACCAGATATCGCAGTGACACTTTTTACCTGGATAAATAAAGGATAAAAGTCACCTTGCCAAAAACTGTTTTGAAGCATCCTCCTGAAATGACAGATGTATATTTAAAAGACTCTATGTCGACGGGTTATCTACAAAATGTTAAAAACCCACAATCTTTTTTTTTCTTTTGCAAATGCCAGCAGTCACCGTGCACCCTCTAAGTGTGAATATCACGTGAATGCCATTCACTAGACAAGACCATCACAGTCTTCACTGGTCCTATTTAGCACTGCAAAAGAGAGTGTGTAAAGGGTGTATATACACCTGTCTCAAGGCGCCATTGTCATGGCAGGCCCGATAGTTCACACATCGTTAGAGCGCTCCTTGACTCCGACGCCACGTAGGCTGGAGGGTCATGAGGGCAGGTCGGCAGTAAAAACAAAAGCAAATAGCAAAGACACACGTGAAAGTGATCTGAGCGGTGCTTCTGTGCATGTTTAACCTGACTCTTAAAAGTCAGTTGAAATAATTGACATTAAAGGTATGCGCAGTGATATGATTACGTGTGTGTCTAACCCTGACACACTTTCATAAGATTTTCTCTTTTGAAGAAGTAAGAGTGAAAACAGCTGATTATACACTGCTGAATCTGCCCCTCCGTGCAGAGCAGTGTGTCTGCGGACAATTTGTGACACAACAGGGTTGGAGTGACCTCATGACACAGTGGGGACACGAAGACATGAAAAGTTTTCTGCTTGGAACAGATGTTATTCTTTTTTCTGGCCTCCAGAATAAAGCAGCCAGTGTTCTCAAAGCCTCCTCAAAAGGAAACTGTTGTGGAGGACGAGTCTTAATTCAGAATCATCTTAGACGGGCTTTACTGGTGGAGAACCACAAAACTAAAACGAGACGCTGTCTGTCTAACGTTAACTGGGTTCTTTAGAAAACTGAATAAAGATATGGACGAAACCAAAGGGTAAAAGAAAAGGTGTCACACAGTCCAGGATAAACTGTAGTACAGAGCAGGTTACAAAAACTAAACTCTGGGCGTTTATCAATAAACTCAGAGTACAAAGAACAACTTACTGTTTTTCTATGACATTATAAAGCATCATAAATTGTCTTCTGTATGAGGATAGACCATTTTATAATGACAGGAATAGGTCATTTCATTGAATTGTACATTGCTAAACTAGTAAATATTTCATCACCAGTGATAGATAAAATGTGTTTCTTGTATGCACACATAAATGAATGCATTCATTCATTTATAAAGTATAACTTTTTTCTGGCATTGAATGGAACATTTCAAAGCAAGCCTTACCTGTGCAGCTGCATGTAAACAAAGCATATATCAAGTATTATAAACGTGAGTTGTGAAAGTGATACAATATAAAATCAGTGGGAGTCAAACTGACATTTTAAACCTCTGTAGCTGCTGACCACTGCTGACCGCCCCCATTTCATTCTCATTAGATTCTGTGTCCTTGTGTGGGGACATCACATTGTGGCTTTTCTGCACCTTTATCCCCTGTTCTTCTCAAGAAATTATTAGCAGTCTGTTCTAATGTCATACACAAACCTTTACTTCAGGATTCATTTTTTGAGCACTTAATCCTGAAATTGAAGATCCAGAGTTTTGTACAGGGTCAAAAATTATTCATTATTTATATAAGTGATATATGTCAGGTATGTGATATTTTTAAATCAGTATTTATTGCAAATCACACAAATATTTTTTTTTTCTCTGGGGCTAATCTAAAGGAGCCACTGTGATCACTTCATAAATGTGCAAAATAAAAAAAAAAGAAGCTTGACAGGAACAAACTGTCATTAAATCTAAAGAAAGTTAAATAAGGTCATTTGGGAATTTTAAAAGAAATTAACAAGTGCATATAGATGGGCTCGACATGGAAGAAGTTCATGAAAATAGGTTTGTTGGTGTGATAATAAATGATAAAATAAGCTGTAAATCTCATATAAAACATACAGTATTAACTAAAGCAAAACATATACTGGATCTCAAATCACTTCACATTCTCTACTGCTGACTGATATCACTGTATTCAAATTACTGTGCAGAGGGTTTCATTAGTGCTTATAAATGTTCCATATTGCAGAGAAGAAGGGTGTGTGTGTGGGGGGGGGGGGGGGGGGGGGGGGGCTCTGGATATAAATCTTAAAGGAGCACAAATTATGTACGAAGCTTTAAACAATCTACTTACTCACAGTATGCTCAAATTGTTTTCTAGAGAATAAGTTACATTTAAAACATTCATGTATCCGTACAACATAAAAAAGGAGTGAAGCTGTACAGAGTGTGCACTATTTAAACACTATGTGTGTTTATACATGTATGTGTGTGTACATTTATGTGTATATATACATCTGTAAATATCTAAATCTCTTTTCATGTTACTGAGGTTATAAAACCTAATTCATGTAACAAATTATAAGAAAGGATTTATGATAGGACAGGGCAAAAACAGGGGGAAACTTGTGGTTATAAGTTACTAAATAGTTTCAAAGTAGAGGGAATAAATAAGATTGTCTCCTCGTACTCATTTTAAACAGTTGTAAAGTTATTTATTAAGATTTGTCATTTTACCCTGGGGGGGGGGTCTGTGTTGTTGTTGTTTTATTATTTTCAACATGTTCAAAATAAAGGCACACATCCCATCTCATAATACAATAAGGATAAACATTATAAGCTCCTAAATCTTTTATTTAGCCAACTTTTACTGGAGCTGAGCATATTTATTTAGAATGTTTTGATATGTTTTTTTTTTTTTGTTTTCTGAGCAAGTCACCATTTCATTATCTTGACATCACACATCAGATCAACATCCAAACACTTGCTTGGACATGTGTTTCTTTTGCTCAAGTGCAGCTTAAAACCCTTTTTTTGCATTTTAAAACCACCTTGATCACCTTTGGTCAGCCAGGTGCATTGTTACCATTCAGTCTATTCAAGCAGCAGGTAACAGCCACTCAAGCACATTAGCATTTGTTTATGCATATTGACTTCCAGGCTGAAAACAGGTCAAGTCTTCTTTGAACAACAATTGATGATAGGCAGGAATACTGTAGCCCTCCTGGTGTGCCTCTAATTTAATCTGGAAGAAAGGTGATAAGTCTTTAATTTACTAAGTGATGCATTTTCACATATTAAACTGAGCAGTTATATCTTCAACTCACAGGATGGAAAATATTTGTTCCTTGAACAAAATGCTCCATCCTTTCACCACCACAAGTTTGCTTTGTTTGTGCTTGTGCATGTGAGAGTGTTGCCCTACAGTTCAGAGGTCTTTAAACTCATCAGCAGGGAGATAAGATTATCCCAGAGGAATGCAGAGGTGGACTCCGACACATATGTTCTGTGGATTGCACATGTTTCTGTTCCAGTCTCTTTCTCCAAGACACAATCACTGGTGGTTAAACTCCGGCCCATTCAAGCACATTTTGATGTGGGGAGGCAAACCGACATATCATGCAGATTAAAGCTGGTCTACCAGGAGTTTATGCAATCGACTGGATATTGTCTGTTTTTGTAATCAGCCAAGTGAATTGCACACTCACTTACATTTACAGTGGCTCTTTCAATCATCACTAACAATTTCAAAGGCTCGGTTCAATTAGTTTTCATTTAAATGGCGCCAGTTCACAATAACAGTCTGCCACTGAAACTGTGGAGCAAAAGCGTCGTTAGATTTATAGTAAGGATAAGGTCAAGTTACATATTTAAAGACATTTTGTGCTTTACTTTAGTGGTAAATATTGTACTTTGTACTCAACTAAATGTAACTAAAAGTTGCATTACTTCAGCTACAACCTTATACAAAACCTACGAGTCTTACAATAAACCATGCGACACATGCATCATGATAAATAAAGCCTGAGCTTCGGGAATTAGCTCATTTAAATGGTTAAACATCTGTAGTGAAAGGGTTACTAGACTTTATTTCATTTTTTTTATGTCACCTTTATTTATTGTGATACTGACATTGTATCCTCTGTATGCTTTAACCACGGGTTTTGTCTTAAACAGAGACAATAACTACATTTTGGTTCTAAAATCTTTTTGTGCTTTTCTACCAGACTCAGACTGTTCAAATCTCACGTGTGCCATCTCCATCCTAAACTTGCAATGTCTTTCTGAACTCCACCCCTGCCATGAAAATATGATAGGAAGATAAGCTGCTACTTTATAAAGGCAGTTTTTCTTGGATTTGATGCTTTGTGTTCCTTATATTACATTTTGACAGTGCACTATGAAACATACAGACATATACAGGATAAGAAAACAAAACATACATGCAAACAAAAAACACATCATCATAACACAATTTACACTTCATGTCAGGATAAATACTAATAACATAGGATTTGCATAACATAACTTTAAATAAACTATTAATGCTACAGCACAAAAATGACGATGTCGAACTGAAGTGGCCAAATCAGGCGGTCAGATTTGACTTTGATTTTCTCATCAGTTATAATTCATTTACTGTGTTTTATATGCTACAAATGTGGAGTTTGTTGTGCTGAATGCCAGATATCATAATGACAGTTGTTTCTTTACAATCAGCACGTAGCAGAAGTCTAAAGAGTTGAAATAATAATTTGACAAACTGTCAGTGATTACCATGAAAATACAAATTAACAGTGTTTTTATGTTAAATATGAAGAGCTAAGTTGGTCAGATGAACAAATAAAAGTGAGATTGTTTACTCTTTACTATTATATTAAACACCGATTTTTGGGAACTACTAAAATGCTGAATAATAAGTATCATCGCTATTCTTATTCTCATCAATGTGTGTATGCTGCACAAGCGTATTGCATTATGTACAGTTTTCATACACCTGTCACCACCAGATAATAACTCTGGTGATAATAGACTTCTGCTGCTGCACGGCGGTCGTCTAAACAAACATTTGACAAGACAACAGACTTGGTAATGAGAAAACACATAGATGGAAACATTTTCTTTCTTTAAATGAGGCGATGAAGGCTGATGTTTGTTTAAAACAACTTCTAAACTCGGATCAATTCCCATCTCCAGATGCTGACAGAGATGGAATTTGCCCAGATGCATTCAAGCGTCTGTTTCTGTGCGTCTGTTTGCAAGCTTCTGTTCTACCCTTATCTGGATAACATGCAGACACCACAGTCCAATCACAGGCAACCTTTGATGTAATATATGCTACAAGCAAAGGTCAGTTGATGGCCAGTTTTTTTCTAGGCAAAATTAAAGCTCTTGCAAAGAGCACATAAGGAAAGTGCATGCTTTTTTTTTCTTTTTTGCTTTGTTTTTACAGCATAGTGTGATCTAATCTAAATTACTCCTTTGAAAGCCTTTTATTTTTCTTTTCATCCAAAGCTCATGTCTCACGTAAAGCTTTGTTAAATATGTTTGCAGAAAATGTGTTAATTAGAAAGAAAGAAAGAAAGAAAGAAAGAAAGAAAGAAAGAAAGAAAGAAAGAAAGAAAGAAAGAAAGAAAGAAAGTTAACAACTTTATAAAAACATATGCAAATTTGGGGGATTAAATCAATAAAAAATTCAATACAATTTTTATTTAAAACATGTAAGTGACAAGCATTGATAAGCATAAAAAACGGAACATGAAACCTGGGAAAACCTTCATATTCACATTTTAAACATCTGTTTTGATCATACGGTCTGATATCTACACGAACTCTATAAATAATACCCTACAAATAGTTTACACTGGCAATACTAACCTGTACCTTTGCAACTGTGCACACAATATATTAATCATTGTTATAAACATTAAACAGTTTTATATAACACTCATACACTCTGAATGTTTTAACATGCATAACTCAATGCACATTATATTCTGACCATTATTTTCACACGCAACATAATAATTTCGTTCCCCAGGGTAACCAGTGTGTTTCACAGTGTTTAAGACAATACATTTTTTGAGTCTTGATAAATATACCTTCCCCATACACAGCCTTCACAATCACTAATTCTCTGATATCTCTTTCCACTTTAATTTAGTGATTTTTCAGGAGAGGAATTGGCGCCCCCTACTCTTCATAAACTGAACTGATATACAGAAGGGATATTCTAGGATTAATCACAGGGGGGCGACTGTAGACCAGAAATAACACTGCTGTTCACGAATCAATTATCAGGTCAGAAACAACCAAATAATCTGGCCAATAATCTGGCTGCTCCGCATTAATCTGTTATGTGTGATTAGTAGGTGAGAAAACAGGTTGGATCATAACAGCACTTAAGCTGATGACAGGGTGAAGTACAAGAATCCTACCTGCCCAGAAACACACACCAAACACACTGTTGGTGGGTTGTTGTTTTTTTCTTTAGTGGTTATCAATGAAAATCTTTATGCAAACCGACACTTGCATGCGTTCTGTAGAAAACATGTTATGTAACACTTTGATAAATAAAACACTGACCTTTTTGATAAGACGTTTTTGATAAGATTCTGATCTCTGTAGGCAATATGGTTCCTCTACAAATCCTTTATTAACTTGTTTCGCTGATGAGCTTGTGGCTCCTGCGTTTCTGTTTTTTGTTTTTGTTGTGTGTTTTTTTAAAGGTACACTTTTTGCACGCGTCTAAACGTGCATTTCAAATGGGACAAACACGTGGTGCAGCAGGCAGCTGGGGTGTTAAAAGTGACTGACGTTTCTCCTCCTTTCCCACCTTCAGCAATATTTGCATGACACTTTGTATGCATGTATCACACTTTGGAAATGTAAAGGTTCTTGTGATACAACATTTTCAGTTCGTAATGTGCTGTATTATGTGGGTCAGGCTGGATCTAGATTATTTTCTAGGAAGCATTTTGAAAGGAATATAGGTCATTTTTAAAGTGTTGCTTCAAAATTGTAAAAAATAAGACAAATATACACCAATAGAAATCATATGTAAATATCTGTGTTTGCAGTGGGTGTAAAATAAACATAGTTTTTTGTTTGGTTGTTTTTAATGATTAAGCTACGTTAGATTAACGTACAAAGTTTTCTCTTAGGTAAGAGAACTGTAGACTCTATGCCTCTTAATAATTAAGACTTGCAAGAACTAAGAGACAAACATGACCTGATGACATACTGCGAGAAAATGCAGGTGATTAGGTGTGGCTGTTGCGCTTTTGTCTGAAAACTCAGCACAACTTACTCATGTACATGAAAATCACCATGTGTACCACACCTTTATATTTATTCATTTATAGTTAAAGGCATCTGAAAAGATGGACCTGACTGTCCAAACCGGCCCTTCAGTTTCTCAGAAAAATGTCTTGGAAGTATTTTGCATAATGATTGTTAACACACAAATGTAACAAAGAGGCTCTGGTGCTCACGTCCCTGGGTTCACCCTTTCCTCAAACTGAATAAAAACTACAAACAAGATAATAAGATTAAGTTCAAGACCCCTCAATACAAAAATGTAAAGGACATTAAGTAAAACATAAAGATGTAGACGTGCAGAACCTGATGATGGTGTGAAGAATGTAATAATCTGGATTAGCAAAACATTACTGTGTAATATAAAGATATAAATACAGGTGCATAAATTAGAGCACAGCATGTAAGCATATTTTATAAGGTTATCTAATGAATTAAAATAGCAATTAAAACTTAAGCTTATATCAAATAGCCAATATTCACGTTTAATGGCGTAGAGCACAGACTTGTCAAGTTTTTATTTGTACAAAAAATAAAGTACCCTATTTCATTACTCCGTATGTTAAAGTTTTGCTCCTCTGCTCCATTTTTCATAAATCTCAACGTTTTAGTGACTAGATACAGTAACATTCTTTGTTAGGCTGAAGAATAAAATGTGATTCAGCGCCTCCTGGCGGTTGAAAGAAGGGCCTGCCAATCAAAAACACGCTAAAAGTGTATCGTTTAATTTTTATAACAACATTTTATTTAATTATGTTTTACTGTGGATCTTAGGTTGCTAAAGGCCGCGTGTTTTTTAATATAAATGCACAACCCCCCCCCCCCCACACACACACACACACACACACACCAAAAAAAGAAAAACACACACATACACCCTCCTCTTGAAATTCTAAGTAAAGCAAACGCGATTTAATCAATGTAAGCAAAATAAACAGGCGTACATTTGATTAGCTGCTAGGCTTCTACTCAGAAAATAAATTCAGATAAAAGCTAACAGTTTATCTCAACCTGATTTAACCTGAGTGCTAGATCCAAATCAGATCACTGCTAAAATAAACGTTATCGTTCAATAATAGCTTCGTAAAAAGAGAAGGTATCGCAGTATTTGCTCGCCTTCCCCCACTCACAACACACACAAAATATAAACCCTGGTAAAACAAGTGGAGATGCCGGGGATTGAACCCGGGGCCTCATACATGCAAAGCATGCGCTCTACCACTGAGCTACATCCCCTGTTGGAAATCATGGCGCATTATTACGTATATAACAGTACGCATTCATGAACCGGAAGTTGATATTCCTTCTGTAAAATGAGTCGACGTTGAGCAGGTTATTTTTGCTCTCCTTGAGACCAGGTTATATAATTTCAGATCACAGCTTTAGCCTTTGACCCTTGCAGTATTTCTCTGGGTACAAGTACATTACTGTAAGTTACCTTTTTGAATGGATGAAGAAAAGTCCCGAGGTACTCCAGCTCAAAGGGTTGTTTTTTTTTTTAGTAGTGGTTTTGTAAACACAGGAACTCAACTGACGTCAGGATGGATGAATGGGAAATGTATCTGCTTTTTTGTATCCTTGTTTTGTGCTATTTTTAGCCTGCACATCTGAGCAATCTGCTCCTCATTTTCCATGCTATCTGTAAAGCAGATAAACTGATGGTGGTGATGAGGGCTAAAACTATACTGAAAGACACAGGCACAAAGCCTGATTATAATAATTCTGAAATGAAGTGAGTTTGACACGAGTGGCTGAAAAGCAGGTCCTTCTCACCATCCTAGGTACCCTAATCCTTCAGAGAATTTAAAATAGCTCCCCTCATTAAGTTTCATAATATTCTCCAGGGGAGCACGAGCGAGGGGCTGTCGGCCCCCTCTGGAGAGCACAGTCTGTCCTCACTCATTCTGTGTTTATCTGCACACCCTTGCCAAGGACACCACTTACAGGCCCTGTTTGCTCTGCCCATGTAGGGACAGACCCGACCCATGGGATGCACGCATGGCCTGAGGGTTGAAGGAGGGCTGAAGGAAGGAGAAGAGAAAGGGTGAGAGCCTTTGTCTACACAGGGCTCTCCCAGGATGAGGAGGGATGGACACCCACTGATGCTGTTATTGTGTAAATTGTGTAAATTTGGACTGGTGACAGAACGCCACCATGCTGAGTCTGTGCTGAGTAATAAGGAAAGGCTGACAACCGTTATGTGGTGAGGGTTATCTGGGGACTGTAGAGTGCTGCATGTACAGACAGGCTGTATGCAATATGAGATCCAAAAAGGAATTCTTTATCTAAGGCCACAGACCTCCAGATGTTACACTGGACAGTGTCAAAGAGGAAGACCCCAACTTTGGAGTTTCAAGTGTTTCATACAGTTAGTGTGGATTAGTTATAGTGTGGATTTTTAAAAGAATGGTTTGATATTTATGTTTTAACAATGTTCTTGTAGTCTTAACACTTGCAAAGTTAGATGACCTGTGCATGAGCTTTGGTGGTAGAGCTACCATATCCAAGTAAAACAGAGCTGATCAGTAAGTCTAGCTCTTACCAGATTTCAAAAATATACTTAAAAGCCTTAAAAATAAATACATTTATTAGCAAGTCTTCTCTTCACAATCAAATTGTGGTTTTGCATCTGGGTGTCATTACTACCCTCCACTGGCTGCATTGCAAACCTCATTGAGGCAGGATTATGCAACCTTTTTCTCCCCCATATGATCAAACTGATGTAGACAAAGTATTCATAACGCCACATATTCAACAACTCATGAAAACAGGGCTACAAGCTACTATGAAATTCACTTACTTACGACAGCTCTTCGACTGCATAGGACACGGATGAATCACACTAAACATTACAGTCACCTGCCTCGAGCTTCTTTGGCACGATGATACCACTTATAGATTTTTGTGGGTTTTCTTTTGTTTTTCTGGATAGAGATGTGCAGCCAGTTTTGTACCTCTGCCTGTGTTTGTTTTACCTAAAGGTGTTCGAGGAAGTAGGAAGTAATGAATTGTTTCAACATATAACGCCATTAACACCTTTTTTATACAAATATCAGAAGAAACTCGCAGATTATCCAACTAGTCCTTTAAGTTCTCCACCCCTTGTAATGTGTGTCATTTACTTTACTTCTGGTACTGTTAAGTTGTCTGACCTCCTATCTCCTGGGGCTGCTGTCTTATCATCAGCTGACAGCCAGCAGAAGCAGAAAGGCCCGAAAGAAGAGAGGGGCACCAAAAATAAAGCCTTCATAACAGGGTGAAGAAGAGGTGAATAAGGTAATGCTGGGAGTCGACTCAAAACAAAGTGACATACTTTTGAAAGTATGTCAGATCAGTCGATTTGATTTATGAGCCAAAATACAAAAAGATTTTATGCAAACCACGAAGAAAATAAATTCTCTGAAGATCAAACTGAAAATGTTGTTTAGAAGTAAAACACAAATTGTCATGGTCTGGAGTCTGCGACTCCGTGTTTATGTTTAGTTTATTAGTATTCTGTGGTTTTGGTTGCCTTGGGTGTTTGTACTCCTCTGTTTCATGGTTCATGTTCCTATGTTCTGTGTCCCCCAGTCTGTGTTACGTTGGTGGGTTATGTCATTGCGTGTATGTGTTTCCTGTTTTATTGTGAAGGTCTGCGTCTTATGTGAGTGTTTTCAGTTTGCCTCCCTAGTCTCGTCACGTTAATCACTCCCAGCTGTGTTCCCCACCTGTGTGTAATCTCCCTGTGTTCTCTGAGTGTATTTAAGTTGTGTCTTCTGTCATGGTAGTTGCTGGTTTGTCTGTGTTGTTTCCCCTCGGTCTCCCTGGATCTCTCCATGTGTATTTCACCGGATCTCCCTGCATCTTCGTTTCTGGTTTGTGTTGTTAGTTTACCCAGTTTAGGTTTCCGGTTTCATGTTTTTCCCACCATTGCTGTTTGTACCCACCCTTGTAAATAAATACCCACCTGCACCAGAGCTGCCGTCTTTTGGGTCCTTTCTTCAACTCCACACGGCTTGCCCCGGCAAACCGTGACACAAATTTCTGTTAACACTAAGTCCTAATCGTCTCTCCTGCTCCCAGCAAGTCCCATCAGTATTTGTTTTGTTCCAGTCAGGAACTCACTTTATTGTCTGATTCAAGCTTCAACAGGCAACAAGCTGGACTTCCGAGTGAGCTGAATCATTGCTGCGCCTCGGTGTTTCACCACAGTGTTATCCTTCTCTTGCTGGGAACCTGGGTTAGCTGTGTTGGCCAGGAAAAGAACAGGTTTGCTGTGAAATAGGAACATGACCATGAACGTGAACCCAAACAGGGAGGGGGAATAAGGGAGCTAGAGAGGGAAATACTGCCCTGACCTTTCGCCTATATTTTTTCCAGCTGGTAGTGGAAACTGTGGGAATCCACGAATGCAGGAAAAAGCTCTATAGCCTTAGGCAGAAAATGGAAAACTGTGAGCAAGCTGGTGTGGCTGTGCTGCTATTCATTGCAGCATATTGCTAACACCTTAAAAAGCATCTGAAGCACGTCATAGCGACTGACAAAGTGTTTTACAAGGACGTACACAGGAGCGAGCCAGTGACATGTACTGATTAGTTTGAGAACACAGACATTACACAAACACAAGCACAGATAGCTCTTCCTGAATGTTTGTGTTCACTGTGTTACTGGGGTTGAGATATCATCATCACTGCAGGGTGAATGAGTCTGTGTCTTCAAGAGTTGCCAAGCACCTGGTAACCATATAGGCCGATACCTTATCAACCTGACGTTAGAAAGCTCGTGCTGAACTCATTGTCTGTGACCAGGCAGCAATTACATACCAAATGTCTAAAGCAGAAAAAACTAGCTCTCAAAGAATGTGTGTGAAACATGAGAGGTATGGCACATTTGTTTGTTTGCATTTGAGACATCCAGTCAAAGATGCTTCAAAATATAAGACAGCATTTCCAGCTAAATCAACTATGGAGAAATTTCAAGATCATGCTCTTGTCATTGTGTAAAAGCTTCTTAACTTAAAAACATAAGCATAGGCCTTTAATAACACGTTTATTATAATCTATTCCTAAGAAATACACCAACAGATTTACAATTAAAAACTCTCACACTCAGCTGCCGGTATGCCTGTTCGCCAGCTTTTTAGTGCAAATATCTAGTCAGCGATCACATAGCAGCAGCTCAGTGCATATCTACATTTTGGTCTAGAAGAGCTCCTGAAGTTCAAACTAAGCATCAGAAATTGAAAGCAAGTGTCAGTGTCAGCTATCTCTGGAGTTTTACAGAGAATGGCCCAAAAAAGGGAAAATATCCAGTGAGCAGCAGTTCTCTGGGTGAAAATACCTTATTGATGTTAGAGGTCAGAGGAGAATGGCGAGACTGCTTTGAGCTAGTAACTCAAATAATAACCACATATTTATCTAAGGTAAGCAGAAAAGCAGCTGCACAAAACAGCAAACCTTGAATCAGATATAGCAGCAGACTGCGTGGCCTCACCTACGTTGGCTGGTCTGAGTCTCGATTTCTGCTGTGGAAAATCAGACACTAGTCTGTTGGATTTGTTGTAAACAACATGAAAGCTTGAATCTGTCCTGTTTTTTATCAACGGTTTGGGCTGCTGCTGGTAGTTTAATTGTGTGGGGATATTTTCTTGGCACACTTTGGTTCCCTTAGCACCAGTGAAGCCTTGTTTAAATGCCATAGCCTACCTGACTATTCTTGCTAACCAGGCCTAACACTTTATGACTACAGCACACCCATCATTTTGTTAACACACCATGTCACAAAGCTCAGATGAACTCAAAGTAGTCTTTTGAACATGGCAATGAGTTTGATGTATTCAGGTGGTCTGCACAGTCGCAGAACCTCAATCAAATAGACGACTTTTGGGATGTGGTGGAACCGAAGATTGATCTTAGATGTACAGCTGACAAATCTGCAGCATGGTATCATTTTAATATGGACTGTGTGGAACCTTTAGCACCTTGTTGGATCAGTGCCATGAACTATTAAAGCAGCTCTGGGGGCAAAAGGAGCTCCAATCCAGTACTAGCAAGTTGCATCTGATAAGGTGTGAATACATACAGTTATCCACTTATTTAAAGAGGACCAGCTGCTACTGAATAATTCCCAAATTTATTGCATCCATGTTATAAAATTTAAATAAGTCATTATGTGTTTGGCTGAGTTTCAGCTAGAAGAACAGAGGTATGTTTCACCCTGAATGGTGACTGCGAAGCATGCAGGTACACACCCATGGAGACATAAACATGCGTGTTGCGAACAAGAACCATTTCTATTAATCATTATACAATATGTATTTTATAAAAAACACAACACCTAAAGAAACACACATGTATAAAACACACACAGTAATGGCAACAGTCACAATGTGCTAACACAAAGAGCAGTGGATAATCTCATTGCTTTACAAACTGCTGGGTACAAAAGTGACCACAAGGGGTATTTCAAACATCTAAAAATCCCATTGGTTACACAAAAGCTGCATTCAAAATAGCAAATATGATTGGCCGATATAGGCTGAAAAGCAAAAGTCGTCCCCACCAGTGGAATGAAAAAAAAAAAAAAGGTGAAGGGGAAGAGAATGAGGTTTATTTACTATTGAAATGTAAAGTAAAACCACCAGCATCACCTGACAAGAAAAAATTAACATGATGTAAACTGCGGCTATTAAATGATTTGAATATTTGAGGTTTTAGTAAATAAGTCACCCGCAGGGGAAAACATGCAAATGAGATTGCTGTTGTCAGTGTTGTCCAGCATCCAGCATATGAGTAGAAGTAAAAACTACACCGGAAATGATACTGTTTCATATTTTAAATATCTTGTTTATAGGATTTCACCTCATATCACATTTGGGCCCCTAATATGTTAAAAATTAACTGCAAAGGCCTCACTAAAACTGGATCACACAAAGTTATTGCAAACATGTTGTGTCTGTGGTTCAAATTCCATTCAGATGGTGACATAACCGGTTTGTTGCATCAGATTCCTCTTTCTCATTCTCTTGATAGTTTAAATACTTTCATTTCTACATCCTACTTTTTCCTAGTCCTATATTAAAGACGTGTGAAAACAGACCCAGAGTCAGTTTACCTCCCCCCAGCCAAGCTTTCAAAAACCACGGATGCTGTTCGTGGAAGCTGATTAGAGTTCAGATTCCCAGTGAAGTCACCCTTTCCATCTGGGTGCAGGTTTACGGCTCATCTTGCCCAGCCCCCACCCTGTCACCAAGTAGACCGGCTTGCATCGGGTGTAATATTCTGATTGGCCGCTTTCTTTGGCGTGGGCGGGGTGATAGGCGTGGCTCTGAGTGATCTCACAATCAGCTGTTTTGTACGCTCTACATTCTGATCCGAGGATCAGCTGGAGGCAGCAATAAACAGGAAAATCTGCAGCGTAAAAACTAGAGGAAAGGAGGGGAAAGCTGCAGATGTTATGATCTGAAAACGTCCGTGTAAACATTTTTACACGAAGCCCTTCTTCTAAGAAGAAAGCCTTTTATTTTTATATAATGGTGTTCTAACTACCTCACATAAAGGCTATCTAAAGCTATGCTTTAAGAGTTGTCGTTTCTACTGTGTGTGAGATCTCGTTTACAACTTGAATAACACTGCAAGGGCAGGTAAGCTATTTCATTTTCTGTATTTTTTTATCTCTATTTCTTTTTCCAGATTAAACGCTCGGTGTGTTTTGTGTCTAACTGTGCTTATAAAGAGGCATCAGACTAACCTACATCTTTGCAATTGAACCTGCTGCTTTCCTTTTAAGGTTATTCATAAAAAAATACCCATTACATATCAGCTGTCGTGAATCATAGAGATTCTTATTATTGAATTGCATCCCTTTGTCTTGGCCTGCCTTTGAGTGTGTGTTTTTTCTTATACTATGAAATGACCTGTTAATAGGACATGAATAGATGGGGAAGCAGTATGTTATAGGCCCAAATAAACAGCCTTAGTTGGGTCGATTCGACGTCCTGCATCTGCAGAAATGACACCAGCCTGCATATAGATTAATCCTATAGGACGCCAGCAGTCGTTGTTTTGCAAACTGCATCAAATGCTGGTGTGGAGTCGATGGCGGATGTTGATGTATTTGTTGCAAGTCGACCTTTTTAGGTTTTGATTTCCACTAAAAATACACCAGGCCTAACCTGAGCTGCTCTGTCAAATAACCGACTCGCTGTGTATTCAGGAGCCTCTTTTCTCCTGTCTTTCGTGCAGTGTTGCTGAGCCACAACTGTCATTGCTTTGACCCCTCAGCTGTAGCCAGAGCTTATACGGATAATTCATGTTTAACCTGGATACCCTGCGCAGAAAGTCGCGTCTTCTCTGGGCTCGTCGATGCTCTGGCATCGAGGTCGATGTTTTATTTTACATGAAGAGCCTATTCTTTGTGTTGGAAACGTAAACACCGCTGCATATTTTTTTCATAAGCGTTTCAAGTCCAGACGACAGCCGTCGACAACAGCAGCCGCTCTCACACGGATGGTTTTTCGGTACCGTGTTGCAAAATGCAGATCAAACACGAAAACCATGTCGACTGCAAACACGCGATCAGAAAATCTTGATATTTTTCCCCTGTTTGTTATTCTGACCGATTTTCTTTTTTCCTCCGGTCGCAAAATAGGCTGGAGCCTCTCCGTCAGTGTCAGTGGCGTGACGTCAGACGCAGCTTGTTTTTACTTCTCGGGAGCCCCGCCCACTCCTCTTATGAAATAAATAAAATAAAAAACCTCAATCAATAGAGCTGCCTATACATCCGGAACATATTAAATATATACTGTTGTGTTACTGCCACATTTTAACAAATCCACAAAACTTCTTGTTCAACATGTAAGAAGGCTTTCTTCTGCATTATTCATGCCAATAAATAAATAAATATATATATATATATATATATATATATATATATATATATATATATATATATATATATGTGTATATATATATATATATATATATATATATATATATGTGTATATATATATATATATATATATATATATATATAGTCGTTGTTTTGCAAACTGCATCAAATATATTGTTCCTTTTGACCTGTAAGGTCTCCTTATTATCTAACAGCATCAGTGATCATATAAACTATAAATGGGCTACAGTTACCCTAGAGGGCCAAATGTCACCTGCTGTCCCTGGCCAGATAAGGTATCCTAAAATAGAAAAAACAAAATGTGTTATGAAAATATTATTTACCTCACAAGAAATATTCAATCAGCTCTATTTCCTACTGTACTGTACATATGCTCAGCTACAAGCAGTGATAATAAAGAAAAAGAAAGGGAAAATGTAATGAGTGAGAGTCACTTTTATTGCTTTTAACTTTCAGATAACGCATATCTTTCTGCTTTTTTACAAAACAGTCAGCATCATGAATCTTTGTCATTGTGTTAATGGGTGGATTTGACAAGGTTTCCACAAAACATACATCATCTGGTCATTAGCTATCATTGTTTCTTTGGGCCCTTTTGGCAGTGTCAGTACCTATAAGGCCAATCAGTAGCTCTCAGTTGGCAAGCTAACAAAATGGTCAGGGAAGTGCTTCTTACGAGTCCATGTTGGGTGTTTATTGTGCGGATCTCCTCTCCACCTTATGCAAAGCAGCACTGAGGCCTGAAAAACATTGTTTATCAGAATTTACTTGTCATAGTCCCATGACTTAATGCTTTATTAGTCAAGGAATGCATTAATCTTTGTGCTGAGGTATGCACTGCACCGCATCAGCTGAAAGACAGTTCCTCAAAAACATTTCATAGTCATTGTTTAGTGACTGAATGTTTTTTTTCTCACAAGATCTAAAAAACAGGTCATGCAACCCAGATCTTTTTTTAATTAAGAGATAAGAGATAAGAAAGACAAGTCTTTATTGTCATTGCACAGTCATACCTAGTACAATAGTACAACAACATTGGAAACTGTCCTGCATCGGCACTATGCACAACAAAACACAACACAAATAAGACAACACAACACAAGACAATAACTTAACTGAATAAATTTAAAAGAGAATGAGTGTATGACAGTAACTTAATTATATATATAACAAGTTAAATAGCTTTCATCATTTAAAGAAAAGGCTTATAAGGTTTAGCTTTTTTTCTTTTTGCACCAGTTACTGCTTCACTTGATTTATCTCATATCTTATCGTATCACTTCAAGCACCTGACATCAGCAATCCCACAAGCATGCTCTGTATGACTGCAATTAGGATGTGTCTTCCCTTTTTTGCTCCGTTATCATGGTGATTCTCCAAATAAGGACAGAAACCCATCATGCATCCATGCATATCTGCTCCCATGACTCTTTGCTCTATAAATCCTTGTCTTTCACCTTATCTTTACTAACCTTCTCATTTATTTAGTGAGAAAGTTCAGCTTCATACACTTTACATTATAGTCAATGAGATTTCTGGGGCAAATGAGACTGTGGTTGAATGTGATGATTACTTAAATAGGTTATGGCCTGATATCGAACCTCTCCTTTAGTAAATAAACACTAACCTTGAATTCACAAACAAAAATAACTGTGTCAGACAGTTGCAGAGCGTATTGAACTCTGTGATCTCTTGGGTCTCTTTGCCCTATATACTCAGTTTAAATAAAACTCAACCTTCGAACATGCAGAGCGTTGTCACATAAGCTAAACTTCAGGTTAACATTACACCAGTGTGTTCACGTGTAGTTCACATCCTCGTCCTTTGGCCTCAGCACCTGCTGTCACAATGTTTCTGGTTTTCTTTGCATCTTTCACATGTGTGCACACACATTACTTGGTTTTGTAAGAGTGTGGCTCTTTGTAAATATACCTTTTTTTAGTTTTGCCTACCTTTTTCTAGAGGTGGATACCAACACTGGACAGATACTTTGTTTCACTATGTTGCCTTCTTAATTGTGTTAAATAATGAATTATTTCAAAATTAATAATTTCTAAATACACGAAAAGCCGAAAGGTGTGTTTTGTTTTATTAGCTAATAATTAATCACAACCACAATAAATTACAATGAAAAGTCTTCATTCAAATTTGCACAGAAATGCAAATGAATGTTGATTCAACTCACAAACCATGACACACTGTTCTCCCCTACATAAGCTGCCTTTATAGGTTAAAAGTATCAGTATTGATACTGATATCAGTAATACTGGCCCTATATTTACTTGGTATTAGATGAATACCAAAATCTTCTTCTTCTTCTTCTTCTTCTGTGCTCTGCCCATCTGTCTAGAAACTGAGAGTTGATTGGTTTTCTTGACCTAATAGGGGAGGGCAGTGTAGTTATTACACACTGGCTTGCTGATTAACTCATTAACTCCTGTTTCTTATGTAACTTCGCAGTACCTTCACAGTCCACTAGGGGGGCCCGACCCACATTTTGGAAATCACTGCACGAGATTGCTTGTAGTAACAAACCTGTAATTATTATTCGATCGTTCTCAGCTCTAAAAAATATTTCAGCATCTTTCAAGTATTTGTCCTTTTGTTTAGTTTCATCTACTATTACTGCAGTAACTGTTAAAAAAAAACGCATTCATTAACACATTTACCTGGACAGGCAGGCAAAATTAGCAACTATCTTGGAAATATGAGGAGATGTTTAGCTGCTAAGGCCAAATATTCCCTCAGGGGTGCATGGCAACCAAAAACACAGCAGCCAGAAGTAAGATGCCAAATGAATGACAGGCACAGTGTTGATGTGCAGCCCCCAAGTGGTCAAAACATTTTTTTTCAGTTTTCTGTGACCTTTCAGAAGTGTTAAGATATAAAGTGTTTAAAGTGAGTGGTGTTGAAGTTTGTTTGTTTTTTCAAAAAAGCCCTGTTGTTTTATAAACTCATTATAAGATTCCCACCTCTTCTAATTAACACGTTAATGTTCAAAATAATAATAGTAATTTTTTTAAAAAGAGCAACACTTTTAATGCCACTAAGGTTTGAGTTCACGCTAAAAACAATGACTGCATTGCATTTTTAAATAATCCTGACCTCTTTTGTTTCTTACTCTCTTTATCTAATGTATGTTTCATCTTTTCATTGCAACTAATTATCCCCTTTTTCCTCTCTCCCTCTCCCTCAGGCCTTTGCTCCAAACCAAGTGAAACCTTATATTTGCACTACAGAAGCCTGTCCACACCTGTTTGTCAAAACAAGGTCCAGCAAGAGGCTTCAAGTTGGGGAAAAAAAATAATCAAAGAACAGCGTAAAATAGCAACCGACAAGAAATTCAAAAAGGCAGCTACAGCTTTTTCTTTGTGCACCACAACAAAAGCACCAGAGTCGTCAACACTTGACAATGTTTCAGCGTCTTAGCAACCTGCTGTTTGGGGAGGTGGAAGAGGTGGTAGCTGAGCTGAAGGGACCCAACCCATGTGTGACTGAGGCCGACGAGGAGGGATGGATGATTGTCAATCTGCCTGGTGAGTCAGAGAGAGCATTGTGCTGGGCTTGTGTTGAAGGGATGGTTATTTTAAAAGCTACATCAAAAGTGAGGAAATAGTCAAATTATGCTTTGTGTGCTGCTGTGTATGTTTATGATACTGACTAATATATGAAGTGTAGTGATAACAACAGTGGGATGATGAGATGGGGTGAAGTATTATGATAAGGGCGTGGCTCAGCTACACTGCCGCTCATCCATATGGCTGCCATGCCAAAGGTTGTGTTGTCCGTCAAATGGCGGAAACACATAGCTACCTGTGAACATGCATCTCCTTCCACTTTGTTTATGATCTTGATCATGACAAAGACTATTTTAAAGTATGAGAATGTGCTTTAATGCCTGCTCAGAAGAAGCCAAGCAAACAACATAACATAAAAGTACCTCTCAGCAGAGTCAAGGCAGAAATTATGTCAATGACATAATCACAGCTTTAGAGGGTCAACACAACTAATGATGTGACTCTTTTATGTTTCCTTACCCCTCCTCCCCCCTCTTCCTTTCCTCCAATTTTTTTAAATACCCTTACATTCCTCACACTGGTATGTGTGTGCGTGCGTATGTGATCCCTTCTTTGACCTGCATGGCTTTTTGAAAAATCTGCCACATTTGCATAACTTGTGCAACATCTTCCCCCACCCTGACCCCCCTCTCATCTGAACCATCTCATCGCTGCCATGTGCTCAGAAGAGTCTGACTGCATGATGCAGGTTGATGATGAGTCAGGAATCCCACTGATCGCACAATCATTCCCAGAGAATAACTTGTCAAATCGTCAAGACGCACGTACAAGGACTGAATGCCCGGCCCCTGTCCCCCACCCCCCTCACAAGCGTCGTAGGACACATAAAGGCCGGCCACAAGGTGCAGTAGCATTAGTAGACCCTGTGTCCTGTCCCAGCCCCAGCCCATCAGACATGGGTGCTACTACACCCGTAACCCTGCCAAGACGGGTCAGACTGTCCACGCCCTCCTCCACGCCGTCAATGTCCCCAGGCTCTGGGAGTGAGTGTGGGGGCAGTGGGTGTAGCAGTAGGGCAGGCTCAGAGAGAGGCTGCATGGATGAGAGCTGGTTTGTCACCCCTCCCCCCTGTTTCACTGCAGAGGGAGCCACTGCAGAGGCCAGCCCGATGGAAGACTTGCTCATAGAGCACCCCAGCATGTCTGTGTACGTCTCCCCGAGCAACCTGTCCATGGTGTCCAACAGCAACCTGTCTGCAGTGGCAGAGGAAAGCATGGTTAGCCTGGGGGGCAGCGTGAGGTGAGAGCGATTGGCTAAAAATATACCTGCCCTTTATCCACTTTTTTCCCCAGCATCAGCATAACTATGTTATCTTTTCTCTCTTTTCCATCAGAGCGGCTGAACCAGCTTCGGTCCCCGCCACTCACGGCACTATGCCCACCAGGGTGAGCCGTGGAGCAGCTGCCCAGGCCGGTGCTCTGGCCAAGGTCACCCAAGTGGCCAGGGTCCAGCGTAGCAAAGCCCGAGTGGAACGCCGCCATCTGGGGTGCAACCGCATCCAACGCCAAAACCGCACCAGGGAGCAGATCCCTCGCCACACAGCCCACAGCAGAAACACCTTCCTTCACCAGCCCAGCAAGCGTAACTTCTGCCACTAAACTCCCCAGCGCACATGGGGCATTGTTTACTCTGAGGGCATTAGTAGTCACACATGAATAAACGCAGTCAACCACAGCATTTTTAATTTCCGTTGCACTTAAGATAACAGTAGTGTTTTGTTGTTTAGACATAATCTGACTTCACCTGGTAGCTCAATTCCCATTCTGGTGTTATGAAACCGAACCCTCTGAGTAGATATTGTTGACCTTTTTACTACTTATTGTCCGACGCAGTATCCAAACCACAAAAAAAGTATTTAAAATCTTAAAAGAAGCCTTTCGTAGTAATAATAATGCTTGAAAAGCACGAAAAACTTGATTTCTATAAAGTTTCTGTCCAATCTTGCCTCCCCAAGTTCATTCCTCCGCAGTGCATTTTATTTTAGAGAGATTAATTCAGCTAATACACCTCCGTTAAATGTATTTAATTATTTTGGAGACAATAAATTCAAATTGAAGTTTATTTTTCTCTGGCTGGAATAACAGTTTTCTGACTTTTCCAGTGGAAACAATGCAAGACAGATTTTGTCTTTATAACACCAAAAACAAGTCATCATGTCTTCAAAGCTTTATGTTAAAGAGATAAAAGAATTCAATCAAAATATGATTTTTTTTTAATAGTTCAGAAGAGGTGGAAGGATATACCGTGTGTGACGAGGGGGAGAGGAAATTCACTAGACATTTGTTTCTCTCCAATTTGGTGCGCTAATGAGCAAAGTACACGACAAAGCCCAGGAAACATGAAGCAACCGATTTCATCAGAGGAAACCAAATGTTGTGAGATTTTCTCTCTTCTTACTTTGTGAAGGATAACAGCAAGTTGATGATGGCGAGAGCAAAACAGATTAAAGAGTAAAGCAAAAAGACATGATTAATTGGAACATAACTGAATGAAGACTGAGGTGGTTTAACGAGAAAGGTTCACAGGAAAGTGTAACGTAACCCTCTGAGCAGCCTGAGTCCTTAAAATGTAACATCACATTTTATTGGAGAGCTTTTAGAGTACAGCTGCTGCTTTTGCATATTCAAATAGTTGTCGTTGGCACTTCTATAGTCATTAAAGGTGAGGATTATAAATGCAGTGGAAATATCCAAGGCTAGCCTTTGGGTTACAGGGTATGGCAGGTCATAGTAAGTGCAGAGCGGTATCGGTGGTAACTCATTATTTTGTTTTGTCATGTGTTTTTCTGCTTACTTTGTCTCGTAAACAGTAATTTTATTGGACTGTTTCTGTTTGCATGATTCCAACCGGAGAGAAAATCTAAACTGTTCCCTGCCAGATAAACAGAAAGTAGACATTTGGGCTTTTTAAAGTCAACACATTATAATCGTTTCTCCCCCCGCAGATCATAAAACAGCACGATTATCATTATTTGTGTCCTCTGTAAACTAAAGCAATGTGCCCAGCACACACATCAGTCATTCTTTTACACAGTGTGTGCTGTGATCTTATGTTATCCATGTGAACACCAACACAGAGAGCATTTTTACGTCTGTCCCTTTTATGGATAAAAGCACTGTCTTCACGGGACTTTTTTTTTTTTTTTAAAGCCTAACACATCTTCACCCCAGATTCAACACTTTCAACAAATATCATCTTCCTCATGGACGCGCAGCGCATTGCTGATATCTCCTTCATGGTTCTCATATTTCATATTAGCACATGCAGCTCTAACAGTGTCCACTTAAAAATCTAGCTTACTGATATGTATTCAACAACAATAGTAAACAATGGTGCTGAAGTGTATACTGATGTTTGTAAATTATTTGAGAAATGGATGTACGTTTGCACTGTCATACATTTTGTGAGTCAAAAAGTTTTAGCGGTGTGCCGTGTGCTTGTTTTGTTTTGTTTTTTCCTTTTGTGATCATTTTTTTTTCTTCTTTTCATTTTGACCCGGACTGTGTGCGAGGTGTCCCGATCCGTTGAATCCTACGAAAAAGACACAAATATCTGTCATCTTTTTCTTCTTGTAAATATTACAGAACAATTTATAATGCTTTGCTAGATGTCATAGCCTCTCAGAACTCGTGTCCAACGGGACTGATGAGAATCCAGTCTCTGCCGCATCTCTGTGCTCGCTTTTTAAACCAGGAGGGCCACAAGTGGTGTCATTGCTCCATTTTCAGTGTCACCTTGTTGAGATGCACCATTTAAAAAAGAAAAAAAAGATATAGGCTCAGAGTTGACGTGCCATAGGCAAACACTGCCCTCCAGAGGGCCCACTCGACACAGCACCAGCTGCTGTGTAAATGCTGTTGAGGGTCCAGTCTTATGACCGTACTGAAGTGTTAAAAGGACAGACTGAGATACATCGAGAAAATAGATGTCCTGTGTGGTTCTTGAGTCACATGCTAAACCTTTTTTTCTGTCAATAATCCTACAAATTACTTAATTTTATTAAATTACAAATGTTTCTGCTTTAAGGGTGGCTATAATGTATCCTGTCAGTCTCTCAAGTGCAGCGGGTGTATCTGAGGTGATGAGCCTGCACACATACACATCAAGATATCTCTGTTTAGGCTTTCACACTCTCTCCAAGGGGCTTTTACTATTCTCACTGTGCCTCAGAGGAAGCATCTTGTTTGAGGGGAAAACAGTAAAAACAGGTTAATGATGAGAGATCACAGGTGGATTATGGGTGCATGCCAAATCGCCGCAGATACCTCTGATGCTGCAAATTTCATTTACTTTTATTTTCTGTCCTTTATCAGCAATGAAATGTAAAAAGGAAACATGTTTAGGTATGTTGTGTGTGATTATTGCAATGTGTGGTTTTAGGAGGCAAGGTCATTCAAAACTTGCAGGGGAGGGAGTGGGCACCCACTGTGTTGAGCCTATAGCAGATGTGGGATGTGGATAGTGACAAAATGAGGCAGTAGACATATAGTTTATATATTTTAAAAAAAAAGAAATGTACTATAAAAATACAATAGAACATGCTTGTATTTTCCCATATAGTTATTAGAAGAGTTGTTCGACAATATAATCTTTTAAATGAAAGCGTTGAATGTCTGGGGAGTTTCACATGTTTTACGTCGTGCCCTAATATGACGGCAGCTTCAAAACACTTGGGGTTTCCCCCCCATGTTACATCTCAGTTAGTACACCCTCCCTCCCCTCCATGAAAATGAAAGATATAGACATATAAAATTTGATGTATCTGATATCTATGGTGATTGTGCCTTTCACTATTTCTGCATGGTTTTTGTGATGTACTGATTTTTTTTTTTCCACACCCAAAGCGGACAGTTGTCCACTGACAGGCAAGACCTATGCAAAAATCAACGGATGGGTTGTCCAACATCCATTCAGAAAACACAGGTACCCGCCAAAAAGACCCCCCACGACAATAACAACAATAAATGCTCAGGTTAACACCTGAATCTCGTGTCATTATTTTCATGTGGGACCGCAAAAAGAGGTGTTGGAATGCAGTCTTATATAGGAAAGCTTAAAAAGGCCGTAGTACTTATTATTATAACACTCAGTGTTATTATTTTATAGCCTAACATTTAGAATAATGCATAAGCACCTGGTTGAAAGCGCAATAATTGTGAATATTAAACTATATATGGTAAATGGCCTGCATTTGTATAGCGCTTTTACTCAGTCCCTAAGGACCCCCAAAGCGCTTTACACTACATTCAGTCATTCACCCATTCACACACACATTCACACACTGGCAATGGCAAGCTACATTGTAGCAGCTGCCCTGGGGCGCACTGACACACTGACAGAGGCGAGGCTGCCGGACACTGGCCCTCTGACCACCACCAGTAGGCAAACATGGGGTTAATATCTTGCCCAATGCCATATTTGGCATGCAGCCAGGAGGCAGCCTTCTGATTAGTGGCTGACCTGCTCTGCCACCTGAGCTACAGCCACCCGCTATATGGCTTATGACTTGGCATTATAAATATCCAAATTGGTTGGATTATAAAATTTTATAGCTGAAGTATTTAACCAAATAATTGTACAGTGTAGGGTTAAGGTGACCAGATGTCCCTCTTTAGCATGTTTATTCCTTGTCCCCCTGTCCCACATCTGGAGACAATGTCCCACATTTTGACTTGTTCTACACTCCTTCTAAAGTCTTTCTTTTACCAGACGTGTGTGAAGGGAAGACTTTTTATGATATTCAAAACACAGAGGGTCAGTTTGTTTAATGCCTGTTTAATGATTTTGTCTTTTTTTCCCTTAAGTATATTTTTCTGTTTCATGCAGTGGCAGTGACACTCAAAAAGGTATGCTAATCTAGTGATAAATATGAACTGAAAGTAAGAACGTGTTAGCATAGAGAAGAGCAGCTGAAATAACACTTAATATATAAAGTGGAATTTATAAAGATTGTCGTATGAGAGCATGGACACATTGTATTTGTTTGGAGAGAGAGCAGGGGATATATTTGGCATGTGCTTGCTGTTAACAATATAAAACCATACACATTTTATCAAATTTCTATTTGCAAGCTAGACGTGAAAATTTCATTGGTGGCATTGATGATGTTTTCCTCTCTGCCCACCAAAAACACAGTGTTTGTTTTGCATTAGTTTGCTGAGACCTGGCTACCAAGTAGCAAGTACCTTTAAGTACACCTATTTGAATATAGGCAGTTCTTTAAGTGTCTTAACTGCTGATGAAAGTAGGGTTTTTTTTGTAGGCAGATGTAACTGTTTGCAAAAAGGGAACAAGCAAATAGACAGGTGTGGTTAAAGAGAGTACTGTCTGTGGACTGAAACTGGGTGGAGTCCTGTTTTGCTTAGCTTTGAGTACATTAGTCCAAGCTGAGCAGGAAACTTAAAAGGCTGACGAGGATTTAAAAAATAAAATAAAATAATTATGTCACACAGCAGGGTTTTTCATTGTTTTAAACAAACCAAAATACTTTTTATTATTTGGATTTCTCAAAGCTGCCACTAGTGTTTGTCCTGATCCAGCACAGACTGCTGCTGTCTGGTAAAAATGCAAACTAATGTGCAAAATACAAGTGAACAAAAGAATCTAAATGAAGCTTAATTTGGATAGCGCCTCACGTACCTTAAAATGTTCTTGTTTCAAAACCTAACCCAATGACCCTGAATGTTCTAACAAGGACAGCGCCTGCAATGTTTTAACCTCTGAGGGGTTTGCTGCCAGTCAACATCGGGCCCATTACTCCCCCCTAGCGGCCAGGAGTACTTCCGGTTTCTTTCTCGCGGTCATTCACTGTTTATGACATGTATGGAGCGCATTTCTCTTAATGTGTGTGCCTTACTCATACATCTGTTGACTTTACAGTTCTCCGCTATTACTCAGCTCTATGATATGGCAAGTTAGAGCCTGCCCCCCAAAGCTTCCTCCAAATATTTTTAATCATTAACAACAAAAGAGGATCCAAGTTAGAATGTAGAGACATAAAGGTCACCATGATAACATTTGCAAACACTTCTTTGTTTACTTTTTCCTGTTTAAATCGTGCTAACAAGACTCTTATCAAGTTAGTTACTACTTCTCCACAGTCCAGCCCTTTAGTTGGTGCAAGAAGTTTTCAGGAACTTTAAAAATGTCTTTGAGTGCAAGAAAGTAAGATTAATCACTACAGAGGATGTATTCATTAGACACTGGGGACTGACAGTTAAAAAAGTCAAACTAATGGTTTTTGAAGTATAGGGAAACAAAAAAATGCAAAGCTCAGGGTTCACATAATGCAAATAAAACACGACATTATGCTTCGATATAGAGAACAGAAATTAAACTATGTGGTGATTTTTAATATATCATTCCTCCATTCACAGAGAATATACAGTGATTCTTGAATTTGCAAAGCATGCCCCAAGCATCTTAATCTGAACGTTAGAAGATGTACTGTATGAGATTAGATCATATATACAATACGTCAACACTTCACAGTTCAGATACATATCTCAGCAGGAAGCTGCATGAACCAGATCTTCAGACTAGAAACTACAAGGCTGAATGAGACAAGTGAACACAGATAAAATGTAACTCGAGAAAGGGGACTTCAGTTAGTGGAAAATTAGGTCAGGATGACTTTAAATGTATGTGTTTGCTGGGCACAGAGAATGTGCACTGATTGTACATGCATATGGATTCTCTGTTGTGAAGCCTGAAGCTAGGGGCGTGATGGTATAATGAGTGCTTTGCATTTGACACTGTTTTTTTCTTTTTTTTTTAAATATCAGGTTTCAAGGCAACACTTTATAAGCAATGGTAGTCCCAGAGTAGCAGCTACACAAAATCCCATTTCATTTGTGGTCATGGGATTCATTTATCATCAGGAAATGACGCAAAAACACACAGACTTACACCACAGACTAAGAGGAATAAACTGAAGTAGCGACCTGACCTCCATAATCTCCTGGCGTGCAGCTTACATGCTTGGTGAATATAATTTATTTGGTTTTGTTTGTTTTCCTCTGCACCTTGTTTCTGAAATCTGTCAGATTTTTCAAGGTAAGTTCTTTACCCCTTTGCCTCTACCACTATTGGATTTGGTATATTCCTACTGATCTACCACAGTAAAACTTTGGTTCTTCAATCAGTCAACCAAAACTTTATTTCAAACATATAAGTAACAAATGTTCATACATATAAAATAATAACTGAAAGCATCATATTCACATGAAAAAGAAAATGTTGACCATTTCCAGTTCAAAAGAAGCAGGAGGAAGCAAATCCTTTTTAATTCATACCCCTGTCTAGCTCATCTTCTATACTGGTTTCAGTTAATAACAGTACCACTTTTAAATATGCCCATTTAACACACTGATTCATGCTATGTTGATACATAGATCTTTACACATTGATCTATAACTATTTAACTACACTTATGCAAAAGTATTGCTTTTTAAAATAAATCATTATATGTAAATATCAATTTTGTAATGCACAGCACAAAAGTATAAACATATAACACATACCTCATCCATAAACTGCGTTATAAATGTTTTTTTTTTACACAATTTCAACACTGATTCATATCCTTAGTGTCCTTGTTTTAACATATGTATTAAATATGGATTATTTTAGCCCTTAATTGGACTACTTTTCTTTTAATCAGGCTTATTGTTGTTGTTTTTAATATGAAGCATAAGATCCCCCCCCAATCACAGTCAATCTAGCCCCAGACGCTTTGCTTTGAAAGAAATAAACAGAGGAATTTCCCCTTAAGAGATGGCATAAGCAGGCCACTATTGCAACTCTATCACTGAAGTAATTTCATGTCTCTTGCCTCCTATTTCACAGACGGAGGAACAAGAATAGAATAAGGCTTCATGGGAGGGACCGAAGTTTTGTGAGTAGAACAGGTTTTTGTGCACCTGCTGTGACCTGTTTGTCCAGCTCACAAACACACAGGGTGGAGGTGGACGGTGTGCTATGGTCGACCCCTGTGAAAACAGAACTGGATTAATGGTCTTCAGCTGTTCGAGGCCCCAACGCTATCTAAGTAAGTTTAATATTGGTAGGGGGACTGTCGACGAATAATTTAATAATTGTTTAATAATGTTTATTTACAGTATAATTTATTTAAATTATTAGCTTCCCTCGGTTATTAGTTCGCACTCACATGTATATTTAAAACACCCTTATCCCGAACAAGTCCAGCCGGTTATCCTGAGCTGTGGGGCTTTGGTGTGGGCTGTAACACGAAGCTAGCTTCCCAGAGCTGCGCGGTGGTGATTCAGCTTTGGCGACGGAGCTGCGTTCACCTCAGCTCACCTGCTGCTTTTAAAAATCCAAAACAACCCAGTCGGGAACGACTTTTTATTTTAGTATCACTGGTATTATTTGACTGGAGGTACCTTACAACGACGGTAAGTGACGTTAGCCGAGCTCCGAGCGCTTTGTAGCTGAATTTAAAAAAGGAGATGTGCTAGCTTGTGGCATCGCGGTGGTGGAGGCGCCGCGGAGGGAGGAAGGTCCGTGTTTAACCGGCAATAACGCTGTTATTCTGCAATAGTAATAGTTTATGTGTCTGTGTGTGTTATAGGCAAGCATGAAAATATTTAGATTAAGCCATATTTCGCGAGGGTTTAGATACATAATAAGCATGGTTATGAACATGTGCGTCTTTAAGGAAATTCATCCTCAAAAACTAGTTATTCTGCGTGGTTTCTCGTCTTTGCAGGTTGTAGAAAATGCACCATCACTGGAGCTACACATCCGCGTCTTGGCCTATTAATAACATTCCCCTAAGGAGGACAAATGAGGCTGCTGTGATCTTTTTGTAAGGGTGCCAATGTCACACTAGAGATTTACAGATCACGGTAAGAAAACTGTGATTTATTGGGACATTAAAGATAAAGCAGATGAGGTCATTCTCCAGCGCCACAGCAACACTAGCGGTCCATAAAGGTATATTTTAGTGATTTATTTGTGTTTTAGTGTGGATAATAGTAGCATGTGTGTGGCTTACTATCCCAGACAAGGAACAAGTGGGACAGTGAATATGGATATCCTGCATTAGGTCCTCAAAGATAAAGATACAGTACGTAGAAGTCATGCACAACGCTGCTCCAGAAATTGTGGCCGGATACCCGAGTGGAAGCGTGGTGGATAAAGATGCCAATCCAGAGACAACCTTGGGGAGCGCTTACTCTCCAGTGGACTACATGAGCATCACCAGCTTCCCCAGGTTGCCAGAAGATGACGTGTCTGGGGAAAATACCCTGAAATCCCGCAAGGATGATGACAACGTCCTGAGTGAGCAAGATACAGGTCAGACAGAAGTTATCAAAGAAAATCGTTTATCTCACACACAGTCATGGTTACAAGGGAGCTTTTTTTGTGATTTGCTGACTAATAGCATTTGGTATGGTGGTGCTGTGTCTCAGACCCAGATCTGTTTCTGAAGTCGGCTCGCCTCCAGCGCCTCCCCTCCTCGGCTTCAGACCTAGCTAGCCATGATGCTGTGTCGCTGCAGGAGACCAACAGAGACCCTTTTACAGAAGAATGTGCCTGCCAGCGAGATGGCTTGACAGTCATCATCACGGCCTGTCTCACCTTTGCTACAGGAGTCACTGTGGCTCTCATCATGCAGATCTACTTTGGAGATCCACAGGTAGGGTTGCATGTCATTTTTCTGTAGTCGTGTTGCAATGCTGTTGCTTCACTCAAATAAGTATGGGTTATTATAGGATTATGGGTGACTCCACATGCTTCTTAGCCTCCTTACATGCAAGCCTCTGTCATTCTGAATGTTTTTTAACTGCCTCTCTCCCTTTCTGCTTTGTCTACTGCAAGGTCTTTAACCAAGGAGCAGTGGTGACAGATGTGGCTCAGTGTACATCTCTGGGCTTTGACGTTCTTGAAAAGCAGGGCTCCAGCGTTGACGCCGCCATCACCGCTGCTCTCTGTTTGGGAATTGTGCACCCTCACACGTCTGGTATTGGAGGGTGAGTTATAGGAACAGATCAATCTCTGCTAAGCAGAACCACCATTAAGTATGAATTTGAAGACCACTTTTTGCTCTTTTGATGATCAGTGGAGGCGTTATGTTGGTGCACGACATCCGTAAGAATGAGACAAGGGTCATTGACTTCAGAGAGACAGCACCATCGGCAATCGACGAGAAGATGCTGCTGACAGACCTTCAAGATAATGTAAGGAATTACTCTGGAGGACTCTTTATTATACCTATATGGGGTTGCTCAGAGAGCCTTGTCACTCTTTTGATTATTTATGCACTGTTTACTTTGCATTGGCATTTCAGAATGGCTTGCTGGTAGGGGTTCCTGGCATGCTCAGTGGGCTGCATCAGGCACACCAGCTCTATGGCAGGTAAACAGCATATCATGCAGTCCTTTCTTCTTATGCCATAAATAGTTGCGGCTTTCTGGATTATCTGCATTCCTTTCTTCTTGGTTATTGTTTAATTCACTTTGTTTGTGACACTCCTCAATGAAACAAATCATTTTCTTTCATTGTTCTTTTAAGGCAAGAATAGCAAAAACTGATATTTTGAGCTGTTGACAATGACTGTGCTTCTCTCATTGTTCAGAACTTAAGCAGTGACTCATTGTGAATGTACACCAGCTGTGTTTAAAGAAAAGCCAGTAGCTTATTTTTGTCAGATTGTTAAGCCGCAGTTACTCTAATGCTGTGTAATTATCCTGATCCAGAGGCCTCGGCTGTTAAGAGCTAACCTGTTTGATCCGTTTAGGGAGAAAATGTGGCTTCTCAATTTGGCAAAATATACTCTTTGAAAATGAGGAGTGTCTGTATGAAACATATCATATTTGTAAAAGAAGGCAGACTTGTATGACCTTTGATTTCAACAGGATCCCCTGGAAAGATGTCGTTGCCATGGCAGCAGATGTGGCCAGAAATGGATTTAACGTTACTCATGACTTTGGTAAGTATAGGGTAATATATAGAACAAATTGCTTGGTGTGAAATCAGTGGGGGTGTTTTTTTTTTTTTAATCTCATCTGCCTCCCTTTTGTTCTCTCCACAGCTGAAGCTTTGGCAAATGTTAAGAGCCAAAACATGTCGGCTGCATTTCGGGATTTATTCCTACCCAAAGACCAGGTTCCCCTCACCGGACAGTTCACCAGACGCCTCGATTTAGCAGCTGTTCTCGATGCTGTCGCTGTTAAAGGGATATCAGAGTTCTATAGTGGAAATGTGGCTCAGAAAATGGCATCTGCAGTAAGGATAAACATTTTTTTCACCAAGCTACAGATGTGATTATGTAAGTGGTCATGAATCCTGCATAGTCTCAGTGGCGAGTCGTTTTCCCTCTCCTATGCTAAGTCACTGTTATACTTGCCCTCTTGTTCCCTGTACGACTCGGGGAAATAAGGCTTCAGAGAAATTCAACTTCACTGTGACTCTCGACTACCTATCTTCAGATTAAAATAAACACATTTTATAAACTAGAAGTATTGCTTCTTTTTGGAAGTACTTTCATGTCTACAAAATTAAAACATATAAGAAAAAGCTTACATAAATACAAAAATATTTAGTGCAGTATTCAATATTCATAGCAGTTCATGAGATAGCCATGACCTCTAATCTACTTCTTCCTGTTCCTGGGCAATAATTTCTATTACTTTTAGGCCCCTGAACATAATTTTTCATTAGTCTTGCCTCATATGTCCTGAAACGTGTCCATCACTGTTGGGTGTAACAGTTTTCAGTAAAGGTCTAGGTTCAGTAATAACATTACAGTTATTTGTACAGTTAGTCCAGTAATTACTTACAGGTATCGCTGCGCTAATAACTGTAAGTAATTACAAAAAATATATGCCTTTTTCTTCCTGTACACTTGCGCTGCAATCAGCTGATTTCAGTTTGTCAGAAGGGAAATGATGGAGCGGTCTCCACTCTTTGAGGAGTGGAGATGTTGAGACGACTTTTATCTTTACTGCACGTTTTTTTCTGAGAAGAGCAAAATGCAAACCACAGCATTTGCTCTTTGCAAGCATCTGGTAGGTAGTAATAGGTGTGTCCTCATTAATAATAACTAGAAAGCAATGCAACAAGTAGTGTAACAAATTACTTTCTCCGGTGAGTAACTGTGTGAGTAAAATACTGCATTACATTTCAGTAAAATAATGAACATTGTGTAAAAGAGTACTTTTTGGTGTGTGTAAATCTACACAAAATCAACATGAACTGGATTAGACATTTTAAAGAACTTGTTTAGAGCTGGGGATTAAAAACTAGTGGATTAGGTTTAACAAAAATAAGATGCAACAGTTGCTACTTCTTTTACAGCGCAGATTTCTTGGTTGCCAAGGTGATCCATCCCCACTTTGTCTGAACAATATAAGTGATGTCATGATTCAGGTCAACAAAGATGGATGATGACAGAAATTGCTTTTTTGTGATTGTTTCACATTTTGCTCTGAGACTGGGCTAAAAATTACAGATCTCACAACAGAAAATCATTACACGCAATTATTGTGACAGTGACTGGTGTAGATTTAATGATATTCCAAGCAGCACTAGCTTAATAAAATAATTCATTGCAATGAAATTTGAATATGAGTTCTCTAATTAAGCATAAGTTGTTGGGGGTTTTTTTTGTTTGTTTTTTTAACATGTGGGGTAGCAGGCATCACAGCAGGTTATACCAGACCTGATATTTTCAGTCTTCAAATGTTTGTTTGTTTTTTTTACTTTTTTCTGTAAACAAAATCATAAATTACACAATCTTAAATTAATCCTGAGATTCTAAATAATAGGGCTGTGCGATATTACCAAATATAAGATATTTCTCATCCCAATAACGATATATATATATATATATAAAAATAGTGCTTTTTCTGTAAATTCTGTGAATCTCTGGCAAATCGACTTATGTGAAGTGTTTTCAGCTGGGCGTCATGTACCTGGAGTCGAGTGTTTTGACCGATGCATGAAGTGATATATTTTTAGACATAAGTTGTAACAGCTACCATTTTCTTTGTGAGTATTTATTACATGGCGTGCTGCAGAGGAAAGCCTGTTCTAACGTTTGAGTCTAGGGTTTATTTTGAGCACCTGATGCCTCTTTTTTGTTTCTTATCCGTAAACTCTCTCCATTCTCTTTCATGTGATTCTTGCATAGGTGGTTGACGAGGTTTGTCGTGTTTGAGTCCGTGTTGGGATCGGTTTGTGGCATAATTTGCATAGTTTTCTGGTCCGTGTCAGACTTTTCATAACCAAACCATGTCCATGCTACAGAGGTAGCCTCTTGTTTAGGAATAATGTCCTCGATTTGTTTTGACTGATCTCTCTGTTTGGAGCTATCTGGTTCTGCCTCATCTTCACGGGCTATGCTGGTATTAACAGTGTATTTTGTGACAACATGAAACAACGATAGCGTATAATTTCAAAAGATAGATGTTTTCATTTCGTCATCCAATATATTTCTTCATATCGCACAGCCCTACTAAATAAGCATAAGAGTAAGGTAAATGAAATGTTCCTGACTCTTAAAATGTCCAGTTAGTAACAGTAACACACAGGATAAAGAATACTCGCCTCTAAATTTCAGTTTATCCTTTCATTTTTTAATAGGTGAAAGCGAGAGGCGGAGTGCTCACAGAGGATGACATTCGAAACTACAGCTCAATCATACAGAAGCCAGCAGAAATCACCTATCAGGGTAAATACCAGTTCAGCTATTTTCAAGAACACAGCACTGATCTGAAGCAGTTCTGTGAACACAGCTTGTCCTTCCAGTATTTATTTAGTAACAGCCAGTTACATTTGAAGTTGACAAGGTTAAAGGGTTAAAGCTGGGTTGGGCAACATGTTTTTGGTATCATCAGACCGAAATCCGTAACAGCCTTTCAGCATATTGTTATTTAACCGATCTGTAAATGAACTGCACCGCCTCCGGGCTTCAGGCTCTGTTTTGCAGCTAGATAAAATCCAGCCCCTGACCAGACTTTGGCCTGTTTTTTGATCAGATCAGGTGTATAGAGTGAAGAAGTCCATGGCAGAAATGAGAGTTGGTGCCCTTGGCGAACACATTTCCGATGTATATCTATTCTGTCTAATGATCTGTTGGTGTTTCTGAAGGACACCACGTGATGGCAGCCCCAGCCCCACATGCAGGCGTTGCTTTGATCACTGCACTCAACATCCTTGAAGGGTACAACATCACCAGCCAGATGCCGAGGACCACTACCTACCACTGGATTGCAGAGGTAATGCAAAACAGTTTAGCACAATTTACAAAGCCTATTAAATGTGTGTAAAGTAAATTAATTGACAGGATTAAAAAAAATATGTTAATTATGCGTTAATCTTCCAGGCTGTGAAAATATCTCTGGGCCTGGCTAGTAAGCTGGGAGATCCCATGTATGACTCCACCGTTCCAGAGATTGTTGATAAGATGCTGAGGTAGATATCAGCTCCCACTGCCTTTTATATTTTATAAATACAGCCTAATTAAGTAAGATATTTTATTTGAACCCTGCCCTTTCTTTTGCAACCTTCAAGTAAATCCCAGGCTTCCCAACTTCGCGAGATGATCAGTGACTCTCAGGCATTCCCTGTCCAGCATTACACAACAACCTTTACCTTGGAGGATGGTGCAGCAGCGGCCCAAGTCATGGTCATGGGCCCAGACGACCTCATTGTGTCTGTAATGAGGTATGCAACCCTTTAAAAGGACTGTAGGGGATTTAAACAATCCCAAAGATGTTTAAGCGTTGATTAAAATTCATGAATAATACAAGTTAAGACTTTTTTTCCTCACTTCTGCTTGTTTTAGCTCGCTAAACAAGCCCTTTGGCAGTGGGATTGTGACTCCTTCAGGAATCCTTTTGAATAGCCAGATTCTGGACTTCTCATGGACTAATAAAACACAGAGCTCATCACCCAACCCAGTAACTACGACTTTTTTCTTTCAGTGTTAACGGATTTGTTCTTAACACATTTGCAGCATTTCTTATGGATTTTGTTTTCTTTTGGTTGGCTGTAGCATAACAACCTCCACCCTGGGAAAAGACCCATGTCCTTCTTGATGCCCACAGCAGTGAGGCCAGCCGTGGGGTTATGTGGCACATATGTGGCCGTTGGATCATCCAATGGAGAGAAGGCTCTCAGCGGCATAACACAGGTTGCTTGATTTCTGGAGGAATTTGTAACATTCATAGTTATTCTTATAAATGTGGAAATACACGTTGACAGAAGTTTACTTTGATGTTATTCTGATCCTTCGTAGGTGCTGATGAATGTTTTGTCTTCACGTAAAAACATGAGTGACAGTTTAGCATATGGAAGACTCCACCCACAGCTGCAGTCCAACACCCTCCTAGTGGACTGTGAGTTTTTCTTACTGATAACCTCTTTTATCAGGTTTGATCCAAGCATAACAGTGTTGGCTCACCATTACTGCTATGACATGCAGTATACACCATGCAGAGAGTCCTGTAGTACCCTTGCACCTCTATGGCGTTATTTTTGTTCCACTCTTCTGAGCGCACGCAAAAAAAATTTGAGCACACGTAAAAAAAAGTTTGCAGGTGCAAGTGTTGCATTTTGAGGAGAAATTTATTTTGAGTGAAGAAAAGCTGAATTTGAGTGAACAAAATTCATTGCTGCTTGCAAAAAATGTATTTCTGTGTTTGCTATTATCCACACACACACAATAGCAGCCCCTCTCGCTCAGTTTTTGCATTTGCGCTTGCTCACATTGTGTTGCTCAATTCTTTCCGTTATATTTGTGCCACAAAACCAGCCAATCACAGACTTGGATGCAAAAAAATAAACTTATATTTTGAGAGCACTTGTGCAAATATGTGATGCCTTGATAAATCAAGCAGGTATTTGAAGTTTACACAGCACCATTCTCGCATGAAAATATCTTAAAAGTTTATTTTGTGACCCAGTAAGAGTAATATTTCAAACTCTGCCACTCTGTGCTCCTCTGCCACTGCCTCGTTTGAGTTTTGGACGAAATGGATTATGGGATATTGCATTTCGTCATTTCGAGCTGATTGGAGACCAGAACAGCCAATCAGATTTTTTTGCATCCAAGTCTGTGATTGGCTGGTTTTGTGGCACAAATATAACGGTGTACAGAAAGAGCTGAGCGCGCACGGGCAGAAATGTTGAGAGCGCGAGCAAAACATTGCGAGCAAGTGCAAATGCAAAAACTGAGCGAGAGGGGCTGCTATTGTGTGTGTGTGTGTGTGGATAATAGCAAACACTGAAATACATTTTTTGCACGCAGCAATGAATTTTGTTCGCTCTAATTCAGCTTTTCTTTGCTCAAAATAAATTTCTCCTCAAAATACAACACTTGCACCTGCAAACTTTTTTTTTACGTGCGCTCAGAATAGTGGCACAAAAATAACGCCATACACCTCTGCTTACGTTGTCTTTAGGTTGTGTTTTCTGTGTACACTATGCAAAGTAGAGGAGGAGCAGGAAAAGCAGCAGGTACTTCTGCTGTAATGGGAAGCAGATGCTGAGGTTTAGTGTTTCCATGGAACAGCGAAGTGTCTTGATTAAAAGATCAGTCTTCTGTAGTTTTAGTAGGATGTAGCATAAATGGACTGGAGTGGTACTTTGTATAGCACTTCTCTGACTGAGCACTCAAAGTGGTTTTTACTACAAGCCTAATTCTTTCAGTCACACACATTCACACAGCGCTTCCATTCTATACCTTAAAGCACTATGTCTTACATTCGCACACACCCTCATACTCAGACTGATCCATCGAGAGCAACTTGGCCGATGATCAAACCACCAACCTTCCAATCAGTGGACGACCTGAGCCACACCCACCCCCTAAATCTTAAGGTCATATGTGGAAATTCCATGAGAATTTTGTTTATGAATAATAATATAGAATCAGTAGCCAATTCATTAGTTATACATAGACTAACCGATATTGGACTACAGAAGAAAAGCATTGCCTGCTCTGATGGGTCTTGATTTGCGCTGCAGCATTTAGATTCATACTTTGGCAACATGAAGACATGGATCCAGCCTGACTTTCCTCAACAGTTCAGGCTGTTGCTGGTGGTGTAATGATGGGGATGATATTTTCTTGCCACACTTTGGGCCACTTAGTAAGAATTAAGCCTCATTTAAATGTCACAGCTTAACTGAGTATTGTTGGTAACTGTTATGACCAAAGTGTACACACCTTCTGATGGCTGCTAACTGAAGCCAGCCATTGATCTGGCTAATAATGAACCCACAGTTAACATGTCCACATAATCTAGCAACTTGGTGCACGGGCTCTTAAAAAAGAATGAAGCTTGGCAGTTTGATATCTATTATTGCCTGGGAAAATTGTGAGGATGAATACTGTGTTACAAAAAAAAATTATCTGGTTTATACACTTTAATTCTTGTCCTCTGGCTCCATTTTTATAGCAAGAGGGACAAACTACTAACTGAAAGCTTCTAGATAAATCTAACCAATCTACAGCATTTGGCTCCAATCAGTTCACTAAAGAACAAAAGAAAAATGTGACCAGCTAATCTAGGTAGCCTGAATCTATTGGTATTAATTCAAAGGGATCCTAATGTAGAATCACGAATTATCATCTTGGTTGAATTAATAATGGATTGGATTTATATAGCACTTTTCAAGGCACCCAAAGGGCTTTACAATGCCACTATTCATTCACACACTGGTGGAGGCAGCTACGGTTGTAGCCACAGCTGCCCTGGGGCAGACTGACAGAAGCGAGGCTGCCATATTGTGCCAGCCTCCTGGCCAACACCAGTAGGTGGTAGGGTAAAGTGTCTTGCCCAAGGACACAACGACCAGGACAGAGAGCCCAGGGATCGAACCGGCGACCTTCCGGTTACAGATACGGTTCCCAACCCCCTGAGCCACGGTCGCCCATGGATCAGGGGCAATAGTCCATCTCTCACCTACCAGAGCTTATTGACTGGTATATGAGCAGCAGAGTGATGATCATTGGCTCAATCAGAGCCTCTGCTAACTTCTCACTTGTCTTAATCTTGCCCTTGAATCCATTCATAAGTCAAAAGCCAAAAAACACGTGCTTGGTTACGAACATGATATACTAGGTCCTTGTAGAATTAGAGTTTAACCTAATTGTGATCCCACAGCTACTGTGTTTATTAGCTCAACATTATGTTAGTACCGTCTTCTGTCTCACACTTTCTCTTTCTCTCTTGCAGCCAAGTTTTTAGAAGAGGATGTGGAGGGGCTGGAAGCTAAAGGTCACAAAGTTCAGAAAAGAGATATTTTGTCATTGGTGGAGGGCACACGGAGAACTAATGACCTCATCATTGGAGTGAAGGACCCCCGTAGTGCAGATGCCTCTGCCCTTACTATGTCCAATATGCCTTAGTGCATCCGTCCAATTTTACAAACATATAATGCCAAGATAGTAAGACTTACTCTGTATGATGCCTAAAGAGGGAGTAAGAAGGCTGCTGATCAGATAAAAGTAGATAGGCAAAAGATTCTGAAAGGGATCCTCTGATACTAATTTGTTTTGCTCACAAGAATACTAAACTGGTCACCATCTTGCATATCAGTCACTCTGCCACATCCTCACATAACGTCCAGTCACGGTGTACATAGTGTTGAAAATGTGTGTTCAGTACCTTTACCCTTAGTGGCATCAGTCTGCAGCCTGCATTATGCACAGCAGGGTAAAGAAATGTTAGGTGTGCTCATTAATTATTATCCAACACACTCGAGGTCGGTGATGAAAACAGTAATTTTTAAAGGTTAGAAATTATTGGGAGTAGCAGCTAGTTGAGACCTGAGTGAGCGGTTTTATATAAATTAATGAAAGAAATGATGCCACACCATTTAAACGACACATGCATGGTGCAAAGTGCATATGAGCCATCGGATTGCTTTTCATCCTTTGCACTACATTTCACCATTAAACCAGATTGCGCGTGAGATCAAGTGGAGTGGTGAAAGTGATTAAGACGTGTATTGTCACGCATGAACAAGACTGTCCTGAACTGAAACACAGAGGCTAAAGCTTTTACTTTCCTGTTCGTTATATGGTGTGTAACTGTGATTTGATGTTGTTTGGTACAGCTGCTGCAGCTTTAACTGTTGCAAACAATCAGTGGCTCTCTGGACCATTTTTAAGACTAGCATTATATGTTGTACACAAATGTGATGAGACCGTCCTATCTCAATCGATTTCCTTCATCAAGTGGATTTGATTCAGTTTAAAGGGTTTTAAATATCAGTAGAGTGAACGTATTTAAATACATAATTTAAGAAATTTGAGTTGTTGCATCATTTTGTTCTCACTTTGAACCTGTGAAGGCTTTTTTTTTTCTAGAGCTGGGTGCACTTGTTCGTAAATTTGGATTGATCAAATTCTTTAGAGATGGAATGAATGTAATGACTATTTTTATATGAACATTTGTTGTGCTGTACACATTATTTTTACTGTTGGAGCAATACATTCACTCGGCACATATTTAGGAAGGGATGTTCTGTTTACTTTTTGCCTACTTTTGTTGTTATATTAGCCAGAATATTTGAGAAGCCAGCAACTTTTGTAAAGCATTGCACTTGTACACAAAATGGGTTTGATCTTTGCGTCCAGAACGGCCAGTGCTGACTAATCAAATTGGGGTTTTCACCTTGTTTTCTCCCTCACCAGTGCAATATGACTGTTGATACTTGTTTCCTGTACTGTAGAGTGCCATGCCTTAAGGCACACATTTGCACAGTCTGATGTTGCACCTGTCTGGTTTTTTGTTTGTTTGTTTTTTTATGTTTGCATTTGTTGCTGATTTTAACAAAGATCGGCACTGTTCAGACCCAACAAATAAAAAGCTTGCACACATCCTAAACAGTAATGATTGTTTATCTGTTTTTTGAGTCTTCATACACTGAGCAAAACATTTGAGCCACCACCTATTTCCAGCAGATTTTCTTGTAATTTTTACAAATTGGTCTTGAGCAGTAGCTCTCCAGGCTTTTTGGAGACTTTTCAAAGTGTTTCTCTGGACGTTACCACTCATTTTCATTCCTATCTGTTTAACTGAGGAATCTGTTTTTGTCAGTTAAACCATTTGACACTGACCTCTCAATCATTCAAACAACAAAAACCTTAGCAAAGGATTTTTAATTGTATCTTTACATGACTATGAAAAATGCAAAATATAGAAGTTTAATTGGCATAAAATTTTCTTTTAACATTTAACAAGGTGATTCCCAAAGTGCTGAAAATTTTGGTTATCTTGGTCCTGTGTGCAATGTGTCCCTAAAAAAAATTTGAGTAAACTGGATAAGTGGAGGACAGAAGAAGTGCCAGGCTGAGAAAACTACCAGATAAAGATTACCTTTAACAAAAAGAAAAAAAAGGGCAGCACGATGGCACGGTGGTTAGCACTGTTGCCGCACAGCAAGAAGGTCCTGAGTTCAATTCCAACATCAGGTCGGGGTCTTTCTGTGTGGAGTTTGCATGTTCTCCCCGTGTTTGCGTGGGTTCTCTCCGGGTACTCCGGCTTCCTCCCACCGTCCAAAGACATGCAGCTTGTGGGGATAGGTTAATTGGATAATCCAAATTGCCACTAGGTGTGAACGTGCGAGTGAATTTGAGTGTGAATGGTTGTCTGTCCCTGTGTGTTAGCCCTGCGACAGACTGGCAACCTGTCCAGGGTGTACCCCGCCTCTCGCTCTATGACAGCTGGGATAGGCTCCAGCGCCCCCCGCGACCCTGAAAAGGATGAGCGGAAGTGAATGGATGGATGGGTGGAAAAAGAAAAAAAATCCCTGCAGTTAATACATCTACTGAAGCCTGATCGCAAATGATCTTAGTGGAAGGGTGTCATCAAGGAATCATTGAGAAGGGAAATGGGGAGAAAATGCTGAGGGATGTCAAATTATGCAAGACCTGAACTGAAAATCAGTGGCAAAGAGTTATATGGATGCATGAAAGCAAACATTTTCCAAGCAAAGTATAAAGAAATGAGGGGTGGGTCAAGGCTTTTGTACTGTACTGTACTGTATTTGACCAAAAACTGAAGGAATAAGGTAGACCCTGGTAGACCAGGGTTGGTTGTCACATGCTTTTCTCTTGCACAAACTGCTCTTTCAGTACTCCTTCAGTAACCATTCCTTTGTTCAATCAAAATGTGTGTCCTTCTCATTTTTGCAATTAATTGCAACAAAACGTAATTAACCATCACCAGCACTGACACTTTGTGACAACCAACCCCATAGCAGGTTTGGTTGTACCTATAGTTATTAATTGGGTTTCAATAAAAATTGTGATTAAAAAAAGAATGTGTAATGTTGTGAGGGGGTTTTCTGCCTTTCAGATAGAGCCATCAATAAGTTTGAACACCACCTAGTGTTCTGTGTATTTAAACTGTGAATTTGAAGCAGTGATAATTATTGTGACTTATTCTACATATGAGCAGTTAAAATTAGGAATTTGCAGTGTTTTGACAATGTAACCTTTATTAAAGCCACAAAAACAAATGAGAACAGATTCCACATTCATGAGTGTATTCTGAAGTTTTGTATCACTGATATCATTAAAACAGCCAGAATCTTTTTAAAATCTTTTTGTGCAGGATTTTTACCACAGGTAATCTACGGAATAGTAAACAAGTCAGTGTAAACATGTCAGAAGAAGAATGAAAGTCTGGATGGATGCTCAGTTATACATGTAAGGAAAGAGATGTATTTTAAAGTTCTAAAGATCTAGCAACCCTGTAACTTACCCAGGTCAATTATGACAAATGTACACCCCTGGACTGGTACAATATTTGTGAGATTATTTTTTTCAGACAACAAATTGGTCTGGCTATTTGTGCATGACTTAACACAAACCATTCTGCCAACCAACAAACAAAAAGATTTGTCATACCTGTGAGAACCAACCCTAAGACCAGTGAGACAACCATCCCCAACTGACCTCTTGTTAAACATTTTAACTTTTCTACCACCACGGCTTGTGAAAAACTGTTTCAAAGCAAAGCTACTGCTTTGAGCTTTTTAATAAGTGTCTATTTTTAATTACTAATATTATGGGATCTTTTAATACCAAAACAAAACAAAAAATAGTCGCACCAATTAAAATTACAAGATACAAGTGCAAATGTGTGATACTGACAGAATTCCATAGTGCTTTCTAATGTGGTAGTAACAAGTAGTGACAACCCCACTACTCTATTTGACAGAAAATGCCCATTTAAAATTATTCAGCTGGTATTTTACAAAACCGAATTATAAAATAATAATATTTATTATTATTATTACAATTTTAGAATGATGTAAATTATTTTTATTTACTTCAGTTACCTTTATTACAAAAAACGTTGTTACTTCCTCTGTTTTTATTTTGAAAATCATCGCCGGAAGTTGTAACTTGCTGTAAATTTACACTGTATTTGATTCATGTTTTGTTAGCTAATCTAGCAAGCAGATGCCGACTGCTTCAACTTATTTTCAGATGAATATATGTGGTAAGGCTTTTGCTTTTCTTACGCCTATTTTACTTATCATATGTTGTAAGCTAAACTTAGGGAATTGGAAAGCTAATGCATTGCGTTTCAATGCATTCATGCTGAATTACCTTCTGTGCTAACCAGCTAACGTAGCTAACGATCGCTAACTGGAGCCTATGGAGAAGCCAGGGGGAACAGCCTTGACGTTAATTTTGACGTCTTTCACAGTGTGGTGAAAGCCGTGTTACTTTCGGCTATTAAATGTGCTCAAGAGGCCAAGAAAATGCATAGCAGCATAGGATATGGGCAATCTGTGGTCGCCCTGCGGATTTTGATCGCTTTACGTTAGCTTACGGTATGTTTGCGCTAAGGCCTGTGCCACGGCTGGGCCGTTGATGTAAAGCAAGTTACGGTTCATGGCAGTAAATTTATGTGTTGTAACACTTTAATTGGCAGTGATGGAAATTAACCTATACTTCAAATAACTGTACCTCTTACAGAACAATCTTCTGTTATTTGACATGTCTTCGATAATAACTTCACCATCACCGGTCAAAGTGACGTCATTGTATTACAGGTGTGTTAACGTATGATTTGCAATGATGGCCATTTACATACTTGACGGGAATTTATAGGTCTTTGCTGTACTGTGCTATTGTCTTGAGCCACTACTCATTTCTGTTCAGTTTGCTTGAGAAATGGTGCAGAGATTTAGTTAAACATGTGGAAAAATACAGTATATGAGGTGAAAGCAGAGTTTGTACAATTCTAAAAAGCTTGAAAGTCAACATCTGATATGACCACGTTTATTCTTCAACACAGCCTGAACTCTTAGGCAAGCTTTCTTTTAGGCAAGTAATTTCCTTAAGTAGCCTTTAGGAATAGGTCTATGGAACAGAGCTAACAACCATGCCACCATGCTATTGTATAGTGGATCAAAATCTGACGGTGCTTTTCCTCAATGCAGCCCTAAACCAAGACAGAGTGGTCCACCGTGTTTGACAGATGGTTGTAGATACTTTTTTCTCTCCTGACTTCTCCCATACATTATCTGCCATTTGACACAGAACAGGGCTGTAGACTAGCCTTTTGCCAGGTTGCACTGGTGCGTCTAACTTTTTTTTTTTTTAGGTGGATCAGCACAAAAGAACAGCTTGATAGCTTATGGACTATCCTCCATTGCAGTGCATCATGTTGTTAGCTTTACTGTATCTTATCAGGGAAACTGGTCAAGCCACTCTCTTCGAAATGTATACACTTTCCCCCTTTTACTTTCAGTAGGCTCTGGCCCGGAGTTGATCGTATGTGGCTCATTATCTGATGCCGTCTCCAGACCAGTATTAGACATAACCTGAGAGGATGATGGGTCCGTGTCAGAACACTGGCTATGAATTTTGGACGGATCGGGCCTTAACTTAACGAAGAAGTTATCAAGCGTTCTTTTCATCTTTTCTCATTACCCACAGCTACATCCACTTCTATCGGGCCTAGGCTACTTACCCCTTTCTATCCACCTGCACTTTCAAATGTACACACACACACGTAGGCCTACAGGAATATCTGGACCACGGCCAATCAGAGAGGTCCTGCACCCTTGACTATCTCTGATTGGTTTAGACCACGATATGGGCATAATGTGTGTCTGTTGCTGACCACGCAGAGACTTTTTTTTATTTACTCGAATGGTTGGTCGCACTGGTGCAACCTAGCCTAACCCAATTTTTTTTTAGTCACACCATTAAGAAATTAGGTCGCATGTGCGACCAAATTGGTTGCACTCTAGAGCCCTGCAGAACTTTCAAATTTCGGTTCATCAATCTGTGAGTTCATCACTCTAATTTTTGGTCCATTTCAGGCGTAATTTGGCATACCACTGCCTTTTTTCCTCTTTTCCCTTTCCTTAAGAATGGTACTGTTTTTTTGCAATATGTAGTTCAGTTTAGCCCTGTCACTTCTGTTGTACCCCAGATTTTTAAGGACAGTTTTTTTGTTTCACCTCAAACAAAACAAGATGTCTCCTGGGAACAAATTATGTTTTTGCAACAGGCTGCTTGCAACAAAGTGCCTTAAGATACATTTTAGACAGGTTCTTTGCTGTTTGTTATGTGTAGACACAACACGGGTCATTCCTTTAGTTAGGTGCCTTTTTATGTTTGAATGATTCATAGGTCAGTGTTAATTGACTTCACAAATAAAACCACATTCTTCTGAAATGGTCATGGACAGTGAATGAAAAAGCCAAAGACCAGTGAAAATCTTTGAAAGACCTTCAGAAAGCCTGGAGAACTATTGCTGGAGACCACTTAAAAAAAATAAAAGCAAGTGTAGCTCCATCCTTCTATTTTCGTCCACTTAGCAGGGTTGTTGGGGGTTCTGGAGCCTATCCCAACCTGCGATAGGGCTACAGACTGAGTACGCCTTGGATAGGTTGCCAGTCTGTCGCAGGACAGACAGAGAGACAGACAATCATTCACACTCAAATTCACACTATGGACAATTTAGAATTACCATATTACTAGTTAACCAAACCTAACTGCATGTCTTTGGACTGTAGGGGGAAGCCAGAGTACCCAGAAAGAACTCACACAGATGTGGGGAGAACATGTAAACTCCACTCAGAAACTGCTCAATGTGACAGCGGTTAGCATTTGTTACCTCACAGCAAGAAGGGCCTGAGTTTAAATCTACCATCAGGCCAGGGCCTTTTTGTGTAGTGTTTCCAAAGAAAATATAAACAAATGAGGGGTCACGCAACTCTTTTTCATAGAACTTTGTGTCCTTACCTTGTTTCCCTTTAAGATTGGTGCCTACCACCTACAGCTGAGCCATCAAGCATATATATTATACTAATATATAATACATATTTAAAAAAATTCAATTATAACTCACATTTTCAGTTATTTGTCACAAACACTGATGCTGTCCAGTTTATTTTATTTTTTCAACTGAGACATTTTGGATTATAAAATGAATTTGGGATTATTTATGTATTTAATCTTTTTTCTGAACCAGTGTAGTTAGTTTGGTTTGGGTTTCAACAGAGGTCACATATCAGTTAAAATAGTTAAAATGTAAAATAAAATAATTGGCTGTATACTGTCTATCAGGCATCATGTGGCTTAACATAAACTTTGTGTCAGGCCTACCCTATTATACTCTTAATCTATGTCTAATGTGTGATTGCAGCATAAAACAGCTCATACGCCACTCCTACTAAGAAGGGAGGATGGCACACCACCGCACCCCACCTGAGACATCCCAGAGGACGGAGTACCTAGAGGCTGATAATGAATCCGACAGGGACTCTGGTGTTGGGGATGATGCAGGAGAGGATGCTGACAGTTGCCATGAAAGCACAGTAACAGAAGAAGAGAAACTTGAGAACCACGATGGCGGGGAAGGAAAAAGTGGGGAGGGAGAAGATTTTACAGTCTTTGTTGCCTTTCAAGGAAATATGGATGATGAAGACTTCATTCAGAAACTTGAGACAATCCTCAGAGGGATACCAAACGTGCTTGATATGGGTTAGTTCTATTTCCTTTAATGCTTTTATTTTGAAAAAGTTATTTGTGTTTGACAATTTGCATTTTAAAAAGCTGCTCATTAATAGATGAACAAATGCAAACTTTCAAGTGCTACTGAAAGTTGTTTCTACTGATGTCTGCATTTATATCAGTCTTGAGCAGAATCCACTTGGATCTTTCCATGTTTCTGATTGTAATGTTGACTCTTAGGGGTCTGTTGACACTTGACAATATAAAATGGCATTCTAATGTGATGAATCTTTAACGATCTATGGTACACTGACTTTGATTCTGTCTTGTAAAACAAGTTTTACAAGGATTGCAAATGCAGACATGTTACCATTTGTGTCCTGGTCTTTCCCCCCCAATAACCAGAAAAAAAATTCCCTTCTGTGCACTGTAATTGCAAGACCACCTCATTAATTATTGCTCCTCTAGGCCCTGAGCGGCTTCAACCACAGCATGTGGAGCCGTGGAACAGTGTGCGGGTTACCTTCAACATTCCTCGGGATGCTGCTGAGCGTCTCCGTCTGTTGGCCCAGAACAACCAGCAGCAGCTCAGAGACCTGGGGATTCTCTCTGTCCAGATAGAAGGTAACGGCACAGTCCTCACGGTTCACTGCACGTCAAAGCAGGATGCATGAGACCATTTTTGTCGATGGCACTTCAATATAAAGCATGCAAACAGGACTTTCTGTACAGATTAAGTTACTTATTGTTTCTGTCCATTGATGTTCAGGGGAAGGTGCCATCAATGTGGCTATGGGACCAAATCGAGGACAAGAAGTCAGGGTGAATGGACCAATGGGTGCACCTGGTCAGATAAGAATGGATGCTGGTTTTCCTGGTCAGCCTGGTCCAGGTATTACTTTACTCAAATTAACACACAGAGTAGCCATAGGAAGTTCTTGAAAATTTGTTTAATATTTCTTTTACTAGTTTTTTGAATAAATTACAATTTGTATTGGATACTTCGTTTTTGGTTCTTGTTATCCCTAATGTGGTCTTGTTAGTAATTGTGAATTTGTTTTGTTTTCAAAGAAGTATTTACACATTTTTGTATTATTTTTATTTTTGTATTTCATAATGAATAAATATGCTTATATTTCCTCTAGGAGGGGTTCGAATGGCTAATCCATCAATGGTTCCTCCAGGGCCTGGCATGGTAGGTCAGACTATGTTACCAAGTAGTAGTGGACAGATCCACCCTCGACTTCAGAGACCACCTTCACAAACAGGTTCAGGTTTCTTATTTCTCTACATGTTGCATTTTAGGATATGTTGCATTTTATACTGTACTGTAACAGGAAAAATTGCACCTTCCTGACTCACAGATGCGATGGATCCAATGATGTCAGTCCAACAGCAGCAACAGCTTCAGCACCAACAGGCTGGTCCCCATGGCTCAGGCCCCATGCCTCCTCAAGCTGCACATCACATGCAGGCTCTACAGGCTGGGAGACCGCTCAATCCTGCTGCACTGCAGCAGCTACAACATCAGCATCACCAGCAGCAACAGGCTCAGCTCTCCCAACTTGGACCTAGACCTCCATTCAACCAATCAGGCCAGATGGCTGCGCCCTCTGGCTGGAATCAGTTGCCTCCTGGTGTCCTCCAACCACCCACAGCCCAAGGAGGCCCTGCCTGGAGAAAGCCCCCACCCCAAGCACAGATGGTTCAACGCCCACCTTCCCTTGCTACAGTTCAGACCCCCAGTCATCCTCCGCCCCCCTACCCAGTTGGCAGCCAGCAGGCTGGGCAGGTATTCGGTGCGATGGGACAGGGACAATTACAGCAACAACAACAACAGGCTGGAATGGGTCAGTTTGCTGCTCCCCAGCCTAAAGGTCAACAGCCTGCCACTGGTGTTGCAGGGCCACCAAGACCCCCTCCACCCCTACCACCAACTACTGGACCACAGGGTAACCTCACTGCCAAATCCCCTGGTTCGTCCTCATCTCCTTTTCAGCAGGGTTCACCAGGGACACCACCTATGATGGCTCAGAGACCTACAACTCCACAGGGCTTCCCCCAGGGTATAGGTTCACCAGGAAGGGCAGCCCTCAGTCAACAGGGTAACATGCAACAGGCATTCATGGGAATGCCCCAGCATGGACAGCCTGGGGCCCAAGTTCACCCAGGTGAGATGCTTCATAATTATTTATTGTCACACTAAAAACACGTTTTTGGTTATCAGAAAAACATTACGTATTTGGTTCTAAGATGTCTAAAATATCAAAATGTTTTATATATGCAGGTATGCCAAAGCGACCCATAGGCTTTCCAACCCCAAACTTTGTTCAAGGTCAGGTGAGTGCTAGCACTCCAGGAACCCCTGTTGGAGGCCCCGGCCAGCAGCTACAGAGCAGCCAAGCAATGGCTCACACAGGTAAAATGTCTACAACACTGCACACATGTGGGATTTATGTCTTAGGTGCAACACAGTTATCTGCTTTTCTAATACATGGGCGTCTTTTATATAGTTATTTATTTTCTTTTGGCCATTAAACTGTTAAGACAATCAGAATTTTTTACATTTAATAAATATATTTGTATTGTTAGAGCGTATAGTTGCAGAGTTTGTAGTTTAGCATTATTAGATCACTGAGAAACAGCTTAAAATAGTTAATAATGTATAATAATGCAATAATGTATAATAAATAGCAATAAATTCATTATAGGCCTTAACTTTGATTTTGACAAACTTAATAGCGGTCGGCAGGCCATACAGTGCCATTTATACTAAAATAAAAGGGTTCATTAAAAAAATGGCATCAGTAAGTAGCTTAATCTATTTTCCTTTTTGTTAAGAGTAATGTATTCTGTTTACCCTTGTTAAGACCAAGTCACAATTTGGCTTTTTTTTTTTATCAAGTTTTTCATTAAAATATTAGAGTAATGTATTTTAAATTATTTATGCTATGGATCCACCTGTGCCGTTTCTGATAAAGATGAGAATGTATTTGTCAGTGTCAGTGCAACATGCATAAGACTGACACATTGAATAAGAGCACGATCTTAACTCTGCAAAAAGCCAGTGCTCCATTTTGTCAAGCAGGCCTAGAGACCCATCAGCAAGCCCGTAGCAACTCAGCAACCTAGGTGGTTGGCATAAGCGATAACACATTTTCCCTAGTAATCAGTGGTTGCCGATTCGTCGCAGACCGAATCGGCAACTGGGGCTTTAAAGAAAGTGATGAGAATTCACACCAAAATTTAATCGACTCTTCCTTTGGACATGTTTCACTTCTCCAGCAATTCAGATGAAAGATATGGTAGTTTTTGTGTGAACTTCATGTCAAACAAATTAACTACACCTTTCACATAATAGTAGGTGACTTATAGTAGACTAATAGTAACTTATCTCTGGACACTTTATAATCTAATTTAACAAAGCATGGCTCTGTGTGCAGTTAGCAGAAGGCATAATAGCTGATTACCTCACATGAAATCCATTAAGTTATTGTCTTTATGTCCCTCCCCAACCCATTTTGCATTAGGAGCTCAACCATCATCCTCTACACCAAACTCAATGCAGGGACCACCCCATGCTCCACCTAATGTTATGGGTGTTCAAAGTAGCATGGCAGGTTCAGCACCTGGTACAACTGCTGGGCCTAGTATGGGCCAGCAACAGCCTGGCCTCCAGACCCAGATGATGGGCCTCCAGCATCAGGCCCAGCCTGTGTCCTCCTCCCCCAGCCAGATGGTTCAAGGCCAGGGTGCAGGTCAGACTGTCCTCTCAAGGCCCATCAATCAAGGGCAGAGAGGAGGGATGACCCCACCCAAGCAGATGATGCCTCAGCAAGGCCAGGGGGTGATGCATGGGCAGGGTCAGATGGTTGGAGGCCAAGGGCACCAGGCCATGCTCCTGCAGCAGCAGCAGCAACAACAACAGCAGCAACAAAACTCAATGATGGAACAAATGGTTGCCAACCAGATGCAAGGCAACAAGCAGGCTTTCGGGGGCAAGATGCCAGCCGGGGTTATGCCTGGGCAGATGATGCGTGGCCCTTCTCCAAATGTACCAGGTAACATGGCTCAGTTCCAGGGTCAGGTTGGCCCACAGCAGATGACTCCACAGCAACAACAACAAATGGCTCAACTTCAGCAGCAGCAAATGCAACAACACCAGCTGCAACAGCAGCTGCAACAGCAACAGCAGCACCAGCAGATGAATCAGCAACAGTCTCAGCAGGTTCCTGTTGCTGGAAATCCTAATCAAGTTATGGGCATGCATGGGCAACAGATGAGACTGCCTTCAGGGCACCCTCTCATTCAACAACAGTTGCAACAGCAGCAGTTACAACAGCAGCAGAAGCAACAACAAGCCATGATGCAACAGCAGCAGCAGCAACAACAACAACAGGCAGCTCAGCAACATCCACATGCCATGGGGGATCCAAACAGTGGGACAGGAGATTTGGGAGTACAACAAATGGTTCCTGATATGCAGGCACAGCAACAGCAAAGCATGATGGGAGGCCCCCAGCACATGCAGATGGGAAATGGGCACTTTCCAGGTCATGGCATGAATTTCAACTCACAGTTTCCAGGTCAGATGCAGATTGCAGGACCTTGTGGACAGCCAGGTGGCTTTCCTGTTAGCAAAGATGTTACACTGACTAGCCCACTGCTGGTCAATCTGCTGCAGAGTGATATTTCAGCCAGCCAATTTGGACCAGGAGGAAAACAAGGAGCAGGTGGGGGAAATCCAGCCAAACCCAAAAAGAAGAAGCCAGCACGCAAGAAGAAGCCCAAAGAGGGAGAAGGTCAACAGCAAGTAGAGGGACTTGGGTAATAATTTGTACTTGTAACAGTTTTTGCCATGGGATGCAATTTATTTTCATCACTCATTGGTTAATTGTCTAATTGTTCAACAATTTCTTTCTCTTCTTAGTAGTCTTGAAGTGGCTGCTGGCATGGAGGATGCTGAACTGCCAAATCTTGGTGGTGAACATGGTATGGGCTTAGACAACGCAGGCCAGAAACACCCTGAATTTGCTAACAGGCCTGGAGGTAAATAGCAACATACATTTCTAGTTATTTTGTGCACATTTAAGTTGCATTCAGTCCAGGGTAAATACCCTAACTTTATTTATTTGCAGTAAACTTTTTTTACTGCATCTTTAAAAAAAAAAAAAAAAAAAAAAAATATATATATATATATATACATACATATATATATATATATATATATATATATATATATACATACATATATATATATATATATATGTATATATATGTTTGTTTGTTTGTTTGTTTGTTTGTTTGTGAATCTTTTTATGCTTTTACTTAGGCTTTCCTGGCCAGCCTGGAGATCAAAGAGTATTGCAGCAAGTACCCATGCAATTTATGCAGCAGCAACAACAACAACCACCATCGCAGCAACAACAACAGCAGCAGCAGCAACAACAACCACCATCACAGCAACAACAACAGCAGATGCAGCAGCAGCAACAACAACCACCATCACAGCAACAACAACAACAGATGCAGCACATACAACAACAGCAGATGCAGCAACAACAAATGCAGCATCAGCAGCAGCAAATGCAACAGCAAATACAGCAACAGCAGCAACAGTTGCAGCAGCAGCAACAGTTACAGCAACAGCAGCAACAGTTGCAGCAGCAGCAACAGTTGCAGCAGCAGCAGATGCAACACATGCAACAGATACAAGGTCTCCAGAATGCACAAGGACAGCAGGGAATGACAGGACAGCAGACTACAGGTCAAGGCCAGCCCCAAATGCACCCTCATCAGCTACAGCAGCAACCACAACAGCAACCACACCTGCAACAGCAGGTAATAAAGTTATGTACATTGGTGATAATTTTTGGTATTAGCATAACAATATGTCAGTTCATACTTAGCAGTGAGCCTCATGTTTCTTTCTAGCAACAACAGCAGATGATGATGATGCTGAAGATGCAGCAGGAGCAGGCGAAGAATCGTATGCCCATCCCTCCAGGAGGGCAGCTACCTCCCCGAGGAATGGGCAATCAAACTGAGGTGCAAAGACATCCTGTCTCACAGCAAGGCAACATGCCTGTGATGATCAGCCTTCAAGGACCTGGAGGGGTGCCACCATCACCTGACAAAGCCAGAGGAATGCCCCTGATAGTGAACCCACAGGTGAGGGCCCTGTTGGGACATACATTAACATAGTGCTGAAATTCTCATCTATTTTTTTTTTTTTAGCATTTAAGTTTGGAGTGCAAAGATGTAATATGAACAATTTGCCTTTGTTTTTCCTCTCTACTTTTTAGCTTGCAGGGGCTGCACGACGAATGTCCCATTCTGATGCAGGACAGGCTCCCCAAGGAACTGGATCTGAAGAAGCCCCTTCAGGTGCCCACTCAAAGCAGGACAGACCTGGTGGCCCAGAAATGGGGGGACAACCAGGAAATGGCACTCAACAGATTGTGGGCAATCAGGCCTCCAACACTCACATGATGAAGCAAGTCCCTGGTTCAGCGCAAATGCCCCAGCATACTGGAGCTAGTCCTCAGCAGCAGTTACCCACTCAACCTCAACAAGGAGGTCCCATGCCTGGTCTTCATTTCCCCAATGTCCCCACAACCTCACAGAGTTCAAGACCTAAAACCCCCAACAGAGCCAGCCCCAGACCATACCACCATCCCCTCACCCCAACCAATCGTCCACCCAGTACTGAACCCTCAGAAATTAACCTTTCACCCGAGAGGCTAAATGCCTCTATTGCAGGGCTTTTTCCTCCCAAAATTAACATTCCTTTGCCTCCAAGGCAGCCAAACCTAAACAGGGGATTTGATCAGCAAGGTCTTAATCCAACAACTCTGAAAGCCATTGGACAGGCACCTCCTAACCTAACTTTACCAGGAAACAACAATGGCAGTGCTGGTGGAAATAACACTAACAACAATCAGCAGGCATTTTCTGCTGGTTCTGGTACTGGGATGGTAGGTGCTAAACAGGACAAACCAGCTGGAGTGCAGGGTAAGAGGGCAAGTCCCAGCAATAGTAGGAGGTCAAGCCCAGCCTCTAGTCGTAAGTCAGCCACCCCGAGTCCAGGAAGACAGAAAGGGGCAAAAATGGCTGTCACTGGCCCTCCACACCAGCAGCAGTTGGTCAGTCCTCAGGGGCAAACAATGATGCTAAGCCCTACCTCAGTACCTCCAAGTCCAGTATCTATGGCTTCACAAGTGACTGGTTCCATGGAGGCGCAGCAGACCCAGAGCAACCTTCATGGAATTCAAGGTAACCCTGCTGATGGAGTCAGGGATAGTCAGGGAATGATAACAGCAGAGCAGCGACAGATACCACAGTCTCAGTCACAGCCACAGCCTTTAAGGGAGTTATCAGCACCCAGAATGACTAGCCCTCGTCTGCCTGCACCTCAGCAGCCTAAAACTGACTTGGAACTGCAGGCTTGCACTGTTGATAGGCAGCTGACGCATTCAGCGCCTGTACAGGAGTCCGAGGTCTCACCTGCTATCAGAGCAGCCCCGACTTCCCTAAACCAGTTACTGGATAACACAGGTGTTCCAAATATGTCCCTGAGAACCGTACAGAGTAGTACTGTTAGGGATGTAATGGGAAAGGACAGTCCTAAGTCTGCTTTTGATCCAGAAAGACCACTTCACAGTAATTCCCAAAGCACAGATGTGGCAGTGTCTGTTGCTAATACTGCAGAAACCGAAGCTAAACTCAAACCTGCTGTCCCAGTCCCTACCAGCAGTCCTAACTTACTGCCTGTTTCAGTTCCTGGTTCACATCCTCCCAATAGCATGAACTCCAATACCACTCCCAGCCTTAATCAAAACCCAGTTTCCAGTCTTGGTGTCATTCCTAGTTCAAATGTAAATGCAACACCTACACACACAGTCAGTACCAACACTAATGCCACCACAAGTGTAAACCCCAGTACAATTGCTTCCAGTCAGATTAGTTCTGCGTCCACAGTTAGTAGTAGTTCGAACTCTAGCTCTGCTGTAAACCCAATTGGTTCGGCTACTAAACCAAGCCCTAGTCCTAAAACTGTGACAAGTGTACACTCAGTCATACAGATCCCTGCCTCTTCTAGCACCATTTCCCCCAACCAGATCACTGTGTTTGTGGCCTCAAACCCTATCACTTCTGCCCCTGCTTCACAGCCGCCCACATCTATGGTTTCAACTATGGTGGCTGTCCCTCACAGGAACATTAGACCTCAGGACATCCGGCAGCAGAGCTCAGCATCCCGACCTCCTCAGTTCATCACAACCACCCCTGTATTTATCAACCCAATTTTCCAGGTCCCAAGTTCATCTGTGGCTCCCAATACTACAGTGGTATCTCAGTCAGTCACCATGGTGGGGTCTATCCAAGTGTCAAATGCAAATATCCAGCTTTCTGCTGCTCCAAGCTCTACCCAGTCCTCAGGGACTAACATGACCAGCAGTCAGCCCACTAGAAATGCTGTTGGACAGCTTCAGATTGCCACTAGTATGTCATCACCGGCCCCAGCACCTCCCCTAGGTCTTCAAAGTAACCCAGCAGCTAACAAAACAGAAAGCCCCGGTGAGGCTATTTCTACTCCAAAATCTCACCCAGTTCCACAGCCATCTCCTCATCCCAACCCTTCAGCATCTCCCTTTCAGCCACCTCTGGCTTCTCCTCTTCCCTGCTCTAGTCCTGGGGCTGTTAACACCGTCCGGAAAAGCCCTGTTTCTTCATCTCCAACTGCCCAGTTAAGAAGTAAGCCTGCACAGGTTGCTGTAGCTGTTTCTGTTACAGCGGACTCCCAGCAAAGTCCTGTGGAAAGGCCTGCACAGGGGCACACAGGGGCTGTGCCACCACAGGTCTTTCATCCTCCTGCTAGTCCAGCCATTCAGATTGAAGCACAAGCCCCCCATACTACTGCTGTTTCCCAAAACACCCTTGCTATATCTGCAGTTTCATCTCCAGTCCCAGTTCCTGGTCAAGTCACTGCTCCTACTCAGATTATAAGCCAGACTCAAGCACATGCACCAGCTTCAGTCTCAACCCCAATGCAAGCTGTAACATCTCAAGCTCCTGTTGTGGCTGTAGTTGGTACTCCCACTGGTGTTTCTTCTTCAGCTGTGCTCTCCACAGTTCCTCTTGTGCAAAGTCCAGTACCGTCCATTATTCCAACCCTTGCCACACCTGGACCTGTTCGCGAGGGTTCCCAGACCACATCCTCTCCAGCTGCTAACCCAAGCGGAGTTCCAGCAGGCCAGTCTGACCCTGCAACAGCTGTGGAGCCCTCCATCCCAACAGCTGGAGCAGCTGCTGAAACCACTCAGACCACAGCAGGTAAACGTGCAGCCGTGAGCTACATTAATTTTTGAAGCTGATGAGCACCTTAATGCACTACATGTCAGTCATGTGCTTAGGTCCACTTATTGTATGTTACAAAAAACGTGTATAATGCTAGCTTATGTATGAAGTATTGTTTAATGTTTATGTCTTTTTCGATAGAAAAAGGCTGTTTCTCTGTGCAAATATTCTGGCAACTGATTCCCATAGTGGGAAGAATCCACTGCTTAGCTCCCTATATACAATTACATAGCTATATCATATGTGCCCATATGTGAACAGTTAGTGGTGTGTATTTTAATGTGTTATTTATTTAGATATGTCAATTGAACTGTTTTATTCTTTCACCTCCCAGCACCTATTCAACAAGAAGCTCCACAGTCACAGGAACCTACTGCTACCGAGAAGACCGGTTAGTGTTGTCATCCTTGTTTTTGAGCTGTTAAAATACTTCTCTCTAAAATAGAATATAAGCAATTGGAATTTAAATTGCACGTGAATAATTCCTGTTTTTGTTTTGTTCAGGTGAAGAGGCTTCGACCGGTTCTGAACAGGGGTAAGATCATGTTCTTTGTTATGGTTTGTTAATTGCTGTGTAATGTGTCACGGGCTAGGGTTTTTAAGGTGTCCCTTACTGCTGATCTTTGAAAAAGCTGGCCTAATCTTAAGATTGATGCTTTTGAAGAAGAAATGCTTAGACATTTCAAGCTTCACTGAAACTCAGGGAGTTCATTTGCTTGGCCACGGAGGGATACATGGTGAAATCAATGAGCCATATGGCCCCAGCAATGGGTACGTATGATAAGCATGCAACAATATAATTATATTAATGCATGTCAAAAGGTTGAACAATGAGCAGCCCATCACAGAACAAGTTGCAGCTCTCCCACTGACCTTTATGGCCATGTTTCTTTTCCTGGGGATTGTCGTGTTGTGGTGGGGGGAAGTGAAGCCATGTTTTGTTCAGCACAGTGTATAGTTTACCGCTGTTTTTCCACTTCTATCACAGATGGGCAAAGAAAAGAAAGGCGCCCATCAACTTAGTCTCAAGGTATGTATTTTAACACGTTTGTGCTGAAAAGACACAAGCAGTGATCATGTCAGCGTAGTGGATGCTGTCGGGATGAAGATGGACAGTATCTGTGGTAGACGAGGAAAAACAGCAGAGTCCTGATTGGTATTATATCTTTCTCTGACTAGAGCAGAGTTAACTCACACCGTTGTCTGTTTGGTAACACTTTCTTGTGTTGTTCTCCTTTTCTTTTCCATTTTTTCCCCTTTTCTATCTTGTTCTCCCAGAGCTGCTGTGGAGAAGCCCAAAGGGCCAAGCAGGCGCAGCTCCCGGGCTGAGAAAGAGGTGGAGGAGGAGCCAGTAGCAGACAGCAGCCTTAGGAAGAGATCGGCCAGGCCTGTAACCAGTGCTGCTGTGAAAGGTAATTAAAAAAGACACCGTATCAATCACTATATCCAAGCTGTGCCTGCTACCATTTCCCCGACACAAATGCATGTCTTCTCTTTGACAGAAGCTGGAGCGAGCCCCACGCAGGCCAAGAGAAGGAAGTCTAAGTAGGCACGACTACAGTTGTGTTTACCTGTGAAATGTACTGTAAATGTTTTTGTTTCCCCGCTGTGAATCACTTGATAATGGTTTCTCTGAGCAGGATTATAAATTTTTACTAGAGGAAGAGACCTGTGTACAGATTGTTTTAAAAGGAATCATGCTATTGTCGTGTCCACGTGAGATTGTAGTTAGGTGTGCATACAGTTTGTGTGAATGTGCTTTTTATATGAAATGCTGGATTAATCATGTGAAGATAGATGGTGCAGCTTGTCATGACGGTATAATGTAAAACAAATAAAATTTTCTACCGCTTTTTTTCTGTGGAAATGAGTCATTTGATCTGTGTGTTGCCCTTAATTCACTCTTTAGTTGCTTTAAACAGGAATGTCAGACTTTGAGTTTAAGCGGGCCAGACCAGTAAAACTATATAGAGATTGACAGACCACGTGACTTTCGCGCATTGTTTTGTGGGTACCTGTGGCAGAAATTTAAAAAAAACACTGCATCAAGCGCTAGTATTTCCAGCATCGGTAATCATTAATTCTGCGGTTTTAATCCCTGCATTTTATTCGCCCCAAAAACAGTTATGTACAAAACGACGGAGAACACGGCAGGTCCAAACAAAGACAGACTTGACGAAATGGCAAAAAAAGGACGAGGAAAAAAATCAAAGGAGTGAAATGGTCAGACCCATACGAGCATACAGAGTGGAGTAAGGACGTTAGCGTGGTGCCCAACTTTCATCACGCACCTATTTATTATTATATGGTCCTAAGTGTGAGTGCATACACTCACAATATGTTTAGTAACTTCAGATCCCTGCAACAAGCCCAGGTCCAGTTTACTTTTGTGATTTGGACTATTCCATTTAACAGCTGCTGTTTTTTTCCCCTTTATCTCCTGTACAGGCCAACGTCTTTTCAGGTTGTAGTATTACACAACATTTTCAGATCTAATATAAATAAAATGAGTGTTTCGTAATTCATTCAATTTATTGTTTTTATTTATAACTGGCATTATTGTTTCATTCTATTATAGAATCTTACAAGAAAGAGGCAAAATTGTATTCCATTATGCTTTATTAGCTGCTTCGGTAAAAAAACAAAAACAAAACTATTGCAAAACAACATACTGGAAAATCGTTATTCATCACTTGATTGCTTCAATACAACACTTGGGCACATATATGCGGGACGCTTCGTGGCTGTTTTGATATCGCTCTCTGTCTTAACCGATCAAATCCCGCTGTGGTAGCAGCTTTCCAATCGGTATGACCCCGGTTGACAGAGGGTGGATCGCATTCCAGCATTTTGTAGGCTGGTTTTCCTACAAAACACAACAAACATTAGCCCGCAAAGCCACAGTGAACAAAGCAGCATAGCGCAACAAATTCAGTTCAAATCAATATAAGACTTCTTTGTAACCTACATCAACAATTATATTAAGATAAATTACACAATCACAACTACAACAGAAGACGTACCTTTGTGGAAATGCTTGGAGCAGACTAACATGTGAGCTGGAGTGTTCTGAAACGTTATATTTGCTCTGCAATCCAGGCCATCCGTCGGCTCTTTGTTACTTCGGAAACATGGCTTAACCCTTGTGTGGTGTTCATAGTTTTGTTACTCAGCCAGTGTTCATGGGTCTGGTGGACCCGCCAGAGTTTTGGCTTTCCAAATTAACTCTATCAAACAATTTTATGTTAAATTACTCAACAGATGTTTACTTCATCCCAATTACAAGCCATATGAACAGCAAACATGGTTATTTTTTTCCCTTTACCTTTGTTAGATCACATTTATGAATTAATGTGCTTCTCGTTTTTTGTTTCTTTTTATAAAATGTTATAAAAAAAATAAATCAGTTATAATCAAGTGGAGTGAGTGGAAAGACACAACACATTTACACGTGAAGCAATATGTTTCACAACTAAATGGGATCAGCTGCTCATCAATGGTGACATTAGGCCCAGGTTTGTAAAACAGGGAGAGGTGGTGCACACACTTATCCCACACTGTCCTGATGGCAGCTAGCTTGTCTCTCTGCCGTCGAGCTGGTCTGTCGTCTCGGTTAAAAACAGATAATCCTGGAAATTTTGTGGAAGTTTTCCAGAGACATTGATGCACGGAAAGGTTCGTGCCGGTTTCTGAATCCCACAGGGATTCGGTGGATTCCCCTTTGGACCTGAAAACTCCTGCAAGGATAAGAACCCCAAAGTAGGCCTTTGGGGTTCTTAGATGAATTTGGTCCATCTCCTTCCACCTCTCTCCAAAAACACACCTTCCTTCTAGATTACTGCAATCCAGAATAATTTTCTGGATGGGATCTGGGATGAAAAGCTCAAATGAAGACTTGATGTCCTGCACATGAGTAACTGTCAGCCGTGTTGGCCCTGGCTTATCACAGTAACAGCTCTGCAGGGTGGCTCATTTCTTGGGCAAGAAGACCATTCAATTTCACCAGTTATTGACATCCATATTTCTTCACTTGCTGTCTGGTGGGCTTGTTCTGGTCCTGGAGCTGGCTGCAGATGGGGTGCTCGTCTTCGTTTTGTTACTAAATGGTGCTCAACCTCGTCCTCTTCTTCAAAGTCACTGTCAGACTCTGAATTTTCAGAAATGTGAAATATTCTGAAACCTCTTTGTCAACATCATCATCCGAAGCCTCTCTCTTTTCCAAAATCAATTGGATGGCCCTCGCAGCAGATAATCTTTTGCCATCTTGATCAGTTGTGATAAAGAACCACACTGGCAAAGTCTTATTTATAGTATTATGCCCCTAATTTGCAGGTGGGACAGGGTATGAGAAAATAAAATTTGGATCCCTCAAGAAAGAGGGTAAAATGTGTGGGAATGTCAGAGCAGACGGTGTTGATAGTTGAATTTTCAACAATGTTGCAACTTTGTGCGGGAGCAGGAGGGGAAGAAAACACTATCAGCAGCACCAGAAAGGAGGAGGACAGAGTGTGGGAACACAGGACCTGCACTTTCAACACTTTTATTAGACCTGGGTCCAGTGGACCCGAACACCTTGTATGTAATGTAAATGCGTGGGGGGAGGTACAGTATGAGGTCATTGAAAATTAGTCCAGATTTATGTTCTTCACAGAAAATAAGCCAAAGCCAATGAATTTCAGGTTGAAAAAATAATTAATTGTTTAATTTTTCTTTTGAAAAAAACTGAAAACGGGTCTCACAGACCCGAACACCATACAAGGGTTAAACAATTTCTCTTCCACAACGTAATCCGATAAAAACCGATCTCTTTACCCGTCGGCTTCCCGTGGCTGTCATGCGACCGGCTATTGCAGTTAATAATACAACAAATTCTTGCCATTTTTTGTGTTTCTTTTTATCGCTGTGTGACTGTTTTCATGTGAAAGCCTGCGTGCGCTAGTACCACTTGCCACTCGTTCCCAGAATCCTTTGCGCTTTTACCCCTGAATGACGTCACATTTTCAATGTTTGTTCATAGATGTCAAACATGGGGCCCGAGGATCAAAAGACTTCAATGTGGCCACTGGACATGACATCAATTTTGGACTTAACATAACAAAGTGTGGGGTTTTTTGTTGTTGTTTTGGTTTGGTTTTTCCAATATGTACTATAGAAATATGCTATAAAATAACAACAAATGTTCACACTGAGCTAACATAACTTTTTTCCGTAAGTTTACACACATATTTATCAAATTGAAGCCCAACAGGAAAAGCTGTAAAAACTTGTGAAACAGCTAAAAGTTCAAAATCTTTGGGCTCCAACACAATTTCCAGTTTTCCGATCTTTTATGTCCAGTGTCCTCACCAACCCGGTAAAAATGGTGTTATGATAGCGGTTCAGGTAAGGACCATGCACAGCCTTCTTCCAGGTTGGGTTGCGCATGCGCAGTCGGTAAACATCGGGACTCCATTCCAGGCTGTCAGTGAGGGTTCCCCGAGCCTCGCATCCTGTGCGGCTGCATCCTTTAACAGCTGTCTACTCTTAACTTTACCTGCGTAACAAACAAAAACAACTTGACCATGAGCGGAGACCACGGACGCGGAGACTCCCAGGTAGCTTTTGGCCGATAATTAGTGTCTTCTGTACAGTTTTGGATCAATTCTCTCAGCAATAACAGACATAACACAAGTATTAACCATCAGGATATGAAATGAGCGCAAATTAACGTTAGCTGTCGCTGCAAGTTAGGCTGCTCTGTTTATTTTAGGAGAAAACTTTTACATTTTTGTGCTCTCTCGGGTCTTTGTTGTGCAGAAATACGCACATTCCTAGGCTCAGCGTATATTCCTATTGAAACTTGAATAAGCGAGCTTACCGGCGTTTTTAAAATTGAAATATTAAAAACATTTTTTTCACAATTTTCAGGTCAATTCCGGATCTAAAGGAAGCGGTAGGACCTCTAATGAGGATTTTCTTGTTCATTCTGACTCTCGATTTCCAGCTGGAATCTGTCTACTGTTAGTTTTTTTAAAGGACAGAAATGGCGTCCCAGAGACTAAGTCCCTTCTCCTCCACTCTCTTGCGGCTATTGTTCAAAAAGAGGGTCTGAAATGCACCCTTGCCAGTCTCGTTTTTTTAATCTGACGGGGTATTCCGAAAGGGCCTGGCGTCGTGTAAATTTTGCATGCTTTAGACTGGCGATACGTGCGTGGAATCGCAGCGAATTTTGGAGCCGAAAGTGGCCGAATTGGGGCTGAGGACTTAGTCTCTGCGCCATTTTCTTTTTCTGTATGAAGCAGGCAGGGCGCCGAGCACAGAGCCAACTGTCTGCCGTGATATGGAGGCGAGAGCTGGGAGCTTATCGCCTCTCCCTGCCCCTATCTCACCACCACCTGTGCTCTGCCTCCATCCTTCCTTAAGAGATATTTATCTGCACTGTTAACGAGGAATACTCACACCAAACTTCAAGCCCTCTCACACACTGAAAAAAGTTGCACGGCATTATTAAAAACATCCACATTTTTTTTATTTTTTTGGCACAAATTATACTTAAATTACACTTAAGTTGGGAGCAGCCTTTTTTGTTTAAATGCTTTATTTGATGCAAAGCAAAGCTGTCTGAGGGAAATTAGTTTCTTATTAAAATGGGGTATATATTACAAAAGCTGATTATGTGGTTATTAAACTGCCATGACAACAGAGAGTCACAAGGTGATGATCAGACTGTTTCAGGTCTACCTTTGGGGGGATTTTACTCAGCAGGAAGCATTTTAATATTAGGAGAACATGCAGAATCATTACGGGCTAGTCGTTTGGCTGGCAGCAGGAGTGTATGAAAACAAAATTGATCTATGTGGAAAATACCCGTGGAGGAATGATGTTTTGCTGGGTGGGTATGAAACATACTTAGCCCCCCCCCAGTCCTCACCAGCCAAGTTCTTCTTTTGGAGATTTGTGTCTCTTATTGTCTCATTGCAATTATCTCTGCATGCATTAAGAGATTTTTGTTTTGTGTGTTTGCATGTTTGTTGACAAAGTGTTTCTCCGAGATTTGGAACCAGAAGTAAGGGAATGGACGTTTGTTGCACAGTTCGTCCTTAAGATGTCACTTCTCAGTAGATTTGTTGCAGCTTTACCAAGGCATGTACATTCAGCTGCCGCTTTATTAGGTACACTTTGCGCAGGCTGTGGCCTGCCTTCAGAGCTACTTTAATTTCTAGTGGTATAGATTCAACGACGTGCTGGAAACGTTCCTCAGAGAGTTTGGCCCATGTCGACATGATGGCATCATAGATGCTGGAGATTTGTAAGTTGCATATCCATCCAGCCATGCATCCCATAGTGTGCTCTTTTGACTTGTGATCTGGTGATTGTGGTGAGCCTGTGCAAATTTTAGCCTGTTCTTAGCTGACAGGAGTGGCACCCAGTGTGGTCTTCTGCTGCTGAGAGATGCTCTTCTGCACATTTTGGTTGTAACAATTGGTTATTTGACTTACTGTTCCTTTCCTATAGGCACTTTGGCCATTCTACTCTGATCTGTGGCATCAACAAGACGATTTCTCCCAGATAACTGCCGCTCTCTGTAAATATTTTTGGACCATTCTCTGTAAACCTAGAGATGGTTGTATGGGAAGATCCCAGTAAATCAGCAGTTTCTGAAATGTCTGGGATATCTGGCACCATCAACCACACCACATCAAAAATCACTTCACCTTTCCTCACCTTTTTGATGCTGCCTGAATACATAATAAATGCTTTCATGTGAATGGCTGATTGGATATTTGCATTAACAAGCAATTGAATAAGTGTACCTAATAAAGTGTTGGTAAGTGAATGTTGCCTTGGAGGTGACACATCCTGACAAATCATGCAAATTGCAAACAGCTAATTGTGAAAGAATCATTTAAAAAGTTTTTGTTCTGATATCTTTAAATGCTTCTCAACAAGTTGATTTCTCCCTTGTACTGTAGACACACACAAACATAAAGACAAGCACAAAGACAAGGAACACAGACACAAAGATCACAAAAAAGACAAGGAGCGAGAGAAATTCAAGCACAGCAACAGGTAAGATGTCTGTTTCTTTGTCTCAGTTATTTGGTGATCTGCTAAACATCATTCACACCTGCCTTTATGTTTGGCTGTTCCCTTACTCTCTTGAAATAATCGGTTTTCAGAGTTAAGTCTTTGTAATGGTATGTATTCACTTTTGCGGTGTTATGGGAACATTTTAAATGAGGAGGATCCTGACAAAATCCAAATTTCATTTTGTCAGTATCAAACACAGTAATATGAAAGACTCAATAAGTGACTGCTGATTTAACTAAAATAAATACAGCAACGTCAAATTAAGTTTCTTAATGAAATCTTTCAATCTTGGAACCATTGTGGATTTGTTATGGTTTCTTTTTGTGTGTCATAAGTAGCTGTCATTACTTTGTCCGTTATTGTTGACAGCCCGCGTCTCTGTCTTTGTGTGATTAAAAACGATAAGCGTACGTTGCCGGTGGTTGTTTTTTTTGGTTTTTTTTGTGATGGCATCTTCTGTGTCTGCACATCCAGACCTCGTCTGACCTTTTACGCTTGATCTCTGCCTTTTGTGTCTTCTGTGTTCTAGTGAGCACAAGGAGCACTCTGAGAAGAAACACAGAGACAAAGACAAAGAGCGACTGAAGCACAGCGACAGCAGCTCAGACAAACACAGACAAAAACACAAAGACAGGGACAAAGACAAGAGGAGAGAAGAGAAGGTTTGTTTATGGGTCGTCGGTATGCTTTTAAATGAAAAGCTTTATATGTGTTTGGAGTAAAGATTGTGAGTCGTTATTTTTTGTGACAAATTGTTTTTGGTCCTGTTTTTTTTAACGTTTCTAAAATCCTCCAGAGAGATTGGCCTCATTAGAAACAAACACTGACAAGCAACCAGAGCCCCTCTGGTTTTCAGTTAACTCTGACTATATGCTAAAGTTTAAAATTAGTTTTTAAAGTTGGCAAAGGTGTGGCATACGTTTTAACATGGTTTTCTATATTTTCTCATTTCTCAGATTCAATCATCTCATTTAGAGAAGCCTAAAAGGGAGAAGGAAAATGGATATGTGAGGTAAACATGATCGCTTTGTTGCAGCTACAGACTCTGCACAAGTCCTGAAGCACATTTCATTTCTTTATCTATTACTTCTAGCGGTAAAATGCTCTTGAACAACAGTTCTCCATTATATCCGAAGGTTTTTCAAAGTTTTACTTTGAACATTGGCTGATTTTTTGTTTTTGTTTTGTGTTTTTACTTATTTTCAGTCCAGTCCTTGTACCTGACCATTTTCAGAGGAATGTTTTTTTTGTTTGTTTTTTTAAGACACTTAACACTGATGTATGCATGATTCAAGCATAAAAATGGCACTTGCCAAAATTGATAAAATTATGAACACAGTAACGTGACAGATTTTGATTGAACCTGGAATATCATTTGAAAAGTGTCTGGCAAATCCTTTATTTTTCAGCTTGCTATTTATTCCAAAACACACTACTAATATAGTTGAAAGAAAAAAAATAGAAAATGCAGAAAGAAACACGGTCAGTCATGGATTAGCCAACATCCAACGAAGAGCTTTGAATGTCCTTCTAGAAGCCTGGAGAATGATTCCTGAAGATTTAAAGAAATTACAGGCTTGCCTAAGAGACTTTATAAATGTGGTCATACCAAATATTGACTTTCATTTTAGAATTGCACAAACTCTGTTTCTGACTTATAGTCTGCAGTGTCATTTGTGCCTGCACGTTTCAGTCCATCACTGCACCCATTTCCTGTTTTTCTAGCAAAATAACAAGAAATGACAGATGGCTAAAGACCTTTGCAGTTATCATGCAGTAAAAGTACTCATGAATCAGCCGTTATTTGCTTTTAAAATAATTATACTAAAGAGCAGTTATTGCTTTGTTGTCATTTACTAAAATGCTGTTCAATGCGTTTGACGTGCCAATTAGAGACAGGAGCCCTGCTGGCATTAAGAGTGAACCTGAGGAAGACAATGGCTTCTACCCCTCACCCCAACACAACAAGAGCTCCAGACAAGAGTATGATGATGAAGAGTAGGTGTCATTCAAATGAATCCAATACGCTTGTAGTTGCAGTTCAGCTTTGGTTGTTCATGTAGTGGTGTAATTTTCTACAGATATGAATACAAGCCCAAAAAAGTCAAGTTGGAACACGACAAAAAGGCCAAAAAGAGGAAACATGAGTACGACGAAGACGAGGAAGATGAGGTTTATTACATGTTAATACACTGTAATGACAAAAATATTTTCCGGGTTGGGGCATCTGCTGTGTATCTCCTTGTAGATCTATTTAATTGAATCCATTTTTTAGGGTATAAAGCACAAAAAGAAGATAAAAGACAAAAAAGGAACAGACGGGAAGAAAGTGAAAAAAGAAGAAGAAGAGAAGTGGAAATGGTGAGTTAATTATAGACACAAATTGATCTTTTCCTCAGGAAATTACAAACCACTTATTTAGATAAAGTGCAGTTTTTTCTCTCTCATCGGTTGTGTTGTGTTGTTGTTTGTCATGATTAGGTGGGAGGAGGAAAGATATACCGACGGCTCCAAATGGCGCTTCCTGGAACATAAAGGTCCAGTGTTTGCGCCTCCATACGAACCCTTGCCAGGCAAAGTTAAATTTTACTATGGTGGTGAGTCAGTTTGTATTAAAGAAAACTTATTTTTGTGTACTTATTATTATCTTTTATTAAAATAATGTAATTTCCTGTATTTGTAGGTAAGCCTATGAAGCTGAGTGCTCCTGCTGAAGAGGTTGCAACATTTTTTGCCAAAATGTTGGATCATGAGTATACCACGAAGGACATCTTTAGGAAGAACTTCTTTAAAGACTGGAGGAAGGTGAGGAAAATGGACATGGCTCTGCAGATAGTGTGAATTTCCAAGTATTTAAATGGGGCTTCACATGTCTTCTGTTTTATTTTAGGAAATGACATCAGAGGAGAAGTCTGTGATTACTGACCTGAATAAATGTGACTTCAGTGAGATGAGCGAGTACTTCAAGGCCCAGTCAGAAGCTCGGAAACAGATGTCTAAAGAGGAGAAACAGGTATTGCAGTTAGGTGCACTCTTCCAACCTCGAGAACTCTGGGATTTCTCAATATATCTTCATACATCTTGTAGAAAATCAAAGAGGAAAATGAACGGCTCCTTCAGGAGTATGGTTTCTGCATCATGGACAACCACAAGGAGAGGATCGGAAATTTCCGCATCGAGCCGCCGGGCCTTTTCCGAGGACGGGGGGACCATCCAAAGATGGGCATGCTGAAGCGGCGCATCAGACCCGAAGACATCATTATTAACTGTAGCAAGTAGGAAATCTCTTTGTCACCGTTATCGCCACCTCAGCTGCCCTGATCTTTAACCGTTCCTGTTTCAGAGGCGAAGCATAGCAGAAACATAAAATCTGGACACAAGTTGTTGTTATCGTGTTTGGTTATGAGATTTACCACAAGGTGGCCCTGTAAAACCATTTTAGGTGAGGACATGTGAAAGATGATGAGACTGTTGTTGTTAAAGGGATAAAATAAGAGGATGTGTGCATGTGAAAGGATATAATAAGCAGCAACTGATGAGGCTTTGAGTATTGATGAAGTGTTTGGTCAGGAGGTCACAGGCATTTACCCCACACCGATCACCTTGTTTTACCACCTGTCTGCCTTGTTTTCTGTTAATCTGTGCTTCTGTCTTTTGATTTTGTGATTACCGTATTTATTTACAGACTGTGGAAATGATGTTGTTTTTGCTTTGGAGACGGGATGTGTGGGAGAGTTTATGGGAAAGCTAAATTGTAGCGGTCAGTTGCCATCAAAGAAAAAACACTGGGTAAAAGATTGTACGTGCTGCCTGTCGCATATACAGTATGGCAGATGTATCACTGACACACACATGCGCTTCTGGCACCATGTCAAAGGTGGTCTTCCTGTCAGTGTAAACTGTATCCGTGCAAACAATAACACAAGCCAGGGAGGACATGTTCACCCCCGCATACTGGAAGGTGGGATTTTATGTTCTCTTTGCACTATTGTCTCATAGCTGTGGTGTTTACACTGCAGAAAAAAGATCAGTTATTTAATTTTTGGTACCTCTGAGGAACGCTTTTAAATCAGCACAAAGCTCCACCGTGGGAACAGCTCCAAACATAGATCAGTGGAAATGTGCCAGCATGTTTTGCACCTGTTTGGTAACTCTGGCTCTTTTTATGTAGGGACTCCAAGCACCCCAAACCTCCCCCAGGGACAAAATGGAAGGAGGTTCGACATGACAACAAAGTAACCTGGTTAGCATCTTGGACAGAGAACATCCAGGGCTCCATCAAGTACATCATGTTAAACCCGAGCTCCAGGATCAAGGTACCCGCGCTTTCGCCGCCTTTTCCCCCAGTAACCTTTTTTTTCTACCATTTTCCCAATGATGGGACGTACGTGTGTGTGTGTGTGTGTGTGTGTGTGCAGGGGGAGAAGGACTGGCAGAAATATGAAACTGCCCGGCGTTTAAAGAAGTGTGTGGATCGCATCCGTGCTCAGTACAGAGAGGACTGGAAGTCAAAAGAGATGAGGATCAGACAGAGAGCTGTGGCGCTGTACTTCATAGACAAGGTAAATAAGAATACAATAAAATTATGGTGACTGCACCAAGTGATAAAATAGATAAAGTAGATTATAGACAAGAACGTACAGCAGCTTTGATTTAAGTAGTAGAAGTAGAACTAGTGGAAGTAGTAGGTTGAAAAGGGAAATCGCTGTAAAGTGACGTGAACTATTGTAGATAATTCAGCTGAATTTTCACATCTCGTGCATTCCCTATGCCTCCAAGCACTACGTTCTCATTTCCGTCCATCATCCCTTTAATGTGTTGTCCTCCACAGCTGTCAGTCACTCACCAGTTCCTATTCCGAGCTGAACATATTCCAGGCCACCATAAGGCCATTGCTGACTCCTCGTCTCATCTCTCACTCCAGACATCCAGGGCCGTGGGCCCACGTGCAGAGGCAGTCCTGATGTCTGTGCTTGAGATATAAACCCCACCAAATTAGAATGAATTTCCTTCCAACTTCAATCTACTTTTCACTTTTTCAACATTGCTTCTTTGGCTAGTTCCCTATCATACGTCATATCATCTCCATCTATAAAAATCCCAGCAATTAAATCTTATCTTAGACGGCTTCCCCTCTTCTTCCTCCCTCTTTGGCTGGGGTCAGTGTCACTACTGGTAGCATGAGGCAACACCTGCACCCTACAGAGGTTTCACAGGTAGTCCAGCTCCTCCAGGATGGCACATCAATACGTGTCATTACCAGAAGGTTTGCTGACCGTAGAAAGTCCTTAACCCATCAGTAGGACCAGTATCTGCTCCTTTGTGCAAGGGGCAGGGTGAGCTGGGCTCTGTGCTCACTGCATGAAACTGTGGAGCCTGATTGGCATTTGCCATAGAAGACCAGCATCTTTGTGGTTTTTGGGATGTCTTTAAATTCAGCCCTCTGTAGGCTGAAAATGTTAATTTCCATCAAACAATGTGGTATCCTTTAATTTCTAACAGCTCAGCAGTTCATCACAGGGCCTACATAAATCCTGACCAAATGTTCTGCTCTGAAGTTTTGCTTATGTTTGTGATGTTTGGTGTTTTTCTCATAGCTGGCTCTGAGGGCAGGTAACGAAAAGGAGGAAGGCGAGACGGCGGACACCGTTGGCTGCTGCTCGCTGCGAGTGGAACACATCAAACTGTACCCCAAGCTGGACGACCAGGAGTACGTTGTGGAGTTTGACTTTTTAGGAAAAGACTCCATCCGCTACTACAACAAAATACCCGTGGAGAAGAGGGTAAGGAAGGAAATGAGAAGGGGAGGAGTTAATGAGGGAAGAAAGAGGTGCTGTGGCAGATATTGGTTGTGTAATGACAGATGTGGAATTTAGTGTTGATGAGATAAAAATGTTCTAATCTATGGAGGATGTTTGTACAGGCAGGTGATCAGAAAGAAATAGTTTTCCGTCAGCTCTGCCTCACAGGGTGGTCTGTTTCCTGCCATTAACAGAGTGTACAAACGACACACACACACACACACACACACACACACACACACACACACACACACACACACACACACACACACGCGCGTTTTTAATTGCAAATTCTTCAGCACGTCTGGGTCCTGTCTATTTGGCTGCATTTCCTCTGAAGTACCAGTTAAAAAGCACTCACACAAAGCACACTAACCTGCAGTCTATAAACCACCTGCACTTGTCATCATGGGCACAAATAAACCCACACCCTCTGCTGGTAACAATGTGTCAGTGCATCCATGGCCACAGTTTTAAGAGTTAAATGTAAGTGACTGATTTGAGGCTGAGTACATCTTCGTTCTTGTTTCCTGTCAGGTCTTTAAAAACCTCCAGTTGTTCCTGGAAAACAAACAGCCTGAAGACGACCTCTTTGACAGACTGAATGTGAGAAACACACAAGAATACCTGCCTTCACGTTAACTGTTTACTTTAACTACTTTGTATAATTCTGATTCACCTGCCCTCCTTAACTGTTGTTCCCTCTTCTTTTCTGTGTTTCCTGCAGACATCTATTCTAAATAAGCACCTACAGGAGCTGATGGATGGACTTACAGCCAAAGTTTTCCGTACCTATAACGCCTCCATCACCCTGCAACAGCAGCTCAAGGAGCTGACCTGTTGTGAGTGAAAATGGTTTCATGTAGTCTTATAGCAACTCATTGTCATCATTAAATAAGTTAGTGCTAGTCTCAATTTATTAGGTACTCTTTGCTACTCTCAGGTTTGGCCTTCACAACTGCCTTAATTCTTCATGATATAGATTCAACAAGGTGCTGGAAACATTCCTCAGAGATTTTGGTCCACATTCATATGACGGCATCAGTTGTTGCAGATTTGTCAGCCACACATCCATAACTCAAATCTCCCATTCTACCTCATTCCAAAGTTTCTCTATTGGTTTGAGATCTGGTGACTGTGGAGGTTGTTTGAGTACAGTGAACTTCTTGTTATGTTCAAGAAACCAGACTGAGATGATCTGAGCTTTGTGACATGGTGTTTTATCCTGACAGGAGCGGGGTTAGATGGATTCAGCAACAATACTCAGGCAGGCTCAGCTGGTATTAAGGGGCCCGAAGTCTGCCAAGAAAGCATATCCCACAACATTACACCAGCAGCAGCAGTCTGAACTATTATAAGACAGGATGAATCAGTGTTTTCATGTACATCAAATTCTGACTCTACAGAATGAACTCAAATCTCATCAGATGAGCCAATCTTCTGTTGTGCAGTTTGGGTGAGCTCGTGCAAATTGTAGACTCATGTTCGTGTTCTTTGCTGACTGATGTGGCACCGGTGTCATCTTCTGCTGCTGTAGCCCGTCTTCTTCAGTGTTAAATGTGTTGTGCTTTTAGAGGTGCTCTTCTGCATACCTTGGGTATAACAATTGGTTCTTTAACTTTTACTGTTTCCTTCCTGTCAGCTCGAAGCATTCAGATTATTCTTCTCTGATTTCTGACATGAACAAGGCATTTTTTCCTAGAGAAGTGCTGCTCACTGGATATTTTTTCTTTTTTATACAGTTCTCTGTACCATTAGAGATAGTTGTATGGGAAAATCCCAGCAAATCAGCTGTTTCTCAGATACTCAGACCAGCCGGCACCAACCAGCACGCCAGGTTCAAAGACATTTAAATCACTTTTCTTTCTCGTTCTGACGCTCACTTTGAACTTGACCGTGTCTGCATTCCTAAATGTACTGAGCTGCTGCCATGGCTTATTAGATATTTGCAAGCAGCTGAACAAGTTTGCATAATAAAGTGACCTGGGAGTGTATGTGAAGCTGTAACTGGTGGCTTCTGTGCTGTGTTGTGACCAGTGACTGTAGAAGTGATTTTGTTTTCTACAGTCACTGTTTGTGACACCTGGACTCTGGAGTTTATATTCATGACAGTGCAGGTATTAAAGTATTGTTTCCACCATGTAAACAAAAGTACTGACTCCTGCTCCTCTCACACAGGTAACTTTAAGCCTGTACTTTTAAGCTGTATACCAGTCTACTTGTACTGTACAGACAGATGTCATTATACGCGTGTCTGTTCATTAAACCTGGGAGAGCAACAGCGCAGAGGAAAGGTGAAAAAGGAAGAAGGAATGACTAATAATAACTGTTCACATGAGCATTGTACACTTAATGCCTTTTTGGGCCTTTCCATTCAAAAATAACTACTTTATTACATTATGTGATAGAATTATAGTAACAGCAGGTTAGCAGCAATTTAGCAAATTGGCTAAACCCTTTACACAGCAAAGTTTGGGTCATTTTAAATTTAAATCATTCTAAACTTTTCCTCTTATGTTGTTTTTGGATCAACAGCTGATGACAGCATCCCAGCAAAGATCCTATCGTACAACCGAGCCAACCGGGCCGTGGCCATTCTTTGCAACCACCAGAGAGCTCCGCCCAAAACATTTGAGAAGTCCATGCAAAATCTTCAGAACAAGGTAAACGTCTGTGTTACGATTGTTTCTGGTTTTGTTATTCCTCCATTAGAATTTGTTCTCAGTAAACAGGCATTTTTTTTTGTACCCATTAAAGGTAAAGCTATCCACTCTTTTGGTGGTGCAGCTTTTAGACTTCACTCTGTGTGCATTTGTTGTGATTGTAGATCGATGAGAAACAAAATCAACTATCAGCAGCCAGGAAGCAGCTGAAGGCTGCCAAAGCTGATCACAAGGCTTCCCATGATGACAAGAGCAAAAAGTAAGAAAACATTAGCACCGCTAATGAGTACAAGAGAGTTTGATCAATTACTTAATTACTTAAACATCTTTGCTCCTCAGCAACGAAGTTTAAATGGTATCCAGGGCATTTAAAGTCTGTCGTTATAATTCCTCGTCTCTCTCTGTCTCCCCGCCTTCGTACACCCCCGTCTTTGTTTTCCTTTGCATCTTGTGTATCTGTCTTCTTCCTTCTCTCTGCCCTGTGTTTGTTTTTCTTTGTAAGGGCTGTGGAGATGAAGCGTAAAGCTGTACAGAGGATAGAGGAGCAGCTGATGAAACTCCAGGTGCAAGCCACAGACAGAGAGGAGAACAAACAAATTGCTCTGGGAACCTCCAAGCTTAATTACCTGGATCCACGCATCTCTGTGGCATGGTATTTATTGTGCACAGAAGACATTCTGTATCTGCGTTTATTAGCTGTTAATTATTATTTAATCAGAGCATCTTTTTTTTTTTGTTTGTTTGTTTGTTGTTTTATACTATGACTTTATGAGCAACCCCCCTACTGATAAATAGGCAGGCAGCCTCTGGGTGGGTGGGTATGTGCAGTCCATACCTACCCTTGGTGACAGAAAGGCAGGAAATGCTTTTGCATTGTAGGAAAAGGAGCAGCTCAAGCAAAAAAGCTAACTGCTGCAAAAGGAAAATAAGAGGAAGAAAAGCGTGTGAGCGTGAGGAACAATGGGGTTTGTTTCTGAAAGCTAGGGAGCGTCGCAAAACAGCCCTCCTTCCTCCATGTGGGAAGGCAATGAGGTGCTGTCTGTGGGTGAATGGAGGGACTTGGCCATAGAGAGGGGGAACATGGCGGTCCGCCCTCCTTAACCGATGCCCCACAGCTATTTATGGAGAACCTCCTCCTCAAGCACAATGGATACAGGAATCCTCCGTGATTTTCTTGGTTGTAGGGCGTAAGGGATGGGGATCCTAATAAAGGGTGGTGCATGGGAACATGGTGTAAACTATGGTATTTGTGAGTAATGGTATGGTGAAGGTACACTGGCTTAACGGCTAGGAAATTAAAATTTTAGCTAGTTAATCATGGTTTCTCTCATTTTATTATATCTCAGTAACAGCTTTAGCTTTTGGATGACTTAACCAGGAAAGTCTTTATTGAGTCTTTATCTACAAATTTCAAAATTAACTGTCAACAAAATGATAAATCTGAAGCAAGGACTCAGAAGTTGAGCACAAAGATCAAAAACTTTAAACATTAAAAGCAGCAGCAGCAATTAAACAGAAACTGACTTTCACTAATGTTAACTGAGGGTCCAAATAATACACAAGACCCTTGAGACCATAACATAAACAGTACCGTGCTGCAGAAGAAGTATAAATACTTAATATACATCGTAATATTTATTAAGTAATCTTTGTCAAAGCTGTCTAATCAAAAGTGTTTCATTCTGTCTTTATTCTTCTTCTACTCCATTCTTGCCACATTTTATGCTTTTAACTTTGCCCTCAACAGTCACATAAAGCTGTGTGAAGTGTGATTGTTAGTTTGTTAGAGTATTGGATCCACATGTTAAGGTTTAACCTTCAATTATAAACCGTAATTGTTTTTTATGTAAAAACTACAAAATCAGAAGCTGTGTGTTTGTTTTTATGTATTAGAAATAATATGAGAGCATAACGATTGACTGTCAAACTGTCCACTGTGTACCTTTCACCCCAACACAGCCGGGATAGACTCCAGCCTCCCTGCGACCCTGAATTGAATAAACAGATTTAAAAAAGGATGGATAAATATGTTTTATGTCCTGCCACAGGCAGCAGGCTTGTAAAATCTTGTGTGTCAATTAAGTACCTTTGTTCCAGACGTCTCAGATCACAATGATGTGAAAAAGAAAGCTTTCAAAAACTCGACCCCAACAACCGCTTTTAGCAGCAATAACTTAAAGTAATTGTTCTCTGTAAGACTCGTTCACATTGTTGTGAAGAAACTTTGTCACACATTTCTTTACAGCTTTAGTTTTGCTTTAGTTCATTGAGGTTTGTGGGCATCTGCACAGCTCTCTTAAGGGCCTACCACATTTCATTCGGGTCGAGGTCTGGACTTTGACTGGCCTGTTGCAACACCTCGACTCTTATTTTTTGTAGATTTGCTGCTGTGCTTGGAATTGCGATTGCCCATACTTGTGCTGAGCTTTAGCTGTTGGACAGATGGCCTGACATCTCCCTCAAGAATACTTGAGTTCCCAGGTCAAAACAAGCCCAAATCATCACCCCTCCACCACCGTGCTTGACAGTTGGTATAAGGTGTTTCTACTGATAAGTTTGTGGTAGAAAAAGAAGCCTACACGAGGGCCGTGTAACCAGAGTGAATCATTTTTTTACCATCACCAGTAGTTCAGTGTTCTGTGAATGTGTGCATAAAACCTTTCTTAGAAAACAGAAACTAATTTTCTGTTTGCAGCTGATTTGCTCTCTAATATTCTTCTTAGACTTTCCTGTTCAGTGAGTCACATGGACACTTTCATGCCACATTGTTTAGATTGCCTGCAAACCAAGGACAAACGGCCCAGTCAGTCTCCAAGCCAAAGACGATGTGATGTCCTACTGATATCCAACAAACTGCTGCAAATTTACCAGTACTGTAACAAAAAATAAAATCCAGTATTAGTATTGACGTGACAGCAGACTTTCACTGCATGCTTTTTGTGGCCAAGTTATAACAATATGTAGAGAATATATGAAAAATTAAGTCAAATCTCTTAATCTTGAAATCGTTCATATTGTGTTTTATTGTTTTTGTCAAATGAAACACTCAAAAAGCAAAAGAGAGAGCGAGGGGATCTGAAACCGTAATTATACAGAAGCGTAAGAAAACTGCAGTTAACGGAAGCTCGCAAGACCTGACAGCAGCCATCAGCTGAAACAAAACCACTCTTTTATCAACCTATTTGTCGAACTGCCACTGTTGCATTTCACACAGTATTTCTTTTTTCATTCTGTCTTGTCTTTCCTCCAATCCCAGGTGCAAGAAGTTCGGTATTCCCATTGAGAAAATCTACAACAAAACCCAGAGAGAGAAGTTCGCCTGGGCGATCGACATGGCCGATAAAGACTATGAGTTTTAAACCTATTTAATGTTTTACCTTTTATACCCATGCCTTTGATATGAAAATGGTTTGCAGGAGATGTCAAAATGTTTCCACTGTGTTGCTGCTGCAGGGCAGTGAAGGAGGAAGGTAAGCCTCTGCTCGAGAGCCGATCGCAGGTGAATAATTGTGCTGTACATAAGGATTAGCTATGTATAGGAAAATAACTCCTTAACCATTTGACCAAGCTGCCGAAGGGCATCTCTCTCTTACAAAACTACAGTATTGCGTATGTAGCTGCAGCTATCTGCCTGTGACCCAGCAGCGACGGACGCATTAGTATTATCTTTTGTGAGATCAAATGTATTGAAATTTGTAAGCCATCAGATTTATTGAGAAATAAATCTATATTGTCATAGAATAATGAATTAAACAAATGTTTGTATGGGAGACTGTGAGACGCAACACGAGAGAGAGGTGATGTGATGACTTTTCATTTGTGTAATTTTAGTGTGAAAGATGAAATGAAATGACAGACTGGTGACAGTGTGAAGATCAGAAAACCCCCAGCACTATGCTCGCACAACTATTAGCGCACAGAATGTCGTCCTTTTTTCCATCACCTCTCTGAGTTTGCTGTTTCTTTCAGGGATGTACATATACTTTTGTCTGTTTTTTGTTTTGTTCTTTTAGTGACTGATTCAGTATTTTTTAAAATGTGTGCTGTAAGCATTATAACAGAAGGCTTTTCATTGCTCAAATGCAACTTTTGCGTGTTCGTTTCCTCAGTTTTACGATGAACTCTGTGTAATATGGATCTTGGTTACTTGAAGCAGCTGAAAGGCAGTGTATGTACTGTATGCCAGAGCTAAAAAAAATAAAAAATAAATACAGGATAGCTCCTCCTGACAAAAGGGGGGTGGATTTTTGCCAAATAAGATCTCAAAAGTCTGTCATTGTAACGTGCTGTTTTTGTATTGCTCTGATAAAGCAGAACGTGTCTTTGAATTCATTTGCAAATGTGAATGGATATTCTAACTTTTGTCATTAATATTTCTTGCTATATGATCTTGTACCACACAATCGCAATCCTGGTTAGTTGAATGCTTGTTTTGAGCTTTGTAGGTTTCAGAATAAAACATCAGACTTGTCTTTTTCGTCTTTTTGTTGCCAGCTTTGATTAGTTTTCAAGTGGGCATTAAAAATAAGCTCATTGTCTGATTACACATGTCTGTGTAATCATAGTCTGATTCCTGATGTGGAGGGAATCAACAGGAATCAGTCAACAACTTATGTTTTAAAATGTACAATTATAATGGAAAAAATAACTAAAAAAAAATAAAAGTTTATTTAAGGCTATGTTTAGGAGACAGTAAGCTCTGTGTTCAGGAAAGGTCTGGGTCTTTAAGAGGCCGATACCATTCCGCTTCAACTGCTCGTTGTGCCGTTATTTGCAGTCAGAACAGCAGGGTCAAACCGGAAGTGCCATGATTGACTACAAATTAAGTGCATGTCTTTGTCAAAACGTTTGCCCTCAAAAAGAGTTTTGCAGATGTTGGATTTAGAACGCAAATCAGGTAACGATGCTTTACCTCGCAGCAATTAGCAGCCATATACACATATTTTAGCTGAATATTGTAATACAGGGCTACTGACTGACTTTTAGAGATGGCAAATCAGGTCAAAACATCAACCCTTAGTCCTTGGGTTTATAAAACATGGACATTAAAGGCAGCGGGAGAAATTTAATGTCACAATTCTGTTGAGCAAATACAAAAAATATCGGGGTGTTGATAATACTGTACACTGAAGAATAATTAGGGAAACAGGCGTCAGTGGTTTCTTTGAAGGACATAAATCAGTCTGATTAAGTTATCTACCTGAAATGTAAGTGACCTTAAAGTGTAGTTATTGGTTTTATTTAGTCACTTTTTCCCACTAATAAGTGTGACTATCAGAGAAACAAACTGTCTGATGTCTCTGCTTCTCCACATCTACATACAAAGAAATCCAAGGTAAACAACAAGAAGAAAGAATGTTTCAAAATGATGCAGTAAGAAAAATTACAAGCATATAATTAGATGGTATCAGTAATAAATGGCTTGGATGTAAACTTAACATACAAGTGATAAATACCTGTTTAAAACTATAGACTGTATACAAAGATGGACATAACCACTATGACATCAACCTTGGCTTTGGAATTTTGGATTTTAACTAAAAAAAATAAATTGCCCTACTGAAGTTTGTTATGAGGGCTGAAACTGTCCAAACAAACAGAAACTGTCCAAATTGTATTTTGCAAACGTTATTTTGTAAATATACTGACGCTGAACATTTTACCATAAGAGTGTATGGAATCGGACTCCATTTAGGAGCCATCTTCAAGTGACAACTACTTGTTTTTTAATTTTAATTATGTTGCACCAATTCACAACATCAGCCACCTCATGTTGTTTTGTATAGGAGAGTAAAGGCCCTACAACATTAGAAACGCTCCCCAACAATCAGAGGCTCTCCCCTATGAGCCCTGTCATATCTTGAAAATATGACAGGGTCACCATTTCCTACAAGGAACCTCAAGGAGCGGCAGTTTTTTCTGCTTCCTCATTCAACTGTGGATGTTGCTTCCTATTTAAAACCAGTATTACAACATGCTTCACCGTCACCACAGATGATAAAGCAACTGCATAAACAGAACACCAAAAGTACACACGCTCGCCAACACTCATGGTGATGCCTCTGTTTATTTGAAATAAAGCACAACTACTTTGATAATAAACATTGATAATGATAATAAACATGCATATGTTAAATGTGTGAAAGATATGTGAAGTGTTATGTATCTGTTTTTCATACAGCTGTTGTGAATAGGGCGACCAGATCGCTATAAAATAAATGCAGACTAAACACAGTTTGTGCGAAATGCTAGCTCATAAGGAGGTCGAGTTATTGTTGAGGTTTTCGCTATATTAATGTAGTCATTACTTTACAATACAAAGCACCTTGAGGTAACTGTTTTTGTGATCTGGCACTATATAAATAAAAGTGGATTGAACTGGCATTAGGATAACCTTTTTCTGACTATATTAAAAAGTTTTTGCAAAAGCCAGAAATGTGCATGAACCAGTCAAAATGTGTAACATTGTCTCAAGATGTAGGACAGTGGGGCAAGGAATAAAACAAAAAACAAAAAACGAATAAATTAAACTCGCTGTCCCACATAAAGAGGGACATCAGGTCGCCCTAATTAAGAAACGGGCGCGTTACACGAAATTAATCTTTTTTTAAACTACATTCTCAACCTCTTTACGCGACGCGATTACTTCTTTTATTGTGAAAAGCCGCGACGGAAGCCTCGTGACAGACTCCGGGTCGCTTGACGTGCCAGAGAGGGCCTGCGCTGGCTTGATCCGAGAGCAGACAAACTTGCGTAGTCTTACCACGGGCTTCGGTGTCTGTCTGCCTCTCTCTCTCTATGGACGGCCAGAGGCGAGAAGAGGAAACGGGAATTGTTGTTGTCCGGACCGCAGCGCCTTATGAGAGCCCGGCGATGATTTAATCACGGAAAACCTGAGTGTGGGTGGGAAAAAAAAGAAGGAGAAAAGACGCGAGGAGAGAGGAGCAGCCAGCCGTTGGAGATGTGCGGTCGGGCCGAGATTGCGGCGGTAGGTAGTTCCAGCACGGCAGCCCCTCTCCGACGTGTTGTTTTCCCAGTTAATTTTTCTTCGCACGGAAAAGGAAAAGGAGGAGTAGGAATGAATAGAACAGCTACTGCTACCTCAGCCCCCTGTTTTTTTTTACGGGTCTAGCAGGGTATGTTTGTTGTTTTCGCCCAGCGAAATGCTAGCACACACCGGCCCCGTTTCCACGCCGTGAAAATAGCCAGACGGTTCTTGTTACAGCGTTAACCCCACTCTTCTGCCATTCGCCACCAGTTGTATTCCTAAAACTGTTTTCACAGGAAACTTTTTTTCCTGTAGGGAGTTACAGGCCTGTTGGTCTTTTTCTTTTTTTAATTGAAAAAGCAGTCTAAATAACATTAAACCCCGTTTCTCCTTTCTGTTGTATTTATCTACATCAACATGATTTCTCGTTGCACGATGGGTTTCTGATGCAGCTCTCATTTATTCACACCACTCTTAATGATACATAATGCACTCTGATGGGATTGAAAGGTTGTAGCCTAATCGTTGCTCTCAGTACTTGTACCCTTAAGTTAATAAGGTCAAAGGTATGTTTTGAAATATATTCTTTGCCCACATTTTTTGTTTAGCTTGTAAGTACGGAAGATAAGATGATCTGAGAAGTTGAATGTTTGTAATCAAGACGTACAACGTAAAATATATATATATATATATATATATATATATATATATATATATATATATATATATATATATATTTGTGTGTGTATATGACATGACATGAGTCATTTGTGGTTTCGGGGCTGAACATTAAAGAAGAGTTTTTAGAAATATAATTTTATAAATGGTCATTATAAAGCATTATTACTGCCTACGTTCATATTTGACATGTATCTCAACATATGGGTAGCAGTGTCTTACAGTGTGCATTTATTTATAAAGATTGGATGATAGAAACATTTACACTTCATGCAATATCGTTTAAAGCATGGCTCTTGACAGCATCAAACTCTTTGGTGCCTTATAATGTGCATGCAGCACTGACACACATGAAGTCCCAGAGGAATTGTTGTTTCACGGGCTTCCCCTCCCTTCTTCTCCTCCTGTAGGTATCCCTGTCTAAGCCTGTACTGAGCAGATTGTTCTGAGAGGAAACGGATAACAAACAGGGGAAGTGAACATGGCTGGGACCTCTGGCTTCTTTTCCAATGGACCTGTGCCGTGGATGGACAACGCCACAGAGATGAACAACCTGTACCGAGACCTGGAGCTGGGGACAGTACTGACACTATTTTATTCTAAGAAGTCCCAGCGGCCAGAGAGAAGGACATTTCAAGTAAAGCTGGAGACCAGGACTATTATCTGGACTCGGGGCACGGATAAAATAGAGGGCGAGAGTGAGTATTCTGTCAGTGCAAACATGCTCATACAAATATCAGCGCTCCTGATGACTGGTAAATTTGTAAGGTATATGTGCCAGAACTGGTTGGTTGGCATACAGTCAGAAATATGATGGGTGCAGCGTTTTTTTTAAGATGCTTGAATGCCTCACAAAAGACTTGCACGATGGGCCGACATGATGGTATTGTGAACAGTTGGATAGTGTTGTCAGTTAGGATGTGATGTCACATCTAAAAGCCCCAAATAATTGAATTCATACAGCAAAGACGCAGTGAAATCTCCACTGATTCCACTGATCAATAAGAGACTGGTAGTGCAGTGATATTGTAGATGTGGGATTTTTTTTAATTTTTTTTATACATTACAGCTAAAAGTGCTTTAAGCGTCAAGTAACTAGTCGCTATTGGTGTAAGATATTTTAGTTGATGTCTACATTGGAACCCAAGGCAACTGATTAACCTTTAAAGATGCCAAAACCTTTGTGTTGTGAAAAATGTAAGTTGTACTGCCAGGATTAAAAATTAAAGTTACTGAGCAAATACATGAGTAGTTTAAGAGGTTGGTTGGTTTTACAAGGTTTTTACACTAAAGACAGTTTGGAGAAACTGGGATCAGTACGGTAGAAGTAAAACTGAACCGGCTGCTTTTTAAGCGCATAAATCAATCTGATAGCTAAAGTTGTATGATAGAAAGAAAACGTACAACCCCGCCTGTGTGTCGTAATATCAGTGTTTAAAGTGCTTCTTTACTGAACCACAGGTTGCTTAAATGTTCAGTTGTTTGGGATTATTTTCTTGCAATATAATATATTTATTTCTCTTGGAAAAAGCAGGTATGAATATCAGAGGAAGAAGAAATTAAATCACGTGTCAGGTACAAATAGTTGTAGGGTCGACGCAGAGAAGAAACACTGCTTCCTTGCGCTCTTTTGTTCCTTTTTAATAGGAATATTCTGTATAGTACCAGGAAGCTGGCATTCAGGTTAATCTTCAACAAAGCAGCGTGTCTAACTGAGGACGCACAGGCCTTTAGTGAGTCGTAATGTCATCTGTCTCTTGGGTAGCAGGATGCCTTGTGCACAGCTGCACTCTGCTCCGGATGCAACAAAAAGAGCACACACACACATACACAAAGGAGGGTAGGCTTAGTGGTGTTCTTTTCTTTTTTTGTTTTTTGTTTTGATGTTTTTTTTTTTTTTTTTGGTAAAATCAGTATCATCTTCTTAGTGAAGGGTTTCATACGCCCATGAGCTCATAGCTGCCATTTGATACTCCTGGAGAGGTGAAATTGGCCTGAGCTGCTCATTAATGTTCAGAAATAGAATACCAGGGTTTTTACTGGAAGTGTGTAATCGTTCAGGAACGATTTGGCCCCGTGTATTTACCCCCTATCAATGGCAATGAAAGAATGATGTCCATTAACTGTGGAAACGGCAGTCTCGTATGCTTCTAAATATAAAGTGCTGAGAAGTGGACCCATTTGTTCCATCCTCTCTTAAAGTGTATTTTGTGCATTTTTTTTCACCACTCCACGTGATTTGCCTTTCAGTTTTTGCCCCGTGTTTCCAATCAGATAATTGGCTGCACTCATTTGTGGCTCGCACACTTGTATATTACTCTACAGCACACTATGATGTATGTGCGGCTTGACATAGCAGGATGTGGTCTTGCAGAATGATTGTCAGTAGACAGACGTGCCTTCTGAGCGTGTCATAAATATGCAGCTTGGATACCTGGGCTTCACAGTCTGTCTTTTTAAGTGAAAAAGTTTGCTCCAGTTCTGTTAGTCACTACATGAGTGTACAGTTTGTTTTCAAAGAGACTGCTGCAACACGTCCTGCACAGCATCCTCAGTAAAACTCAGCAGTATCATGCGAATCATTTTCTAACCCCCCTCGTTTAGTGTGTGACAGATACCAGGTGACATGTACATGAATCGAAATCATGTTTGAGTCATTAGGCACCATCAACTCATTTTAATATCAGAGAGCTACGGAGATGGAAAGTGAGTTCGCTGGCAAGCTTTGATGAACTCTGAGCCGCTTCTAGAGTTTTATGAATGAATACTTTTATACTCTCAACCATTTATTTGAGTTTTGTGTCCTGGTTTGAAAAAACCCCAAAACAACTTAGTTCTTGTAACCTCATAGTCATACCCTGTTATGTTTACAAGCTCTGGTTGAAGAAACTGAAATACAATTGGCAAAAAAAGGCATAAAAGCACATTATTTAACAAAAATGAAGCCAAAATGCAGAAGCAGTGTGTGAAAGACTAATGATGCCAATCAGATGCACTTATTTGGAATAGAAGAGAGTACGTCTTTATTGTCATTGTACATGTACATCGAAACTGTGAAGGAAATATAAATAGACAATAGGACAACAGTAATAAATAACAAAGCAAGATGAAGTCACTCATTAAAAGGGCAAATTGCAAAGGACTTGGTCCGTATATATAGTCTGTATGTAAGTAGCCTGAAAGATGAGGTGCTACGTAGACAATGGCTCACATTAGTGGGGTGGTGGACAGGTGTATGTATGGAAGACATGGTGGTGGTGGCCTTAGCTGTTTGTGAGTCTGAAATTGATCCTCAGTGAGTGTGAGCATCTCTGCAAAAGCAGATGTTTCAGGAATTTACTGCTCTGGGGAATTCAGGTGTGTTAACACAGTGGCAAAGAGAAAAGACATCAGGGAAGTATATGAGGCCATTTCCAAAAAAATTAAAGTCCATCAGTCTTTAAGTGTGGATCTCCTAACAAATTCATTGCAGACCTTGCAATCCTCAGAAAACTGCAAAAAACCTAAAAGCAACATCTCGGACTGTACAGGCCTCAGTTAGCATTTTAAGTGTTAAAGTTTGTGACAGTAAAAAAAGAACAAGATGGAACAAGTATGGCTTGTTTGGAAGCCTCTTCTTAATAAAAAGAACATGACAGCACCGCTTAGGCAAAAATGCATGTGAGCAAATCACAAGACTTCTGAGGCAATGTTATTTGAACAGGTAAGACCAAACTGGAGATGTTTGGTAATAATGCAAAGCACCACCACTAGTGAAAACTAAACACAGCATGTCAGCACAAACACCCCATACCAGTTGTCAAGCATGGTGGTGGAGAGGTGATGGGTTGGGTTTGTTTTGCAGCCACAGGAGCTGGGCACCTTGCAGTCATTGAGTCAACCATGAACCATAAGTATTCTAGAGTGAAGCCATCTGTCTACAGCTAAAGCTAGGCTGAAACTGGGTCATGCAACAAAGCAGCAAATCTACAACAGAATAGTGGACAAGGCAAAGTCCAGACATCAGCCTGAGTGATATGCTGTGGTGGGACCTTAAGAGAGCTGTGCATAAATGAATGCCTGCAACGCTGTAAAGAAGCGTGGGACGAAATACCTCCACAACAATATGAGAAACTCATGAAGGCATACAGAAAATAATTACTACAAGCTATTGCTGCTATAGGCAGCTCTATATGCATTTGAATCATGTGATGTAGTTAATTTCACAGTTTCTTACTGAATTGTGGTTTATTTATTTTGTTATTCATCTGAAGTTCTATTTACCTAATTGTAAGACCTGGTAAAGACTAAATAGTAATTTATTATGTCCTGATATGAAAAATCTTTAATGTCCTTCCTTTTTGCCGTGGCGTTGGGCAACATTAAATTGCTCATCTTCAAACACAGCGTCACAGGCTAGCTGCACTGTTTAGCAGGTTATATTTAATAACATACTGTAGAAATGTTTCTGTCATCCAGTTTATCTCTGGTTGAAGAAAACCACTGTGGGTAAATTTGTTGCATCTTGATAAGCCTGGTGTGGTGTTCATTAGAAGTTCTACATCCTTTCCACTTTTGCTCAGTTGAATGTTGAGAAAATCTTCTCTAAATCTGTAAGTGTATAGTTGGACATTAAGTTTTTATGTATATTATGGACAATAATGAACAGTTTATTGCAAACATTACAGAAAAGCCCCCCCCCCAGATTTTTGGTTTAGAATATGTAAATGTGTGTGTGTCTCTATATATATCTATCTCACATCACAGCTCAGACACTGATAAAATTAAATATAAACATTACATATTTTATTAAACACTTCTCACATGTAGTGTGAACCACGCAAGGATAAATGGTCAGCAGTAAGCATGAAATTCAACTCGTGGGCAAAGTCTTGTAGAAATGCAAGCTGCAGTGTAATATTAATTCCAGGACAAATGCATATAAACTTGCTAAGTAATGACTGACACATCGTGAGTTTGAATATGAGACTTTTTTCCCCTTTATAAACACTACATAATGATGCCGTGCTGCAACTGCTCCTAGGTTTGGGATAAAATCGATGCTGCAGTATACCACATCCGCTTCCTCCTATGGTGTTATCAATACACTAGCAACAGAATCAATTTTTTTTATTTAACCCTGTGAGGCCTCAGTCAGTACTCTGACCCCTAAGCCTATATTATCAGAGTATGTGATTTTATTTTTTATTGTTTCATTCTTTTTAACCTTTAAAAACTGACAAGCGTCTGTCCTTTAGTTTTTCTCCAAAGCTTACAGCAACGCTAAAATGGCTATGCGAATTAAACTTCTTGCGCATCCTGCCAATCTAAATGGATTCCTTAGCTAGAGCCACAATTTCTTGACTCTTCATGTTGACATTGAGCAAATAAAAGAGGTTAAAATGAATGTTCTTAACCGGCTTGCGTTGAGGAAGAAGCAGCTCGGAAAGCGACGATGGCAGACTGCAAGAGAATCGGAGAGCTAACTGAGTGAATTTACAGACTATTCAAAAGTTGAAAAATTGTGATAATACTCACTGACAATACAGTGCACTGAATACATGGATAACTCGAGTTTTTTGGTCTTTTAGGGATATTTTTCACAGATATTTGTTTTGCACTCTACTGGATATCACTGAACTGTTGCATTGTAATGACACGAGTTACTTTCTACATCTACTGTTGCATTGATCTGCTCAGTCACAGAGGGGCAGTTCACATAAATGCAGAAACGGTCAAATTCATGGCATTTGAATAAGAGCTGTAATTCTAGATGAGCACAAGAAAAGAAGCCACATCTATTTTGATAGTAAGATAAGATAAGAGAGATAAGATAAGATAGAACTTTATTAATCCCTCGGGTGGGTTCCTCTGGGAAATTCGATTTCCAAAAAAGCACAGCACCGACAGAAGTTACAGAGTTATACACACACACATATATATAAATACAGAGACAATATAAATAAAATATACGAAGGGGATAAATAGAATAAATAGGAATAAAAAAATAAAAATAAAAAAAAAATGTCTTTTTTATGTCTTTTAAAAATTTATGTCTTTTAACAAAAATTCCTCAAATATGTTTATAGATTTTTCTACTGTAAACATTGTTGTTTGCTTAATATGACTGCTAACTCAATATCTTTGGGCTGTGGACTCTGATCGTGACAAAATTAGATATTGAAATTTGGACTCTGGGGAAACTAGGATGGGTATTTTCCACTGCTGCCCTGAGATTTTACACTGTCATTGGGGCAATAATTGGCAGATTCATCTACAATGAAAGGATTCATTGACAACCTTTTAATTTGAATGGTGCAGGAATGTGAGGCGTGTTCAGGTGTAGACAGGATTTAGAACTGTGTTGTCGTCGTTGTTGTTATGATACGTCGGTGAGCAGTTTTGACAATAATTCAAACCACATACTGTTTTAACACGCACCACGACATTGGAGGAGTTCCTTTTCAGCAGCAGTACCAATAAATGTTCTCACCTGTAGCCTGGAAATCCTTTTTTGAGAATGAAGAAGTCTTTGGGTTGTTTATGTTAAGTTACATAACCAGCGGGTGGAATTAACTTGCACACACGTGTGAAAACTGTCGTCCTTCTGATGTGCTTTTTCCATACCTCCCGCAAAGGACGTGCATACACTGTAACACCTCAGACGTGATGTCATTTCTAACTGACCCACCTTTTTTTGTGTGTGTTTGTGTTACTCGTTTGGATCTGGCCGTAGTTTATATGTAAGAACATTTTCAACAAAATACTGAGACATTAGCCCTCAGGCAGCAACGCTGTTACTTAATCAGAAACTGCTTTCAGATTGATTGTCTGTATGAAAACGTTGTAAAGAGCAGGCTGTTGCTGGAAAACAAGCAGAACTCAACAGCAGACTCGTTCCATTTAGAGATTGTTGGAAAGGGGAACTGAACCCTTTTAGCGGCTTGTCAGATGTTTGTCAGAGGAAAAGTCTTCTGCTGAAGTTGATCCCATATGCTGTCAGTGAAGCTCACATGGATCAGCTGATGTGGAAGTGTGCAGTGAAACATTGTCACAACATAGGCCGCATAGTCACTTGGAAATGTTCAGGGGTTTTTTTTCTTGCTTTAGAATGGATGGTGCATATAAACACGATTGATCTGCTTAATAGTTAAAAAGATGAATCTGGGGCTTACCTCACAGATTTATTTCTGGCTATTTAAGGTTAAAAATATAAAATATGCAGTCCAGGTAATTTGTGGATGTGCCCCATATGCAAGAAAGATCCTACAGTGTCAAGTTCATATTGCATACCCATATGTTTTTATTTATTCTATAGTCATCTTTATATTTTCTCACTTAGAATATTTAGCAAAATAATTGCTCAATGGTCCTTTGCTGACATTGTGAACATGATTATCAGTCAAAACTCTTAAGTCTGCGTGGCCGAGTGTGACGTTTTCAGTTGCCATGAAATTCTAAGCGAATTGTGAACGTATTGACTTTTGACACCACCGTGGTTCAGTTGTAAACACTGCAAGAAGGTGTGCAATTTGAACCCATGCAGAGTTGAAAAATATGGGCTACCTGGGAAAAGGACACTGTCACAGAAGCGATTCTTAATCTCAAGATTTTGAGTCGCTGGTTGAATGCAGTTCAGTAATAATCATGCTTATGTCTTTACCCATCCAATCCAATATTTTAGGCTTTATAGCAACACTAAAGCTGACAGTTACTTTTGATTTGTTTTATTTGTGATATTCTTTCTTTTAATTTTCTTAGTAAATGTATGTGAAATGTCAGAAAGTTGGGCCTTCTTCCTATATTTTATTTTTGGTTCACAGTATTTTCAGTTGTATAAAAATGGAAAAGAAGAACATCCTGACATTGTGTGTGAAACAGTAGAAGTTTGACATTTTAGATGAAAAACAGAAATGTTCTTTTTGATCGTTTGCTTTTTCACAATATCATAACATTGGCTTATTTAAAGTAAAACAACAACAAACAAAAAGGAAATTGGGGGAAGGGGATAAACTTTACATTGGCCAAAGTTTAAACATCAGGCTGTCATATTTTTACTGACAATACTTTTGCTTGGGTATGAAAAATGTTGGAAGACAGGGCACAGCACAGAAGGAAGTGTGGTAGTGTTTTGCAGGATACCTCCTCTCATCTCTTTTGGTAAGGTTACACCTCTGGCTATCTCTTTCTTTCCTGCATCTGTCTGAGGCAAGCTCCAAATATTTTGACACAAATGACTAAAAGTGTTGTCTAACAGATCAGCCTGTCAGAAGTGCTTCAGTCTAAACGGAAGTCTGCTGGCCCGTGTGGCGGGTTAAGTAAACGGAGATATGATATATGATTAGAGCACAGTTTGGTGAAATTCTGTGAGAAGACATTTTTATGCTTGAGAAAAGAACATGCACATGCTCACCTATACGCAAGCACAGATGTGGTGTGTAGGCGACAAAGGCACAGGATGTGTGGTTCAGGGGCAGGAAGAGGAGCAGGAGCTGAAAGAAGTGTGTGTCTGTGTGTGTGTGTGTGTGTGTGTGCTTAGTAAGAGAGTCCCTGCTGTAGGTCTTGAACTGCAGTTAATGTAACACTGATAGGAACCCGCTGTGCTACTTTGCAGCCCACACACTTGTAAAGTTTCTCAATGATTGTTTATGGAGTTGAGATAAAATTATATCTGGTCTTTTTTTTTTTTTTTCCTCATTTGTCATGTCTACAGATAAACCGTGAAGCCGTTGTGTGAAAACGTTAGCATGATCATAGTTCCGATCATATATTGTTTAAATGTTTAAACACGCACACTTAACAGCCTGCACTTACGAGCACAGGTAGGTACATACTGTGATATATTTGTCATGTATATTTATATTTGAAATCTCAATCATTTAGACCTGACCAGTAGCTTCTAAAAAAAACAACCCAAACAACAACAAAAAAACTGCCCTCTCCCCATTGCTTACTAATTGGTGGTTTTTGATCTATACTTGAATGTGGTTTGGGTCACCGCCTCAGCTTCATTGTTTTATGTGGTCAGAGGGGCTGCAGGTACTTGCACAATGTTTTTATTTTTTGTATGTTAGACTGTTAGGGTTAGTACTGAAGTGTTTCATGTTTCCTACATGAAATGGAATTAGAAAACAAGGAGAGCTTGGAGCTAAGTCTGCAGTTTTGTGCCAGATACTGTTATTTTGATTATTAACATATCATTGCATATTCACACCAGAATATTACCGTGTCATGTGTTGGGAACCTGCAGCTTTGTGTTTTGCTAACTATTACATATCTGTCTGTATCTACAGTTGATATTCGAGAAATCAAGGAGATCCGTTCTGGACAGAAATCTCGGGACTTTGATCGCTATGTGGAGGACTCTGCAGCACGGCTCGATCAGGCCCACTGCTTTGTTATTCTGTACGGCACAGAGTTTCGCCTTAAATCACTCAGTCTGGCAGGTATGCTCAGAGAAGGACTGCTTACACATTGACAAGAAGTAGCCTGTTACCATTGTACCTCAATAAGATCATTAGTACCATTGATAAATCAAATCTTCACATTTTGTTTGTTGCTAGGCTTCTTGTATTTTTAGCCTGTGACAGAATTGAGTTATTTAGGTCAGCTGTTTTTGCTACAGCAACATCTGATGAAGAGATGACCATGTGGGTGCAAGGGTTAACCTCGCTTGTGACTGACACATTGAAGTCTCCAACACCTCTTCAGATCGAGCGGTAAATCTGAACTCAAAGTTTGTGTAAATAGACGGCATTATCTGTTTTCTGTATGCAAGAAATCGCTTAAGTCTTTCTTTCTTTTCCTTAATTTTAAGGTGGTTACGTAAGCAGTTCTACGCAGTCGATCGCAACAGAGAAGACAGGTAACTAAACTCGGTCAAAGGATATCAGCTGCAGAGTTAATCAGATCGCCCTCACAAGAAATGGATGTTATAAGATGTAACTCAATTGTTTGCTACACCAGTTGTGTGCCCTTTCATCTAAGAGCACATAGACTTGCTGCAACTGGCTGGTAGGTGTCTTTGAGAGAGCTCAGTTGAGGTGTAGTAAGGGAACTAACCCCTCAGCCGCACACCAACAACTCTTCCTGCAGCAGGAAACAGACTGCAGAGAATGGAGAGGAGATGTACAGAGATGTTTGTCTGTTACATCCCTGACAGGCCTTTGTTACTGTGTGTGCGCCGTGTATTGTCGTTTCTGGCCAAAATTCCAAGCTGTGTAGCAGAAGTGAAGCCCAAACCACTCAACAGAACATGCAGGGTGTCTGTTTACAAGGTTTCAGCCCATCTGTAAACTCAAAATGGCATTTCTGCCTCACAATAGTATCTACAAGTAGAAGTGTTTGCACATGTTGCACATGCTTATCCGTGTTTGTTTTATTTTTCAACAAAACGTGTTTAGGATATCCTGTAAGGATCTGAAGAGCATGCTGAGCCAGGTCAACTACAGGGTGCCCAACATGAGGTTCCTCCGAGAGAAACTTCCGGTAACCTCTTGCTGCTTACTTTTCTTATCACAAACCTCCTTCCCACTCCATCTCCCCGCCAACTTCCCTTTCACGATGATGTTGTTTGAGGCTAAAGATTTATGATTTGCCGTTAACAGTCATTTCAGTTTTCTTTCTGATTCTCTGCTTCTTTTATAGGACTCGGAGATGAGGAATGGAGACGTGTCCTTCAGCCAGTTTGCGCAGCTTTATCGTAGTCTCATGTTTGATGCCCAGAAAAACGTAAGTGCAGTCTTTTTATGTATCCACAGATAGTCCCTGTGCTTTCATCCCCCTAGCACCCCATCTGATGCTCTGCCAAGGCTCACTTCATCTCCCATCTGTCCGTCCTCAAATGGCTTCAAGATCAATATGCACCAGCTAAAAACCCACCAAACCTCTCTGGTGGAAGCCATTAGGACACACAAACACACACACACACACACAGATAAGAAGGCAGGCAAGCAGGGGTCAGATAAAATGGATAACCTCAGTGCCCTCCCCCACCTCACAGGATGTCTAACACTGAAAGTGCAGCGCTTTGATTAATTACTTTAAATGTTTTTTGTCTCTTTACTATCTTTTAGATGGAAATCCCATTTCTTCAAAGGTAGGCATACAAAACGCACACACATACAGTGATGTTTTCTCTTGCATCACGGTTGTTTGCTGAAATTAACCAGTACTTTTTCTATCAGGTTCATTGATAGACCAGAACAGAGGATTTCCCTGGAGGACTTCAAGAGCTTCCTCTTGGAGTCTCAAAAGGTATTCTCTCGGTTGTTGGACATTTACATACTTTATTGCCGATTTGTTTTCTTTCCATGCTCTAATGCATGTTTGTGTTTGCTGTTGCAGGAGATGTGGGCCACAGATAACAACAAAGTGCAAGAGTTTATGTTCGGCTACCTGAAAGACCCCCTGAGGGAAGTGGAGCAGCCTTATTTCCAGCAAGACGAGGTATGCGCACCTCGATGCCTCACTCTTTCTTTTCCCCCCTTCTCTCACTTGTGTTCTTGTGTTTTTTTTTCTGGGTCTTCGCTCACTAACGGAAAAATGTACCATGTTTTCATAGGTTATGTTTTCCGATTTCCCCCCTGTGTTGTTAGTGTGGGAGGGAGATGCTCAGAAATTAACATGACTGGCCATGATCTTGGCCCTGAAGCACCTCCTCCTACACAGATATAAAAGGTTATTGAGTATAGTGCGGCATGACAGTTCTGCAGAAAGCGAAGGATGATTTTTGTGGTCACCGTAAATCATGAATAAAAGAGGAAAGTGGGACAAGCGAGCCTGCAGGAGGTGATGCTGTGTCTTCGTGCCAGAGGATGTTAGGTCACATGTGCCCGGGCCTTGATTATGTGCAAAGAAAAGCCCATGAATAGTTAAAAAAAATAGATACTTTATTTTAAATATTATCACTACATGGAAATTATTATAGTTGAAGTTTAATGGGAATCTGATATGTACAAATCCTACTCTAATGTGATGTTTTTGTTTGCTGATTATGGAATCCAATGTCATTATGTGTTTAATACACAAGTTAAATCTAAGAATCTGGATTAAGCAATTATGACAATAATTATGACATTTTGAACCCCACATGTTCCCCAGATGTTCCATCTCAGTTTTTCTTAGTTTTTGTAATTTATTCATGTTGGCAGTTGTGCATGGTCAGTGATTTAACAGTGTTTTTTTTTTAGAAGCATTCATATTATTTTGACATGAAACATTTATCTTAGTACTTTATCTTGTACTTTTCCTACTTGTTAGCATGTGTACAAGTTGACTGCCCTGTGGTTTAGAGCAGCGGTCCCCAACCCCCGGGCCTCGGACCGGTACCGGTCCGTGAGTCGTTTGGTACCGGGCCGCGAGAGTAGAGGCTCAGGTGTGAAATGTATAGTTTTCAGGGTTTTTTTTTATCGTTAACTCGGTTTTCCTGGGTCTTTTCACGTGTGTTATGAATAAATCTTCTTTGTTTTCGGTACCGGTACTACTTTTATTTTGTTGTATTTATCCGCGACACCTTAAAGGCCGGTCCGTGAAAATATTGTCGGGCATAAACCGGTCCGTGGCGCAAAAAAGGTTGGAGACCGTTGGTTTAGAGCATTTGTGTTGTTTAAGCATTAGGAAATGTGCCAGAAAAATTTATATTTGCAAGGTGTACCTGCTTACAGGATAGATGGGATCGTGCAGTGAAATGTTTAGGTTTTGTATTTGTTTTGTTTTTTTACTTTATATCTTGGAATTTAGAATTATATTGAAACCAAGATAGACCTTTTCACCAGTAACATAAAAATAACAATAATTTTGGTGGAAACACAAACTCAACAGTTCTCACAGTCCAAAGGCTGGATCAGAACTTGGCAGTTCGCCTCTCCTTGGGGGCTCTAGTGCATGCCTGTGCATACAAACAGGTGTTGAGCCACTTCTTAAATGCCTTAAGCAACGGTGCCCTGATTCCTGAGTATTTAGGTCAGATGTTTTTAAGAATCTGATCATTATCATTTCAGTGCCACGTCGGTATATTGCTAGGGTCTGCAATTCTTCCCACTTTTCACTGCTCCTCATTCTCTCTTGTGTAGTTCCTCACATACCTGTTCTCCAAAGAGAACACCATCTGGGATTCCTCCCTGGACCAAGTGTGTCCTGAGAATATGAACAACCCCCTGTCTCACTACTGGATCTCCTCTTCGCACAACACGTAAGCATGAAGGGCATTTATGCATGTGTCTGGTTTGCCTGCTTTAATTGGGCCCTGGGAATGCTGGAGTTCTTGAAACCTCTGCCCAAAAAGAGGTCTTTTGAACTGGCTTCACACATCAGATAAAAGTGTATTATTTAACAATCTCTTTCCCGAATGAGATCCAGGCGTTTATTTTGCAGGAAAATGTATTTTTCCTCCCATTGAAAAGTGTGTGAAAGTCGGCGCAAGTAATTCTGTACTAAATGTGAAACAATGCTCATTGGAGCAACGGAATGAAAGTTTCCCATGTTGCTTTGATTAGGCTTGAATTGACTGACTGAATGAGTAAGAAGTATTTATCCGGTCAACAGAGGAGAACGAGCCCTTTTGATATGACTGTATTGATTTATTTATGTAATCACCATAAAAAGTGTGTTCGTGTGTTAAGACACTCCCTGACATGTTAATCCTGTGTGGCTGTGTGTTTTGTGTACGTACTTGACAATGTGTGCTTATTTTTAGCTACCTGACAGGAGACCAGTTTTCCAGTGAATCGTCCTTGGAGGCATACGCACGCTGTCTGAGGATGGGCTGTCGCTGTATTGAATGTAGGAACACACACACACACACACACACACACACACACACACACACACACACACACACACACACTGGAAGGTGTACGGTTTACCCACGAGTAGTAAATCACCACTGCTTGACTTTTAACCAACTAATTAACTTTTACCCACTTTCTTATCCTTCACAGCTCGACTTTTAAGCCCAGCTAATACACCCTTAACCAGGTCCTCACATGCAAATACTTATGCAACCGTTCCCGATATTGCTTTTCAGCAAACCCTTGTCAGGCAGGTTTCTATAAATAAGACTTGTTTGTTGTAGATCTTGTTTGCCTTGAAACATACAGATCCTGCAATTGTCTCGTCACTCACACACATCTGTTGATTTTCTTTATCCTTAAAGGATAAAAGATAAAATGATGTTACATGCATGTGTCTATGTTTTTTTTTTTTTTTTTCTTCAGTGGACTGCTGGGATGGCCCTGAGGGAATGCCAGTCATCTACCATGGGCACACCCTTACAACCAAAATCAAGTTTTCTGATGTCTTGACCACCATCAAAGAGCACGCCTTTGTCACATCTGAGTGAGTGTGCATGACAACGCGCTATTCTTGTTTTGTTTTGTTTTCTTCTCTTTTTATGACTGTCAGTGGGGATGTGGTGATTAACAAGCTAAGAGATGGTGAAGATAAAGAGATGACGGGCACACACTAATGTAGAAACACTGTAGGCAGGCCACAGTGACATCACTGTGAGAAAATAAAAGTCACATCAGAACAAAGTTAAACAAGGGGTTTCCTTGGATTTGCCACTCCTCTGAGGTTGAATCGGTGGTCCCTTTTACAGATATCCCATCATCCTGTCCATAGAGGACCACTGTAGTATTGTGCAGCAGAGGAATATGGCCACTCACTTTAAGAAGGTGTTTGGAGACATGCTTCTAACCAAGGCAGTGGATATCGCAGCAGATGGGCTGCCCTCACCCAATCAGCTCAAGAGGAAGATCCTCATCAAGGTCAGAGCCTCTTGGAGTCATGAGAAATCTTTTGATTTTTGGGGGGTGGGGATTAGTAACCTTACTCTGTCTGTCCTTCTCCTCTTATCTGATGCAGCATAAGAAGCTCGCAGAAGGCAGTGCCTATGAGGAGGTGTCCACCACCACTCCCTACTCAGAGAATGATATCAGCAACTCCATTAAAAATGGCATCCTGTACCTGGAAGATCCCATTAACCATGTAAGCATGTTCAGTGTATAAATAGTTTCTGAATCCTGCACGAGAAAGAATTTTTGGGCAGAAATGGTCAGAAAAGAAAAACTAGCTTCTGTATCACATATGCTTTATGTGGTGTTTATCAGTAAAAACATGAAAAATCAAGTTAAGACAAATTATGTTGCAGTCTTCCTTTATCATCTCTTACACTTACAATTATAACTCAGACATGCTTTATCAGCATTTTTTCCTTGGGATATCAAGTTCTTATTCTGTATCATCTTGTGCCACTTTGCACTGTAACACATGGATCTTGTAAATATTTGATCCAGCTATTTGAACTAACAATCTGTCTCATTTCTCTCCCTTCATCCCAGGAGTGGTACCCTCATTTTTTTGTTCTGACCAGCAGTAAGATCTACTACTCAGAAGAGACCTCCAGTAACCCGGGAAACGATGATGAGGAGGAGCACAGAGAGGTTAGTAGGTCTGACCTGCTGCTGAAGTACAGAAATTATTTTTGAGCGTGAACATTTGTTCGCATTGTTCGGAATTTGATGCAATTTTAATATTTAGAGGTCTGTGGGAGGCTCTTATTTAGAGATAAAGTATGTAGATACACATAAAGTGAACACATCTTGAATCTTCCCAGGTGTCCTATGGTATGGATCAACATGTGACAGAGAAATGGTTTCATGGAAAGCTTGGTGCTGGGCGGGATGGACGGCAGATAGCCGAGAGGCTGCTGTCTGAGTACTGCCTGGAGACTGGAGCTCCTGATGGCTCCTTCCTAGTTCGGGAGAGCGAGACTTTTGTCGGAGACTACACCTTGTCTTTCTGGTAAGTACACATATTTTGTATTTAAAAAAACATCTATTGGATTTCAGGGTGGAAACAGTAATTTAGGGGAAATCACTTTTAAGTATAGGAAACTTTAACTTGTATGTAGAAAACTAGCACGTGCCACTAAAATATAACCAAATTTAAGTGTCGCACTGGCAGATCAGTCACAGTGTGGCGTGTGATCTGTCTGATATTATGAGCTCTTTGTGAAAGGAGGGCAGGACAGATCAGTCTCTGTTATTTACCTGCAAGCTATGGGAACAATGTAGAGATGGTATCACAAGGCAGTTTGTTAAAGATGAACAAGAGTTCACGTGTTCTTAACTTGTTTATCAAACTGGAAGAAAAACTGACCTTTCATTGTATCTCTCTCTATCTATCTCTCTCTCTCTCTCTCTCCATGCCTCCCATCTCTGCAACAGGCGCTCGGGGCGGGTGCAGCACTGTCGCATCCACTCTCGTCAGGAGGCAGGCAGCCCAAAGTTCTACCTGACTGACAACCTGGTATTTGACACGCTCTTTGCTCTGATTACCCACTACCAGCAGGTGGCGCTGCGCTGTAACGAATTTGAGATGAAGCTGACTGAGCCGGTACCTCAGACCAATGCTCACGAGAGCAAAGAGTGAGTACACATATGCATTTTCAAAGATTACTGAGAAAGTGCTGAATTTATTACGTGATGTGCATCATATTTTTGTTTTTGTTTGTCGCAGGTGGTACCACGCCAACCTCTCCAGGAGCCATGCAGAGAACATGTTGATGAGGGTTCCTCGCGATGGGGCTTTTCTAGTCAGGAAAAGGGCAGAGCCCAACTCCTTTGCCATTTCATTCAGGTAACTTAGTTGCCAGTTTAAATCTTAGATGATCAGCATATTGAGTGTACATGCACATAAATGCCTTTTATCATTGTTATTTAGCAGAGTTCTCTCTTTGGGTTTCTTCACAGAGCCGAGGGTAAAATAAAGCACTGTCGTGTGCAGCAGGAGGGTCAGACCGTGGTGCTGGGCACCTCAGAGTTTGACAGCCTTGTAGATCTTATTAGCTACTATGAGAAGCACCCTTTGTACCGTAAAATGAAACTACGCTATCCCATCAACGAGGACACACTGGAGAAGATAGGCACTGCTGTAAGTACCACATTATACAGTCTACAAAGGAAACGTCTGGCCAGTGAAAAATGCTGTATTGTTTCATGGCATTATGCTAGTTTCATTCTGTGGTGAAATCACCACCAGCCTAGCAAAAAGAAAAACAAACTCATAATGTATTGCCCAATAGGAGCCAGACTACGGGTCACTGTATGAGGGAAGGAATCCAGGCTTTTATGTGGAGGCTAATCAAATGCCAACATTTAAGGTAAGAGTGCAGGATGGAGAAATCGACAGTTAGCTGAGATCTGCAACATCAACACTTGGACATGTAAACATGACGTAACCTTGTGTGCTGTCTTTCAGTGCACGGTGCGAGCCATGTATGAGTATAAAGCCCAGAGAGACGATGAGCTTTCCTTCACTAAGAATGCTATCATCTCTAATGTGGAAAAACAGGAAGGGGGATGGTAAGTGAGTGGCATCAAATCCATTCAGGAAGTAGCTCTTAATTATTAATTTAGACTGCAAATATGTGCTTAGCATTAGAGAACTACGGTAAATTAGTGAATGACACATTTAAAATTCTCTTAGCTGTCCTGGGATCATTTTCTAAATATGAAAGGCTTCTAAATATTTACAAACCACATCCCTTGTCTCTTTACCCCTCCCGCCTCTTCTTCTTTCAGGTGGAAGGGTGACTGTGGAGGAAAGAAGCAGATGTGGTTTCCGGCAAACTACGTGGAGGAGATCAGTCCGTCAGCAGCCGAGCCTGATAGAACTGTGAGGATCAAACCCTTAAAACGAGATGCTTACTCAAGCACGTTTTTTTTGTATTTATTTAAAGAGAAATGAGTACACCTGCTCCCACCACAGTGAGGTCATTCATGTCTTCATTTACAAAGATACATATGTGCTCTGTTTTCTGTCAACAGGAGATGACAGAAAACAGTCCTCTTGGAGATATGCTGAGAGGAAGTCTTGATGTGTCTGCCTGTCAGATTAGTAAGTAGCACCTTCGCTTCCTGTAGCAAGTCACCTTGAGAGCAGTAAACCCCTACTAACTGCTTTTAAAAATAAATTTAATTGTAGGACACAGTCATCACTAGGGCTGGGCAAAATGATTATTTTCCTAATCGATGAATCTACCGATTAATTTTTCAATCCGATTCTGTTTTGATTTGATTTGATTATCGATTATTTCCGCATTATTTGACTTGTATAGCAATTTCACATTTACTAATTTATGTATCTCAATGAAAACACAAATTTCTTCATTTCAACACCTTTTAATAAAAAAATTGCAAAATAAAGTTGTAGTAGTACAATCTTATATTAGAGATAGCATTTAACAAGAAATGAAATGTGCAAAGTGCATAGCCGTCGTGCTTCCTTTTCTGTTAAAATATCCCCATACTGTAGAACTGCGTGTTCGGGTGGAATGATTTAAGTCGACTGCGGCTGCCTCACTCGTGTTGCCGCTACTCACTGCCGCCATGTCTGTTTTGAAAGTGACGACGCGTCGGCGTAATCGATTACGTCGACACGTCGCCCCGGCCCTAGTCATCACTCTCTTTATTGTTATTTTTCTCCATTATCAGCCTCTTAGTTTAATAAGTCTTCTCTGTTTTTATTATTACTGTTGCTTTTCTCTCCGATTTGCATTTGATATGTTATTGACATCCTGCAGCCTTGTCAGTACACCCCTATTAGGTCTGGCACATGCTGCCTTGCATTGTTAACCTGAGTCCGTTTGTCCATCTGGGTGGCTCGTTGGCACCATCTAGTGGTAGTATGAAAGATGAGCTAAAAATGCTCAGAAAGTAATTGCATTCATTTACAAAAACATGAATGTTTTAATTAAAAAAAACCCCAACTATATTCTAAAAGGGATTATTTGGTTTTATATAATCCTTTCATTCTTTAAAAATAACTCCTTGCTGAATGTTATCACTTATTGTCTAATACTGGATGATACAGATGGTTTACAATAATTGCTATGGATTTGTCATCTTGGGCTCTTCTCAGGTGGTTCTTCTCCACCATGTTTTCTTCCTTTGCTTATGGTCTGTTAGTCTAGTATGTCCATGATTTCAGCACCAGCCTCATTTATTTACTTTTTTAAAACCGTCATTACTTCCATTTATTGGTTCCCTTTTTCTAACTTTTTTCTTTTTTTTTCTCTTCAGATGTTCGTACCGAAGGGAAAGGCAGCAGGCCTTATGTTTTCACCCTGACACAGAATACCCCTGTGCGGATAGGCATACCGCTCGACATCGCTGCAAACACGCAAGAAGAGCTCAAGGAATGGGTGTTCAAGATCCGTGAGGTCACCTTGACCTCAGAGGCCAAGGTAAATATACAGAAATAATATGCTTCACATGAAATGCACTCACACTTTGGGTTTAAGCTGAGCAGTGATGTGCCTCACTGTTGGTACTACTATATTTATACTTGTGCCATGTCTGTGGCCAGATAGAAGAGGGGAAGATGATGGAAAGGAGGAAGAAGATTGCACTGGAATTATCTGACCTTGTCATCTACTGTAGGCCTGTGCCATTTGATGAAGAAAGTAAGAACTATGTGCACTCACTCACCTGCACACATAATAAAAAGAAAAACACCAAATGCAGATGGGGTCACATTTCTCTTTTGTCGTCGCTTTTTTTTTTTTTTTAGAGATTGGCACAGAGCGAGCCTGTTTCCGGGACATGTCATCCTTCCCTGAAACCAAGGCAGAGAAATACGTCAACAAAATCAAGGGGAAGAAGTTCCTGCAGTACAATCGGCTGCAGCTGTCCAGGATCTACCCCAGAGGCCAGAGATTAGACTCTTCTAACTATGACCCGCTCCCCATGTGGCTCTGCGGATCTCAGCTGGTAGCACTTAACTTCCAGACAGGAGGTATCTTCTCTTCCCTTCTGAGAGCAAAGCTGGAAGACAGACAGTACATTTCATTTGTTTACGTGTTTTTTACATTTTTTTCCTTCTATTCCTTCCTCTTTCCCTCCCTGCAGACAAGCCCATGCAGATGAACCAGGCCCTGTTCATGCTTAACGGAAGAAGTGGTTACGTCCTTCAGCCGCCCATCATGAGGGACGACAACTTTGATCCCTTTGACAGACAAACACTACGGGGTGTGGAGCAAGTCAGTCTAGAGATTGAGGTACAGTAGACTGAGGACTGGATTTTTCTGCTTTTGGGTGTGATGCAGTTGTGCAGAAACGAGTCTGCCCTTCATCTCTTTGGGATAAATGAAGCGGGTGGTGGTTATGGAGACAGACAAGGTGAAACTGACAGGTGGTGTTTTGTTAACAGTGTGATTGTAGTTGCCCACTGGAGCAGCAGCAGTGATTGTAACACAGCTCGGAGAGGTAACCGAGGTACTTTACAAAACCTAGCAACCAATTGCTGCAATTTTAGTTGCAGATGTAATAATATTTTTTGATTAAAGGTAACTCACTTTTCATAAATTATGAATAAACATTCATGAACTTGTTTAGAAATCAAGTCAGGAAGCTCATTGTTGTTTCTTCACTGTGAGACTCACTGACTGCTTCCAATGGTGTACTGCAAACACTGCTCATAGTCATGCTTTTAATTACACATGTTTAAAGGAGGAGTTCAACCTGTAGTTCAAACACTCAGTTAGCAATTGAGCAGAAAAACACATTATAAGATGTCACTGATGGAAAAGCATTGTGTGTTTGTGTGTAGCAACATGTTAATGTAAACAAAAATTCCAAAGACGCTTTTTGTCCTCTGAAGGTCTTGGGCTCCCGGCATCTGCCCAAGCATGGACGTGGCATCGTTTGCCCTCTGATTGAGATCGAGGTGTGCGGAGCGGAGTACGACAGCGCCAAGCAAAAAACAGACTCTGAAGGTGAAGCTGCTCTTATTTAAACACGAGTTCCTCTGCCAGTAAAGACAGGCCCTGCCAAAACTGGGGAGGAAGAAAAAAAAAAAAAGCAGTTGCTGTTTACTGGATATATTTTCCTCGTGTAATTTCCTGTATGGTCTGAGGAAAAACAGGAAGTTATACAAACAACTGTGCCATGTGTGGGAATACAAAGGGAAAACATTGAAACTCGCACAGCTCTCATCAGGTCGTTATGACAGAAGAAACACTTTTTTTTTTTTTTTTATGTTTTGATGGTTTAATGCATAGATTTTGTTTGCTACATACTTTGATGTGGATACTGGGAAATTTTACTGCAACCTATACTTTATTCTCTAAAATTCCCATCAGTGAGTAAGGACAGGATTTATTTTAGTACAAATTTAAGAAATGTAATCTATACTTATAACGACTTTTTTTTCAGTATATTACTAAAAAGTGGTATATCGGCATATTGTACTGTGGGCTCTAGCAGCATTTGTTCCCATTTATATTTATTTGCCTGTACTGGTTGTACACACACTTTTTAAATGTCAATCATTTTATCAGTGAAGTTCATCACCCCTTTGAATTTGGCACTTATTCAAAACTAGGTCATCAGATAACTTCTGTTACTTTAGATGGCAGATTCTGATGTAAGCCCAGCTCATATTTATCTTTTAAATATAAATACATAAACATAAACTCAAAATTTTAACACATTTGGCATTTCCTTCTGCTGTTTTTTCCTCACTGCTCTCTGGTTCTACAGAAAGGGCAGCGAGCCAAGGAAAAATAATTTTCTGTTAATGACATACTCTCTTTTTTTTTTTTTTTGTCCTGGAAAGGGTTTTATTTCCGTGTAATGTAGAGGTGCAACCTTTATCTAGCAGCTAATTACAGAAGTCTTTATACTGCTGTTACAAGGGAAATATAATTGCACAAATGTTAGAGAATTGAGAATACACCCTTTACATTTTCAATATTTCTTTTCTTCTGTAGCTGATAATGGTCTCAATCCCACTTGGCCGAGAAAGACATTCCAGTTCACCGTGTGCAACTCTGCTTTTGCCTTTCTGCGTTTTGTGGTGTATGAGATCGACATGTTCAACGACCAAAACTTCCTGGCTCAGGCTACGTTCCCCATTCACGGGCTAAAGACAGGTACGCCTTCAACATGTCTGTAAATAGTTTTTACATGTTTTGTTGCTGACTTTAAGTATCTCGGGGTCTTGTTTGAGGTGAGGGGTGAGTAGAGCGGGGGATTGAGTGTAAAAGTGAGTTTTACCAGTCGATCTACATTTATCTGCTCACTTACAGGCATGAGCTTTGGTAGTGACCAATGCAAGCACTGGAAATTAGCTTCTTCTATACAGGGAGTGCAGAATTATTAGGCAAATGAGTATTTTGTCCACATCATCCTCTTCATGCATGTTGTCTTACTCCAAGCTGTATAGGCTCGAAAGCCTACTACCAATTAAGCATATTAGGTGATGTGCATCTCTGTAATCAGAAGGGGTGTGGTCTAATGACATCAACACCCTATATCAGGTGTGCATAATCCGGGCTCTAGACTAACTTTTTGCCATGGGCGTGCCGGCACGCCTAACTTTAAAAAGTTAGGCGTGCCGGCACAAAAGTTAGGCGCACACAAATTTTATAATAATTGATATAATATAATGTGTTTTTCTGGATACACTGTGCTTTTTCAGCATTCAAAGATTGATGACACCGTGTCAGAGCACTGGCTATGAATTTCAGAAGGATCAGGCCTTAACAGAAAAGTTAGCAATAGTTCTTTTCCTATTACAGCTACATCCACTTCTGTCGTGCCTAGGCTGCTCACTAGGGCTGGGTATCATCACTGATTTCTATAATCCCTTCAATTCCGGTTTTCAAAGTCCCGATTCGATTCAACTTAGCCTCAGACAGTCAGAAATATTATAATTCTGATCATTTATCAGTACTGACTTCATCAGAATTGTGAACATCACAGCAGATGCCTTTGTGTGAAACTGAGAATAAAACACAGAAAAACATGAAGGAGATTTTCCTGGTCTGGCTTTTTATAGCAGATAACCTTAAAAATATTCTACAATGTTCTGCATATAAAGTTTAAATTTCTTCAGTATTGAACAACAGAAAAAATAGGCTTTCTTGTCCGAGGTCATTTAAGTGAAGAAAAGAAAAAGACAGCAGCCGACAGCGCTGTAAACAACGGTAGACTGGTGGGTAATAAGCGAATGAATAAAACAGAAAACAGAGATTGGAGACGGGAAACTGTTCTTGAAGTACAGAGAGAGATAGAGAGAGAGCTAGCTGTGCATGAAGTGTGATTTTAATAGTCGTGGAAGCAAAACAGCAAAATTCATGATGACACTGACCAAATGTGAAGCGCAGTTTGCTGCTTCTTTTGCTGCTGGCTCGGTGAATTTTGGTTCAGCGCAAAAAGACGTAAACACAGCGCGGACCGGACGCATCAGGATCGCTAAGCTCCGACAGCGTGTCCGTCTACGGGCCGTCAGGTGAGAAAGCCGAGAAAGACAAAGTTGATTCTGATGCGTCGGTCCATTCTGTGTTTACGTCTGTGTGTGGAGTCCGTGTACCTGCTCTCATCTGCTGTTTGGTTGTTGTTGAAATGGTTTTGTGAGCTTTAATCTGAGAATCTGGCGTTTATGACAAAACACAGTTATATTTAAAAGTCGATTCAGGATTTAATTAATTGATATCGCTTTATTCAAGCTACTCACCTCCATCTATCCACCTGCACTTTCAACTGGACCACGGCCAATCAGAGAGGTCCCGCCCCTTACTATCTCTGATTGGTTTAGTCCACGATAGGGGCATAATGTGTGTCTGTTGTTGACCACAGGGAAGGTTGCAGATATTTATTTATTTATTTTTTTTTTTTTTTGCTACCCGAACAGTTGGTCGCACAGGTGCAACCAAATTAATTTTTTTTAGCCGCACCACTGAAAAATTTGGTCGCATTTGCGACCAAATTGGTCGCACTCTAGAGCCCTGATAATTATTAGGCAACGTCCTTTCCTTTGGCAAAATGGGTCAAAAGAAGGACTTGACAGGCTCAGAAAAGTCAAAAATAGTGAGATATCTTGCAGAGGGATGCAGCAGTCTCAAAATTGCAAAGCTTCTGAAGTGTGATCATCGAACAATCAAGCGTTTCATTCAAAATAGTCAACAGGGTCGTAAGAAGCGTGTGGAAAAACCAAGGCGCAAAATAACTGCCCATGAACTGAGAAAAGTCAAGCGTGCAGCCGCCAAGATGCCACTTGCCACCAGTTTGGCCATATTTCAGAGCTGCAACATCACTGGAGTGCCCAAAAGCACAAGGTGTGCAATACTCAGAGACATGGCCAAGGTAAGAAAGGCTGAAAGACGACCACCACTGAACAAGACACAAGCTGAAACGTCAAGACTGGGCCAAGAAATATCTCAAGACTGATTTTTCTAAGGTTTTATGGACTGATGAAATGAGAGTGAGTCTTGATGGGCCAGATGGATGGGCCTGTGGCTGGATTGGTAAAGGGCAGAGAGCTCCAGTCAGACGCCAGCAAGGTGGAGGTGGAGTACTGGTTTGGGCTGGTATCATCAAAGATGAGCTTGTGGGGCCTTTTCGGGTTGAGGATGGAGTCAAGCTCAACTCCCAGTCCTACTGCCAGTTTCTGGAAGACACCTTCTTCAAGCAGTGGTACAGGAAGAAGTCTGCATCCTTCAAGAAAAACATGATCTTCATGCAGGACAATGCTCCATCACACGCGTCCAAGTACTCCACAGCGTGGCTGGCAAGAAAGGGTATAAAAGAAGAAAAACTAATGACATGGCCACCTTGTTCACCTGATCTGAACCCCATTGAGAACCTGTGGTCCATCATCAAATGTGAGATTTACAAGGAGGGAAAACAGTACACCTCTCTGAACAGTGTCTGGGAGGCTGTGGTTGCTGCTGCACGCAATGTTGATGGTGAACAGATCAAAACACTGACAGAATCCATGGATGGCAGGCTTTTGAGTGTCCTTGCAAAGAAAGGTGGCTATATTGGTCGCTGATTTGTTTTTGTTTTGTTTTTGAATGTCAGAAATGTATATTTGTGAATGTGGAGATGTTATATTGGTTTCACTGGTAAAAATAAATAATTGAAATGGGTATATATTAGTTTTTTGTTAAGTTGCCTAATAATTATGCACAGTAATAGTCACCTGCACACACAGATATCCCCCTAAAATAGCTAAAACTAAAAACTACTTCCAAAAACATTCAGCTTTGATATTAATGAGATTTTTGGGTTCATTGAGAACATGGTTGTTGTTCAATAATAAAATTATTCCTCAAAAATACAACTTGCCTAATAATTCTGCACTCCCTGTAGTGTGGCAGATATCTTCCATAGAGAAGGCCGCTACTCTTTCATATTCAAAGGAGCCAGCTGAGGAGTTTCACATATCTGACTAGTTAGGGTATCTCCCCAGAAGACCTGGAGGAGGTGGTGTGGGCCTCCCTGCTTAGACTGCCTCCCCAATTGGCAAAAAATGGATGGATGGATCTTTTTGCAGACCACTAATAAAAAATAAATAAATAAATCTTTTGCTTCTGTCTTTATAGGTTACCGGTCAGTACCTCTGACGAACAGCTACAACGAGGACCTGGAGTTAGCTTCTCTGTTAGTCCACATGGACATAACCAGAGGAAGGGTGAGCTCCACAATGTTTGTACTGTCAACAAACCACTCAAAAACATGCAGACACAACTTGAAGAAGGCCAAGCAGACATATTGCTGACAAATTAGTAATGAGTGCTGTGAAAGCCAGATCTTGATTTTTTTTATTTTTTTTATTTTCTGCTTTTTAAAAATTTTTAATTTTTTTTATGGAAGAACAAATAGTCAAATGAGCTTTACACAGATTTCGTTACCTTTGGATCGAGGTAAACGTACTCCTACCCTGTTTCATGACTTTATGTAAAGCTAGGTGAACATGTAGCTGTACAGTTACTGAACAAACATGAGAGTGCTTTTACTTTTTGCATCTAACCTAGGTTTTAATTCCATCGTGTTTAATTTCCTGTATGTTAATAATACCACAGGACAGCCTCTTTTTTTGATTCTTACTTTAAAAGCAGGGGTGAGTGTACCTCATGTCTTAGTAGTGATAGTATACTGTACATGTTTCTGAATTACATGATTTGTATGAAAAACAATTAGCTACTAACTGGTGCAAAAATGTAAGGGCAGTGACATTAAAAGAAGAAGAAATGCATCACTATTTTAACACTTAAACCATGAGCCCCGACCCCATCACACCCTGTGTATACAAACATAACCCTTCGTTTAACTCAGCCCACCACCCCAGGCTGACTGAGCTTCGGGTGGGATCGCACAATTGAAATACGAGCAGCCACAAACAAAAAAACAAAAACAAACCACCAGTCACACATTAGCCGGCAGGTCTGCAATGAGATTCGTCAGATAGTGAATGGTGCAAAACACCCAAATGGGCCATAAAAGGCTTCCATGTATGAAAAAATATCTCCCTTGGGCCTCTCAGTACAGTGGACTGATGTTTCTGTGTACGAAAGGTGAACGCAATTATTTTTGTTTAAAGCTAATGCTTCATTAGCGGTCCCAGAATTTGCTATTAGTGGACATTGTTGCAGGGGACTCTACTGCTTTTATCTCGAGCATCAATATAAAGCACAGATTTGGAAAAATGAGTCCTTTTAAAAAACACTTCTGCTTGTCTGAGTTAAGTGCTTGTATGTTCTTTGTCTGTAGCTGCCTCCCTCAAATTATTTCTTAATCCCTCCCCAGCTTTTCTTCCCATTTACTTTTGCCTTTATAGTTCATCTTATGTTCTTGAATGACCTGACAAAATTATAAATGCAAGACTTTAAGCTCATCTTTGATTATACAGAGAACCACTAGTGTTTACTCCTTTGTTTTGTTTTTTATTTCAGGATGAAAACGGTGAGGTTCTCAGCCCATTCGCTGCAGTCGGGGCCTCATCAGTGTCGGCAACAGCTCAGTCAGTGCGGGAGCGTTTTGGGGAGCTGAGCTCAGTCTCCTCAACGTCCTCCAGCATGTCTCCTTTGCCTCAGTCTCCAGCCCAGGCCATGGCCTACAGAGGGAGGGAAGGCTCTTTTGAATCCCGCTACCAGTCCCCCATAGATGACTTCAGGGTGTCCCAGGAGACACTGCTGGACATGGACGCGCAAAACAGAAGGTGTGTGTGTGTGTGGTGTGTCTCTCTTTGTGGTGTTAGATGCCTGTCCAGAGTGTTTTGGACGTGTAGAAGATTACAGACATTATCCTGTCTTTGTCTTCACTTCAGGATCCCGCGGAGGACCAGAGTGGAGAACCGTGTCTAAGTCCAAGCCAATCAGGACGCATTTCTGTTGCAACCCCCCCTTCCTCCTCCCCATCCCCACCACCCAGTCGCCTCTCCCCCGTACCGATGATGTCACTGACTGCTGTGAACAGTTTCCATGGAAACGCCCACCACCGCTTTGGCCTACATTTCAGGCAGCTCTCTCTCCCTCCATTCGCCCAACCCCCCCCCCCCCCCCCCCCCCCCCCCCTCTCTCTCTCTCCCACACTGTCTTTCTGTCTCTGCCCCTCCCTGCCTGCTGCCCAGCCTCTCTTCACCACTTGCCAGACGAGAAGGTGAAGGGAGCATACTCGGACATTAGAGGGGCGAGGGGGGGTCACTAAGAGGAAGCTGACCGCTGTGGGCAAGAAGAAGAAACGACATTCACAGTAGAACAAAAAGCAAGACTGAAAAAGTTCCAGCTCTGGCCTGACTGTTTGTAATCTCTCGTGTTTTCAGTGTGCACAGCTGCTTAGTTTGAAGGCTAAGATGAAGAAAGGGGACAGTTATAGAAGGTATCAGTTTGAAACTGTTTCCAGTTAAGTTTCTTTGCTCTTCTCTATTTGGCGAATATGAATATATATATATATGTATATGTATATATACACATATATATTTATTCCTGCTGTGCTGTTGGCCAGAGAACAGCACCAGCTCACCTGCTCTCAAAGAGCTCCTGTCTCTATGTTTTTAATTATTACGATTATTTAAACCTTTAAACATTCATAATGTGATTTCTTTTTTTATGTACATGTGTAAAACATGAGGGCTCTCACTGCTTTAAAAAAAAATTCTCTTCTTTTGTTTTGGGGGTTTTTTCGGGGTTTTTTTGCAGAGGAAATAGTGTGCCTCCAGCATATCTCCTACCCTAAACTTAGAGTGATATTAAATTTTTATTTTATGTTTTTTTTTTTTTTCCTGTTTGTGTTTGGAGCAGTGAGAGAGCAGATCATATGTTATGCCTGCACATATACACACTTATTTCTAACCTACATTCCAGGAAAAACAAAAAGTGCACATCATTCCGTGTTTGCTGCGTTTCACACGCATTTACAAGCCAGTGTGACACATTGAGACATGTCCTGGGAATCCAACACCTCACTGTGTGATGAAGCAGGACCAGGGATAAACGTTAAGCCAAAAAAAAAAGGTCTTATTGTGAGAAATGTGCTTTTTATTTTTTTTTTCCTTCCACTTCTTACTTGTACTACCAATGTGTTACAGGCCATATTTACAGATGTCCTGTCACTCAGAGGGACGAGTCACAGGGCTGTGGGTTACAGCCAAAACATTATCCTGTTCACTCCCCTCAGCAGTGGTTATTATTTACAGTCGCAGTCAGACTTCATATGAGGGACATGAATGTGTGCCTCAAACTACTATAAAAATAATCTAATTAGATTAATTTACAGGGAACACTGTAAATGTTTTAAATTTGTCAGTGCGCCATGATTACTGTAATTATGATGATTGTAATAGTTACCCTTTTAACTATGCAGCCCTTTGTTGCCAGGATTTATGAAGCAGTGGATACTCCTTTGAACTCAGATTTCACGTCGTAAAACTATGTCTGGCCACTTTATTCTGAGCATTTTAATTTGTTCACATTATCTCTTGGCGTAATGGCCACAGATCGGGGACAGTTCATATTAAAGAAAGTGTGTTTTGATTACAACAAATATGTATTCAAATGGTTCTAAGAAAGTGTTTTACTGTAACCAAACAGTTTTAGATATTCTTTGTTTCTTGTTTTGTTTTGTTTTTTAGTTAAAAAGGAAATCTGTATTGACCAGCAGTGGTTGAGTGAGAAGGGTTGAGTTGCCAGTGTTGGGAATAAAGTAATCGTGCCATCTGGTACCCATCACTGGGCCACAGCGACATAAAGGACCGTTCGTGTTTGTGCTGTTGTGGTATTTTTGGGCAGCTTTGTCATAGCTACATGCTGCTTCCAGAATCCAGTGAGGATTACACTGCCTAAGAGGTAATTAAATTGCCACTGCCCTTGGTTTTATTTGTAATGAAATGTGCAAACAAAACAAGAGGGAAAGAAATGGAGGCTTTGTGCAAAACACTGACTGATGGATCGAAGCGAATGCAGAATGCTACATTTCATTATTGTGAACGTTTGTCCAGCTGGTGGATCAGGACCTCCCTTGTGCATTAAGTTCAGGGAGATGTTCTTTCCTGTGATTCTGGGGTAAGAGCAAGATTGACATGAACAGGCAGAGTTAAAGCTTGAATTTTTCTTTGTTTTTTTCTGTAGCTTAGTCATGGATGACAAAGGTAATCTGCGCCTTCATTGAACCCAGAAGGAGCACTTATGGTGTTATCTTTCTAGGTTTGTACTCGAAACAGTGTTTTCTTTGCTTGTACGTGGTGACTATATGATGTAAGCTCAATATTCTTGCTCAGTGTTCAGTCACTGGGGCACACCTAAGCCATATGCTATGATTAGAGGTAAAGGCAGGGTCAGGAGTGAATACTTGAGGTCTCAAAGAAAAAGACAAATGTTGCATTTGCACCCCCATACTAATCCCAAAGCTCCTCCGTGTAACATTTATTTCTCCGATGGATAAGAGCTCACCCTCCAATGCTGCATTGCTCTCATTGCTGAACTGTCTGCTAATGTCTATGTGCCTCGATCTGTGTACACATCACATTGAAGCCACGTCTTTCACCTGCCCCGCTGGGCATAAATCACCTGCACAGCCATGGTACACCCACACAGGTGCTGTCACTTTGCTTCTCTGCACCGTGTGAGCCTCTGCAGACCACGTTTGACTGACATGCCCCCGACTGTACTGTTCACTTCTGTCGAGACAAAACGTACTCCCGCCAACCTGTAATGAGCTCTAATCTGCCAGAATAACCGAGAACACCTGTGTGGGTGCACAGAGCCCTTAACTGTAATTTGAGTTTTGCATTTTTGTTTTTCTCCAGACTTGTCTGTTTAGTTAGTGACAGCTCCATTTACAACCGCCTTTCTGTAATGTGCCTAAATATGGAGAGGAAGAGTATTCATCTTAATTTTGCCTTTCATATGAAACATATTCAAGCCTGAAAAGTAAATAAAATACTTATTACTTATACATCTTTGTTAGCCTTTCTTTTTTTAAATGTGCTGGTGTGACTCAGTGAGGTTAATTCTTTTCAGTTCCAAGACCAAAATGTAACTGCAACAGGTGTCACTAACTACACTACGCCACAGGAAATCTGTACTGTAGTTTCAATATGAGAATGGTCACTTTCAGGCTGCTGTTCACACAAAGTGTTGCTGTGCTGAAAGTTTATTATCAATACCTTAAACCCAACGATCTGAAGGCAATTCTACTGTAAAAGAAACATAAGTACATTATTGGAAAACAGGGCAAAAGGCCACGTTGTGGTAGATACAACCCCCCGTGGCTCAGGGGGTTGGGAATCGCATCTGTAACCGGAAGGTCGCCGATTCGATCCCTGGGCTCTCTGTTCTGGTCGTTGTGTCCTTGGGCAAGACACTTTACCCTACTTGCCTACTGGTGTTGGCCAGAGGGGCGATATGGCAGCCTCGCTTCTGTCAGTCTGCCCCAGGGCAGCTGTGGCTACAACTGTAGCTGCCTCCACCAGTGTGTGAATGTGAGAGTGAATGAATAGTGGTATTGTAAAGCGCTTTGGGTGCCTTGAAAAGCGCTATATAAATCCAATCCATTATTACTCGTATTGAGTTAGACTTGCGTTCTTGCTAAACTGGTGTAATTCTTTGTGGGAAAATTATTGGGTTGAGAGCTGGCGCCTGATTTCAGTACACTGAAGTCATTGTCATGTTCAAGAAGCTTTGTGATATGGCGCATTATCAGCCATCAGAAGCCATTGGAAGATCTGGGATAGACCGTAGCAATACTTGGGCTGTGGCACTGAACTCGGTAATAACGGACCCAAAGTGTGACAAGACTACATCCCTCACACCATTCATTACATCATCACTCCCAACCTGAACCTTTGATAAAAGGGAGGATGGAGTCATGTGCGTATTGTAGCCCCAGTTTCCTAATCTTAGCTCAGAGGATTGGCACCCAGTGTGGTCTTCTGCCGCCCAAAGATGCTCTTCCCCATACCCTCGTTGTAACAAGTGGTTACTTTTGTGGCTGTTGCCTCCCACTCAAAGCAGTCGAACCATTCTCCTCTGGCACCAAAAGGCATTTTCACCCAACTGCTGCTCTGGATATTCTTTTTCTGACCCTAGACATGGTTGTACGGAGAAAGAAAAAAAATCACAGTAAATCAGCAGTTTTTCATATACTCAGACTAGCCAGCGGGTGTCCACCCATATGGAAAAGATATATATAAATCTTATAAAGTTTGTATCTGTCTTGTGTGAAACTTGTATGAAAAGCATACAAGAGTGAAAACACATAAGATCCCTTGAAAAATTATATAATGAAAGTTGTATGTTTTGGATACTTACTAAAACAATGTATGAAAGTAATGAGAAAGTGGCCACTTTCAGGAGTAAATCATGTAATCCTTATATGATTTACTCCTGAAAGTGGCCACTTTCATGAGTAATCACATATAAGTTTTTACTATTTCTTTTCCATATGGGCAACTCCAGTCCTCAAGAGCTACGGTCCTGGAGCTTTTAGATGCATCCCTACTAAGACACACCTGAATCAAATAAATGGATTGTTTATCGGGCCTTTGCCAAACGTGATGGCATGCTGAAGAGGTAATCCAACTGTGTTGGAGTAGGGATGCATCTAAAAGCTGCAGGACAGTAGCTCTTGAGGACTGGAGTTGGACACCCCTAAACTAGCCCATACAACACACTACTTTTAAAGTCACTTAAAGTCAGTTTGAACCCAAGCATGTCATCTTGACCATGTTTACATTGACTGATTAAAGATTTGTGTTAATGAGCAATTACAACAGTACCTAAAAAAAGTGGCTGAGTGTTTGCAACAAAGCTAGCTCGACAGGGACTTAAAATTACTTATGAGGTAAATCTTTCATCATAAGGCCTCAGTGTTCTTATTTGAGGTTTAGTCCTCTTAATTTGCCTCAGTGCTGTAAGCCATGTAGAAAACTTTACTTATGAACAGACACACTGAGCCACAGCTTTCTGACATTGCTTTTATTCTGAAATGCCATCTGTAAAAATTATACATCAAGCCTATGGAACTCTGGTAGTTCACAGTTTGTTTACAGTGTGATTTATTTCATAACAAAGTCTCATAAAAACAAATATACGTACATATCCGATAGGTAAAGAAGCACTTGATGCTACAACACAAACCGTATGTCATGTAGTCTAATATACTGTGTCACTTTTTTGTTTGTTTGTTTGTTTGTTTGTTTGTTTTAGACCCTAAAGGGTGCTTGCCCTCTTTGGATGAAACAATCCCCGATGTCGTCCCACGCTGAGCAATTTCATGTTAAATGAAAAGTATGTACAGATACGAAAAGTGTGAACAAAAACATGTTCCAAAATAACCTCGGGTTGAATGAGCGTCAGTGCTGCTTTTCACATTTGTTGCTGTGAACAGGGCAGCTAGCACATTTCTAAAATAAACTGCAAGCATGAAGTCAGAGTTTGTGATGCAGGAAAAAAAAAAGCAGCATGAAGACAGCACAATGGGAAAATAAGGTTGATTTGATTTACGATTAAGGCCTAGGCAAGCACCCTGCAGCAAAACTGCAGTTTTTCGTACCCCCAAAAAAAACAAACAATGAACAGTCTCAACGCTTCACTGAATCGTGTCTCAGCTTAGTCGATAAGAGTCCAAACCCAACCCCCACCTGATCAACATCTGCCAAGTTTGCAGTCTCAAACACACTTTTTTCTCCCTCTTCTTCTGCTTCCACACATCCACCCCTCTCTTTTTTTCCTTCCCACCCCTTCCTTTACCCCCATCACAGCAGGCAGTTGGAAAAAACATGGCAGCAAAACGCTGTCAGCCTGAACGCCTACACTGCCACCTCCACTCCTGCACCTCAGTGTCTACTTTCTCCTGAAGGGAAAATGGCGGAGGGGAGAATAGTGGAGAGTTGTAGTGGAGATCTAGACAAAACTGGAGAAGGAGAGAAGGGAGTGGGCGGCTGGGTGGGTGGATTTTGGCGGGGGCGGGGGGGCTGCTATAGCGTCCATCTCATGTAGGCGGTTTGGGGGATGTGGGGTGTCATGCCCACCTCGAGGGGTGTAAGCGGTAAGGAGAGACAGAGAGAGGGAGAGATGGGTGGGGGGGGAGTAAGGAGGGGTGGGTGGAGGTGGCTCCAAGATCCATTTCCTTCCAGTGATCTTGTTACAAACGCATCTGCCGTCTTTTAGTCAGGCTCCCGGAACAAAGACCACCTGCGATGTCAACTCCATCCTCGCACAAAAAGGCCTCTTCAATCAGTTCCTGTTGCAATTAAAAAAAGAAGAAGAAAGAATAAAAAAAAAAAAAGTGGAAAAAGAAATTAAAAATCTGTCACCCTGACAACACGCTCCAGAAAACACGTCTGAATTTCCTTCATTGCTACACAGTGTGCTGGAGTTACACACGCACTGGTTTGAAACACAAACCTGCCACAGCATGCCTCATTACTCATAATTATGATGAATGTGTGTGTTTGTATATTCTATCTTAGCGCTTCTGTATCACCTGAGTGACGATCATAAACATTTAGGTGTTTAATTATCACCTTTTAACACCTAAACCCTGCCACGAATAAAATTAATTGTTACGGAGGCGCAAATAATATTTTCATAATGAAACACCTTCTGCTTCTGCTTTTAGAAGTTCTGCAGCTTTTCTTTAGGTGTTTAATTGCTCAAATCAGGATATTTGGTCAGACCCTGCAGGGAGAGCTTACGCTCACGCTGATGAAGATTACCTTTAGTAGCATTCACAGTCTCGTCAGCGTTTGCGTCCTCTGCTTCTGATGCGACACTGCACACCGATGCCTCCGTTTTCTCCTCCATCCCACCTCCTGCCTGCGACTCCGGAGGGGAGGATCCTGTTGTAGGTGGCTCTGCAGCCACACCCGGTGCAACCGGTCGCGTTCCTGTTGTATGAGCAGCGGCACTGGCAGCGGCAGTTTGTTGCAAAGACGCCTTAGTGGTAAACCAGTGTCGCACCAAGTCTGTTGTCAAACTGCTACTCTGAGCAAGTTCCTGCAACTGTGCATACAGAAGGGGAATCAAGAGGAAGTTTCACGGTTATTTGAGGTGCAAAGTGGACACTTAGATGACACATTTCACCTTTTCATACTCATACCTGTTTGCAACCCAGTTCTTTTAGAATTTAGACAGTTTTCCTTTAATGACATGTTATTGAAAATACCCTCAATATATTGCAATAATATTACATCTTACACTAGTCTAAAACGTCTTATTTGATTTTCAATGAACTCTAAAGTTTTAATATCATTTTTATATCATAGTTGCATATACATGTACATATTTAGTTCATATTTATTTAGGAATCAATGAAAATCTGAAGACAGATGCTGATGCTAAATGGCAACAATTATATTAAGGCCAAAAAAAAAAAAAAAAAGGATCAAATTTGAAGATTTTTTGCAATTTGAAAATGTTCATCAAAGATCCTGATGTTCACAGGAGCCTGCAGCTCAGTTTACGTGACTCGTGAACACAAGTGCAAATTTGAACAAAAATGTTATGTTGTAATAATGAAACTCTTCAAGTAGCACTGCTTGCTTCTGTTCACACAATGCCATTTTTTTCATCTCTTTCACTTTTTTGTCAAAGCTCTTTAAAGCTACTTACAGAGATGGAGAGAGCAACACGATCAAATTTTAGCCACATGTGCAAAAAGAAAAAAAGAAAAAATTGGTGCACTTGTAGCTATGACTTTGTTTTAGTTCCTCCTGACACCAAGAACGAGTTCTGAGAGAGATCGAGAGGTCTCACTCCTGTCCAGACAGGACATGAAGAATGCATTAAAAAAATGAATGAATAAATAAATTTTTATTGCAATTTAGAAACAGGCTGGATTAGTTGTTCACTAAAACGTACGTGGATTGAAATCGATTTGCAAATGCTACTAGGTGACACACTGACAGATTAATAGAAAGGAATGCATGTGTCAGAGTGGCTTCAGAGACATTTACATATATTTACTTATAAAATAAGATATAATCTACACACTGCTTTGTTGGTGAACTGTATCCAGAATTACATCACATGATACCGTTGTATCCTGCATTTCCTTTTCTTGGTTTGGAATAAATGCATTTTACTTCATGTAAAAGTAAAATGACCACGAAACAAATAAACAAAAGCATCAATTAGCCAACATGTTTTTTTCTTCTAAAAAGCACAAGCTCGAGCCCTCCTGAGGTATGACCCCAGTTCTACCAATCAAATTCCAACAGACCCTTGAATGCATCCAACATTTTCACTGTTTGCAACCCAAAACCTTCCTTATGACCTCACAACATCTCCAATCAAGCACATAATCCCATATCCACTTCCTGGATTATATACAGGAGTGTATAGAAAAATGAGTGGGGTTAATTTTGTTTGAAGTGTGTTGCCAGAAAAACATGTAAATTAAAATATATAAAGCAATACTTTTGCCTTCGCAGGTCAACACTGAAAGAATTGATGGGAAAATAACACTTTAATCATGAGTAAACCACACACACCAACCAGAGGAGATGATTTGCTAAAATAGCGAATGCCCCTAACATTGATATAACAGGAAGTGAGTCAGGGTTTTTCTATCACATATGAGGTTTCAGTTATTTACACCTAAAATCCCCAAAATATCTATCTAATGCAACAGAAGCATTTTGAAAGTGGAACTCTAAAAGCCTAGTGTGACTTTCAGGAGTGACATGCCTGTATAATTAGAGGATATGCTGTCAGCTTTTATAAAAGCAATAGTACAGAGAAATCGTTTGATTCTCAGGTTCCTGTGTTTCTCAGCTACTGAGCTATAAAAAAAAATGTTTGGTGCTGTTGATACCTGTGAGTCTTCCAGCCTTCCGTGGACGTCAAGGTGAGCCTGGAGGACGTGCACGTTCCCCTTCTGTAGGTCTTCCTCCAGAGCCATGTTCTGGTACGACTCCAGCCACTTCAGCTGCCCATTCTTCTGCACATAACGGCAATCTCCGAACCAGCGCACCACTTCAGGCCTGGGCAGCCCAGTGCTTGAGATGAGTTCATCGTACTGAGTGGCGCTGGGCCACTGGGTCCGAGCGTAAACTTGTTTCAGCAGATGCAGCTGGTCCGCTGTCTTCTTACCTCGGACGCCTGTGGGTTTGGGGGAGTGAGCTGGTTTGGGTGTTGGCGTGGAGGTCTGCGATGTTTTGGGGGTGGCAGATGAGGCAGGACCCAGGGAGGATGCGGCCGTACTATCCAGCCCTTCGCTCTCAGTTTTCCCATTGGCCTCTGTCACCTTCAGCATCTTCAGATTTATTTTAATAGGGTTGACTTTTGGTTCCCCTGAACTTTCATCTCTCTGCCTCTCTTCTCCATCAACCCCGATATCCTCACCCTCCTCCTCCTCTCGCATTGCCCGCTCAGCCTCCTCTTTCTTTTTCTCAGCTGCCACTCTCTTCCTCCTCTCAGCAAACCAGCCGTGGATTTCTCTTCTGGTCATCTTGGTCTCAGACCGCAGTCTATCCACTTCCTCGCCTGATGGGTCTGAGTTCTGGGAAAAGCTGCCCTCTAGGGCTTTAACCTAACATAATAAACGCAAGTTAATTATTAGTATCGTCTTTTTTTCAATGAAGACAAAGAACTGGCATGTGTGAGATATTTGATTAATGATTTTGTTATTCAAGTTAAAAATAAAACTAGCATCTGTAACAGTTCAGACAGAGTGAGATATTTAAAGACATCATCTTTGTAGTTTAAAAAACAAAACAAAACTCTGAATACCTCATTTTACAATTTTTCAAGCCTTCCAAGACCAAAAACTAATTCACTTATTCATCTTATAAGCTGTGCATGGAAAGAAAATAAAACATATCCTCTTTTAGGTTTGAACTTTACTGTTTACATTTCACTTGCACATTCAAGATTGTTGTGGTAGTAGCAGCTAATGTAGATGAAGTCTACACCCCCGGAGACACACTATTTATCTAATTTTGTGCAGCTCCATCTGGAGCCACAAAAGTAAACTCTTACAAATAGAAAGCTGATCTCCCCTGCATTTATAAACAGACTTTGATGTGGAAATCCACAGAACTGAGTAATCACGACAAAAAACAGTGAGGAAACCTGGCCACCTGCTAAGCTTATTACACTTATATTACACAGGAAGCTTGCGTAGTAAGGCCTCACCTGGTGGGGTTCTCTCTCCTTGTAGCGGATGGCTGTGAAATCAGGTGACGGTGGCCTGGGGAGTCGGCGGGAAGGTGTGGTGGGAGAGGTGGGTGTCTGTGATGATGCAGATGGGCTCAGGGGTGCAGCGCTGTGTTGGGGAGTTTTCGCACCAGAGTTGTTGCTACTTTCTGACAGATCGATGGGGTTGGCACTGCCAGCGGCGCTTGTTCCTGGCGTACTCGGACTGCTGCCCGTTCCGGGTGTGGTGGCGGGTTTAGTCTGCGGTCCTGAGCCGGCACGTGTACCTTTCAGGTTGCGAAAGTGGTAGCGCCGGTCACTAAACCACTTGCGAACTTCTCGCACTGTGAGCCCCGTCAACGCAATGAGCCGGTCCACCTCCTCCTGGTCGGGAAACTGGCACACCTGAAAACTGTCCTTTAGGGCATTGAGCTGCTCCTGAGACTTTTTGCCTTTGTAAAAGCTGGGATCCAGGAAGGGGTTGACGGGCGTCCTGGATCCCAGCGTGCTGCTCGAAGCAGATGCAGGGGATGGGGAAGAAGACTTGGAGGCAGGGGAAGAAGCCTCCTCCATCTTCATGGGTGGGGAGTCACTGGCAGAGGGGTCGACGTCATCTGCGCTTGTCTCACTATTTTTGCTGCTGCTCCCATTAGCATCTTTGCTCTTCGGTAAACTGTTGCCATTGACGGTTTTGATGTCTGTGATGTTTTTGCTTTCTGTGGTTACTTTGTTGTCACTCTGCAGCACGCTGGTGTTGTTGGCATTGCTGACATCTGTGTTCTTGGCATTTACATGCCCAGTTGCATCACCGTTGCCCTTATCGCTGGAGTCAACATTACCGCTGCTGTCTTTACCATTGACACTGCTCGCCTTAGCATTACTATGACTACTGCTTCCCAAGCTGAGGTTGATCACGCTAGTTTGACTGCTGCTAAGAGCACTGCTAGTGCCCCCTCCCCCACTCCTACTACTATTACAGCTGCTAATGATATTCGTTCCTGTGCTGCTTCCCACTGACCCCACCACCATGCTCACGCCTTTGTCTGCCACCAGGGCCGCTGCAGGTCGGGCCTGCATCATAGGCCGCGCTGCTGCCTGGGGCTTAGGTGTGACAGCTAGGGCAACAGGAGTACTGTTAACCTGGATACCGTTTGCCATGACCGGCTGTGTGACGATTACCCCTCCTTGGCCGACGAGAGACCCCTGCAGGATGTGAGGGATCCCTGTGGCCCCAAGCGATGCAGGCAGGACTGTGATGGTTTGCTGGGCTGGGCTGTGGTGACTCTGTGGCTGGTTGTGAGAGTTGGAAGGTGCCGTTTGAATTATGGTGTTGAACATCTTCCTCCTGGCCTCCTCTATCTCTTCAGGAGACCAGCTGATGCCTTGCTTCAGTCTCTGGGCTGTGAACCAGATCTTGATCTGCTCTTCTGGGAACTTTGTGACCACAGTCAGGTAGCAGAGCTCAGCTTTCGTGGGGTACGGAAATTTGCTGAAGGAGGTCTTCAGGAAGGAAGAGGAATCCATGGAGGCACTGTAGGTAGGGATGCTGCTCAAAGGAATCATTACCTGAGAGAGAAAGGTTGAATATCAGCCACTGATTTTACATTTAAAAATTCATAAGATTTGGATAGAAAGAATTACCTTTGGGAGATTTTCTGAGGAGGAAGTTGAGGAACTGGAGGAAATATTTGAGGAGGCGGTGACTGGCGCAGAATGATGAAGGTTTCTGTTTTGAACTACTGAAACCACCTGGAAAAAAAAAACATTCAAGAATCAGAACAAGTGACTCCAATAAAATTTTTTTTTTTTTTTTTTAAAACATGTTTCATCTAAAAAAAAACCCAGGAGAAATAAAAACTGACATTTACCTGTGTGATTGGTGTCTTTAACATGGGTAATGCTCCTGAGCCATTCACTATCTGGATTGCTGAAGGAAGTGTGACCTTAGTTGTTCCATTGTGGACAATCGTAGGAACATGGGCGACTGTTACTGAGGCAGTTTCTTTTCTCTCAGTCTCTCTAGATGCAGAGATAGTGTGTGGGTCTGAGGACGCCTCATCGGAGACTGGGTGAGACACCACAATCCGTTTAGGCTCCGATCTGCCCTTCAGCATCCGCATAATTGGGGTTTTAGTGATAGAAATCTCACTGTCCTTCCCGCTCTCTGGCCCAGCCACCAGATGTTGCTCCACCACCAGCCTCCTGTCTCTCTTTCTCAGCCGCAGAGTGGTGTTCAATGTGCTGGGGTGAACCCTGGCGTTGTGCAATGCTAGGCCCTCAAACTTGGGTGCTGAAACCCCACAGCTGACACAAAAGAAGCTGGGGTCAGCACGGAAGTCTGGGTGCCCGGAGTAGACGTGATCCAAAAATAAGTTAAGGTCATGCGTTTCGAAATTACAAGGCTTACATGTGTAACTGCCTGCACCATCTTTGACTGCATCCCCCGCCTCTGGTTTGGAAGACTCTCCAGGGTCTAAGGGGCTCTGTGTGTCACTGCCAGAAACCCTTGGCTGACGGAGAGCAGGAGAGTCCTGCTCAACCTCCTCTAAGGGGCGAATAATCTTGCTAGGTATCATACAGGGAGTGGACGACTTCCTTTTGCTGGCCATGGTGTGAAAAAAAAATGGGGCTGGGGGTGGGAGGAGTGGTCAAATGGCTGAGAGTGAGGTGTGAAAAAGAATATGGGTTTCTCGTTGACTATAGACCAGGCATGGGGGAAGGGGGGTGGCGGGTCTTGTCCGTGGGTCCACTTGTGGTTATCACTTGAGTTTTTCGGGAAATCCTGCAAAAAGAGAGTGAAACACTGATTAGTTTGTCAATCACCAGCCAACAGTTTAGTCAAGTGGTTTGGTGAGTTACAAACACACAAAAGAGAGAAAATTTACATTTTAAGTGCAAATGAGTTGGGCGACTGAGAGCAAATGAAATATCTTACTCAGCGCAGCAAAACCCAGGTCCATCTCAGCGAAGGAAAACACATCATTGCTGACACCGTTTCCAGGTAAAATGTCAACAGCACAGGTAATAAAGGACACCTCGTGGAAAGATTGAGCTCGAGCGCTTTAAAATCCACAGATCTTGCTGCTCAAAACCTCTGATCAGAGAAACCCAGGGCTGTCTCTCTTATGAAGGCCTACACACAAGCTCACTCTGCATCTTCACTGATGGCTTGTAGAGAGAGCTCCTGTCCTACCCCCTTCTTTCCCCTCCCCCCACACAACTCGGTCTCACTTCCCCTCTTTCAGACACACCCCCAACAGAGAGGGCACATTCTGGGTTTTTTTTTAATCCAGGGCCTCTGTAGTTTAACTGAATATCTTTATTTAAATTCCTACAGCAATATAGTGCACGTAACATCTGGGCAGTTGAGCAGTTCAGATGAACAGATGTTCTGCGGAAAAATGGCTCCATCCTAACAATGGTACACACTGTACAGACAGGAATCACACCTATATAAGAATTCAAATCTTAAAACCTTCACAACACCTCTTAGATTCTTTGTCTCCATTAAGAAAAAAAAAGCTTCGTCTTTTCCCTCTCCTTCCTTCCTTTGCACAGAGTGGTAGTGATGCAGTACTAGAGGACAGCTCTAGGGCAATTACTCTCCCAGTCACTCTGCCCTGACATGACACCTCAAGCGCAGAGCAGCAAAAGCTCAACAAAGTTCAGCGGCTTAGAGAAACACAACAGGAAAATGCTTAAAATCTCACCCAGTCCACCCCAGATACTTCACAAACACATCCAGTTTTCACATTTCAGAGCTCAAAAGCTTAAACCCTTTCGTGCATGCAAGCAGAACAACTCCATGCTCATATTAAACTTGGCTGGGGGGTGAGGGGGTGGTATACCTTCAGATGCTTAGCCTCATTGTGCACGAGGCTGTTCACTTATGACAAGGTGAGCAGCAAGCTCGATGTCTCCATTCGACAAATCCGCTAATGATGAATGTCCTCTTTCTAAAGTGCCCACAGACACATTAGCAGATCTTCGATTTGCCATAGAAAAGATCACAGTACACTAATTCAAAACCCAGTTAACTATTGCAGGACGAGGGCTCCAACTGTGACCGAGCACAGGTATGCAGAGTTGACTCTCCTGCACTCAGAAGCCTATGACAACCCAGACAGAGGCGGCAAAAGCAAGTTAAAGTTCCCATCATCTGCTGTCTGCCTTAGTACTGCTAATAGTAAAATGTTTTCTGAGCAGTCTCTGAAAACATTGCTGGACTCAAAACAAATAGTATCTTCTTTGTTTATTGTATTTTATTTTTTTGAACAGCAAGACTGCTCCCCTCTCTTTGGATCTGAATGTGAGGGGTTAACAGGCAAATTAAGTTTGCTACTGTGGAAGGAACGTGATGCCCCTTGTCCCCCACCCCGCGTGCACCAACTTGGGCTGTTGTGCACCCCTTCGACTCCCCCTGCCATTGGGTTCTGCATCAGGGGGCACCACTCTGCCAAGGCTGGCTGGTCACATGACCGACACAAAGGCTTATGGGTGGGCAGTCTCAACCATCAATCACGTGGTTCTGCTGGGTGCGGATGGCAGGCGAGAGGAGAGGGACAGCGAATGGGAAAGGACGGTGGGGGATGGGCGAGTCGGTATGGGGTGAGGAGAGTTGTTAACTATCGTTGAGGAAGCACTGAGGTGTTTCAGTGAGGAATTTTCCTACCCGATACCCCCCTCCAACTAGCCTGCCCAACCCTGCCTTCCCCCGCGCTTCAAAGCCCCCTTCTAGCTCCAAACTACAATCACAGTCCTTCCCTCTCCTCCCTCCCTGCTGCACTGCAAAAGCCCAGAACATTCAGCCAGCGGACATAACCTGGAGTCCTGCTTCAGCGCCTGCATGTGGCGTGCACACCCGGGCAGTCAGCAGGCATGTGCAAAATAATCACTAACACTAAGACACCCAGCAAAACACAATGTCAGAGCTGCTAAGTATGTAATCCTATTTCCACGACTGATCAAAAGCTGCAAACACTGACTGACAGACAGCAACTACCAACTTTACACATCACACTGTGATGGGCCTGTGAAAAATCAAAAACCACATCTGTGCGAACACAACTCCAGATAAGCCCTGGGCCTCAGCGAATGCGAAAGCAACCAGCAGAGACGCAGAGGCCTCTCTCACTCTCTTTCACACACACATACAGCCGCACACAGGTGAGCATCAAAACAGCACAAGCCCGAGCTATAATTGGCGAGTCGAAATGGGCAGCTCATGCCAGGATCAGATGAGCTCTCTGTTGACTCATGGGTGTGAGCGCATCAGCTGAAAACTTTTCATTTGAATGCCGCACATGCGTTGACTGACCATGCAGGGGACCGTGGGTTCGTGTCTGTTATATGTGTGTCAGCATTTGCATGTGTTGGTTTCCTGTGAGATTGAGAGTAAAGGGGGTGGGGGGTAGGAGTGGGGTGCGTGTGAGCTCTTGGTGAGTGTGTGTATGTGTGGCGTGTGGGGGAGGCTGGCTAAATGCCTCTGTGTGAGGCTTGTTTATCGAGGTAGTCAGGCTGCAATTTTTCCTGTGTGTGAGAGTCAGAGAGCTCTCCCAGTGACACACAAAGACATTATTTTTGACCTCACGGTTCATAACCTGTATTATTCTTAATGTCATCATTGGCTCAGCAAGGCGTGACCTCCTTTCATCCGGTGGCCTGACTCTCCTCTAGGCTGGGGATGGATCCTCTGAGCACAGACCAATAATAGCTCTCTCTCGCACGTACACCTTTGTATAGCTTCACACAAACTAAACTAGTCATCTCGTCACCTCGCTGAGAATGCAGGTGTAACACTGATGTGTGCGTGTAACAAATGTTCTCCCAGTAGGATGACGAAAAGGTGTACAGCACAGGCAGCTTTCTCCTAGTTTCCTCGCTCTTCCTCGTCTTCTTCACCCTCACTCCCCCTCCCTTTCTCCAACAGCCTCTGCACCCTCTGCTTCCCCTCCCTCCACTTCCTCCTCTCAGAGCAAGTTTGGCCCAGGGAGACAGGTCGGCAGCGCCACTGGTGTGTTACTGTCCCCATGGCAACCACCTCCTACCCCCTCTTTCTCTCTCCTACCAGCTCATTTCTCTGAAGTACACGCATGTGGGTAAACACGCACACGTCTCCTATGCCATCCAGTCTCTGGCTCTAGTGGGGCTTGTTTGTTCCACACGCCCCTGTCAGTGGTATTTGGAGAGTCCCTGCCCTGCTCCTATTTCAGTGCCTCCCTCACGCAGTGTTCATGTCTCCCTGGTAGGTGTGGTCGCCGTCGCCAAGGCACACTACTCTCCAAAGCTGATGGCGTCTCTTCCTGTTAACTCAGTGTCTGTGAGTCTTGGTTCAGGCATCTGCCCGGGCTACTGCTCTGGGGGCTCCTGTGTTTCAGCCTACAGGGCCCTAAAGTCACGCAGGGCTCCTGTAGTCACTGTAGGCAATGCAGCCATGAGCGCATAAACAGGCCTGGCCTATCTGCCAGATGCTATCCTTTCAGGAGATGACAACCTCTCGCCCCTGTGCGTTTTCCCCAAGCCCACCCTCAAAAAAAAAAATAAAAATCCTACGCTGTTTTGTTCTGCCTCAAAACAAACAAACAAAAAACAACTTAAGCTGCTAACCTTCTCTCATCAATCATTTTCAGGGTCTTGTTCGCTCATACACCCCTGCTCTCGAACAACCCACCACTAGAAATGCTCACAGGTTCTCTGCAGCCCAACTTCTTTCCACTCCCTCTTCGGCTCGCACACAATGCAGGCAACAATCAGAGCGCCTCTGAGCCTCAGTGACAGCGCAGTGTCATTTTCATGTGATCCTGAGTCTCAGGTCAAGGGAGCGTGTGGCTGTGTGGGTTGTGCACGGCCGCATTGCTGTGGCCGCTGCCGGTGCATGCGTTAAAATTGGGTTGCTGAGAGGGGAGGGAGAGAAAAATGGCGGAGCACCATGCCTCTGTGCTGTCCAACCTAAAATGGCTGACATCACAAGCTGTTAACCAGCCAAGCAGAGCCAAGAGGCTGCTGCCGCTGCTGACCCAGACCTGAATGCTGTGGCTGTGCGAGTGGCTTACTCTGCTCTTCCCCAACAACGTGAAAAGGCTCTTCAGTAGCAGATGACTCCTGTTTTTGATTTTTTTTGTGTGGCCATACTTGGTAGAGATCTGTAAATAAACTGTCTTACATGGGTCTGCAGGCACAGATGTGATGGGAAGTCATTACCTACAGACTGACACCCTCCAAGAATTGTTCAGCTTTATTAAATCATCAGCACAACATTTAATACTTAACAAGGGTTGCCAGTAAAGCATTTAAAAAGTTGTCTAAAATATGCAAAGGCACCATGGATTTTAAATAAGCGACGTACTGATTAATCCTTCCACACAAAGCCACTCAACCTGTGTCAGCTACTAACCTAAATCTGAGGAAGAGAAAGGGAGGAGAAAGGAGGGAGGGAAACAGGGCCCAGGAGGTGGAGGTGGTAGTGATGATGATGGCAGAAGAGGAGGGGGGTAGAGTGTACTATTGACTGAAATCTACAGCCATCAGCACACCAGCACAAAGAAATACAGCAAGATAGTAACAACAATAACAATACTAATCATCACCTACAGCTCCCCTCACAGCTGATCCACGTGTGATCTGAGCAGCAGTGTGGAAAACCTGGCCCGTTTCTAAAAGTGTAAAAAGGTGAGCTGGATTAAGCTAAGTGTCCGTGCCTGGGACTCACGTGGACATCAGACACAAATTAGCGGTGTGGGAAATCTTTGCTCTAATCCCTGCAGTCAAACTCACTCATGACAACAGTGAAATAACAAATAAGACAAGTGGCTGCTAGAGAACAACAACAACAAACTCAGCTGGTGGAAGAAAAGAAAAAGGTGTGATTTTCATTTAAAACCAAGGTCCACACACATAGATTTTTCAAGCTAAATTAAATTTTTTTTTAAATAGATGGTCGATATATGATGGAAGTGACTGGGACTTTTAAAAATGACTCCCAAACTTCATTCATAGCACGGATTGACGGATTGGAAGAAATTTTGGAAATTCAGCGCATTGTTTACAGGACATATTACAGGATTTTTTCCGGGTAAGCGGGTGGGGGCTACAGTGCACCCTGACAACATCTAATTGGCGCTAATTTGGTGATTAATCGGCGATATTCCGCGAAAATGGGAGGTACAATAAGAGTCTGCGCTGCAATGTTTCGGTCCCTGAGCGCAGCAGCGTCAGATATTTCCGAAAAATGATGCGTGTTCATCTTCCGCTCAAGTTAGGCGGAGTGAGCCCCAACTTAAAGGGCTTGTCTGCATTATAGGTTTGAACACTACGACCAATTCATACCGGAGAGAGAGGAAAAAAGGTAAGCCGTGCCCCCCTCCAAGCTTTTAAAAAAACTACTCTCTCTACCACCCCCCCAGGTTGGCTGTCGCCATTTTAAGCAGGCGACATGCAGCTGGCCAGCGCCGCTGAGCCACAAGCCCGTAAAGGTAAGACAGCTCGCGCACAAGTTTAGGAAAGGTGAACACTTAAGTAAATGCGTATCAGTGAAGCACACTCACCTCGCTTTGTCGGAGCTCAGCGTATGCATCGCAGGTATTAAAAAGTTTACACTGGTGCGGGTTCAGTGGAGCCAGACACGGACGGGGTCGGCTTTGGGCTTCTCTGATGGTAACTTATAGGTGTAAGGACCCCTCTGACAATCGGCCGCTGATAATAATAAACGTGACTGGAGCCGGACCGGTCCCCCCTCCCTCTCACAACAACAACGGCCCCTCTCTTATTTTTTTGCGCTTGTTTATTTCGAGTGGCTCTGTGTTACAGCAGGCAGTGAAAGGGGAGGAAAATACGACGGACGTACCGAGGGAAGAGGCAGACACGTGACGCCGACGTCACTGACGGTGGAATTGGCGTGAGAGCTCGAGCTCCGCCGAGCACAGAGTATGAAGTGACTCACGTATCCCGTACTGACTTTGACCCCCTACGCCCCCTTCCTCACCCAGCAACACCATCACCCCATCCCATCCTATCTACACAGGTGGGGGGTCCGTGTTTGAGGTTTTGAAAGGGTCACAGCACCGTTAACCGTGCACGGTAACGGTTACAACACATCACACCTGTTCTCCCCCCCCCCCTCTCCCCTCCCAGGTGGGCTAGCCGCTCTTAAAGAGATAGAGCCAAACGGGTGCGTGGCAAAAGGTTAATAAAGACGCACAATAAATATGAATCTGCTCTTAAAGCTCCATTCAAACATATTAAACACCCACTACAGTTAGACGTGTTTTAGTCCACGTGACCTTTTAGCTGTAATTACGCAAATCTCAGTTTACATAGCCTGCAATTTATGGATTTCACTGAGCGGGCAGTTATCTGTGCTGTGAGAGTGGCGAGCTTTGAAGCTGAGTGGACAAATATTTAAATTTGCCGGGTGACCACTCAAATGACAGTTTATTAAGTACAGGTGAGGTAAAAGCTAATTTCTTTTCGTCAGGCTGCTGTATAGTCTTCCTTTGTTCACAACAATGACTATAATAATAATGACTTTGACTTTGCCACCAGCTTTGACTTTAACAATAAAGTTTAATAATAATAACTCTTTATAGCTTTAAAAAAAAGAGTCCAAATAAACAAAAGTATATAAATTAACAGAAAGGCTAGAAATTAAAGGCTTTGGTGAAGTGATGAGGTGCTGCAAAGCATACTGAAGGCTCTGTTCCCATAGGTTTGGAGGTTGGTGCAAGGGATTGAAAACATTTGTTATATAAAAGGACAGAGACCAGCATATCCTCTACATTGGTGTTACAATTCAACTGCAACATAAACCACATCCTCAGCTGGCCCAGCACTTGAGGCAACTTTAAAAGAATTTAGTTTTGCTGCCTGTTGCATTGTAACGGGTATTTTGTTAAACCTGAGAGCTTTCCATGCACGTTGGTGAACTCGCATCACAAATCCCTAAACTGACTAAAGTAGAAAGACAACCAAAACCCAGCAAAGTCAGAAATGCTCACAAAATGGACCACAGTGCAAAGCCAGTCGGCAAAAAGCAGCTGCATGGGAGCATCACTTTAAAGACATTCGTGTAAACTCATTTGTAGCTGATGAAGCAGATAAAACACATCATATAGTATTCTAGTGTTACTGATTTTCCATTGGGCCCTGTTTGTTATATGTATGTTCAGTAAGCTTCAAATTAAACACGATGTCACATCCCCCACATCTTTCTGAATGAGTCACTGCTCAGTGGGTCAACTTAAAAGAGTCAAAGTGAAATTCTCTTAATGGTTTTCAATAGTGCAACAAATAAACTGTAGCTAACATTAGAGACCCATTAATAATATATTGGAGTCACTAGTCAGACACATTAATCAATTATTTTGCCAAACTGCTTTATTTGCAGTGACTACATTAGTTGTTCAGCTGACATACGTATAGAGGAGATGTTTAGGAGAGAGGGCAGTGCACTTGTTGACCACATTGTTTAACACAATCTTGGAGTGTGAGAGGATGCCGGAGTGCATGAGAAGACGTGTGATGAGACAGATTTTCAAGAATAAGGGTGATGTGCAGAGCTGTAGTAACTACAGAGCTGATGAGCCACAACATGAAGAAATGGTAAAGAGTTGCTGAAGCTAGGTTAAGAAGGTGATCAGTGAGCAGCAGTATGGTTTCATTCTGAGAAAGAGCTCCACAGGTACAATGCTTGCTTTGAGAGTGCTGATGGGGAAGTACAGAGAAAGTCAGAAGGAGCTGCACCACCTTTGTGGATGTAGACAAAACATAAGATAGGGTGCTGAGAGAGGGGCTGTGGTACTGAATGAGGGAGTCAGAACTGGCTGAGAAATACGTGAGGATGGTGCAGCACACGTATGGGGACAGTGAGACACTGCTATAATGTTCACAGACAACATTGTGATCTGTAGCGAGAGTAAGGAGCAGGTGGAGGAGAGCCTGGAGAGGTGGAGGTATGCTCTGGAAAAAAGAGGAATGAAATTCAAACAAGATAGAATACTTGTGCTAATGAGATAAAGGTGGGTGTAACAGTAATGATGCAAGGATCAGAGGTAGTGAAAGTGAAGGAGTTTAAATACAACCACCCAAACTAATACACAGTGCACAGGAGAGGTGAAGAAGAGAGTGCAGGCAGGGTGGAGTGGGTGGAGACAAGACTAGGGGTGATTTGTGACAGAAGGTTTGCAGCAAGAGTGAAAGAGAAGGTTTATAGTATGTTAGTGAGACCTGCTTTGGTGTAGGTTTGAAGATAGTGGCACTGACAACAAGGCAGGAAGAAGAGATGGAGGTGGGGGTGAGAAGGGAATGGGGTTGGACATGATGAATATGTCAGAGGGACAGCTCAGGTTGAGCTGTTCGGAGACAAAGTTGGAGAAGGCTTGGACATTTCCTGATTAGAAAGAGTGGATATAGGATGCAGGATGTGGAGTTCCAGGCTTGAAGAAAAGAGTAAGACCACAAAGATGTGTCGGTGTTGCCTAAGGACGGTAGAGATAGGGTGAAATGCAGGCAAAAGGAGCAGCCAAAAGAACAAGAAGAGGAATAAACTATTTTACACTGATTAATTTATTAATCGAATAAGTCAGTTTAGGTTAAACAATCACGATTACTGTAGTTATCATGGTATACGTTGGGGTTGCTATGAGATATGACTTGAACTCAATGGGGTGAAGCTCAATCAAAACAAATGAAGCCCTCTGCTGGACAGTATAGAGAAGTACCTCTATGACTGTCAGAGCAGCCAGTGAGAGAAGTAAGCAAGCATCCATTCATCAATTTGTCAGCTAAAAAACTCATATTACATCAGTTATTACAGTTAAGTCACACGTCTGTGAAGGTTCTCAGTCATCCAGGTCATCGTAGTCAAAGGAGCTTGCAAAGAAAAGCGTCTGGACTTCTTTATGCACAGGAGAACTAAAGAAGTCCAGACGCTTTTCTTTGCAAGCTCGTTAAGTCACACATTATTTCTGTGATTTCATTTTTTAATCAAAACATATAAATCTTGCAGCTTGCTTGTGGTAAATGCTATTTTAGGAAATCTCTGCATAGGCTATATATAACTATAGATCCCAAACTTTTTATTTAATGACCATTTTTTATGATGTATTATTTATATAACAAGCTGGTGCTAGAGAAGAAAAAAATCCAGGATTTCACATGAAAAAAAAAGACCAAAAACCCCCTCTTGTAATTATTTTGATACCTTGGAGAAGTCCTGACACAGCATGCAGGGAAACACCTTTCTCTGTTTTTATACATGCTCACATCCACTGAAGCGCTTTTGATGTTTTCTCACCACAAGACATGCAGAACACTGTCCTTATTACTATCCCTTAGTTTTGCAATATACTTCAGAGCTGCCACAGTTCTTCAGCAAACAAGAAAAAGCAGCGGTCTCACAGACCAAATGAAAGGTTGGCTTATTGAGATCAACAGATCAGTTGATTAGTCATTAGGTGCCGCTCCATGAGCTAACATGTGCTATTTGTGGAAGTCTCTGATGTGGAGATCTCTGAATAATCATAGGATTAAAGAAAATAACCATGGAACCTTTTTTATGCAGCTTACATAAAAATACACCTTTTTGGTCTTCATAGCTGCATGCCAGTAATTTATATACTCTGAATTTTTTGACTTTTTGTCAACATTACAACAGTGATTTTCAAGGAGGCGTATTTGTACTCTGGGGGTACTTCTGCAGTTTCAAAGATCCATCCACCCATTTTCTTCTGCGTATCTGAAGTATCCTACACAGGGTATTCCAGCTACAATTTTCCATTCCTCCTGGTGGCTTCCAAGGCTTTCCCAGGTCAGACGAGGACTATAATCTCTCTGGGGTGATCGTGACTCAAGAGTTGGCAGTTCATCTTGTAATCGGAAGGTTGCTGGTCGCCCAGCTCCGACACTTCACCTGTTGCCTACTGGTGGTGGTCAGAGGGCCCGGTGGCGCCAGTGTCCAGCAGCCTCGCCTCTGTCAGTGCGCCCCAAGGCAGCTGTAGCTACAATGGAGCTTTCCATCACCAGTGTGTGAATGACTGAATGTAGTGTAAAGCGCTTTGGGGTCCTTAGGGACTAAGTAAAGTGCTATACAAATACAGGCCATTTACCATTTAGATTTCTTTTCTGATTTACTTTGAAAATAAAAATGACTAAACCAAGTCACTAAAACCAGATCTCAAAAACCAAAGGAGATAATAAATAAATGGTTGAAAGAATCAGCCCAGAATAATAGCTTAAGTTAGTTAATACTTCTTGTGCTCCAACGTCTAATCAGTGAGACTTTTACTTGGATAAACAAAAGGTAATAATAAGATAATTACATATACAGTTCTGGATAGCTTATCAATATAGATGGCAGATTTAACTGTAATAGAAATGGAGAAGCTGACTAAATATAATAGATGCCAATATATGTGTCAGTTTCTGAGTTTCACCATCAGAGGTCGCTGTGGAATTTATAGCGATTCTGAGGAATAGCGGCGCAGAAACGTCGCACTCTCTGATTGGCCGTCGCTGGCTGGGTTCAAACGATATTACGCATGCTCAGACTCCCTTTTACGGTTAGCTTCTGAAACCTGTCAGCTCAGCGAAGCGTAGATTTTCTTAATACCTTCAAATATTTCCCAGCACTTTCTGCCTCCGGTCGGAGAAGAATAGTGAAATCTACCTGTAGGTGTCACCGAGCTTGGAGTGTAACTTTTCCACGTGTGTCGCTGAAAGAAAGCGCAAAGAATGACGAGCATTTCAAAGCGGAAAGAAGAAAGTCATCTAGTGAATGGAGGTGTAAAGCAGTCCACATGGAGCAAAGCCTTCAACAGTAACGCTGTTTGGGAAGAGAAGGTCAGTCAGTTTGTCCTTTTTTGTTATGTTAGTGCTCTTGTTGTTAGTCGCCTCAAAGTTGTGAAAGCGTGTAATGTGGCAGTCATGGAGGTATGGCTGCGAAGGATTAATCTGGGCTAGCTGTCAGATCTAAAGGGAGTAGAGTTAATCGTCTTGGTGATTTAGCCCTACTTTCAGATATTGCTCTTGTTTGTGGTTATTCATAACGAATTTCATTGCCTAATAAATATTGTAAGCCTTTCAAAGTCTGACTGATATATTGGTTGGTCGATAATATCACTGACATGCCCCTATAAGAGAATTTATTTATACCACTAAAATGTATTTATTTTAGTGGTATACTCAGTACTGGATGCAGAACATGTAGCTGAGTATGTCAACATACAGTGCTGTATAGACAAAGGTAACCCGAGTAAATACAAAATGCAGGTTTTAAAAGATGAGTTCATTTATTAAAGTGGAAAAAATAATCCCCCCCCCCGGCTACATACCTAATAAGAATCTTGACAGTCTGGAAAGGTTTACAAAGCCATTTATAAGGCTTCGGGATGCCAGTGGACCACAGTGAGAGCCGTTATCCACAAATGGAGAGAACCTGTGGTGGCCCAGTGGTGAGCTTTCCCAGGAGTGCCGGACACAACTATTCCAAGAGTGCTTTGTCGACTCATCCAGGTGGACACAAAAGAACCCAGAACAACATCTAAAGAGCTCCTGGCCTCGCTTGCCTCAGTTAAGCACAATGTTCATGATTCCGCAACAAAAGACTGGTCAAAAATTGCATCTATTGGAGAGCTGCTGATTAAAAAGAACACAAAGGCTTGTCTCACATTTGCCAAAAAGCATCGTGATGATCTTCATGACTTGTGGGAAAATATTCTCTGAACTGATTAGACAAAAGTTGATTTTTTTTTTTCTTTTTCCCCACAAAATCTGTTACAACTGGCATAAAACTGACAGGGCATTTCTTATAAACATCATACCAACAGTCAAACATGGTGGTGGTGGTGTGATGGTCTTGGGCTGTTTTGCTGTTTTAGGACCTGTTAAATAAAATGTTTGTTTTATTCCACAGGACGAGTTCTTAGATGTGATTTATTGGCTCCGACAAATTATTGCAATTGTCCTTGGTGTGATGTGGGGTGTAGCACCACTAAAAGGGTTTCTGGGAATAGCCATGTAAGTATTGTGTACAGCTTGTCTAAACCTTACATCTTTCACTGACCCTTTACATATCCTGTTGTACCAAAGGAAACACTGAAAAGCTAACATCTTTGTGTGTTTGTGTGCGCTTTTTAGATTCTGCATTATCAATGCTGGCGTCCTGTATGTATACTTCAGCAGCTTTCAGCAGATCGATGAGGAAGAGTATGGGGGCACGTGGGAACTCACCAAAGAAGGCTTCATGACATCTTTTGCCCTGTTTCTGGTGGGTTTAGTAATGTCTTTCAAAATGTATAAACTGTTGAAGTATAACAAAACTTCTTAGACTTTCAAAATAGGCTATTTTGGTTCCTGGTGTACATGCATGTAAATTCATGTTAGATGTCACATTGGGTTAAGCAAGGGTAGCACATTTGTAGTATGTTAGCAGTTCAAGGATGGCCCATTTACCTCTAGAGAGCTGTGTCAGTGGAGGCAGTGTACAAAGTATGTGCTGCTGTTGATCCGTCAGCCAGCCACAGAAATTCATGAAATTCAAACATACAAAGAGCTGAAGTGAAACGGAGTGTTAAAAGCAATGAAAAGCATCCACTGTCTGGGCTTTTCGTGCCGTTTTTATTGATCTTTGAAATTTTTTTTTGTGTTTCTTCCATTCCCAATGAACGTAACACTAAAATGCAAAACTGTTACAAATAGGATGAAAGATTAAATCTTTAGTGCAGTGGCACTTTGGTGTCGCTGGAATTTGTTGAAATGCATTATTGTAAATAAGTGTTCATCAAGCAATTACACTAACAGTGCCTGCAGTTAATGACTTTATCTTATATGATTAATATGTAGCTTGCAAAGACGAGCAATAAATATGTATTCATTAGTGAATAGTTTGATGTTCTTTGTCATCTTGCTATAAACAGTGATATGATAAATATAATAAAAATTAGGGCTGCTCAATTAATTGAATTTTAATCACGATTACGATCTGGGCTTTCAACGATCATTAAAAATGACTGAGCCGATTATTAGCCCCTCCCTCATTTATCCGCGACACCTTAAAGGCCGGTCCGTGAAAATATTGTCGGGCATAAACCGGTCCGTGGCGCAAAAAAGGTTGGAGACCGCTGATTAAGAGGACCCGAGGGAAGCTCGGAAAGCTAAGCAGAAGATATTTGGAGAGTGACTGCCGTTGGTTGAAAAGAGAGTTTAAAAAAAAAAAAACTTCAGTGGTGTTGCACACTATTTTATATTATTTTTTTAAAGTCATTGTTAACCCTTTAAAGCCGGTCAGAGCAGCACGCTCCGTTTTGCGTAACTATTGTTAAATCCCTGTAGAACCTGAACCGTGTAAGCTAGCGCAATAATTTGTTTTGCATATGAAACCGGAGGAGTTGTACTTACATCTGATGCCATCAGCTTGTCCTCGGTCACGGTTTCGTTCCACATATAGCTTTGCAAAAATTGCATAAAAAGCGCTTGCAGGAACAAAAACATAATATTCCAGAAACACGCTTTGCCGTTCCTATCAGCTGTTCGTAACACTTCCCACAGTGAAATGATGCACATGCTGTTTTCTTTGCAAATTTGCATCATAGGATTGTTTTTTGTTTTTCCTGCAGTATATAAAAATTGCTGTATCTCCAAAATAAAACTATGAAGACACTCAAAATAAATTTCCTGTGGTGGGAAACTATTTTTTGCAACTTTATTGTATTTAAAGTTTTGAGGGATAAACCTCTTAAATTTCTCCAAGTAGAAATATATGTAAACAAAACAAAAGCGATTTTCAATTTTTTTTGTAGTTTATTGCACTTTTTTGCAATTTATGTAATTACTATGGACTTAATGCATACATATTATTAAAATATGGGCTATAACAGTTGTATTGATGTATAGCAACTTGAAATGCTCCCACAAATGGCACTACAGCATGTAAAAAAAATAATATAAGCTCTGGTGGACTTGGTTCTATAGTAGGTCTTAAAGGGTTAAATAAATATCGTCAAATAATCGTGATCTCAATTTCAGTGAAAATAATCGTGATGATCATTTTTGCCATAATCGAGCAGCCCTAATAAAAATAATATTTTGTTATATTTATTCTAATTTAAAACATCATAAATGAACATGTGTGTTTTTATACACGAGGAAGGCGACAGGCTTTTTCCACAGGCCTGTAGGGTGGATTTTTGCTACTACACATAATTATGTTAAATTCTTTTTAGTTTATTGCTTCTCAAACACAGATGAACACACAGAAGTACTTTTTCAATTCTAGACTGCCCAGGAGAAAGGAAACCTCTGAGTGAAATGCAGTGAAACTTTAAAAGTTTACAGTTGGTTGATTTTTAGATGAGGACCAGATGTTAAACTGCTACTACCAAAAACACCGTCACCTTAAACCTCCATATTCTCTTTTTTTCCTCCCCCTTTCCCCCCCCCCCCCCTGAGTTTTTATTTCATTTACAGATTTTTGTGATCCATCAAATTTCAGCTCTTTGTCTAAAGCTTTTTAATTGTTTTCTTCTTATAGTATTTGATATTAATTTTCACCCTACTCTCTGACATGTTAGTTGATCAAATAAAAACAAACAAACAAAAACCTTCCAAATGCCAAGGAAGAAAATCCAGGGAAATATGTGCTCCTTAATAGGAATGGGTTTTTTTTGTTTTTTTTTTTTCTCTAAATGCATTGTGAGATGTAGTTAAGGTGGTTTTGTAGATGTTTTTTCTGTTTTTGAAGAGCAAAAACCCCAAACAAACAAAGAAAAAATACCACCTCATTGAACTAGGTCCTTTTTAGATGAAATATCTGGCACTGTGGCTCTGAGTACAGACACTCAGGAGTGTAGCTTGATGTTGATGGTTGTTTGAATTCTCTAAAATATTTGCCTGTCCGACATCTGACAGCAGATTCATACGTGTGTGTAGAAACCACAGTTTTGCAGGCAGGGCAATGATGTGCTATTTATAGTTTCTCATATGCCAAGCACATGACATTCTTTCAAATGGTCCAAATCAGGTGACTGCATCACATATATAATAGTTTCAATATGGAAACAAAGATTCTCATCCAACTTCATTGTGATATTCCCCCAGATATGCAGTAAATCCAAACGTGTTTACAAATAGCAAGTTTCTGTTAAAATTCAATCCAAATTTGTGATGGTTATGTTTTAATTCTGTGTATTAAGCTTCACAGCCCAGCAGGAAGTTTGTTTTGGAAAAAAAGAGAGCATATGTGCTGAGAACCATTACCAGAAAATTTTGGTTTGTTGCCAAAGTGCTTGCTCATAGGGGGTCATGTGATTGCTGGGTTTTTCTCTGTATTATTGTAGGGTCTACCTTACAACATAAATACATGTTCTTGTGAGAGATGAATATGATACAGTGTGAAGGTACCAAAAGTTCTGTATTACATCAGTGTTTTTAAGGCTATCTGATGGTTTTCTTCAGCTCAGTTTGAAATTTGTCAGGTCTGAGGCCCACGCTTTGATTGTCAGTGTAATCACATCTTTTTCTCTCTCTCTTGATCAGGTGGTGTGGATAATCTTTTACACAGCTCTACATTTTGACTGAGGAGGAATCTGTAAGACACTAAAAACATTGAACATTTCTGCTAAAGTAAATTGTCAAGATACAAGAACTCAGTGGTATGGGATTATCAGTGCTACTACATAAAGTATGGCTTCTCAGTGTGCAGTGCATCATGGGAATTGTCTTTGGAAGATCCAGGAAGAACACCGCAATGAAAATGTTCAAATACTGTCTTATTTTTTTTTTTTTTTTTTTTTTTTTTTTTCTTTGAGTTTCTATTGAAGGCATATTTGATTCATTCATTTCCTTCAACACTTGTCTGTTAAAACACTAAAGGCACAGGAAACCATTTGGTTGAATCGGTATAAATTTTTATAAACAGTAGCTTGATGAGCGACATGAACATCGATTTCGGGGTGAAGCGGAAACGAATAGCGAGCATGGCCACTGTTCTCGCGGGTTATTGCTCACGGGCTGGCCAGTCAGGTGACAGGTGCAGGACAGTAAAAACAGCGTGTCATCATTTAGTCGAGAGGGTTCAATCAGTCCACGGTTGAATGTTAAATGTCTCCTTTTATTTCAGGGACAAAAATCCACCATACCGGATGAACAGAAGTACTAGTAAAAGATTCAATCTGTGGCTTCACTGTTAATCCCCCAATCTACCTTATGTATATTTGTCTCTTTCTTTCTTTTTTTTAAGATCTTAGCTGCCTTAAAGTACAGCATATTACAGCTTACTGTTATGGTTACCAGCTACAGTATATGTATGTCTGTATTTTGAAGGCTGGAGTTATGTTTTCTTGTGAAATAGAACTCCATCCCCCCCCTCAAGTGGATATAAACCTTCAATTTCTTAGTATTTCTAAAGATCTGCTGTCAAATTTAACGAATGTGAAAATTGTAGCTGGAGTCTAACTTTTAATATTGAAATAAATGCTGGTTGTAAGAGCGTGTATTGGCTAATATCCTATCTCAGTGTCACTAGTGTCAATGTGCTGCAGGAACAGATAACTATCAAATTTATCTCTCCATACATGTTCCTCAGTGGAAAAAGTGAGGAAACTTGCATGTTGTGGTCATATGCAATTAACAGATTTAAGTCAAACCTGATCTGTTAGAATTATTTTAATTTAATGTCTTTGATCTGGAAGCTACGTATGAGAAAGTCTTAGTTCTTGTGTTGAAATTAATTTAAACTTGTCTGTAAAATGTCTGCATTGTCCCCTTTCTTAAATCCAGCTTGTATTATGCAGATTTATTTGTATTTATGCCTTGTTTGATTAAACATTTTTCAGTATTTTATCATGAAGAACTTCAAAAAAAAAAAAAAAAAGCAGTTCATGCAAAGTTAATGCAATGGTACTGTTATATTAGATATGCAGCTGGTGTTTGAAAGGTTTGTATTTTCTGATCAAAATTTTGGGAATCATTAAACATGGGCTTTATTTGGCCTCCATTTTCAAAGAGGTGGTCTCTTGTTTATTGAATCTAAATTTAAAAAGTGATTGAATGAAAACTGAAACTGTCATTGGAAGAATATTTGTGAGTGTTTACTGTGACTGTTTTGTATGTATAGTTGCGAGAGGTAATGGCCACAAATTTTTATTTACCTGCGGTGTCTGCAGGAGGTCGAACAGCAGGTAGGCAGGGTGGGAGCAGTCTTTTACAATGTTTGGGCTCTGTGTAACGGTAGCGTGTGTTTAATGTTAAAGAGGCCGCCAGTGATTTTTTTTTTTTTTGGATTTATTAATTTTTGGGCCGGTCTGGGGGTGACCTTCTGTAGAGCTACTGAGCAGTCAGCATCTCACACTGTGAGGCACCATGTTAACACACGGTCTATTGTGGAGTGGTAAAAGGTCACCAGCAGCTTTTCCTTGATCATTCCCAGACAGTGCAAATGTTGCTATGCCACAGTGTTGATTTCAAATTCAAATTTTATTTGTCATGTACACAGTCATACACAGTACGATATGCAGTGAATTTCTTAGACAACTGCTCGTGACCTAAAAAGAAAAGGCTATGAATAAGATAGGAAATAAATATGAAAATTAAAAAGGGTAAATTTAACTAGGAAGGAATAAGATAAAATATATAAATTAAAGTTAAAAAATAAAATAACTGCACAACAAAATACACAGTACACAGTATAGAACTATATAAGAATGTATGAAGAAATATAAATATATATATATACACAATAACAGCAGCTGTACAAGTATTAACTGGAAATGAAGAATATAATGACCAGTGTTGTGCAATTCACATTCTTTAGTGTCTTGTGCGGTGCAAATATGCCCTTGAGGCCTTGAGTTCCCCACCCCGGACATACATTAATAAATAAAAAGACTAGAACTAACACTGAAACTAATAAAAACTAAACTAAAGCTAAAAAATTTCAAAAAGTAAACTGAACAACTGAGCTTTATATCACACGCCCTACGATGTCACAATGATACCATAAAGTTTCACAAAATCACACGCTGCATGAATTCTGTGTTAACATGCTGTCTGCATCATCAGTTCTGCTCCAATCATATGGCTAGGAAAAAACTTTAGTTTCTATTGGATCATCTCCGAACTTTACATGAGCACTTTCTTTGTTTGAGCTTTTAAAACAATATCTCAATACAATATTATATGACTTCACAATGACACAAAGTGACACTAGATTTCCAGGTTAACAATGGTGGCATCAGCATAAAAAGCACAAAGTTTTTAAACAACCCTTCCCGTTTAGGGGGTTCATCTTGTTGAACCCGTGCCATGAAGGCGGGTCAGAAGCCAAAAGGGCTCCAAATTGGTGCTACCGAGCTGTACCTAATAAAATGTCCAGTGTGCGTATATATTGAAATGTAGTATTTATGACGTATGTAATTAACAGCTTGAAAAGTCAGCGTAAACTTCCCCTTGCACCTGTTTTTGAACGAGCTGACATCGTTCATAAAAACGAAGGAAACAGAGCTTGTGACGTCATCCCCCGGCTATGCAAAGGGGGGGATATGTGACGTAGAAGCCAAGATGGCGGCTCCCCTCTCCACGATGAAATTTTGGAAGCCGGGTAAGTAGGAATAAAAGAGGATAGATTAGCTTGTTGGTGGTTTGTTTGGGTTTGTATTTGTTAGCGTGAGCTGCTAACGTCGACCAGCGAGTCTCGGTGCGGCTGCAGCGGCGTTCACGGCAGCTGCGTGATTTCTGCAGCCGGCGCAGATCAGCTCGGTTTAACTGCGCGGAATCAAACTATAACCTTCCAGAGGAAAACAGACACACGCACTGTGGAGCAGGGTACAATAACACACATGATGGAGTTTGTGTGCGCCGAAACCTTTCTTTTATCGCTCTGCCATGACATGTTCATTGCACCAAATCAAATCCTCCTAAGTCCCTTTTTCCTCAGCCTGCCTGCGTTTAAATAAAATATCTTATCTTCTCCTCCTTCACCATCTGCTCTGCTTCAGGCTCTGAGGCACCGGGGATCTCAGAGGAGCGGGAGCTGAACTCAGAGACCACCGGCTCCCCCATCATCTTCAACCCCCACACCGCACTCTCCATAGAGAAGCAGCGACAGAAACTCCCCGTTTTTAAGGTTTTTAAACCGCTTTTGCACCTGCTCTAATGTTACAGGGTTATTTTGTGATCCCCTGTGCTTGTTGTTTAATTGTTCATTAAGTGCTTCTCGTTACTGCTGCCCCTCCAGCACAGAAACAACATCTTGTACTTGGTTGAGAGCTTCCAGACTGTAATCATAGTTGGTGAGACTGGATGTGGGAAGACGACACAGATACCTCAGGTTAGTGTGATTTACTCCATGCAACATTTATGGCATAAAAGATGAATGACAAAAAACCGTTTTCTTGCATTTATGATAGCAGTCAGGGAAAAAAAAGGGGGGGTGGTGGGGTACCTTCAAAGTCATGCTGCAGTGACTCACACCTTTTCATGTGGATTAACTCCCACAGCGGTTTAACATGACCTTGTTTTTTGGTGCTTTTTGGAGCCTCTTTTGAAAGCAAGTGTTTGGACCACATCAGCTAGAATGTAATTTATGCACAGTCCACTTTTCATGCTTTGTACTTCCCTCCTTTTTTGGATCTACCTTCTCTTTTTTCATGTGATTTTCATCAGTACCTGCTGGAGGCTGGCTGGGCAGCGGAGGGGAAGGTGATTGGAGTGACACAGCCTCGACGTGTGGCTGCTATCTCTGTAAGAACCCCACTGATCTCCTCTTATTGCGCGGCTCCTTCGCTGTTTGCCAATGTCATTCCCTTCACAGCAGTTCAGCTCACACCGAAGGTCACACACATTCCTTAAACTCTGTATTTTCGCCCCTCTTTGTTTCCTGCTGATAGGTAGCTAACCGTGTGGCAGAGGAGAGAGGGGCCCTGCTGGGCCATGAGGTGGGCTACACTATTAGATTCGATGACTGTTCTGATCCCCACGCTACGAGGATCAAGGTATTTGCTTGTCAGTTGTGTTTGTGGCCTCAGCGATAAGCGTTTTACATGTGTGGTTGTAGGAAAGCCCAGTTCTGTTTGTGTGGGGGGGAAAAAATGTTTTAGAGGTCGTATTTGAGAAAAACAACTCAGACTTATCATCGGATGTGAATTGTGAATGTTTCTCAATATTTTAAGAGGCTAATTGGGGATCAGCCTCAGCAATACTGATATTTGGGGGGAAGTCCTAACACTAATATGTCATTATTTGGGGGAAAATATCTCATAATCAAAAGATAAGAAACCTTGTTTTCAGGAAAGTGTGTGGCTGTGATCACTGGATCTTTGTAACCCATGGGCAGAAATTTCATTGAATCTCTCTGTAAATGTCCTTCAGTGCTTAACTGCACCTGTGTGCTTCAGTTTCTAACAGATGGCATGCTGGTGCGAGAGATGATGTCTGATCCACTTCTGAAAAAGTACAGGTACATGATTGCAATAGAGCCATTAAGCAGTCCCTTTTCTCTGCATGGCAAATACGTTACTAGGGAGGCCGCATGTACAAAACCAGGACACAGAGTTGTCATGATGCTGGCCTGTGATCTTCACACTGAGATATCTGCTAAAAATCCTAACTCTTACATGTAAAGTTGTTTTTGTTATAAAGTATTAATTAATGTTTACTTTTTTGCAACTAATGTTCTTCATTGTACCCTCACCCAAAGTGTGTTGATGCTAGACGAGGCGCATGAGAGGACCCTCTATACAGACATAGCGATTGGTCTGCTAAAGAAGGTAATGCCCGCTGAAACGAATCTAAATTTTACGTTAATGTCACTCATTAATTTACAGCTGTTTAAGTAGGAGAGAAAGTTGTGGCTCATTCCTCTGACTTTCATCCGTTTCTCTCCGATTTTTCGGCAGATTCAGAAGAAGCGACGAGACCTGAGGCTGATTGTGGCCTCTGCCACTCTTGATGCCAAGGTGACTGAATCATTAAGATGAGCAGATTTGCTTGATTAGACAGAAAAGATAAACAAAAGACCGACAGAGGGAAAGCTGATGTCAGGTCAGATCACGTTGTACTGACATCTGCGATACCCTGATGATAGAAAGACACAATCAGGCCACGATTGTGCTAAGCATTACCCGAGTCAGCTGAAATGTCATATCAGATGTGTTCTGTACGTTCAGTTTAAAAAGGCTTTTATCTACACGTGCCATGTTTTTCAGCTAAACGGCGCTGGAAGTTGTGAACTTTCTCAAATGTCAGAGTGAGGGCACCAACTGTTTCTTTGGTTTGGTTAAAGTGAATCACACATTAAATTCAGTTTTAAATGTTTAATGTGTTAAATCTTTGCCAAGCCTGCCAGCTGTGGAAGCAGTGTAGTTGGCTTCTTTAATGTTAATGCAATTATAATGCCTCCATTCAAACGTGAGACAAATCAACTAGTGGTTAAATGCTTTATTAATGTCCATTTTATTAATTGAAATACGAATATTATGTGAAGAAATTCCATGACTTCTTCAACCTGAATGAGTCCGGCGATCCGAGCAAAGACACCTGTGGAATTCTGACAGTAGAGGGACGCTCTTACCCGGTGGATATCTTCTACACCGTCAGGTAGGCAACACACAGAATCCAAACTGAGCAAATAGTCTGTTATTTTTGCATATTCCTTTTTGTTGTTGTTGTTGTTTTTCCTGAGGTATGTTTGGTTTGCTTTCAGTCCTGTCCCAGATTATGTGAAAGCTACGGTGGAGACTGTGCTCAAGATTCACGAGACTGAGGATGATGGAGATGTCCTGGCTTTTCTCACTGGGCAGGTTAGCAGCCATATCATTTACTGACCTAGCTTTTATTCGACATCAGTGTGAAAACAGTAAAAACCAAATCATCCCATATACCAGGTTTCTTAATGGTTTCGATTGTTTTCTTTTTCACCTTAGGAGGAGGTGGAGAAGGTGGTGTCCCTGCTGCAGGATCAGGCCAGGACTCTGTCACGGTACGGCATGAAGAAGCACCTGAGAATTTTGCCCATGTATTCTGGTCTTCCTTACGCCGATCAGATGAAGGTCTTTGAGCGGGTGCCCTCTTCTGTTCGCAAGGTAAAAATCTTGTTTTTGTGTGTTTATATGGACAATCCAAGATGCAAGTCAGGCTGGATAATCATATCAACATTTTTAGTTAATGGATGAAATAACTGCCATTTTTGGCATATATTAACAATCTTTTACTGTTATGATGAATTTCTTGTAATGATAGAAATGGTACAGACTGGTGACGTATGAGCCAGCACAAGCAAATAAACCTTTATTAACACAATATCATTTAATTTTTCTTCCAGGTTGTGGTGGCCACTAATATAGCTGAGACCTCCATCACTATAAATGGAATTGTATTTGTCATTGACTGTGCGTTTGTGAAGCTGCGAGCCTATAATCCTTGCACTGCCATTGAATCGCTGGTGGTCACGCCCATCTCCAAGGCTTCAGCCAGTCAGAGGGCGGGGAGAGCTGGACGCAACCGACCTGGGAAATGCTTTCGACTGTACACGGGTATGTGTGAACCTCCAGCCATATGATACACGCAATGAACATATTTTTATTTACATTTTTGTTCATTATAACTCCCTTTCCCTGTCTTTTCTTGTCTGCATGTCTCCCTGTCCACTTTATCGCTGCTGTTCCTTTGTCAGAGGAGGACTTTGAGAAACTGCCGGCTTCCACTGTGCCAGAGATGCAGCGCTCCAATTTGGCCCCTGTCATCCTGCAGCTCAAAGCGTTGGGCATTGACAACGTGCTGCGGTTCAGCTTTCTCTCTGTGAGTGGCTCGCTTTGAATCCACAGAGTAGCTGTGATGTGTTCAGCCACTGTGAAAGGAATCGTAGTTTATATTTTTATTAGAAAGAGAAATGTGCATAGCAACTATAAAATGAATGCAGTTTGTGTTTTTAAAGATGTCATGGCCTCCTAAGAGTGCTAATTACCACTCCATTGTGTCGTTTAGAGTAAATATTGTGCTTAAAATTGCCTTTATTTTTATTATGATTTATTAGCCTCCTCCAGCTCAGACTATGGTTCAGGCACTGGAGCTTCTCTACGCTCTGGGAGGTAAGAAACAAGGTCCTTAAAAATTATGTGAAATAGTGGAAAAGCAAAGTTTGTCCTTCAACTATAGGACTAGCTTTCAAAATCCTGCACTCACAAGCTTCTTCGAGGTAAAATGTCCTCGTGCAAAATGCAGACTCGTCGCTAATTTTGTGTCTCTTGGCAGGTTTGGATCATTACGGCCGTTTGACTGATCCCATGGGTGTGCGGATGGCAGAGTTTCCCCTCAGCCCCATGTTTGCTAAGATGCTCCTAGAGTCGGGAAACTTTGGGTGCTCCAAAGAGATTGTTACCATAGCAGCAATGATGCAGATTCAGAATATATTTGTCGTGCCACCCAATCAGAAGAAAGCTGCTGTAAGTGGAAACCGGCCCTCAGACGGAGCATGTTGTATTTTTAGCAGAAATGCTAAGTCAGCAAAATAATTATCCTATTTATTTATTTATTTTTGTTATCTCTGCCTGCAGGCCCGCGAGCACAGGAAGTTTGCAGTCGCAGAAGGAGACCACCTCACCATGCTGAATGTGTATGAAGCATTCATTAAGGTATAGTTGTGAGCGCACGTATGCACATTCCTCAGACTGTGACCACGAACTTTGCCAAAGCCTGGAGTAAAGTCAACTCTGACCTTGTGTTTTTACTTCTTTCCGGCAGCACCAGAAGAGCTCCCAGTGGTGTCAGGAGCATTTTCTCAACTACAAGGGTCTGCTGCGAGCTGTGACTGTACGAGAGCAGCTCCGACGCCTCATGAACAAGTTTAAAGTGCCGCGAACATCCAGTGAAGGTATGCGTCTTCTTTCTGGGCTTGTACCAGCCGAGTACACACATTCAGTCCAAGACACATTCTGACTTGTTAGGCACGAAGTCTCCTGTTTTTAAGCTGTTTCACCGTAATCTTCTTGATGTGTGTCTCGCACAGGTGATCCAGATGTGATCTTGAAGTGCATTGTCTCTGGATTTTTTGCTAATGCAGCTCGCATTCACCATTCTGGTTCCTACCGGTAAGGACAAACGTCTGTCACTTTATTAGATGTCTCAGTTTTCCCACCTGAGGGGTTTTAACAGTTTTCATGTTTTGTTTTGTTTTTTACAAAAACCACTTGGTGCACTCCGTCATTCTTTTTCCTTTGCCAGGACTTTACGAGACGATCGTGAGCTTCACATCCACCCAAACTCTGTGCTGTACGGAGAGAAACCTCCAAAGTGGTCAGTGTTCATTCTTTGAGCTGCTGAAGTGTCAGTAGTGATCTTAAGGCTTTGCAGAGAACTGAAATGCCTAACTGTTTCTAAAAGCATCTTTTATTTGGACATGTTTGAGAGAAACATGCTGTAAACATTTCTGTGTTGCATTCTTTCAGGGTTGTCTTCAATGAAGTGGTGCAGACATCAAAATACTACATGCGTGACGTGACTGCTGTTGAGTCGTCTTGGCTGGTTGAGTTGGCCCCTCACTTTTACAAGCAAGCCAAGGTATGTCAAACAATTAAAGCTGACCAGCTTATTATTTGTTATTAATCTCAAATATATATTGTGCAATAATTGTTGTGTTTTGTTTTTAATCTCAGTTCCAAAAGAGTTGCGATGCTGTGTAAAAATGTAAATAAAAATGATGCGCAAATCTCGCAAACCCATATTTTATTCACAAGAGAACATAGGAAGTATCAAATGTTTAAACAGTGGCTCATTTTGAATTTGTTGGCAGTAACGTGTCTCAAAAAACTGGGATGGCGTAACAAAAAGCTGGAAAAGTAAGGGGGTATTGAAAAGAAATGGCTGGTGGAATATTTTGCAAGTAATTAAGTGAACTGGGACTGCGCCTACAGATTGTAGAGTTTCAGAATAATGGTCTTCAACATAAAATTGCAAATAATTTGATTCATCATCATCCATAGAACAAACGATTCTGTAGAACACAACTGTTAATCTTGACGTAGCATTTTCAGTGGGAGAAACATTTAGTCTCTCATCTAAGTGACTTCTATTCAATTCAGTTCTATTCAATTTTATTTGTACAGCGCCAAATCACAACAACAGGCAGTTTATATTGTAAGATAGATCCTACAACCCAACAATCATATGACTCCCCTATGACAATCATATTACTCAACAATCCATCCAAAGTCCATCAGCTGGTCTCCTCAGCTCATAGATGGTTACATACTGTTAAAAGCAGCGGGGATGCCACGCAGTGGTAAATGTGGGCTCTTTCTAACTTTTCTCAGACATGTTGGTGCTATGACATTCAAAACAACCCTTTTTTTTTCTTAAGAAAAAAACTTTTTATTTTTATTTCTACGTTCCATCTGATTTGAAGAAAGATGTGAAAATCACTGCATTTTGTTTTTATTTACATTTTACATAGTTTAACAACTTATTTGGAATTTGGGGTTGTATGGAGACAGTCTGTGAACAAGCTCACAGGTTCTGTATTTTTTGATTTTGTTTTATTATTATTATTATTATTATTATTATTTTTATTTTTTTGTGTCTTTTAGCATGGCTCGCTGGCCAGCAAGAGATCCAGGGTCCTCTAAATCTCCTCATCACTTCACCACGATAAAAGAGGAAGAATAATTTACCACTGTGCCCCTTCTCCATTTCACTGTATATAAAGATGTAATATATATATGTATATTTATTGTCCACCTGCACAACCCCATCTACACTATGTGGCCATGCTACACTGGGATTCAGCGGTATAATTTAAATGTTGATGTAAACATTTAAACTTGCTCCATTTGAGTGTGTCTCGGTTTTGGCTGTGCTGTAGTGTATATTCAGTCTATGAGAGTAAATGCTAATGAATGTGAAATGAGTCTAGGCTGTGCCTGACCCAGTGTCCATTCTGGGACGGTCATGTAGTTCATTCATATATATGTGTGTGTGTGTGTGTATATATATAATCATAGCAGGCTCAGGTCCAGGGAAGGGCTTCGGTGCCACAGGCCTGTCCACACCTGGTCCCAGGCTGCATTTTTTTTTTAAAGTGCTATATTTTGTTTCCTGTTGCCGATGGATGATAGACCCTGGTCTGTGAGGGCGTGTCCTTTAAGAGCATGGTTTTTGTTTGTTTGTAGTTATTTTGCTTTCCCCACAAACTGGGTGCCTTTTATGTTTAAATTAGTTTACTTAACCTCAGATTTAATTTTGATGTCTTATAAATTTCTTTTCCTTCATACAGAATGTAGTGGTATATATTTCCAACACATCTACAGCATACCAAAACTCATGATTTTGTTCAGTCAACCTGAGATCCTCCAATAATGATACTGTGAAGGGATAGCATTACTTTTGGATCCTTGTTTTACACTCTTACCGCTCGACTACAGTATAGCTCAGACATAGTGGCCTTGTCACCACTTTGTGCCAGTTTATTTTGACAGTATGTTTTGCATTTCATTTTGAAATGTAATTGTAGATGTAAGGGGGGGGAAATTACACCCAAACATTGTAAACAAAAAGCTGTGAAACTAAAACAAATGAAGTGCCATTTGTTCCTGTGATGATGTAAAGTGCATCCAAAGCCTCAAAAGACACTGTAGCAAACATCTGACTTCTTCTTATGGTTTCATAGTTTTAACAAGTTCATTTGTTTGTTTTTGTGTCCATGAGTATTGTCTAAGCAGCTGTTTAGTAAAAGGGTTTTTACATTCCACATGTATGGATTCATGAGTTTGTCTTTTTGTTTTCCTTCAGAGGTGTTTGGCCCTGAAAGCTTCAGTGAGCTGTATAATAAAGGTTTTGATATTATACTCTGCTGGCATCAAACCAGTACAGTTACTCCTGCCACCAAATTTTACATCTACATGCCTGTTTTTTCTTCTTCTTTTTTTAGGTTATAACTGTAGATGCAAACAAAACACCAAACAGTAGGTAGGCAAACAAATTCAAATTAGATGACTACGATTAAAAGTATCTCTGCATGCTAAGTTGTGCTCTGATGTAGACCTGTACATTTAAGATCACCTCGTAGACTTGTTGCAGATGAAAATATTTGAGGTGACTTGTTCGCTCTTATTTTGTGCAGACACTGAGTATGTATGCAGCCAAAGCAGTAATCTGTAGACCCGTGTAACAGCTTACCTCTGAGATACAACCTGCCACCTGCCATCTCTTCCTCCCATCATCAAATAAAGCCTTACTGTCATACACTTAAGTGCTGAGTGTCATTTGCTGTGCTCACTTAACTCTTTAAAGCCAAGTGCATTATATTTGATATATAATTTTTTTTTGAGACTTTTACATCATCAGCATATTGGGTTTTTTATTTTTTTTTGTCCCTTCCCGAAAAACCAAAATAAATGTCACATTAAATTTATAAGGAATAAATTACCCCCAAAATAGCCTGATGTAGCATATATGTAAATTAATGTCTTTATATAGACTTTTAAATTTCAACAGAAGTTTCAATAAATACTATTTTCAGAAAATTTGAATTTTATAAATTATTTAATGTTTCAGGCTTTAGAAGGTTAACTGGTGTTCTTGCAGTACATGTGTCCGCCGGGGGGTGTCACCATTGCACCGCAAACAGTGCCGCCGAGGCACAATTATTCAGAAGCTCATCAGTAAGTGCAGAGGCATTTATCAGTGTCTGTATGTGTATTTGTTCCGCTTGTGGTACGTGCGTGTGCTGTAAGCGGCTGCTTTTGCTGTGACAACTTGCTTTGTGGATCATTTGGAGGTGCGGTCTGATGAGCGCCTGGGCCCTAGCTGCAGTAATCTGTGTACACAATCGGAAATGTAGACACTGCATGAGTATATTTAAGCGCATTTGGCACAGATGTAAGTTTTGTTTAACTGAGACTTTTCTGTTTGGTTTATTTATTTATTTTTTAAATGCTCTTTTTTTCTTTAAGCTTTCCTCCAACTTCTAGGAGTGTGCAGCAAATGCTCTTTGGGCCACATGTTACTAGATACTACAAAACAATCCAAACAGCATGTCGCAACCTTATTTTTTGATATATGTGTTGCATACAAAATTTTACAATACACACAAACAACAAACCAATCAAACAAAAATAACAAAACTCTTTGGAGTTCCTAGTGAGGGTGGAAAGGTCCAGGGGTTCAAATAATGTGAATTATTTGAAGAACAAACTTCTAACACCAATAATTGTATGTCTTTTGAAAGCTACTTGGAACAAGAGGGATATGGGTTTAAGGTAGCCAGGTCTCGCATACAAAGGCTAGCTGAATGGCAGGTGAGCGTTTTACAGGTGCTTCAGTGTACGGCACACACCTGACATGCAGGCTGAGCAGCAGGCGCCATCTTTACGTGCATTTCTACCAAACTCACTGCATCAATTATCTACTGAATATCTACTGAGTGCTTCCCCAGACTGTGCCCCAACACAGACAAGGTATAAAGTTAAGATGTTGTGTACAGCATGGACGCTTTATTGCTCATTGAACTATTTTGCCTTTAAGCTGTTAGCTAGTAATGTAGCTGGCTAGATTTATGGCAATGCTTACATAAAGTGATGCTTTTAGTCTGATGCTGCTGATGTTAACTGACGGATTTAAGATGAGACGATAATGTTAACTTTCAGGCGGTAGCTTGTGCCAGGGCAAACTTTATGAAGGAGTCCTAATTAAACAAACAATAACAAGAGTCCCAAAATTACAGGCCTGAGGAGTAAAAGTTTCTTTTCTTTTTTACCTTTCTGTGAGTTCGGTTGGGGTTGAAAGCCTGATTTTTTGCTTAAAGTCTTGAGGCTAACCTGTGCTGCACATTTATTATTAGTTAATGCAGGTGGTTGTGGTTTGATAACAAAATGAAGCATGCTGAGAAAGAGTTGGAGTTTACAGTAGAAATGAAAGCAAGGAAGAAAGCTTACATACTTGCTGTAGCAGCCAGTAGCCAGCCTAAATAAAGAGGGGGGGTTGGTGCAGACACATATCTTTCCATGGTGTAGATAATCACAATAAGACTATTTTAAATGAGAATTTCAAATAATGCATATGATGTCTCAGTCTCCACAGAGATGGCCAGCATTTACACTGCACATGTCTTTTTAAAGCGAATACTTTCTCAGTCTATAAATGGATCAATTTTACCTTAGTTATATAACGCCAGTGCACAACAACAGTCATTTCAAGCCACTTTACATTGTAAGGTTAAATTCCCTAGTATAAGAGGGATTTAATATGATCAATATGATTTATTAATCATTGTTAGAAGCTGGAAGAAAGGCCAGAATTTTAGCCCTTAGTTGACCATTCGACCAAATATTTCCATAAATTACTGCAACTGTATAATTTCCATTACCTCCTGTTATTCATTTTTTAAAATTCAGATTGCTTTTATTTGTTTTTCTTGCCTCTGTTAACCCACCTGTGCTCTTTCATAGCCATTTCTGTTGTCATCTAGTGATGCCAGGTTATGTGGTCATTTGAGTGTCTTTTAAAACACTAAATGCACTGCAATGCAATGCACCTATAACATAGTTTGCTCAGTCGCATTGTCACAAAGGCACTGCTGATGCATCTTATGCATTTGGTGTGCTCTTTGTTTTAAGGATCTTCGGTGGTACGGCGCATTAAGCTATGGTGTTTCTGTCTCACTGTCAGCTGACGGGAATGATGAATTTCTCAACCTGACATCTTCGTGGAGGACAAAAACAAGTAAGAGATGAAAGGCTACATTACTACACGTGTTTTTCAGTTCCACTCAGTTGCCCATTAGTGTTGTATAACCACATACATGTTAGCTGACAGCCGGAGGTATCAGTGATTAATAGCATGCATGTGACTCGGACGAGGCAGCAGTTTTGAACAGGTTGTGCGTATGTGGTTGAGCGTTCCTCGCCATATTTCAGCACTGTCAAAAAATCATTGACATGTTCCATCCAATTCAAAGAATGTTTAACTGTTTTAAAGCGCTTGATGGGAAAGCAAGCCATGTGTGACTTGTAATTACCCCCTGTTCAAAGTTTAGACGTGTTTTGAAAGAAAACATTGTGGTTAATATTTCCCCACTTAATTGGTAATGAGTGCTTTTTTACAGCTTTTGCAAGATTTTGTTTGTCAGAGGGGTTCGCAGTGTACTAAGATTAGGTTTATGATTAGAAATGTGATGATGTTACTATTTTACCTATTTACTGTGTGGCTTGACCAAAAATTGGGAAATACATTCTTGTTTGTTATTTGAGTCTGTTAAGATTTTTCTCAGTAAATGTTCTTAAACATTAACAATTTCATGATACTTACACAGTTAAAAAGTTTAATCCGCTTAGAGGTTGATGCTCATTGCTGTCATTACCTTGATAATAAGGCTATTTAAAAAAGGGAACGCTTCTATAGTTGGTGCATTTAAAAAGAGTGCAACATAAGATGGTAATTAGTGTACTTGTGCAGAGAGATAGGAATTTTTGCAATCATGTGCAAAATCTTGAAGAATAATCTGTTAAACTACTAGCACCTATTTTATCTGACCATATTCATTAGAAGAAATAACATGTTCTGGGATATATGTATGCGATTATCTCTCTGAATATTTTTTATAGCATCAGAGGCTTTATTTCCAAGCAGCTGTATGCATGGGCGAAAAAAGAAGCCTTCAAGCACAGGAGGAATTTTTACATTTGGGAGGGAGGATGCAATCAGTAGCGTGGGACTTGCAGAGGCCTCCTCGGGTGACAAATTGAAAGTGTCTCGGTCTAGTTTATAGCCCTGATCAGGTCAAACGAAAAATATTGGAGGTCTGGGTGAGGAGACAGGCCCGCCTGGTGCAGATAAATGGACTGATCATTTCTTATTGAGAAACAATTCCTAAAAGGTAGTTTACTGTGTGACTGGCGAAGCGGCGAGCGGAGAGCAGAACACGCACCCACTGCTCCCTCCCTGACCCTTCCTCCACTGCCGGAATTAAATGGATAGAGAGAACGCGTGTTTCTGATGGCACTCCTCCGCCAGAGAGACACTCCATTTGTTATGAAGTAGGGGTTCTGATGAAGTGCAGGGAGCTCCTTTTTCTTTTTTCCTCCTTTTTTCATCCTTCCTTTCTCAGGCACTACAAGGCCGGCCTTCAGTCTGCTTCACATGAAATGGATGGAAGGAGCCGATTGAATTTTACACTCCCCTGGTCATGATTAATGTGTTTGGTGAGGACTGTCTTGGCAGTGAAACGGCTTTACCACTAGCTGGTGCTCAAGCTCCTTCATGGCTGTAGTCTGATAAGTTTGCACAGTGGTACTGTAGGGGTGGGGGGAGGCTGTTAAAGCGGGGCAGTTTTGTTGAAGAAACTGGTCTTCACATAGCCAGCAACCCTTTTAACTCATCTCCCCTTGTGTTAATAGAAAATCTCTTGCCTACGCTCGCTTGTTATTACTTCACGGTCAGTTTCTCAGTGTGCTCTCTAACCCGTGTTACTTGGCAGGCCATGCTATAAATGCCAGTTTATCACTTAACCTTCTGTGAAAAGGTGGGGGGAACTAATGAAAGATGCCAGGTGATGTTAGCAGACACCTTAACAGATGCTGTAAGCTTACTTATTCAAACTTCATGCATGGATGTGAAATGGGACCACTTTTTTTTACAGTGCAACATTTGACTTTGAACATTTCTTTAGCTTGTAATGGTAACAGCCAAGGTTCAAATTAAATTGTTAATTTTATGTTATGCATATTCAATTCCAAAGCAAGTAGAGCCCTAATTTAAAGGCACAAACTTCATGACACACCCAAAGCAGTATTTCCCGAGCACACGCATCCTCTGGATGTTTTCAAGCACACCTGTTTTTTTTGGCTCAAGAAGTTGAGTATGAGGCATCGTGATAGTTCAACAAACGATAAGAAGCATCTCCTTGGAAATTGCCTGAAAAGTACAAAGCGACACAACAACAACTCATCAGAAAGTTTTTCAGCATCATCTGGTCTGATTTATGTGGTATTTGCACATGACTGTCCACTGTGAGATAAAACACAGTGGGTAGTAGTTAATTATGGCACTGCACTTCTCAAATCAGAGGATGCAGATTTAACACTATACTCTGCATCAACAAAAGTACTGGGACAGCGGCACATTACAGGAGCTGCTCAGCCATGGAAACCCATGGCTGAGCTAGTTAGTTTTAATATTACTCTTATTATTCTTTCTGGGTCACAAAATAAACGTTTAACATATTTTCAGGCGAGAATGTAGCTGTGTAAACCTCAAATATCTGCTCAGTTTATCAAGACTACATATTTTCAAAAGCGCTCCGACGTTTTCGGAGACGTCTGTTACCCACTAGCTTGTTAGCTAGCCGGGGGCTAGGCTAACTAGAGCCCGTGAGAACACCGGACTCCCGGCAAATAGTTTTCAAACCCACCGCCATTTTTCGCTACTCAGGTTAAACATATATAAGTCACTTAGATAACTTAAAAATGTTATCGTTTGGCTTTTTTCAGTATTTTATTTGTTCCTGAGTAAATCGGTTTGGCTGAGATTAAAGTTATAGTTTTTACACAGCTGAATAAACATCAAGCAGACAGCTGATTATCAGAAGTGTGAGATGCTCCAGAATATACTCCGGTGTCCTGTTATATTTTAGATAGCAAGGAGTTTATTAAACTTCACCGAAACAATCTGCAAACTTCATTAAAATTTAATAAACTATCATCTTGTCTTTATTTTTAGTTAGCACATACCTTAAACACTTAAAGCTGTAAGCTAATGATAGTTATATAAGAGCAGATGCTGCTGGTGCAATAAGCTGTACGTTTTTGTGTTCAATGGATGATCTGATTAGTCGACTAATCGCAAAAATAATCGGTGACTAGTCGACTATCAAAATAATCGTTTGTGGCACTGTTTTTTCCCAGCTAGAAGGTCCTGAATTGTAACCCATTACCTGGCCGGGGCCTTTCTATGTGGAGTTTGCATGTTTTCCCTGTGTCTTTGTGGGTTTTCTACAAGGTACTCCAACTTCCTCCCACAGTCCAAAAACATGCAGTTTGTGGGTTTAGGTTATCCTGAATTGGCCATAAGTGTGAGTGTGACCGGTTGTCTGTCTCTCTGTGTTGGCCCTGTGACAGGCTAGCGACCTGGACAGGGTCTACCCTGCCTCTTGCCCTGTGGGCAGCTGGGAGAGACTCAAGTGGCTCTGGGACCTTGAATTGGATAAGCTGAAGAAAGTGGATGGATTTATTTTGTTAGAAATCACCAAAGCACCTGCAGATTAATGTGAGATGGGGATTAGCTTCTGGTTAAAGTCCAAGACACATTTTGCACCAAAATGCCACTTTGCGCCTCCTACCTGTTTTCACCTTCGCTTCAAAGCTGTGCACGGTGTGGTTGGCATCCAACTGCTACACAGTTATTTTAAGTTCATGATGTTACCAAATTGGTGGTGTTCTGCTTGCACTGTTTATTGCATTTTAAATATCACCTTGAATAATAAAGAGATCATTCATCCTGTTTGTGTATCTAATGATTGTGTATCCAAAATCTGTGATCACATATCCAACCCTGTATTTGAGTAACATGAATTTTGTAATTTTCAAAAGTCATTATGTTTGTAAGTCCAATCAACCTCAGCTTATTTCTCTTTTGTTATAAGGAACAGTTTGTAAATGTGTAAAGTAGTAAACAACTCAGGTAATCACAAGAATGTGTTTTTACAGGACACAAACTTTAAATAAACATAGTTTTACTAAGATAAGATTATTTTATTATCCTTTGAATTAGAAAATGAACCCAGAATTATAATCTGGAGACAACAAGATAGATATCTTCAAAGTATCTGGTGATAAGAGACCCATATTTAATGGCATTAATGGCAGCAAGGCTGGAAGGAGTGGACTGGATTTACAGAAGTGCCTTAGATGAGAGATCAATAAAGAGGTAACTGAGTGGATAAGCCAGACTAAGCAGGAATAGGAGCAGGTTTAATTTTGCATAAATAATGTACAGTGTGAGAAGAGAGAGGGCAATAGAGGTTGGACAGCCAGATTGTGGGTCAGTCCTCCATTTTTATGATATGTCTCCTCCAGTATTCAGGTGCAGTTTATTTCATTTTATCTTGTTTGTTCATCAGTGCTGTTCATCTGTTTCTGAATTAATTTCACCTTCTGCTGTACACACATGTAATCTGTTTATAGAGTTATAGCCAATAGAAACCCAGTAAGTGGATTTTATGTTGCCCTACTGGAACTCCCAGAGATTTCTCCTCCATCGTCCAAGCCCTGCTTCGATCATCAGGACTTCAGTGGATGATGGATGGAGCTGTCTCCCTCCAGGTTGTCTTAGCATCTGTTGCATGGTGCTCACTGTATCCTGCATGGTTAATGCTTGCATGCACACAGACAGTTTGTGTGTGGGCCGTTTGGTGGGTAATGATGTAAAATGAGAAACACAAACCTACCTTTCAGCACCACATAGAAATGGTTTGAAATTACTGTGATCTTACATAATGATATAATGATGTACGCTTTTACAAGCTCTCTAAAGGAGATGATCCACCCTCTTGAACCTCAGCTAACTCTTAACAAAATGGGTTTCTGTGGCTGAAATAGTCTAAAGGTGGTTAGCTGACCAGTTTCAACTAAAGGTATGGAGGTTGGGGGGAGAAGATAACTGAAGATAAAAACAATAGGAGAGTGACGAAGGAAGGGATGGCTGAATGAGGGAGAAATCAATAGGAAATCAGTGTTTGGGGAAGGCCTGTCGTTTATCAGGTGACACGGTTAAACAGCGTTAAGGCACTAAAAGTGAAAAATAAGGGCCATCCCCAAGCTGGTATTGATCACAGCGGAATGGGGCGGCAGAAGGCCGAAGCCACTAATAAAATAAGACGTATCTGAGTGGGAATCAGCCAGGGATCGATGGGCTTGGTGATCAAGGCCAAAAACATCTTCACTGGGATTTAAGCTCGTTCTGCTCTCTTGTGCCCCCGTTATACACCTCAGTGTGAGCAAAGGATGATGTGATAGAAGCGGTGGGGTCACTAAGAGGCTCTTCAGACGGGGCTCACCTATTCAGTAAGAAATTGTAGTACAGAGTGGAGTGAAGGTGTCGATTATTTGAGACAACTAGACAGAAGAAGGGAGAGAACGTCTCTCTTGACCTCACCAAACGCTATGTAGAAGGTAGATGTAGCCAGCAGGATGTCGCTGGCTTTGATACCTGGTTTAACTCTATCTGATGAGACACACGTCTTTATTTTTAATGATTAATTTTAATTACCTACAAGTGTACATCAAGATCTTAAGAATGATCCGACAGGATACATTTCAACACAACCTGGACTATTCAACTTAGCCCTTTCTATGGACTGTAAATCATTTATCCCTGTTTAAACTGTTTAATTTACACAGATTTAAAAAATAGCTAACCCTAATATGTGTTTCAAAGTATCGTGAATATTAAAAAATAATTTGTCATTCTGGGATCATTGAGTAATAGCAGACTTGTTTTTAATCAAACACAAAAAGAGCCAACACACAAAGCTTTATATACTTCACAAAGATTACTTTTTAGGTTTGCCTCATCAGCTCTTATTGGTGCTCTGCTGTCAATAACAATGACAATCCTGCAACATCTTTCATTCTCTTCTTGTCTTTATCTTCATCACCCTCATTTCAAAGCAGCTGTGTCATCATGCCAGAGGTTTTGTCTCAAAATGGGGCCATAACAAAGAGGGAAAAAAAAGAAAAAATCAGTTGTTGTGGCTGTTTAACATCTGGGTGTGAACATTTAGCAAGTGCAGCAAAGCCTGGAAAAGGAGGGTTTTTAGTATTATTACAGTTTCTTACTTTGGCACACTTTGGCATTAGAGGGGTGTTGCAAATAGAGAGAACAGCGCTATATGGAACATAGTTTCTTACTCCCTCTTTTTCATGCTCTTGGTCTTCAATTTTTGCAGACCAAGGATCATCTGGAGAGGATAGGGTAGCAAAGATGCAGTTAAGTTGAAGCCCATGGAAGCCTTTGTGTCTGTTTAGTTCTTCATAAGCAGACACTAGTGAATCCAAGTGTTCCAAATGTGAATGAGGACCACATGTTTTTATGTTCTGAACCCCGTTTGCTTTCTCTACTCAGTATAACGTCTGGCACATTAAAATGTGTAGAAACTATTGGCCAGCTGCTCTGTTCACTGCTCAAAATGAAGTCTTTTAGTATTTTCTTGTACATGCAGCTGTGGTATTCATGTTATTTATAATGCAGAAAGAAATTTCCTGTGATGGGGATAAATTCCAATAATAATTTAGAGTCACCAGGGGGTATGACAAAAGTTTTGTGAGGTTACATGAGCTGTAAAAGACTTAAGAAAGCCAAGCTGCTGAATGAACAGTGACCACTATCAGTGTTAGTGAGGAACACATTTTTCTTCTCCTCTTTCAGCTCTATGTTTAACAAATCCTACAAGTGAGAGGCAACCAGAGGAGCGCAGTGTGACAAATAGCAGCAGATCATGCAGAAAATGTGCAATGCTAAACATCGGTTACTACACATGGGAGAAAATGTGTGTTTGTGCAGTGTTTGCTGTCCAAGGAGTTCTGGTAGCAAAGTGGGGGAAAAAAAAAACAGGATCGCTCTCACAGCTGGGGACTTGGAATTGAATACATGGCTTCATTTTCACAGCTTAAAAAAATTATGTTGAGGAGGGCAGAAAATCTTGCTGGGGTTTTGAGTTTCTTTTGATGTGTCCTGATGACGATTATGAAATCCAATAAAAACTAATTAGGAAATTAGGAGGTAGATCAATAAGGTTTGCTCTGGTGGAGCATGCTGTGTGCATGTGTACGTGTGCGCATGTGTGTGTGTATGCGTGGCGGTCATTTTTTGTCGACCCCCTTCTGCCCAGTAAGTGTGTTGCAGCTCTGACCTGGCCAAAGCAATTGTTACTGATACTCCTCTGTGGATTCAGCCTGCCCTACGCTCATATGGCTGTAATTTATATTTTGTTGACTGCCGGTTTCTTCGGCCGTGTGTAATCAGATTCTGTGAGTTCTCATTTTTGCTAATTCCACCCTTCTAATGTTACAACTAATGTACCCTGAAACCTCTTTATTGCGCTTTATTGCTCCAGCATTGCTTTACTTACTCAATTTATTTATTTAGAGTTGGTTTGACCACCCACAAAAACAAGTGACGTAGTGGTGGTGCATTGACAGGAATGTGATGGAGAGTTGTATGAGGTTTATGTCTTGCCCTTGCCTTGACAGATGAATCGGTGTGTTCGGGTTTTGTATAGAAAACAATTTGATCTTGAATTTTACACTTTCAACACTTTGAAAAAAGTTTAACAGTCATGAAATGAATCTGTTTATAGGATAGCCTTCCAAACTAACCATCATTTGAGAAGAGTGACCAAGACCATGAATACAACTCAGTTTGAATTGTGAATGGAGTTGAGGTGTGCAGTGGCGTTGGAGCGGGGGTTTAGTTTTGGGGTATGTGGTTAGCTGTGTAGGTTCAACTCATAGGCCTGTAGGAAAATAAATGAGTTGCCAGGCCAGGGCAAGATGGTCACAGGGTGTATTGGACAGTACCAGCTCCTTTCTGCTTCCCTCTCTGACACCCCAGTCCTCTCCTTGGCCCTACTTGCCGCCCACCTTTCAGTATGGAAACAGGCCCTTATTTAGCGGCCGGACTCGTCCGTGTCCGCGGCTGGCTATTTGTCCTTGTCTAATTATGGCTGCTGGCTGCTGCCCGTGTGCACATGACTAATGGAGGGGCTGGGAACGGGGAGGGGGTGAGGCTGGGTGCAGGGAGGAGGCAGTGGGGGAAGAGGAAGCAGTGGACGAGCAGACCGGCCGCTGGTGATTTGTGGATCAGGCACTCTGTCATTGCCCTGGACCCATTTGTCTTCAAGAGCAGTCGGGAAGAAGAGGGGTGGAGATGGAGGGGATGGTGAGGGTGAGGGGGCGGTGTTGGTGGTGGGGCTCCAGGGCAGAAAATGGTTTACAATGACTCCCATTTTCAAGCACTTTCATCCTTGGCCGTAGCAGTCTGCATGGTTTGCCAGGAGATGGGATGGAATGGGCGGCTGACGTGATGTAGGATATGACAGAAACCTTGACAACTCACTGCTGCTATTTCTTTTTAGGGGTTTAGCTTGATGGCCACCCTCCCTCTCCCCTGAGAGCAAGCCTTATCTGTTTTCTCCCTGTCATGTGGCGAGAGCAGAGGCTCTGTGGATTCAATCCTCTGCTGCCTGCACTCAAACTTAGAAACTAGCTGTACCACAACATGCCTGACTATGCACACACATTGCGCACACCATAGGCCTTGTCTTACATATTTTTTAAGATGATCCAGAGAAATTAAATAGTGCTTTTTAAAATTCCTATTTGGTGGTAATTAGGTATGTTTGTAGTAAAGTAATTTTTAGGTGGATTTTGTACCAGGCTCTCATTCTCTGCTGGCTTTTTTTTTTTTTTTTTTTAACACATTTCCCTCCAGTTATGTGGAGGTAGCTGAAGGCACCTGCGTCCCTTTCCTCCTGGAGTCCTTATTATCCCGAGCTTAGGTTTCTTCTGCTGCTCAGACAAGAAAGAGCAGCAGCAGGGCAGGAACTACTAACTCTGTATTGATTTTATACAGTTTTTTATCTGCCCCCCTTTTGCTTTTTCTCCTGGTCTTTTTAAGTAAATAAACACAAGATTTGTCATGTTTGTCCAGGGAGAAGAGGGGGTCGATGGAGGGGATAGGGGTGGTGGAGAGGAGCCAGGTCCAAGCCTCGCACTAGGTCAGCCATGATTAATTCTGCCATCTCATGGATGGAGGCATTCGGGTAAGATTGTTGAAGGGTGCCTGTGGAGCCTCTCTCTGACCTCCCTTGCTCCTGTCCCTCCCCTAACGCTCCTGGGCAGCCCTGGTCCTAAATCACCGACTGTCAGTGTGTTGGCAGAACAATGGTGCAGGGTCTTCTGTTCCATCTCAGGCTCCAGCCGACTGGACACGGTTTCCTCCATCGTTAGTGTGAGTTCGTAGCCTCTCTGGTCCTTCCTGGCCCCTGAGCCCCACAGGACCCACAGGAGGAAAGGGCTTAAGCTTTGCCTGGCTGTCTGATATGTTATTGGGCCTGCAGACTGCTGGTGTGGTTCTATATGCAGATTATTGTAGTGTAGTCATGAAGTCTGATTTAGAGTGTTTTATTTATCTGCTTGTATAAGTACTTTTTGAAAACTTTTTGACTGGTCATCAGTAAGCAGTTAGAAATTGTGTCAAGGTGACTTTGGGCTCTTAGAAACCAATATAGTTTCTTTCTTCTTCTTTTTTTAACAGGCTAAAGGTTAATTTGCAGTTGCATTCTTAAACGCATGAATTGAATTATATCTGTTACTTTTAACCTTTTCCCTCAGTTGTTTTCTCAGACTTTTTGATTTGTCCTCCTCGATTTACTGTTTAAAGTCAAGAGTCTCGGGTCAATCTATCAAATCTTCTAACTGAGGGTCGATCAATATGTCAGCAGCCCAGCACACCCTCAGCAGTTATGATGATGTCCGTGGTCCTGCGCTTGGCTCGGCTGCTGTTACTGCCGCTACAGCGCGCTGAGCAGGGGATCGAACCCAGCCTGTCAGGGGGCCTGACGGAAAGCATGAATCACCATTACTGGAGCTGCTGTTTGCTTCCCCAGTGGAGAAGTGCAAACTCTGATGCACTGCAAGGAGTGTACTGTTCTTGACCACACACACTCACACACAGACAGATTGTTTGTACCAAGAATAGTATTCATATACAGGAATCTAAAGGAGAATTAAACAGGAAAACACCCCCCCTCCCACACACACACACACACACACACACACACAAAACTAAATGTGCACACTTTATCACGCAATTAAGTGTCAGTTGGTATTTGACCCATTAGCTCCTGGAACCTGATCCAGCCTGCTCACCACCTCTGGACTTGTTATCCTGGTGTGAGCTCAGTTCAGTGGGCCTGGAAGGGTTCCGGTTACCCCTCTAATCTCATTGAAACGCTTTAGCCACGGCCAGCGGATGCCTGCATGTCCGACAAACAGCCCTCACACTAATAGCACCATGCTTTGTGTTTATGGTTTACGTGTGTATGTTCAGGCACACACATATAACAATATGGATCTGTTACTTAATAGTGAGCACAGGACGGGAGAGTATGATGTTGAAAAATTATTTGTGTGCGTGTGTATGGATACACAGCATGTTTGTGTGTAGAAATAATATTCTAGTTTACAGGATGCAATTCCCCTTAATATGCCCATCCTAATGTAATTTGGCGTCTATGGAGTGTCTGTGAGCCGGGCCGGGCTGGTGTGTATTTCTGCTGACTGCTCCTATTTTGTGTTTATATGGATGAGTGGCTCTCTGGGAGAGCATTATGCATCCTTTTCAGCATTTAAAGATTATGTGCACGTTGGCGGCAGAAGCATTATACAAACAAGGAAATATGTCTTTGATTAAAATATCTTTTATCTCTTTATTGATTAAAAGGCTTAGTTTGATAATAGAATTCTCTGCCCCTCCCCCCTGGGCTCTTCGTTTCATTTTTGTGCTCTCAGTTTTATCAGTTACCCCTCTGTGGTTGTGAAAAAAAAGATATATTTAATTTTAAGTTTTTCAACAAACCAAATCAAGTTGTCAGCCAGTCAAATTGAAAGGTCAGTTTTTGACCTCTGTTACAGGATAATTATCACTTTGTGAATTAATTGTCTGTTTTGCAAATTTATGTGTTTCATTTTATCTATGCAATTAAAAAAACAACTGTGCCACCCCAGGAGCCAGGGATGGGACCAAAAGCACTTTACTTGTTGTCAAATGCAGTGAAAAAGTATTTGCCCCCTTCCTGATTTCTTAGTTTTTGCATATTCGTTACACTTACATGTTTTAGATCATCAGTGATATTTTAATATTAGACAAAGATCAATCAAGTTGATATAAAATGCAGTTTTTAAATGCTGATTTCATTCTGAAAAGATTCATATGTGTCTTTCATTGTCCTGCTGCATAATCTAGGTGTGCTCAACTGATGGCCCGACATTCTCCTGCAGGATTTTTTGGTAGAGAGCAGAATTTATGATTCAATTAATTCTACTGGTATGATGTTCTTTTTATGAAATGTTTTGATGGTTTTATGCCACGTGTAATGGGACTTATAAAAAGTTCAGGTTTTGTCTTGTGACTCTTGTGAAGCCTGGAGAACTATTCATGAAAACTATTACAAGAGAAACAAGAAAGTGCAACCAAGTTTTGCTACTATAGTTTTGCTGAAGAATAAAGGTGGTCACACAGAATATTGACAGAGTGTGGTTCAAGACTGTTGTACAGTGCTGTAGTCATATTTCAGATATATATTTCATTCATTCTGACTCAGTAAATCCAACTTCCTAACACATTTTGTCTGCTTCCAGTTGTAGTGATACATTAATTATTTACTAATGGACTTAGTTGCTCAAATTGATTTCTTCCACTAGCATATGCACCTTGTAAGTGGAAAAAAGTTGTTAAAAAAAGCCCACTTGATTTCCTGGGAAAGGTCACACGTGGCAGCTGAGCTGACAGACACATTGACACAAACACAGGGAACATCTTGTCTACAATGGCTGTATATTCTCCAGCTCTGTTAGCGGTTGACATCAGGGTCACATCATCTGTCTGTACCTCATTAGTCAGGTCAGGAAAGGCTGAGAGCTCAGATCATGTCTTTAAGACCCAGCATGTTTACCTGTGTCCCTGTGAACACCGTACTGTCAAGTTTCTTGTCTTTGTGCCGAAGAGCGCCAGCAGAGTCAAAACGCGATTCAGTTGTGTGTGTTTGGGTGTGTGTGTGTGAGACTGTCTTGCGTGCTTGATGGGAAGAGACTGAGCTGAGGCTGAATGAGAACAGATGGAGATGTGCTCTTTAATTAACCCTGCGGAATCACAGGGCTGAAAACAGGCCTCGGTCCGTGAATAACATCCAGCACATCCAGGGTGTTGTAAGGTGCAGTGTTAGTGTATATGACTTGTGTGTGTGCGTATGGAGTCTGCTATGGAGTAGCCGGAGCATCGACCCATTCCCCCATCCCCCTTCCCTAGAGCGGGGCGTTTTATTTCTCATTAGCGGGCAGCAAACTGCTGGGGGATGAAATTTGCTAACAGGAATTAAAAGTGCATTAACACATCTGAGAGATTCATTTCTGCTAATAGTTTTATTAGTGCTCTGACCTTTCAGTTCATTAGAGGACTGCTGGAGAAGGGAGGGGTGGAGAGGGGAAGAAAAGGGTGGATAAGAGGGTCTTAGGGCTCATTGTACTTGGGTAGACCTTTGGAAGTAGATTCAATCACAAAACGACCATAATGGTGGCAAATTACTGGACTTGGAGATCTTTTTTTGATTTGTTGGCTGTAATTGCCTATTTAAAGACATTTATACTGTTGCTTTTCACGTTCCCTTTGAAAAAAGTGTGGTCCTTTGTCACCTTTCATGAGATTATGATGGTTCAAAAGTGTCCCCCCCCCCCCCCCAAAGCACCAGCTCTAAGATACTGCCTGCTCAGTCTCGGTGGCCTGGTGCTCACCTCCCTCCAGTCAATTACCAGAATTTAACACAATGTTTTTCAGGTCTGTTAGCGCTTGAGTGTATCACTTATCCAGCCGGTTAATTGTTTATGAACTGTGCCCTCCCCTTCTCTGAAATGAAGTGAGGGAACCAAGAAGGGAGCAGTGTGACAAGAATGGCATTTGTCTGAGAGGAATAGGTCAGAGTAATCAACAGTGCTGTGAATATAAAGTTGACCAATCAAGTAAAACAGTCGCTAACAGCGTCCCCTCTATTTGTCATAGATAGGGCGATAATGTTTGAATTTACCTCGCCAAGGAAAGCAGCTAAGAGGAAATTAATGTTGTTTTCTTTCTGTTTTATTGGAAAGCAAGTGAGGCAAGTTACAGTGCAATTTGCTTCTCCCTGTTCTCTATAATTAGCACCTTACAGAAATGAAATAACATTGACGAGAAGGTCAATAATCCTGATCTATAGTGAAATTAATCCTGCTATCGACACAACAAGCAAACAATACAATTAAGAGCAGAGGGAGGAGAGAGTGCGGAAAAGAAGAAAGAAGGAAAGGAGCAGGTCTGAGGAATAGGATGTTTTTATCTCCTGGGTTCACTGTGCAGAAATCCTGTGAAGGTTTCTAATTAATTCATCCATTGTTAATGAAGGCAAAGCAAGGAACCAGAGATTATACACAAGGAGAGGAAGGAACACAATTAGTGATACCAGCTTAATGATTGCTTTTTTAACTTGCTGTTGTTTTTCCTCTTGTACTTAGTTGACTTGCTGGGGTGCTTTTATTGCATATTTTCAAATCAGCGTAACCTCTGCCACGTGCCACCACGATAAGGTAAAGTTCAGTGTCATGTGAAATTCACTAATGTTTTAACAGCCTATGCCATTAAAAACCACCAATTGATTATTGTTTTTAAATACTGCACAGACTTGTGGAGACGAGCTGAGCTGCATGTCTGCAGGCATTATCAAGGATCCTTGTTTAGTTATTATTGCTATAAGCTTGTTAAACAGCATGAAGCACCAAATTATATTCTCTCTGTATGTTGGTGCTTAATTGTCTCATGTTATATCCAGATGCGAAAGAAAGCTTTAATGATTTTTTCCGTTTTGTGCCCTCTGATTGCCCAACTTCCCTTCCGAACAGTCTAATATTTAATCCACCCTGGTTTCAGATTCAGAAGACTTTATTTATCCCCAAGGGGCAATTAAGAGACTGACCTTGTCGACCATACATACAATACACAAACATCACATTGGGGAGACAGGTTAGGCTAGGTAGCTGGCCGGTCAGCTGCACGAGCAGCGACCTGGAACCGAACAATGGAAAAATGCACAACATCAGGAAGGACAAGGAGAAAAAAGAACTCCCCCCAGACTGAGCTCCAACAGGGAGATCAGTTTGAACAGAAAAAAAACACCTCAGCGCATAGCACATGAAAACTCTTAATCCACCATAGAAACACATGACAAGCAACAGGGATGGGTAAAAGGTGAGAGACAGCCAGTGTAGACAGCGCATCCGGGCCTGCAGCATATGCGCCGGTCCCCTTTGATCCACTGGTGTCCTTTTATTGTGCAGTACTTGCTCAATCAATTCTTAAAACTTAATTTCAACATTGCTTTTGAATTAATCAAGTACACGTTTTTGTTTCCTCAGTCATGTGTCGTCTGCCCATTTTCAACATTATCTGTTTGGTGCACAAAGTATTTCAGTGTTTATTGGCTAAATATAGGCAATCACTGTGTCCTAGTGTAAACAGGAGTCCATTATTTAGAGCGTCTGAGCTTGGATTCTAATTTAGAGGTTTCTTCAGTCATCATAAGCACACGGTTAGCAAAGCCTATTAGTCTGAACTCTGTCCTGCCTTAAAGACAATGTTTCACGACCTCCTCTGTACCTTTAATGATAGGTTTTGACACCTCAGGGTATATTAATAAAGACGTGATTTAACGACCATTAGAATAGTTTCCAGATTTTTCCGAGGCTAGCTGCATCGACAGGCACCATCATTGACTTCCGACAGCTGACTATTTTTCCTATGATCGGGTCTGGAATATGATAGAAATCCTACGTTTGTGAGAAGGGCTTCAAGGGTTACCACTAGTAGGATTTCAAGGGGTTAAAAGACACCTTTTATAATATTGTTTAATTAGCCATGTGCCGTACTACTCATCTTCCTGTTCTCACCGATCCGTTAGCACACAGTAGACGTCTCAGATTCACAAGCAGCATTCCTCACACAGTCTGCAAAAAAACCTTACCGGGAAGCCCTGCCCTGTCAGCCCCCAGCAGATCATCCAGTGCCACTGATGGAAGGGACCTGGTGCTGTTTCCAGCTGAATAGTTTTATCTGGCGTTGGCCTGGCCTGGGGATCTGGAGAGGAGCACAGGGCAAGCATGGTGGGCTGCCTGAACGATGGTGCATCTGCGCGTCAGAGGGTGAAGAAGGATTGCCTTTCAAGAATTACGAGCCATTAAATCAGAGCCTGGAAATCTCAAGGTTCCCCAAGACTGCTGCACAAGGAATCTGGGCTCGAGAAATATTGTTTATGGTTTAAAAGGCCTGGCGATGGATTTATAAAAGAAACATTCATCATTGCAGGAAAACGGAACAAAACATTCCGGAAATAAATACTCACTCTATAGGTATACTTGTCACCCAGACAGCACAATAACAAGTGAATTGGGAAGGAGATCCTTCATTTGCTGGCAGTTGGCCCCCAAAACATGCTCTGTATGTGTGTGTCTGTGAGGGGGGGACTGTGTATGTGTGGTCACACAGTGATTGGTTTGAATGTGAGAATATCTTAATGATGAAACATATCAGTATTTTTCATCAAGTCCCCCTTGTGCTTAATTTGCATATGAAAGACGAATACTTCACTGTTATAAATGGGTTATGTAAACCACAAAGTTTTATAAGGATTTGTACTGTGAATTTTTTATATACTCAGTGTAAAGAATCAACCTTTATTTTTTTTTAACATTTCCCACTTGAACTGTCTATTTAGGTAAGACCTCCACTAGACATAATTAATGTTATTGATTGTCTCTGGCTAATCCGTCCCTGGAAAAGAAAAATATGGCTTTAGTGAAGTAGCACTTAACAGGAAGGTGATGGGTTTTTGTGCAGTGGTGTGACCTTGAGACAGTATGAGAAATCTATGCTTTGGTCTCAGTGCTGTCTAGTGCCCTGAACAGGAGGTGCATTTAAGGTTTTCGGTAAAATTTAATTTGTAATACTTGTTTAATAACGCATCAGATGATCTAGTCCTCCCTCTTTTAGGGGTTTTCTATTTGAGCTATAGCTCATACAAAGTGTTTAAATGACCCAATAATCTACAGTCTGTGAAATACACTGGGGCTCTACAGCACAAACATCGCAAGCAACTTATATGTGAAAGGCGGGAGCAACTTCATGCATTGGGTTGATGGTTAAAATGACTAACAACAGGTTTTATCTTAGTAATCATTTAATAATTTAACTTCATGACAGGCCAAAATTAAGCAGATTTTAATTATTTAAAATTATTTACATTTTTTTAACATAAAGTATGGGTGTACTATTTGTGCCCCAAATAAACGTCTCTCAGCTTTGTAATCAATGGGAGGTCATGTGATCGATCATGACTTTAGGTATTTTCAGTACACTGGAAATTAAAGTGTGGAACATTATACGTTGTCTGTATTTACACTATGCAATATATTGAGCACCTTTGCAAACATATTTCTTTGACGCTGTATGTGAAGCTGTTCACCTTTGAGGTTATAGCTAGAAGTGTGAAGTGGACTTAATCTCCTCAAGGCCTACAAATTTTAGCTGGATTGTCTGGTTGTTAGCATTTTAAAATTTACTCTTGAATTTCAAAATTTACTCTGGAAACTTTTAAAAGTCAACAAATTAGATTAAATCAGGTTTGGAGGGATCACACTAAATTTCTGATTTAAATAATGGATTCAGAATGGATAAAACTTTTCGAAGCCTTCACTATGTTTCTTATTTGGTCAGAGGTTTTTTAGTGCATCTTATTTTCACAAATAACTGAGCAAAAATATACAGATTAAGATAATATTTTATAAAATGTTCCCAATTTCACAGACAATGTTTTTCTGATTAATTGTATGAAAGAAGAAACTTAAAAGGTCCTTAAATATGCTTGATTAAAAATTATTTAGTATTTTAAAGCTGTAAATTTTACATATTTAAAAAAAAACAATGCTTAAATCGCACTTGTCACTTTCTTTGCACGAGGGTTGCCATCTTCAAATCTCTGTTTCCACAAAGATAGCCCCCACCACTCTCCCAGTCATTATAAAGGTGTTGCTGTTGTGATTGGTTGGATTTACACACTTGTCCTCTGTGCAAACATGTTCAAAGATCCCCTGAGGGATAGCGTGATCTGTGTCTGGGCTTTCTTGAAGCTATTGATTGATGAATCTGTAAGATTATGTGTATTGACTGATATTGATAAAAGAGGATTTGACCAGCGCCATGCTCTTTCACATAACTTATTCTCTTGGGAATTTGTGATTGGGAGACAGTCTTTACGTATTGAAAATGAGAGCGGGGAAAGAAAACGAGCTAAAGAACAGATGGCAGTGATGAAGTGGTATTACTGGAAAAAGAAATGTGGGAGAATTCGCCATTTGATCTAGCCATGTAAGTGTGTGGTGTAATATTCCCTTACAATCACATTGGTGTGGCGATAAGTATATAAAAGCTTATGTAAATGTGAAAGCATTACGTACACATATACGTCTGTGTTTTTCTTACCCAGGAATACTATGTGCTGACAGTCGGTGGGTAGACATGTATACATGTGTGCCTGAGTGTGTCTGCGTGTTGATGGATGGGCCGGCAGGGCAAGGCCGCGGATAAGAGTGCAAACAAACTGGGTAATAAATGAGAGCGACAGAGCAGCAGTGATGGGGCCCACTCCCAAGCTCCTGATGCATGCCGACCAGCACTGGCAGCCATTTGTATTAGAAAAATGAGGAAGCTGTCACAGGGATGAAGAGACAGTGTTCATCCTAAAGTGAAAAAAGGTCTCTCTCTCTTTCTCCCTGTGTTCCGTTTTCGCTTCCTTTGCCTCGTCTTGATTTCACACACACGCAAACACATTTGTACTGTGGATTTGAGCTCAGCAGGGGAGTAATCAGGGCGAGGTAGGGTGCTAATGTAGGCCATAATGAGTTGAGCTCTCAGTGACACATCACACACCACTAGCTCTGTTAACACAGTGGTGGGAAGCACAGTGGTAGAGCTGCTAGTACCACACAGACACACATGCAGACACAAATGCAGGTGTAACTGCGAGCCTGGTGACACCTGGGACAATAACTTCAGAACAAAACCAATATAAGGGAAAGAAATAAAGGAGTGGAGGATCACAGATGCGTTGTAGTGGATAATGCTGAAATAGGTGGCAGAGGTGACTAGTATGTTTCTGAAGCTGCACTATTATTTCCATAATTTGAGTACTGTAATAACTGTAACTAAGTAGTATTATAGAGCACCATTTGGACCATGCACACTATTAGAATCATGACCATACAATAGAATATAGTTACACAACTGATAAATTCAAACAAACTTTGTTGCTTTGGAAATTGGACTTGCTAAAGGTCAGTTTTAGCGCTTTAAAGCTTGCAGTGGAGCCTTCTTGGAGCATGGTAAGCTTCTCAGAGAAGAAGTGGAGTCAGGAAAACCACGTTTCAGGACAAACTCTGTGTGCGTCTATTCGTGTTTGCAGTTGGTTTGTTATTTGCGTTTGTGCTAAATCTGGGTGCACAATCCTTCACGGCTGTGACGGCCAGTGTTCTCTGTGCCACCCAGACACCATAAGTACAGCCTGGCACCACAATGAGGGCAGGCTGCATGCGCTTGCCTTATTTATTTATTTGAGTCTTCATATGTGTGTGTGTGTATGTGTATTTCAGTGCATCCCAGCATACGGGTACAGCTGGGGGGATGAAGAATTTGGGCCTGCACCTGCATGGGGATAATTAATGTGGATGGAGTGGTACCAACATAAATCAGTGCCTCTTGCAGCCTCAACAGGACTTTTCTGTTTAGGGTCAAAATCTTCTCACGCTGCACTGGATTAATCACGCCCGCAAGCGAAGACGAGGTGGTACGGATGCAAACTGTATTTTGTGTGTGTGTGTTAGCGAGTCTGTCTTTTTTGTGTGTCTCTCCTCCTTCATGAAGGAGGAGAAGCTGTAGGGCTATTTTTTCCCCTCTACACCTTCATCCTCAGCATTGTAATCTCTTAGAGGACAAACAAACAGCAGAATGTCATAATTTTCACAGCTGTATAATTAGCCCCACCCTCCTCTCTACAGTGATGAATAGGTGAACCTTTTGTTTGCATTTGTCATGCAGCGGTGGCATTGTCACAGATGTGAGATGCAGAGGTGCAGGAGGTCAATGCATGCGGGGATGGGTGTGGATGCCGGCTCGTGATGAGATGTTTCTCATTCCGCTCTGCACATATATTTGGACTCTCTAGTCAAGACATCCTGGTGTTTTACAGATCAGAGCTTATCTGTGCCTCTTCCTGCTATCACTGACAGCAGCCCTGCTGTTCTAGTCCGCAGCAGATCTACATCCTACTCTGTCCACTCCTATCTCCTGGACTGATAGCCTCTGATTGATCTCATCACCTCCCTCATCTATTATTCATGCCACCTTTCATGTCCTGATGGAGGAAGGGCAAAAAGTGGAAAGGAGATACTACCTGTTTGCTGGCATGTCTGTTTCAGAGGAAGAAGCCTACACACAATTAGTTAAAAAAGTTGATTTTTCCCCCCTTTTGTCTTCACTTCTAACTCTATTCCCGAACATGTGTTCATAGATCTGCCCTACTGGACTGATCAGTATAATGGAATGGAATAGCTTTGAGATTGACGCCCCATGGGGGTACACAGAGATGGGCACTGGGACAGAGAGACGTGTACTTACGGCTGTTTGGGAAGGAAATTAATGGTGCATTTTTTGTTTTTATAATGTGATTTAATGATGCAATTCGTCTAATAAAAAGAACATTTTTTAACATTCACACGTTCATTTACGCATTCCCTCCTTCACAGAGGGGAAACCCAGTGGGCCACTACAAACATCTCACTCCTCTCACCCACTCAGAGCGCTGCAGGCCTTTATATTGCATGGTGATGGATGATTTCAGTTTGGCATTTTTCACCACCGCGCACCATCCAAATACTCCCCCCCTCCTCATTTGAGTGCATAAAGAGGCCATCCTATATTCACAAAGCCGACATCTAATGCATATTGAGTGTGTTTTGTAAAGGATCATTTGATTGTCTTGTAAATGAAGCTTTGCCTCTCAGCTGCTAATTTAGCCACATTCCATCTCATTAGAGAGGAGAAGGAGAACAAACAACAAAGGCATTCGCCGAGAAATGAACCCTTCTTTGACTTCAAGCTGCCATCGCGGCTGCTGTAGTGCCAACAGTTTGAATAATCTTGCGCTAACAGAAGAAGCAGGAGGGCTACAGTGAAACCTCAGAGTGACTGGCTCCTTCTCTACTTTTGCTCTTACTCCATTTACCCCTCCAACTTTCCACCCTGGACCTCTGTCTGTTTAGAGGATGTGCAAGTGTATCTGGTTTCCTGAAGCATTTAGCACCTTAGCCACAAAACACGGACAGGAAGCCCACTCTATTCACAATGTATCAATTGCTCTGAACAACACTCCTCTTACCTCCACCTCCCTTCAATCTGCAGCTGGCTCAGCAGACACTTCTCACATACCTTCACGTGCAGCGACTCGAGCTCAAATTTGCAGTAGCGCAAAAGGATTTTTTTCTCTCTCCTGTAATGTTAACAACGGTGCATATACAGTAACCAAACCAAACTTCATCAGCATTAACACCTCGAGCTAAATGGACAAGTATTCCTGTGTTCACACAAACACACTCGGGGAGAATCTGACCTTGGCAGCAGTTAGTCCGGGAGTTCATCCTCCGGCCAAGCTGGCAAGTCAAATGCTTCTGGCAGCCAAGACAGTGGCCTCAGCCACTGCAAGGCTGCTGTCATCTGTTATGCAGCATGATACACAGTGGGACGGTTGCAGATAATGAGCAGAGAGGAGACAAATAAAGTTTTAAACTATAAGAAGGGTCTGATTTTTTTCTTTAAATTGTTGTATGTGTGAGTAAAAATGCAGGTGTGTGGGCAGGGCCATTTCTTGCACGCTAGCAAAAGTGTGTGCACATGATGTATACATATAGAAGTGTGCACGTGCATACGTGTGTGTGACGGAGCAGAAATAAGCGCCTGAGGTGATGCCTTTCAAAGGCACTTTAGAAATTAAAGCAGTGCCACTGTTCTGTAATGGGGCTTAAATGATCCAGAAAACACAAGATATATTGAGCATTTAATGAAACACACAGCACACTCCTTAATTATGCTCACTGCTTCACCAAATTGTCTGCCAAACCTGCGTTTATGCCTTGCATATACATACAAAAACACACAGGCGGGTTTTTTTCATGCATTTATTTGCATTTGGGGAAAAAAATTATTTGATTTTCTTAAGCGTATTTCCCTTTGGATATATACATTTAAAGATATGCACAGATTCTGGTTTAGAAGAAGTTTGATAGTCAGCCCTGATTATAAAATTTGGAAGAAATTAATTTTGTAGCAAAGAAATTCACTGAATAACTTGTTTATGAGTGGCCTTTTGAAGTCATTTAGGGTGGCACACGACCTACTTTAATCTTAAAATCTACCTTCTCTATGGGTTCTGGTGTAAAGAGCAGAGAAGCAGTCACTCTGTTCCTCATTGTCTGCGAATGTCCTTTGTGGTTTGGCCATACATTAATAATGTAAAGGTAATGATCTCTAGACTAAAGGCCCTGTCCTGTCTTGTCTCCCCCTCTCTCCCTCCCTCCTCCTTCGCTCGCTCTCTCTCTCTCTGTGACCCTTCCCCCGTTTGTCTGTAGACCAGCCAGAGGAAGGACGTTGTAGCGGGCCGGCCAGAAGGGGCAGCGACTGTTAGTTGTAGAGGGTGAGTCACAGAAACGGAGGAATTCCTGTGCTGTTGGAACATCGAGGGCATGGTTTTGCCTCATTGATTACTTGAGGAAAAGTGGAAGGAAGCAAAGAATCATTCTGAGAAAACATCTCTTCTCATCCTCTCCCCTCGCCCTTTTCCTTTGCTTCTAAAGTTTGGTCTTACAGGATGATGGATGAGGAGCTTGCACTGTGGCCTCCGATGTCCTCTCGTCTTCCTCCCTCCTTATCCTCCTCCTCTTCCTCCTTCAGACACACGCTGACTTCAATGCACAGTGTTAGCCAATGATGGATGGAGAGATGGCAGTGTGGCAGTAATAGAACAGCTCTGTTGCTCATTGATTTGTTTTCATTTCCATGTCTTTATGTCTTTTGCACATCTAAATATCGATGTACATAATGAGAAAAATCAAAATTTTCTCACAGAAGGCTTCTAGAAGTTTTATTTTCTGAACAAAAATGTTTATAACACTCTGATGGATTATTATTAATATCTTCAGGGATGTTTGTTGCAAGTTTATATTTTACCTACATATGGTTAACACAGAGAGTACACAAAGTATTAACTCTGTTCTGGTTTTAAAAAATGTCAGACAATGCAGGAGTGATGGACAGAAGGCTGTTTATGCAACATTACATATTATTAATCATCTTCACATTTTCGGAATTGGGGGGGGGGTTGCAAAGATGAGGAGGAGGAGAGGGGATGATGAGGAGGGGGAGGACGAAGAAAGAGGAGGAAGAGGAGGGGAGTGGAGGCAAAGGAGGAGGGTTAGAAAGCCACAAATAACTACCATCAATCATCAAGCAGTCAACATTTTCACATGTTAGGATTGGCTCTCATTGGCAGCAGCCAGAGATCCGTTTGTGTGTGCGTGTGTGTTTGCTCTGTCTTGCCCAGCCTAGACTTCTCTCCCTATCTCACTGTCTTCACCTTTCCTTAAACTGACGGCACGAACAACAACAGTTGAGAAATCACCCTCGTCAGCAGGAAGCTGGCAGGTGCGTTAACTCCCCTAGTACCAAATTAGGATGTGCAAGATTGCAGAAACGCCTCGGCTCTCATATCTCCCTTTTTAATCACTAACATTTAGACGAGTCTGGATGGAAACGCACATTAGGCTTTAGCCAAGGATTTTCTTTGGATGCCGAGCCAGGTCTCAGATCGCACTCAGCCCTCCAAAATCTAAGTGGGATCTTTGCCTTCTAGCCTGAGAGAAAGATCTTAGGTCAGGCTTCAACTTGGGTGTTGTAAAACTACTCATTTATTCAAATGTTACTGCCCAAAAAGAAGTTGGGCTGTGTTAAAGTGCATGTTAAAAATCATTCCAATCTGACCTCTTAGGATTAAATACAGGGAAAATGAGTTTAAAGGTTTGTTCATTCACATATCTAAAATGATATTGTGTGGGCCAGTCACAGCTCTGCTCTTAGACAGTGGCGATCTGAGTAGTTTTTCTTTTATAATTAATTTTGTTCTTAGTTTTTAGAAAATAAATGTCTTATTATAATAATGCTTATGCTTAATCCTTATGTTGCTGCACTTTGGCTCGCAGAATTTGATGGTTGTTATGAACACCGTCATCAAAAACGCATTTTGTTGAGATTGTGGATTATGGAAAAGTGACACTAGGGGGTGCTCTAGGTTTGTCAAGCCAACTGTTGAGGCTTCACGCTGCTTACAGTTGGAGCTGTATGTTCAGAATGTTGGTGTGCATGCAGATGTGAAAGGACTGGCTGTCCAGTCCTGTCACACCACATCCTTCCACAAGACATATTTATGATTAACCCTGTGTCCCTGTGTATGTCCGCGAACGGTCAGAGGTTAAGCTTCTAAGTTACAAATTATTGTGTGAGAAAAGAGTTAATAGATGACGGCTTTTCCAGGAGTTGGTCCGCAGCTTCATATTTAGTTACCTAATACCACTGAATATGAATAAAACTTGCTGAGTGAACAAAGAGTGAGTGCTCTAATTGGGTATTTGAAAGATATACTGTTAGTCTTGTTTATGCATTTTCCGAATTGGAAGGACTCGCTAATTCTGTCCTTAATTATGTACTTTTTGCCCTTTCTTTTTTTTTGTGCACATACACTAACGCACTAATTCACGACGTTTGAGATGTGTCTTCTCAGTTTCAGTACAGTGAAGTACTAAAACAAGTAAGTGTGTGTGTGTGTGTGTGTGTATCTCTTCAAACCTATAAACTCAGTAATTCAATCATGCGGCCTTTAGGGGAAATGCTCTATGATTAAGCTGTCCTTATAGAAGCACAACATTGCGGCCCCATTGTTTCAACGCAGTATTTCTTTTTGCGTATTTTTCCAGCTTTGTGGCATCTCGTGCACTGTCTTTCATTTGTACTGACACAGTATGAACCCTTTCATTGACCTCCAGCTCTATTGTTGTGGGACTCACTTGTCTGTGGCTGAAAAAAATATAATCCTGGCATGATTGTAAATTAGATACATATTTTTTGAAAGACATAGCTACAATATGGAAACTTATTAAAATCAGTTTCTGCAGTGTTTCGAGGTTTTGGTTAACTGCATTTGAATGTTTGCCTGTGTTTGTGGCCAGACAGTGTTGGTGAAGGATACAGCACCCTGGGCAAAATGTTTGTGTCACACTCTTTAAGTTTGCGCTGCTTCAAGAAGCACAAAAAAAAAAGAAGATTTTTAGCATGTGTTTGTCTTACATTGTTGAAGCCATTTCCCCAATACAATTTATTCCACTATAAATCATTTGTCTTGTTTGCCATGGTTTTGCTTTTGTGACGAAACACTGGAAAAAATTCCAGAACCAGAAATGAATGAAAATGTCTCATGTGTGTTTCAGATTTTGATTTGTATTGTTAATGTGTTTATTTTCTGCTTTTATGCAGATCCTTAAAAAACACTCTATACATGCAGAAGTTTTATAGTATTTAAACACAACCTCATTTTTTTTACTTGATAATTTCCTACCTCTCATTGTCAGATGAGAAATTGTTTAATCATTGAAAAAGCCATCCCAGGCCCTCCAGATGTGTGGCGACGAGAAAGCGTTAGGAGCGACAGCACTGATGTTCAAGCTCCAGATGAGAGAGACAAGTAATCCTAAACATGGATGTGGAGAAAAACGGCATGCATCTGTTCATTGTCATCTTGTAGGGATGTTGACTGATGATGCACCTGATCCTCTCCTCTCCTCTTCCAGTTACTTTCAGACTCCGACAGACCTCCCCACCCCTACGCTGAAAACGGGGGAAAATCACAGAAATACACAGCCAGATTATTCACGGTACGCCATTATTGAATATGTGACTAACACACTGAGAATCGCTCTGGTAAATCAGATTAAAAAATGAATTATTTATAAGGACATGGAAAGCCGGTCCGACAGGGTGCAGAGACTGGAAGAATACACCAACAATATATCCCAAATAACATTACAACTTTGATCATGACACATACTGTAGTTATTCATTTTTATAATGTTCACAAATGTTCCCCTTTTATTCTGATATTGAAATATAGCTCATGGTAAAATTACATGGTAAAAGTGGTTTATTATTTTTGTTCGAATAATATTACCTCTGCTTTCACCGCCTCACCCACACGCGCGGTCTAAAAGACAGTTTGATATATTTTCACGGATGCTATAAAGCCAGATATCAAATCAGTTAAAACCCACTTTTGTTGCTATTTTCGTGTCACCTCTCTCTGGTGCATGAATCGTATAGTGCATCACACTATGATACACATATAGGGAAAGACTGAATCCCTTATTGATAACTCGCAAAACATCAGGCGGGTTGTTTTTCTACTTTACGGTTTCATTGTTTCGTACACTAAATCAAAGCTCTGTTGTTAAGGATGTAAATTTATAAGGTAGGATTTTTGATGATCTGACAAAATTTTAAGAAGAAACAAACAGTGTGACAAAGAGACGAAGATGAAGCTTTTTCTGTGTTAAAGTGTCAGAGCTATTTTAAGAGGAATACAGTGCAGTGTTATTTTTTTGTAACTTCCCTAATACACAGGCCAGGGTGGATGTGGTTTTTAGCACCTCGCTTCATGTGCTTTAAACAGCTCGTCTCTCTTTGGAGTTCTTTTCATTTTTAATTAATCTAAAAGCCTTCTTGTTGTTCCTCTCCAGGAGTTTGAATTTCTGTTGGAAGTGTCTGCTGGTTGTTTCAATTTCGCTCACCCCTTAAACCACCTTCTGTGGCTGAGTGAGCGCTTACACCGTCACCAGGAGAGACGCTTCACCCTTTTCCTGTCCGTGTTTTTCCCCAAACAGTTTTGGCTTCAGTGGTAGATTCGGTCGGTGTTTCCATCTCAGTCTCTCTGTTGCTCTCTTTCTGTGCTTTGACAAGCAGCCAATGTGCTGACACCGGGAAGCGTTTAAGCGTGCAGCGATGTGCCAGAGTCGTCCTTGTCTAAGTGATTACTCTTTTATCTGATCCTTAGCTCTGATGTTACGGTCAAATATTTTTCCACTCACTTAGCTCTTTTTTTCCTTTTGTCTCTCGATCCCATTTTCTTTATTCCTCCTCCTACAACTCCAAGTCGCACATACTGTATACATATACATATACACCTGGACTCCAGTGGCAGGTGTGGTGCTTGAGTCCCGCAGGCTGCCACAGGTGAATGTGGGTGAAGAAGGTTATGTCAACACCTCTAGCCCCCTTGACACCCGTCTCTCCACTCTCTTATGGGTCAAACCACACATTTGGCAGGAGGCAGGGGATTGCCAGGGAGTTTCCACTTTGAACAGAGATGAGGTATAGAAATAATTCACATCTGGAAATAACCCTCTCCTCTGTTTCCTTAAGACTTCGCCACTTCCCTTTTGCCTTTTTGACCTTTTCTAGCTAACATAGGTGTCAGTAGTTTCACATTTACTACTCCCTGAGATCATCATCTCCACATTGCGGGAATTTAAGAGTTGACATGCTAATTTTTTCCTTTTGCTTCAACCTAGTATTAAACAGTGACTGTTAATAGAATAGTGACACCATCAATGTTTGGATTTCTTGTTTAGAAGTTTTTTTATTTTATTTTTTAACCTATGCAGGTTTATCTGCCACCAGCTACCAAACCTCAGAAAAGTAGGGCTCGATTGCACAACCAAAACAGGAAGACAACAGCACTGATTTATGTTTTTACATTGCTCATGTAAAAAGACAATGAGACGGCACAATGAAACTTTACCTGAGCAAAGGAGAACACTCGTTATCAGAGGAAGGCAAAACAGGATGAAGAGGGAAGTGGATAGAAGCAAAACATAAAACAACAGAAGCTTCGGATTTAAACGAGATATTCATATCAGTAAGTAACATAACCTTCCTTTTTATTCTAATACAACATCAGTGCTTTAAAATTGGCATTAAAAAAAATCTAGTTATTTATCCTACTGTGATCACAGATTTCTTTATTTTATAAAATGTCTTAATTATTTTTGGAGCTTCCAGTTATTTTCACTAGTTGTGCTACTCTTTTCATTCACTGAACAATCTGGATGTTGTTGGCTTTGAATGGAAATGGATGCCCCCGATGGCATCGGGAGCATGCTGAAAGCCACATGGGTATAATGTTTGCAACAAAGCTCAAAGCTAATATTCATATCCATAGGTGTGTGATAAGAGTGGGAGGAAGAGGGGAAAGATGGGAAGGATGAAGGAGTAGTCGCATCAGCAGAAAGTTGTTGTTCTGTGGCCCGGAGACTCTATTTAAAGTGGGGTCTAGGGGTAGCGGGTGCTAAGGAGGGGGAAATTTGGAGATAGTCTTGGAGTGTGGAGTGGTCCGCAGCCTGGAGAAAGGTAGGTGGGATGAAGGAGAGAGTATGGGTGGTGGGAAGTTAGGAGAACCCTGGGCCGAACCCCTCTTTTGTTTTGAGTTCAGATTGAGGTTGGAGTGTTTGTGTGCATTTGGTGACGATCTACGAGGGTACCTTGCTGCGTGGGCGCGAAATGTGTGTGAGTATGCCCTCGCTTGTGTGTCTGTGTGTGTCTGAGGTATTAATCTTCTTTGTCAGTGGAGCCCAGATGCAGGGCCCTTCTAGCAGCACAAGCCCGGACTCAGCAGTCTGCACTGGGCTCTGGGAAGTAGGCATGGGGTGTAAGGCGGGGGGGATGGGGGGAAGGATGTGGATGCTGCTGGCTGTGTTACTAGAGTGGGTTGCTCTGATGAAGAGGGCAAAGGGGACAACACACAGCAGATTAGCTAATGATATTAGCCAGAGTAGACCCTCAGGTAAAACCCAGTGGTCGCAATTAGTGAAGTCTCTCCAAGGTTGCCCTGTGGCCCCTTACACACACCTATACACACACACAGACACATACACAGACACACACACACACGAGTGATCACTTGCATTAAATACTGACGCAACTCTTGCTCCACATTAGATTATAAACCCCTATTCCCTCTATCATATTCCGTTGCACCTCCGCAATCTACCCTTTAGCCCGCTCCATCTTCTCTCCATTAACATCACTCATGAGCCCCCTTCACTGTTTGCCCACTGTGAGAACAGACGAACTAACATGTTTGCTCTGCAGGAAACGAACGCTCACAATCACTCAATGGGAGCGAAACTGGGACTGCGAGCGAGCCGACTGACTCTGTTCACGAGTATGCTGATACGCACAGTTGCTCAAACAAACGCACACATGCACTACTACTACCACACACACACACACACACACACACACATACAGGCTAAAAAACCTCAAAGCAGGGGGTATGGAGATTGACGTAACAAGCTGATAAACCTCTTTCTCCCGTTAAGTTGCCAGGACAGCACTGAGAGGAAAGGTGTTGGTATCTGTTGGTGATGAAAGATATTAATGTACTAACAAAACAAAGTTGATTTCATCCATAGGGAATGCTGAGAACAACACATACTGATGATCATGCTTGTGATCAATCACAAACTCATTTAAAAAAATAACTCAATGGATTCAACTTACTACACCGAGAAGTAGATCAGCTTTAAGCCACTAATAAGTAAGGATTGCACGACAGCATATGCAGAGTTCATTTATGAGATCAAGCAGCTGATTAGTCAACTGATAAAACAAATCAAATCAAATTAGATAAATATTCATTACAGCTTCTCAAATGGGAGATTTTGTGGCCTTTTAAAATATTTTTCATTCTTCCACAAAAACAGTACAATTTCAGGTTGCATTAGAAGAGTGGTTCTCAAACTTTTTCCAGTTTTCCTACTCCAAGAAAAATTTCTGCCTGAAGCACCACAATTTTTAATCAATAAAAAGAGGCCAATTTAAATTTTAGTAAAAAGAAAAATGACCATTATGGAATTAACAGTTTCTATTTTTTTCTGTTAAAAAGCGAGACCTGCAAAAACACAGCATTAGCTTTTGGGATATCATAGTAGATATTTTCACTTTTACCCCTCAGCCGTGAAAGGCTGATGGGGTATTGTCACCGTGCCGGGTGGGCTAGCAGTGTGGACACCCAACTTTGTGAAAGTGCTAACTTGAGAACGAGACTGACTGACTTTTCACTTTCCTCTATTTATAATACTTGTATATATATATGTATTTATATATATATATATATATATATATATATATATATATATATATATATATATATATATATATATATATATATATATATATGTATATACGTATATATATATATATATATATATATATATATATATATATATATACAGTGGGGCAAAAAAGTATTTAGTCAGCCACCGATTGTGCAAGTTCCCCCACTTAAAATGATGACAGAGGTCAGTAATTTGCACCAGAGGTACACTTCAACTGTGAGAGGCAGAATGTGAAAAAAAAAAATCCATGAATCCACATGGTAGGATTTGTAAAGAATTTATTCGTAAATCAGGGTGGAAAATAAGTATTTGGTCACCTCAAACAAGGAAAATCTCTGGCTCTCACAGACCTGTAACGTCTTCTGTAAGAAGCTTTTCTGTCCCCCACTCGTTACCTGTATGAATGGCACCTGTTTGAACTCATCATCTGTATAAAAGACACCTGTCCACAGCCTCAAACAGTCAGACTCCAAACTCTGCCATGGCCAAGACCAAAGAGCTTTCGAAGGACACCAGGAAAAGTATTGTAGCCCTGCACCAGACTGGGAAGAGTGAATCTACAATAGGCAAGCAGCTTGGTGTGAAAAAATCAACTGTGGGAGCAATCATCAGAAAATGGAAGACATACAAGACCACTGATAATCTCCCACGATCTGGGGCTCCACGCAAGATCTCATCCCGTGGGGTCAAAATGATCATGAGAACGGTGAGCAAAGATCCCAGAACCACATGGGGGGACCTGGTGAATGACCTGCAGAGAGCTGGGACCAAAGTAACAAAGGTCACCATCAGTAACACACTACAACGGCAGGGAATCAAATCCCGCAGTGCCAGACGTGTTCCGCTGCTGAAGCCAGTGCATGTCCAGGCCCGTCTGAAGTTTGCCAGAGAGCACATGGATGATACAGCAGAGGATTGGGAGAATGTCATGTGGTCAGATGAAACCAAAGTAGAACTTTTTGGTATAAAGTCAACTCGTCGTGTTTGGAGGAAGAAGAATACTGAGTTGCATCCCAAGAACACCATACCTACTGTGAAGCATGGGGGTGGAAACATCATGCTATGGGGCTGTTTTTCTGCCAAGGGGACAGGACGACTGATCCGTGTTAAGGACAGAATGAATGGGGCCATGTATCGTGAGATTTTGAGCCAAAACCTCCTTCCATCAGTGAGAACTTTGAAGATGAAACGAGGCTGGGTCTTCCAACATGACAATGATCCAAAACACACCGCCCGGGCAACAAAGGAGTGGCTCCGTAAGAAGCATTTGAAAGTCCTGGAGTGGCCTAGCCAGTCTCCAGACCTCAACCCCATAGAAAATCTGTGGCGGGAGTTGAAAGTCCGTGTTGCTCGGCGACAGCCCCAAAACATCACTGCTCTCGAGAAGATCTGCATGGAGGAATGGGCCAAAATACCAGCTACTGTGTGTGCAAACCTGGTAAAGACCTATAGTAAACGTTTGACCTCTGTTATTGCCAACAAAGGTTATGTTACAAAGTATTGAGTTGTATTTTTGTTATTGACCAAATACTTATTTTCCACCCTGATTTACAAATAAATTCTTTACAAATCCTACCATGTGGATTCATGGATTTTTTCCCCACATTCTGTCTCTCACAGTTGAAGTGTACCTCTGTTGCAAATTACTGACCTCTGTCATCATTTTAGGTGGGGGAACTTGCACAATCGGTGGCTGACTAAATACTTTTTTGCCCCACTGTATATATATATATATACGTATATATATATATATATATATATATATATATATATATATATATATATATATATATATATATATATATATATATATATGTGTGTGTGTGTGTGTGTGTGTGTGTGTGTGTGTGTGTGTGTGTGTGTGTGTGTGTTTATTATATCATTAGTAATATTTGTGATTATTGTCCAGGTAATTTTCTATTTATTTTGTTATTTTCTGTAGCCATTGACATTCATTAAATGTACAGGGTGGGCCATTTATATGGATACACCGTAATAACATGGGAATGGTTGGTGATATTAAAGTCCTGTTTGTGGCACATTAGTATATGTGAGGGGGCAAACTCCTCAAGATGGGTGGTGACCATGGTGGCCATTTGGAAGTCGGCCATCTTGGATACAACTTTTGTTTTTTCAATAGGAAGAGGGCCATGTGACACATCAAACTTATTGGTAATGTCACAAGAAAAACAATGGTGTGCTTGGTTTCAACGTAACTTTGTTCTTTCATGAGTTATTTACAAGTTTCTCTTTCTTCACAGCCATTGACATGTCGAAGAGGTTAACACGCGAGGAGCAGTTCAAAATTGTGGTCTATTGGTCTGACACTAACCCACATTGGATGGATCCCTCCAAGACTGTTGGAACAACAAAAGTGATGGTTTGGTGTGGGGTACAACGATAGTGGGTCAATTCTTCATCAATGGAAACCTCAAGGCCACTGGATATTTGAAATTGCTACATGATGATGTGTTTCCCTCTTTATACACTGAAGCTGACACGTTCCCTGAGTTTTTCCAGCAAGATGGTGCACCACCACATTATGGGTGCCAGGTCCGAGCATTCCTAGATGAACAGTTTCCTGGAAAGTGGATTGGTCGTCGTGGGCCAGTTGAATGGCCCCCAAGGTCTCCCGATCTGACCCCCTTAGACTTTTATCTTTGGGGTCATCTGAAGGCAATTGTCTATGGTGTGAAGATACGAGATGTGCAGCACCTGAAACTACGGATACTGGATGCCTGTGCTGGCATTTCTCCTGCGGTGTTGCTATCAGTGTGTGAAGAGTGGGAGAAGAGGGTTGCATTGACAATCCAACACAACTGGCAGCACATTGAACACATTTTATAAGTCGTCAGAAACTTGTAAATAACTCATGAAAGAATAAAGTTACGTTGAAACCAAGCACACCATTGTTTTTCTTGTGACATTACCAATAAGTTTGATGTGTCACATGGCCCTCTTCCTATTGAAAAAACAAAAGTTGTATCCAAGATGGCCGACTTCTAAATGGCCACCATGGTCACCACCCATCTTGAGGAGTTTGCCCCCTCACAAATACTAATGTGCCACAGACAGGACTTTAATATCACCAACCATTCCCATGTTATTACGGTGTATCCATATAAATGGCCCACCCTGTACATTCACTGACCACCTTATTCTGAAGGCAGAAGAGGATTTGACCTCTTTCGTCTTCAGAACTGCCTTCATTCTTTGTTACATAGATTTAAACAGATGTTTGAAAACATTTCTCAGATATTTTGATCCATACTGACATTTTAGCATCATATAGTTTTTGGGGATTTGTTGGCTGCATGTTAATGATGTGTGCCTTGTATTTCACCACATACAACAGATGCTCTGTCAGGTTAAGTTCTGGTGACTGTGGAGATCATTTAAGTACATTGCACTCAATGTCATGTTCACTAAACCAGCTTGAGATGATTAGAGCTTTATGACTTGGAGATATCCTTGCATCCAAGTATTGTGGCAGGAATTGAGACCCAAAAGATCAGCTAATTTCTTTTCAATCCTATTTTGTCCAATTTTGGTGAGCCTCAGTTTCTTGTTTTTCGTTGACAGGAGTGGCATCAGTGTGGTCTGTGGTCTTATGGTGCTGTTACCCATCTTCTTGATGGTTTGGCATATTGTGTGTTCATAGATGCTCTTCTGCATACTTTGGTTGTAACGAGTTGTTATTTGAGCTACTTTTGCCTTCCTTATCAGATCTCTAACATCAACAAAGCATTTTTGTCCACAGAAATGATGCTCATTGGATACTTTCTCTCTTTTGGACCATTCTCTGAAAAAATCCCAGTAGATCAGTAGTGTCTAAAATACTCAGACCAGCCTGTCTGTCACCAACAACCATGAACATTCAAAGTCACTTAAATCACCGTTATCCCAATTCTGGTGCTTGGTTCGAACTTCAGGAGGTTCAAAGTCTTGACCATGTTTTTACCATGGCTGATCAGGTATTTGTCTTAATGAACAATTGAACAGGTGTATGCAATAAAATGTATTATTATTTAATACATTCATTTATTTAATGCCTTATTTATTAAGAGTCAAGTTCAGCATTATTGTAACTGAATTGTAATTACTGAATTTAGTACAGTAACAACGTCCCGTTACTGCACTACTGAAAGATTTAATGTGATTATAGTAAGATGTTACTTTGGAATATGTTACACCCCACACTGCCTGCATGCGACCGCAAAGTTCATCCCTGGTAGCCACTGTTGATTGACTAACCACTCTGATTGGCTGACTCTTGCAAACAAAAACTGTAAACAGAACATAATAATAATAATGGATTGCATTTATATAGCGCTTTTCGAGAACCTCAAACTGTACAATATCATTATTCATTCACTCTCACACCACGTAGGTGGTGCTGCTGTGCTCACAGGCAGAGTTGTACGCAAAGGTTGATCAAACACAGGGAAAAGAGAAGAAAAAACTTTGGCCATGCTTAATATGGGCATCATACAGTATATATAATCGATAGAATAAGTAGAACCAGGGCAGGTGATAGGCAGGTGGGGCCAAGGCTCAAAAGACAAAGTCTAGGGATTCAGCTTTAATTTTCATTCTTGCTGTTTTTATTTTGTTGGATTTTTTTTCTAAGACTTTTTATTAAATGTCTTTTTCTTCCCTACCTGTCCTGACTACATTACTGCTTCTAAAACATCCTGTTTAAAACTTTCTGGTGCCATCCAACAACTTCTTCCCCTCACACAGCGTCAGAATAAATACACACAATGATGATGTCTTCATATACCTCGATGTAAAACCACAATCAGTGTGAAACCTGCCAATGCACAGCAGCACTTTAGATTTCTTTTGACTGACATGATGAGCTGCTTGTCATCTTTCTTTTCAGCTGAGCAGATCTTCTCTTGCAGTTTATCATATCTGAAATAAATCTTTCCTCAAATTGACAAACACACTGCTCTTGCGCAGTGGGAAGTGTTACTTTTCCCCCCTCTACATCTCTGTAAAGTGGTGATCACCACTCAGAATTACATACACAACCTGGCTTTCCTGTGACAAAGTGATGAATTGTAAGAGCTTAGAAAACATCTCTTTTGCCCTGACTCTTTCTGTCTCTTGCTGGCTCAGAGAAGCGTTTTTCTGTTGTCCCTTGCTGGTATTTTTCTCACAGCGTCTTAATTTTCTCTCATTTGTCTGTCTGTCTTTTTTACAGAGAAAGACAAACTGTCCTGCGAAAGGGGTAACATTATTTTCACTTTAATAATAAGGTTAAATTACTGATCTTTACAGTGTGTACGCGTGTGTAAATGTGTGCTTTTACTGCTTCCCTTGGCTTGTCAGCTGTGTCTCTATTTTTTATATGACCTTCTTTCTTATAATGCCACTTATCTTATCCAAAAGACCATCAGGCTGGGCGATTAATTAAGGTGCTGTATCCCTCCAAGTGATGGCTTCCTCTTCCTTCTTCTCTTGCTTCTGTCCCTCCCTCACTTGCTCCGTCTGCAGGAGATTAAACTGAGACCAGCTCTACTTTTCTTTCTCCTTCTGTCCATCATAGTGAAAAATTACCTTTTAGTCTTCTCCTTAATCGCGCTGGCCGCAGAGCAATCAGACAGGAAATAATGGCTCGGCGTCTGGCTGTGCAGGCCCTCGACTACAATGCTTCAAGACTGGACTGAGGTGAGAATGGGGAAACCTCATATTAATGACTCCTTGTAAGTGTCATCTTTCTAGAAATACAGATAGTGTAAAACTATCGTGCTGTCAAACCTTGGTGGAAATACATTTATAAATGTTGGACTGCTTCTCAGAGCACTCTCTCGAGTCAATTTTCTTCTGCTTTTACCCTCCAGATCTACATCCCACCTTCCTCATTTGTCATTTATTCTCTTCTCTGAGAGCATTTGTCCAGAGTTTGTATGACTTAAAAGAGAATTGAAAATTTGGACCCGCTCTGAGCTCAAAGCTAAAAGCAATATTTATTTTTTAAAGTTTTGATCTCCGCAAAAAAACTTCAAACTACAAGCAAGATGTTTCCTTTCTCATTCGCTAAAAACTTCTTCCTTCTTCATCAGGAGCCATTTCTGCTGCCCGATCATCTCTACTTTTTCTTCTCGGCTCTTTCAGTTTGATTCAGTGTGAATTAATTGTTCCTCATATGGGAGACGGCACACGATTAGTCTCAATCCTGATAATGGCGTGTGGCTTGGCCGCGGGGAATACACTGCCAATTTGCTCACAGCGCATCTGCCAAATGATTGGTGTTTACACGCCACATCCCCCGAGGAGTGTTTGTCACAACGCCACTTCTTACATCTCAATAACGCACACACTCCCGAGGCAGATGTCATGAAAGACGCACACCAGCTCACTTGCATCTGCACTGACACAATCTCAAGCAGGTAACACGTGCTGGACTGCATTTATTGCACTGACTTTTGGGCTTATACATATTTTTTCCCCTAATTTTCTTAATTCGTACATGACACAATCCTCTCTCTCGAACAGTTTAACTCCACACCCCCACCTGCCTGCTCGCCTAAACCTTTCCTCCTTCCTTCATATCTCCTCCCTAACACAGTGCTTCTTCTCTGCTGTCCCATTAATCACCCCTCTCTAATTAACAGGCCCACTGTTCCCAGTCTTCCCACTGCTCCCACTCCACACCTGGCCCAGCCCTGCTGCCCAGCAGGCATGCAGCTCACGCCAACCCTCAAACGCATATATGCACACGGTACAAACTGGAGCACAGCTGGCAACTGACCACCACTGAATTGGGCTTTAGTAAGCAAAATTGGTGTATAATACAATAAGAATTGAATAATGCTGCTTAACATTAAAGTTTTGTTTTAAATATTGTTGTAAAATGTAAAAGATGAGGTAAAATTCCTTTGCTGGACACTTTCTACCCGTTGCCTGCTTGTCTTTCTCGCCCATTCATTCATGATGTTATCAGTCCTATCTTCCTTATAATAACTCAGCTGTTCACCCCTTTCCTCACCTCCTCCCCTTTCATTTTTACAACAGACCTCACACACACCGTCTTTGACTCACATCCGATTTCCTCCTCCTTTCCCACCTTCTCCCTGTCCGCCCCCTGTTAGCCAGGGTGGCCCGGCATTGCAGTAATGCCATCTGCCAGCGCAGCATGCCCACAGCCACGTGTCCATGCACACTTGCCCACAGACTTACACGAACACACGCACACAAATACAAGCTTGGCAAGGACACCTTCCAGCGCAGGATACACCAGTATCCACGCTTCCGCCACCGTATCACCATAGTCCCACGCATTGTGTAACACACACACACGCGCACACTAGCACAGCTCTGTTGAGTCACACGCTTCATCCGTCTCCCAACAGGGGGAGCCGGGGAGCATCTGCTGGAGCTAAGACGGGAGTCAGACCGGCTGCACTTACAGTAAGAGAGCAGATCATTGCAGCAGGCACATAGTGCCTAATCATAGACAAACAGAAGAGAGATGACCACATGGGTGTGTGTTCCACACCGACTACAAATGAAGTAAAATAAAGGAACGCAAACTAGCAATTACATGCAAATGCACATTTTTGAGGTAGCAGTCTATGGGAAATTTTTGCGGCCTCCTAAAACATTACATTACCGTGTGCTGCAAAAGTGCTTCAGATGTTTGGTAGCTTAAAAAAAAGGTACATAGATAGAGAAATATGAGGGCAAAAACAGTGTTGTCATACTTGGGAATGTGTGGATAGAGACAAATATGCTTTCATTTCACATGATTAAGTCTAGCTAGAAAGAAGTTTGTTATTGTTGTTTGACGAGTTTTTTTTTTTTTTTTGTATTTATATGTGTGCTCACAAATATAAATGGGTGAAGATATGTCATGTCATAGCATGACAATGAAAAGCACCGTGCAAAAAGACACGTAAGGAAGTATTGCTACATGTTTCCCCTCTGATTATTTATTTAATTCAATAATTTATTTAAATCTTCTCTTGTTGACATTGAACAAGACAGAAGCAGAATTCACGGGAAACGCAGCAATTAGCAAATGAGCTCTAGGATGTGTTGCTGCTCGAGCTGCGTTTTGGTGCCGCATCGGGCTGCTGGGGGTGGCGGAATGAGTGTGTGCGCGTCTCGGGGGGGTGAGGGTGGTATAGTGTGTACTTACAGTGTGTGTGAGTGTGGTGCGCTCCCAGGTGCGAGTGGGGGTCTGTGGCAGTATATTTATTAGCGGCTGTCAGGGAGGTGACACTTTGATGAATGGTGCAGAGTAATCAGGGCTGGGCTGTGACAGGCTGCACTCACAGCCTTCTACCTGCCAAACAACCCAATCACATGCGCTCATATGCACACTTGCATGCGCTTACCCCCCAAACACACACACACACACACACACACACACACACACACACACATATATATTCAAATGCATTTAATTCAGCACACAAATGTTGCTGTATATGCACGTGTTCAAACACAGCCTTCCATAAATATCCCCTCGCCGCCACCAGATGAACTAAGTCATCAGCGTCCCCTCATCGGCTGCTCTTTTAACAGCTCTTGCTCAGTCCTTTCATGTGACTCTTTCGCATTACAGTCATCTCCGCTGTGACACTGCGGTTTGAAGGAGGACATTTTTCAGGAGATAATTGAAAAGGATAAATTAGGTCGAGATAGTTTGAGTGGAAAAGACAAAGAGACAGAGCAATTTGGGGGGGAAATTTGCAGAGCTTTGTTGTTTTTTAATTGCCGGTGAGAGACAAGGTAGCCTTAATTAGTCCTTGTCTATCTCCTGTTGTACTGGAGGGTCATATTTCTGTGACTTTTGGCTAATTAGTCAACTGCTGCAGACGTAACACCTACTTTCCCCCTATAGGATGAGAAATATCCTCCAGTGGTGAGTGGGAGAATTTAGGTTTGGTAAATTACCCAAGTTTTCCATTTTTGTTCAGCAGAACTGCAGTTGTCTTTTTTTTCTTCTTTCATCCGTTCAGTTCTATCTGTGTTCTTCCATCATTTAAAAAATGTCCAAACAACTGAGAAATTAAGCAACTGCTATGTGCTGTCCTTGGAAAGAAACCGCAGCAAATACAACTGAAACACTAAATGGAAATCATTACTTCTCAGCAAGTTTTTAATGCATCCAAACCAGCAAGTAATGAGAGGTTGTAATCAAATAATTTCACTGAGGTTTGGGTTTCCAAACAGTTTTCCACTGATTCTATCGACAAACCACAGTCTGGCCCTAAAGAGAGGAGACCAGAGGGGTGTGTGTGTGTGTGTGTGTGTGTGTGTGTGTGTGTGGTGGGGAGGAAAGAAGAGAAGAGAGGGAGACAGATGAGAGAATGAAAAGACAAAATGAGAAAAGACAGAGAGAAGAGAAAAAGAGATATGGGATAGGAGAATATATGAGCCAAGAAAGGAGGACTCGTGTACGTTTCTGAGTTTCTCTCTCGCTGTCTTTTAACAAGCTACGGGATGGGAGCCGCTCACACATATACTCACTTCATATGAGTCTGTATGTGCACCTTCTGTAAAACCTCAGAAAGAGGATGATCCTCACTTGATAGCACAGGAGCCGTCCACTCCTACTCCTCCCTTTTTCCTCTCTGTCCCAAAATTGCATTTTGCCACTGCCAATAGGGTGAGATCATTTTACCCCATTTCCAATGCTAGTGTAATTTTCTTGCTAGAACACTGATCAGCATATAAGCATTATTATTTAAACCCATTTATGGATTTAACAAATAGCACGAAATTATATGTTCGGCTGGACATTTTCTGTCTGTGGTTTTAGGCTGAATTGAGAGGTGATTTTGAATATTGCTAAAGAAGAAATATGACCATTTTTAAAGTTATTACAGTTTATATTAGATCATCAACTGCTTCAATGAGTGAATAAACATTTGCACAAAATTAAATGAGCTTACTAATTAATGACAGAATGAATGAATGGACTGAAAGGATTCTCCCTTTCTCTCAGTAGAGGATTCACTGCAAGGTTGAGTGAACATTGACGGAGTAACACTTATTCTCTCTGTCAACCAATGGAAATCAATTGGGTGGTAATTGCAGTATTTGACCCCTCTCCTGTCTCCACCACATCCCATCTTCTCTCTGTCCATACATCCTCCACACTCTGACCATAACGACGGGTCTGAGACAGTCAATTCATTTTATACACTGGGCATTTCCCCTACCAACTAGATTAATGCGATATATTTAATCGGGCATGATAAAATCTGTGAGGCAAAAAAAAAAGACAAACAGGAAAAGGAGGATGAGGGGGAGTGTGGACAAAGTTAACAAATTCGAGGAAAGGGAGTGGTGAATTAAGACTGGGAAGAGTTTACAGAAGCTTCTTATTGCAGTCTGTGTTTTCGTGCGTGCGCTTTCCTTTATGTGTTTAGGTTAGAGATGGCTGGTCAGATGGGTAATGAGTGACCCTTCCTCCCTGGCATGGTTCTGCCGTCACACCAATATTAATCTTCCCACATCACCCCCTCTTCTGAACCGACAGCAAGCCTCTCGGGACTGTGCGCACAGACACACACACAGGCATTGATGCATAAACGAGGTGGCAATGATGAATGGAGATGTTCCTATGATCTGTTTAATAAGTGTTAGGCAGGGCACTCTCAGAGCAATGGGGAAAAAGATGGCTTATATACATATCTGCAAATGGAGCCAAAATCGACTGCATTTGACTACATTTGCAGTGATCACCAACAGAAAGCAGCGCTCATGATGCACAGGGAGTTATTATGTGGAAAGAATTTTGGATTTGTTGCGGCTGACTCAGTCCATTGAGGAAAATATATATTTGATAAATAAACAGTTTCTTTACTTGGGTAATATTTAGGTAATTTTCTTGGGTTTTTTTCTTTTTCTTCATTGTGGTCAAATAGCACCTTTTGTCACATGAAAATATGATTATTGTTGCATTTTGGACTTTGGACGACAGACAGAACAAGAGATTTAAAAACATCACCTTTTTACCATTTCACACGCCGAAACATTAATCAATATTGATGATTAGCAGTTGCATATGTATGTATTAAAGTACTGCATTACTGTGTCAACTAGCATGGATCAACCATGACAAAAATTGGCCCCACCTGTTGAATCTGTGCATGTGTTTGCATGATAGCTGCTGGGAGGGGTTGAAGGTGCCAGAGCTGTGAACATTAAGAGTCAAACTGACAGTCTGTCAGGATTACCCAGGCAGAGCTGACATCTCAAACAACCAGCAAATATCCACATACTGCAGATGTTAAATTAATCATGCCAAGCGCTGATTTCAGTCTGAGTTCATGAATGCAGTACAGTCAACACATATGTCATGTAAACACTTTTATGTCATAAAAATATTAACATTATCATTTAAATGATAACAGGTCAATTGAAAGTGACAAGATTGAATCTTCAAAAATGAGTGTTGGGTTAACTGTTGCTGTAGCTCAGTCTATTTTAAAGTGTAGCAGTCAGGCTGCTGGGTGCATGCAGATGTACTGGTTCTAGAGAACTTCAAGAGCTCCAATCTCTTTTATGTGCTCACTAATCTAATCTATTTAGTAGTTTGTTTAGTAGTTTGCATTTGCATGTCTTTATCTTCTTATCTGTTTGAGTTCCCTCCTTTTCTCTAGCTCTGAGCTTAGACTTCACCTCTCAGAAGACCCTTGGTTTTATTTTTCTCTCTCTCTGTTAAGAGCCTGGTCATGGAAGCTTGGGTTCTGTGTTGGCTGACAGCTGCTGCTGCGTGCCTTTTTTTTCCTCTCCCTCCCTCTCTTCCCCCTCTTCTTCTCTCTTTTAAACACGCGTCCTCATTTCTAAACTATCTATCATGCTGGCAGGGCCAGTGGGGCCCTTAAACTGTGGGATTGGCACTTTCTCAGCTGCTGAGCTGGAAAAGGGGGCTGCTTGCAGACTGAGACACAAGCAGTAGGCCAGCCCGCTGCAGGCGGGAGGAACAGGAGGTCTGTGCGAATGCAGGTGGACTGACGGTACACCTTCGTTCCTTGAGTTTGCGTATGTGTTGAGGTGCATGTACCTGTGAAGCTTTTGTGCTAAAAGAGCTCCTGCTGTGATCCAAAACACTCCTTATTTTAAGGCTGTTGAGTTTGAGATTTTGCTAATGCTGCTAGAAAACCCTCACTCTCAAACAAATAATAAAAAAAAAAGTTCAGTGGAGTAAAGAGTCGTTTTAGGAAATTAATTGGAAAGGAAGTTGATGGTTTTGAGATGGGACTGTGAAACAGAGTGTGCGTATTCCACGCGGGTCGTCTGCAACGAGTTGACAAACTCCGTCTCACTCGGGAGTGAGAGGTGTCTGAAAAGATGGGAACTGCTGACAACATCTGTGTGTATTTGTGCGTGTGCATTGAGATGCCACGTTTGACAAACATGAAGAAATAACAATGAGGTGCTGTCAGCAGGTCTTGTCCCTGCCAGGGGGTTGGAAGCGAGCACGACGTGTGATTTTCTCAGACTAGCAGAGAACCCGCGATGACGCCTCATACCGATGTGCACATGCGAACGGGCTCAAACGTGACACATGCATGTCTGCACACACACTTGCACACACACACTCTCCAGGGCACTGCTGTTGGATCTTTACCAGTGCTGGCACTATCCCCAGTAGGGCAGAAACAAACACACACACACACACACACACACACACACACACACACACACACACACACACACACTCACTTATAGTATGTCCTTATGCTAAAGGACCATGTGCCAGTTTTAACGCTTTACATGAGGTCTGTTTCTCACCCACACATCTTGCCCTTGAATTTCTCGGTATGCTTTTCCTCTTGAGATCTGACGCAACTGTTCCAGCACCACACGATATTCCCAGGGCTCTCTGCATCTTCTGGTGCCAGAACAGTCACACTATCACCTCATCATGACAAGCAGAGGTGTGAGGGGATGCAACAGTAAGTCCAGGAAGAACACATATGTCCATCCTTTCAGTCTTACTCTCACAGTCAACAGTTAGCAGTCTGTGCCTCTTGGCTCTCCCTGCTTTGTCTCACAGTCAGGCTATTTGACAGTAAAAATAAGTGACGCAGCCACTTTAAGCATGACAAATAGGTACTTAACAAGGTGATGACTGGAGAAAATATTGAATCACTTTGGAATACATGGGAAAAGTCATGAATTTATTCAATCCTATTTGCCACTGTTAGTTTGCCAGAAGTTCTGACTATTCCTTTAGAGGTCCACTCCTTTTTTATTGTTATTTTATAGTTTAGCTATAATAAGTGGAGACATATTAAACAAAACTAGGTGACATTTTGGTCTTAGGTGCTAAAACTAAAATCCAGACTTTTGAAGTTGAGTTGCACAATTTTAAGCCAAGTGTATTTTCATGCCTATGATGTTTACAGAAGAGAAGTCTATTTATTTCTCAGTGAGTAAGATTTAAAACATTATTGTCACACTGATTGCACTTACAAAGTAGTTTTTTTTAAAAAAAATTGTTGTCTATTTCTCTTAAGCTTCATTCTGTTTGTACTTTGGGGTCTGGAAAAGACTTGCTTGCATAGACACCGACCCTTTCTGGTCCGTCAGTAGAGGGCGATCTATCCTCAGTGGTGCAACCACTGTGTGTGCCTGTGTGTGTGTGTTTGTGTCTCATCATTTAGTTCATTTACCAGCACACTGGTTGTTTCCGTGTGCTCTAATTACACTAAGGCAAACAGACTACCTCTTTCTTTGTCTGCTTCTTGCTGCTCTCTATGTATCATTCTTTCTTTCTCCAAATGATATATTTAAGAAGAATATGCGAGTGATCTGTTGGGTTATGTGATTGTTTGGGCATGATTGTGGCCTTTGTGTATATATGTTGAGCACCTCCTTCAAGTGCTTCTCCGGAAATTTACCAAGTAAACAATAACTGGAGGTTCATAAAATCACATAATGTCTGCAGCTGTATTTGAAGAACTGCAGTTCATTTAATTGACTTTTGATGTTTTTATGAGTGAATTATCCTTTTACATAAATAAAATCACATTATTTAAAGAGCTGGATAAGATGTTCTCTTTAGCTGTGATATATACAGGAGATTTCTTAGTATAAACAGTGTTTCTATTGTGTGTTTTTATCATGGAGTTGCAAGCACATGTTTTAATGACTTCACTGGGAAATAACCTTTTGGGATCATAGGATTATTTAAAAATGTAGACAGTCAAGGTGATACATTTGGCTCATTTTCAGTTTTCAGTTTCTGTATTACCCTCATTGGAGTTCTTATTAAACCAACACCTTGTTTTATTAATAATTGGCACTGGCTTAAAGGGCAGAAAGTTTTTTTTGTGTATTCTTTTTAAAATCAGGCACGCACAACTTTTCTTATCTTTTCAGTACTCTCTGTGATAAGTTTTAATATCCTATCCTATCGCATTTTTTCTTAAAGCAGATAGCTTTTTAGTCTTTATTTGGATAGGACAGTGGATTCCCTTTTGGATGGGTCAGGAAGTGCATCCAGCGTAAAACTCAAATCAAAGATGTGGCGCAACCAGCTGTGGCGACCCCTTGTGGGTAGGCAAAAATAGCTTTACTATTTGGATAGGAAGAGTCAAGTGAAAAAGACAAAAACACAATAAACGACCTCAGGATGGATTTCAGCCGAGGCCTCTGCATTATGGTTACAGCATATAAGTCAACTGCTCATCCCAGGTAGCCAACAAACCCTGTTACCGTCCCTTTTAAAGCCAGGTTGTTTTTAATCCAACTTGTAGCAACTTCACTATAGTTGAAGTGAAAGTTATTTATTGTGCATTCATCTTTTTATTTCTCTCCTCAGTTATACCGCTTGTATGTAATCTAGTGTTGCCATGTCTTTGGCCATGAAACACTTGGTGTGATGATAAAGGTTGTGTTTGTGGGTATTCGTGCCACATGTTATGTTTATGGATATCAAGTTGCCAGAGAACTGGGTTATACTTGTTGTGCAGTCCTTTATAACAGACGAACTGTGCGTGACTTGGCATGAGTCACCCCTTCCCCATAGTTCACTAGATTTCACTCATCATGACTCTGAATCATACGTCTGTATATTCAAAGCATGTTTTTCTGCTCACTCAGACGTCAGGCATCAGTTGTTAGTCTCAAACTGTGATAACATTACCACTATTGTGATCACACCAAACCTTTATTGTGCCTTTATGGTAATGTATTAACTAGCCCCTATGAGACCCCAGGCACTGATATTATTATTATTATAATTTTGGCAAACTGACATATTTGAAAATGCATGTCTAGAGCTTGTACACTAAATCAGCACTTTGCTATATATATAAAGGCTTGCATATATTCTTGAGAATGTTGCACACGTGTGTGTGTGTGTGTGTATTTACGTAGAAAGTTCTGATGCGTCTGTGTGTTCGGCATGAGGGAGAGGTGAGATAAGAGTCTGCTGGAAGCATGTTCAGATTGCCTTCAATTAGTGCGGTTCAGGAGAGATGAGGGGAACAATGGGATATAGATTGGCACTCCACTGGACAAGAGACAGCGGAAGATGGAGAGTGTGTGAAGGTGGGAAAGTGAGGTTAATGACAGTCTACTCACAGACAGATAATCTCTCTCTCTCCCTCTCTTCTCTTTGGGTATAATCAGATTCTTTTCTCTATCTTCTCCATGTAGTCTTGGTAATTATTATAACAATTAGCTGCCTTCCCTCTGCCACTGTGAACTGTCCACTGATGCTGGGACTACAGTTTTTGCCACGTTCAGCCCTAATCTATCCTAAGAGCCTGGTATTTCTCTGCACCATCACATCCCATTGCACATGTTTAGAAATAACTGAGCATTTAACCCACTTCAAAGCACCTATGCTCACAGGCTGTGGGCAGTTAATAAGTGAGCCTTACAGATGCTGGTGGGTTTTGTGACCATAGGGCATAGCCAGGCTAACGATGTGGGCCTAAAAGGTTCAACTACTCCTTCAACATTGTGACAAACACTATATTTACAAGAAACCAGAACTGTTTACTGTGAACTGTGAAAGTTTAAGTGCCTGAATTTTACCAACTGAATAAAGTTCAGGGGTGGAAAAGACTTAAACTTCTACACTCAGTGAGTTTCAGTTTTTGTCTCACTTTAGATGCATTCATTATTTAAAAAGCACCTTTCTGTGAGATTTGTTACGTGCTTGTGAACATGTATAAAGCCCAACACCTTGCATGTATTCATGATCAAGAATTTGATGCCCTCCAAACAGCAGGAGAGAACAGGTTTCTCATTTCTGTGATATTTGAGAAGTCAGATTGAGGGCTTAAGCTTTCTTTACCGGATGGACGGCAGATCGGTTGAAAATATAGAGAATAAAATCGGATAAATGGCAGTTGCTTTGAAGATGAACCCTGTCGGGTGTTTTTTATCCTGTGGTTTTCCCCTGTTGCTACCATGATGTTGATATTTGTTGTTCTTAGTGAAACCTGAGACTTTTCATGTAGCTTTTGAAAAAATATTCAAGATAGAGAGACTAACCTAATAACCTGAAATCCTGTGTAAAAATTTATAGTTACAGCAGTAGGCCTCACATGCTTGTACTTGTTCTGTGCAAAAAATAGTTTGAGTGTGAACACACAGTGAGACAAAAATGATCATTAAAACCTCTTATACTAAGACAGAGGCCTGGTGCTGTAGGCGTGACGTGTGTACATGTCCCAGCACAGGAGCCAGCATAAATTCATGGCAGTGCACCAGTAAAGATGCTGTAGGTTTGACATGTCAACAATTTCACCTTTTAGATTTATATCCTGCAAAACTAAAAAGTGTAAATTAGGAGTCATTAAAACATTTTTAAAGAAAGATATTGGTTAAATGTTGCCGTTTATTGTTTGCCAAGTAGATGGAGGTCTTCTACTCTTTGGCTTGAAGATGCAGTAATGAACCTTTGACAGCTTTCTTGGGTATGGGACACTGTGGCGGGGCGTGATTGTGGATGCCGTGCAGGTGCCTCTGCCTTCCCTGCACGGCACCGCCGACTTAAATATTGTGCTGGGTCGTGTGGTTGGGGTTGTTGTGGTAATGTTGAGCTGGCAGCGGGAGAGCTGCGGCTCTGTGTGCATTGTTAACAGCAACCTTGCGTGCTAATAAAGAATGCTGCAAAGCATGTTGATGTCACTGGGTCTGCCGTGGTCATTCACTTATGTTGCCATTTTCTTCCATGTATCCAGTTAAGGGTTGCATGGAGGACTGGAGGCTATCCCAGCTGTTAAAAGGCCTGGACAGCTTACCAGTTTATCCCAGGGCTAATGCAGCACCTACACCCAATTTAAAATTGCCTGTTAACCTAAACCCCTGCATGTTTTTGGACTGTGAGAGAAAGCCAGAGGACCCAGAAAGAACCCACGCAAGCATAGGGAGAACATGCAAATTCCACAAAGCAGGTGGATTCAAACCCAGGACCCTCTGGCTGTGAGACTCCTGTGCTGCCACAATCACAAAACAACTTTGAGCACGTGGACCAGCTGGTTGATGCAGAACATCTGCTTAACCTCATCACTGGGTTTAAACAACCGCATCTGGTGCCTGTTGATATTATTACCTTTTACAACGACATTGAATTCATAACTATAGGAATACATTTTACATGTAAAGACTGCCAACAGCCATACAAATTTTCTTCCTTCAAACAGGTTCTTCAGAACAAGTGCTTAAAGTGAAGGAATCAGTTTGATTCCCGAATTATAGGAGTAAGTGAAAATCTCTCTCTTCTGTGTGTTTGTGTCCAGTGCTGGAGTGTGTAACCAGGCCTGCTAAGCTGAAGCCCAGTGCTGTCAATCACACGGGGTGGTGGGGGAAGAGGGGGGCTGGTATGCAGACACTACTGGCTGTCAACAGACCATAGGAAAATGGATGCCTGAGAAAGCCATAACTATGATAAATTTACTCCTTCAATTCTCGGAGTAACCCCTCCTCTCTCCCTCTCTTTCTGTCTCTCTCACTAACACATTCCTATAGACATGCATGCATTTCACATACAATGCCCCCTCCCCTCACTCCCCCAAAGCTCCATATACCACCTCTGCTAGGCCCCCACCTTTTCACCAGCAGTCTGCGAACGTGTGACTAATGTATGCGGTAAAGCTGCTCGCTACCATGCCGCTCACAAGCCCACCACCACGCCGATCGGCCCATCCATCTTTGCGTCTGCGTCTGAGGCGGCATTCAAATAAATTTGTCACTGTACGCTTATGAAATATTGATGGTGGGAGAGAAGGAGATGGAGAGGGAAAGTTTTGCTTAGGGACAGATCAAAAGGTTTGGGCCAGTGAAGGGAGGAAGAGCCCAGTGTGAACAGGAGGGTTGTGATTTTTTTAGCAAAGGCCAGATGGAGCTTAAATAAAGACACAAAGTCTCAGTGCTGCTGGGAGACGACAGCAGGGTTCATATGCTTCAAAACTTTAGGCAGTAATGAAGACACAAGCCAAAGCATTTATTGTGAATATAGACCTCAAAATGAAATGGGTAATCTGAAAGGTTCATGCAAATGACAAAGAAACATATTTATCTTTGTGGTAATGCCTTCAGTTTTTTTTACTATCCCCTGAGATTTATTTTTCTACCTCATTACAGTAGAAATACAAAGAGTTCTCAAAAGCAGGGCTGCAAGCTAAAATATGACCTTTACTTTTTTACTTTTATTAACCTGTTGATTTTCAAACTTATTCAGTACTGCAGTTTAGTCTTTGAATTCTTTCTCCAAGTACATGATCATCTACATGATCATCCTGCTAGTCTTCAGAGATTTCTGAATGACACACATTTGGGCTGAAAACGAGGATAAAGCACACAGATAGAAAAAATTGTGGCGGTGATAGTTCACACAACATTTGAGATGTGGGAAAAACCTGAATAAACATAAAAAATAGTGTAATATTTGCTGCCCTACCATTTTAGGATTTTTCTTTACTCAACGTCTCGTCTTTACTTTTTAAAATTTCATTCATCACTCGTTGCAAATACCAAGACCAATAGATCGCTAGTACCGGCCAATATAAATGAGTCTAAGTGAGTCTTTTTTTCTGACAAAACTCAAATAAATTCATGAGGAGAGCCAAACCTAGCCTCAGGGGGTCACAAGCTAGTGTAATCTAGTGCTGCTCGGATAATAAACGTTTGGTGTCAAGAAGAGGATCGGATGTAAAATCTGTGCAAAATCAAACATACAAACCCATCCATTGGAGCGACACCTTGGGAAATAAGGGAACATCCAAAATTACCTCCAGTTTGAATTTTCATGTGTTATTATGTGACACATAGAAGTAAATACAGCTGATAGGAGCACTGTGCTCGAGCCAAAATATGTGGCAAAAGAGTTTTCTTGTAAATAAAGATACTGAAGTGTTGTAAATTGGTTGAATGTATTTCCTGCCTTATTAATAGTATGGAATACATATTGCAACAATTATAAATATTGATTACCTAGAAAACAAATTGTGATAATATTTTTAACCATATCAATGAGCTCTATGCTACAGAATTAGGACTGAGGCAATCTGCCCTGCTGGGGTAGATTACCACTTTAAATAATCTTTTAATGAGGTAGATAGATGTCAGTACGACAGAAAGCTTCAAACCTCCACTAGTAACAAAAACAGACTGTTCTGTTAAACCAAAAAAAGTGCAGAAACTAAAAAAAGTGCTTTGTCAAACTCAGGACGCCGTATTCCAAAGAGGGCGGAGACTCAGGAGAACAAGCTGCATGTAACTTGTTCCAGCACAAAACAACCCGAGTCCAGATGTCCATTTTGTGTGCAGTTGTGGGTACTGGCAAGTTTGTGGGTGTTTGTGTGATACATACCAGAGCACAAAGGTCCCAAACATCTCAGATGAGCAGAGGAATGATAGGAATTCTGGTAGTGAACTAATGCACTTTCATAATGGTCATCTTTCCAAGACTTCTCCTCAGGTGTAAGTTACACAAGCGTAAAAGAGCAGCAGGGTACAGCCTGTAATGCTTCCAGTAATATGCGCGTGGAGGTAAGAGGTAAGGCTTATTGACTGATTATGTGTGGTTATTGTTAAGTATGATAAGCCTTCCATTGTGTGGTGTTGATAGAAAGAGGAGAAAGAGGAGTCTGTCAACAATAATGACTCATCTTTAGATACATTCCTTCTTTCTCTGGCCTCCGGGAAGCACATGATCCTTCTTACTCCCTCCTACTAAAACCTACAGTATCTTTTGGACCCACCATCACTCCCTCCCTCGCCAGCCTTCTTGCTGTTTTCCATCTGTCCGTCTTTCTCTCTGTCCCTGGGCCTATCAGCATGATGAGTCACAGGACTGTCCGTGTCAGGGGCTAAATGTTTAGTCCTCTGTTTTCAGCTCTCCGAGTACAAATGCACGGCAAAGAGAGATCCAAACTGGTTAAACCTGATGATGCCAGAACTTTCCACCCTCATTGCAAGCACTCTTGTGCTGTATTTGGTCAGAGATAAACACAGTGTCAACAACACAGGGGAGACATGTTGTGCTTATTCTGAATTTGATGATCCTCAAGGCCACATGAAGAGATAAGGGGAATCAAGTGACATTTAGCGGGAAATGAGGGTAGAGTTATCTGTCAAACATCTGCTCCACAATATTAAAGACAAGTTTGTGTTTGTGAGTCTTAAAAAAAACCAGATGGATGATTAAGATTCTGGTCAAATGGCTTTGTGGTTCATGCAAGGTTTATTTTCTGCATGGGTGCTAAAAAATGTCAAATTTGGCTGTAATCAACATTTCTATGATGCCAGTGTATCAAACAAAAATATAAACAGGGTCACTTTGAGTGATAAACTACAGAGAATTAGAACCTAAAGTGGAAGCTCCTGTGCTGAGTTTCTGTTGATAGTCTTTCGTTCACTGTCACTTTTCTCATGGGCACAGCATATAGCTAGTTTCACTAAAAAGCTCTGAAACACCACTGAACACCTCCTGCTCAGCACTAAATGGCATACGGATCCTGCAAGTGACTAACTGCTGAAAACAGTTGAGAATTTAGCAGCTAAAGAGTCAGCTATTTCCCTCGGGTTTAGTGAAGACTTTAACTTATCTCGACATTACCCAAAGGAGCTGTATGTGACAACACAAATGTCTGAATCAGTCTGCTTGGACGTTAAACAGACTTTACTCTGCCAGCTTGCTACTATGACATCTCCATAATGTCCCTCTGAGCCCAAGTTTTTGTGAATCGAGCAAGTTTTTGTCCAGAGAATTTACAGCGAGTGAGTGAATCTCATGTGTCTTGCCTCTTGAACACTAAAAATGCACCACTTATTTCTAATAAGTGAAGAACACATCTGACAGGGGCTATCCTGTGTCATTCTTTGACGCTGTCTGGGGTTCATGTGATAAAATGATGAGGTTCACCAGGAACATGTAATGTGTAGAAAGTTTGAGATCTTTTCCTTATCTGGCTTTTATAGAGATATTCAGCCTGGATTGATAGGTTCACACAGAGGTGGTTATCAAATTCATGAGAACTCACACAGGCCTAGAGGCCGATCAGTAACCCCTGGAAACCTCTGGTCTCTAAGCAAAATGTCATTTGGCAAATGATTGGAAGAGGTTGCTGGGTATTGCTGGGTTTAAACCAGTTGCTGCAATGCACCAAAAACCTCCTTGTAATTGCTCTGGTTGCTAACAGATTGTTGTGGTTGCCAGTGGTGGTTGCAGATGCCTCCCTTTTACTGTCCAAGCTGTCATGAAAATTGGAAAAGGTGCAGCACAAACAGGAAATGGAGGATGTTTGCCTGTAAAAGTACACGTTACACTTTTTGAAATATGTTTGATTTAGTGGCAAGCTCACACTCTTCAGTTTTACTACTCCAGTAATTCATTGCTGCAGACCAAAGCATTTGCAGGGAGGTTTTAAGTGAAGTACTGTGTGCTTCTTTTTGACCAATTTCACACTAAGCTATCACTCACCAGTCATCTGGAGAATACACAATTATTTCTCACAACTATTGGATGTCACTGACCTGCATCTATGGGGCTTGGCAATCAATTTAACAGCGACTCTAGCAACCAGTTGCAACTGGAATACATATTTTTTTCTTGTAGTCGGTAGTTGCCAGAAGGTTAATGATAGGCCTCTAGGCCTGTGTGTAAGTTAAGTTGGTATTATTTGACCAATCACATACATTGGATGAGTCTGCTGGCAGCAGGACAACATGCTTTACAAATAAAGTGAAAACTACAATATTAGAGAATATGAAGAACTTAAACATACAATTCAAGCTAAAAGAAATATATTTGCTGCAGCTAATGCAGCTGTGTGTGCGATAAATGCAGTATGTGTGGGATGAAAAAATGGCTTATTAATGCTTGACTGTGGCTTGCAATGTAAATCACTTTAAGTGGTTAGTAATACTGGAACAATGCTGAATAAATATAGTCTATTTCAAGCCAGCAAGGAATGCTGGCAAAAATGGGATGCCTGTGTCAGTTAATAGACTTATCAGCATCACAACCCTGCCATTAATGCAGAGGAAGCCCTGACTATAATTACAAGTGTGCATTCTCTTATAACTTGCACATCCATTTATAAATGAATGTGTCTGATGTATTCCTGTGGTGCCTGAGACATTTTAGCCGTATTCTTTGTGGCACTGGTGGGGTAAACAAGAGACGGCATCTCTTTAAGTTAAATGTTCTGAAAAGAAGTAAAGAAGAAAGATAAACAGAATTCAAACCAACTAGTAGGCTGATTCGCAAATTTTATATAAGGTCAAAGACGTCTTATATTTACAGGTCCACAGGATTTTCCAAAACTGGTAATGCTCTTTTCCAGACAACTGATTGGCGAGTAGGTGTAGGTTTTGCATATCTTGACTTCTTATTGCAAACACATCCCGGTCTGGTGCAGAGCAGCTGTTCAGCATTAGTTACCATCCATCTATATGGATAAAAGTACTGAGCCACATACACTTTACACCTACAGAAGCTGCTTAGCCATTGAAGCTCAGGTCATGAAGCTCCTAGCGCACACTCTTTGTGCTGATGTTAATTTCTGAGGAGGTTCTTAACTCTGCAGTTACTGAGTCAGCAGAGCGTTGGCAACTTTTACACACTGTATGCCTCACCTGCAACCTAGCTCTGTAATTTTTGCATAGTCTGCAACTTCGTGGCTGAGTTGCTGTGGTTCTTGAACTCTTTGACTTTGCAATAATGCCACGTACAGTTCATGGAATATCCAGGAGGGAAGAAATTTCAGGAAGTCACTTGATGTAACGGTGGCATCCTATTACAGTACCATGTCCAAAGTCAGTGAGGTCTTTAGAACGACCCATGCTTTCAAACCTTTCTGTAAAGGGAGACTGCATGGCTAGCTGCGTTATTTTTATACACCCGTGGCATTGAAACTGAAAACACCTGAATTCAAAGATTAAGAAGTGTGGCCCAAAGCTGCAGTATAGGCAATCATAGAGGTGATCGAGCTTTGATAGTTGCAACCCCTAGACTCTGGAATAACCTTCCACTTGATTTTCGTACTGCAGTTTCTATACATTATTTTCACTCATATCTTAATACTTTGTTTGCTTCTTCTTTTTTTTTTTTTTTACCTTTGCTTTTGATTCAAGTTCAGTATGAGTCCATCAGGTTTTTTATTTTGTGGTGTCTTTTTGTTTTAGTTTGTTTTTGGTCAAATTTATTGTATTTGTTTGTTTTTAATTTAAATTTTATTGTTTTATTTTATCGATTTAAGATTTCATCTTGTTTCTTTTGAAAAAGCCATAGAAATAAAATAATAACAATACTTTTACTTTCCAGTACCAGTAACCAATACTTTTGTCCATATAGTGTACCTCAGTAAGAAGTGACCTACCTTCGTAACACTGGCCCAGTGTTAAATACCTGAACTTACCTTGCTAAAAACCTAAATCTTGCTTTGTAACTGCTGGATATTACAAATAATGTAAATAAATATTAAAAGTTCATTAACAAGTAAAATGTTTATTCATGTTAATGTTGGGCTCATGAATTGAGCTGCCTGTAGTCAGTAAAACAAAACAGAATAAAACAAATGTATACAAACAGTAGGGGTGCAACGATGCACAAAATTCACGGTTCGGTTCGGTTCGATACTTTGGTGTCACGGTTCGATATTTTTTCGATACAAAAAAAATGTTCATGCCTTTTTAATTTGTCATTTATTAAAATTATAAATATATATTTTAACTCAAAAGTACAGTTTTTAAATTTAACCCTAACCCTTGTGCGTGTTTTTTATTTTGACAGCGAATGCGCACCTGCGGACCACTTATGTGCAGCCCTGGTTATTTAGCTCATCATATTGCAGCCACAGAAATTCTTTTGTCCATGAAACCATAAAGCTGCACTTTCTTTTTGCCTTATAGTCTGATTTGTCATAACTTCTCCGTTTTGTGGTAAGCTTTTCTTTGGCTGTCACTTCTTCACCCTGACCTGTCTTATTTGGCTCAGCAGAACTAAAATATATATCTGTCTGTGAAGGTTCTCAGTCATCCAGGTCATCGTAGTCAAATATAAATCCTGCTGCTTTTACACACGCACTCACATAAGCTCAGCGATTCTCTGCGCGATCAACCTCTCACATGTTTAAGCTTGCTGCGTGAGATTTCACTTGTCATGTTTGCATAGTAAGCTAACAATTAATAAGACGATGTCAGAGGAATTGGTGCACAAATTATCATCACTCACAGATCAGTGCTGTCGCTCTCTATACACAGTTCGCGCGATTGCAAAGTGAAAGCAAAAAAACAAGCGCAAATTCAAACGCGATTGCAATATGTCACATATTGACAGTGGCTCACCGATGCCAGTGACATAATTACCCAGCTACATTTCTGAAAGAATGCAAAAGCATTGACATATATTTTTCCTTCCTACAATAGCCCGACGGGCAGGGCAGAGATAGATTTTGGTAGCCCGACTGAAAAAAATCGCTAGCGACGTTGGGCTAGCGATATTGCGAGCCCTGTATCTGATTGAGGAATCACTCATCTTTGGAAAAGAGAGTTTATTACAGAGAAATGTCTCTTTCCAAAATAAAAGCTATACTATCTGCTTCTTCTGGGCTATATTCTCAGCAGCATAAGGAGAATCATGTGCTAACAGCTGTCTAAATGACTCGGCTAAAGTTAGTAGCATGCTTGCTTGTTTTTTTTCTGCTTCCACTTGTCTTTGCACTAGGATGATGTCGGTGTAAATGTGCAGTCATATTCGTTGTGTTCCCACTAGTGCTTTCAGGTTAATCTCGTTGAAATGACCTTAACGCCACAACACGGCAAATCTCCGTTAACGAGCTACCGCCGATCGCCCCGTGCGTGGGGCTAGACGGCCAACACGTTAACGAGCTAACTAACACACTAGTTCCCAACCATGTAATTGAGCATTGCATGGCACATCCAACATACTGTTTTACTTTAGTCCATGACTCGCTTACCTTCAGGGTCATACGTCACATGAAAACCAAAATAATTCCAAACGCCAGATCTGAATGAGGGTGGGGGAGGTCCATGTTGCAAGGAGAGCTTAACTTCTGTCTCGCTAGCTTGCCCTGCGCTCTTCCTTCTGACGATGCTGTCTGTGTTGAGCGCTCAGTGAATCTGTGCTCGACTACTCCGCCTAGGCTGCACTGTCGAGCCTAGGCGGAGTAGTCGAACGCAGATTCACTGAGCGCTCAACACAGACAGCATCGTCAGAAGGAAAGTTGATAAAATAAATTACAAATTTTGTATTGTTCGATACATATGCGTACCGAACCGAAAGCACTGTATCGAACGGTTCAATATCGATACGAATATCGTTGCACCCCTAACAAACAGGTACTACATACATTTTGAGCCATATTTAGTTTTTTGTTTTCAGTAATACAAGGGGAATCCTTTTCATCACTCATTCTGGACAAATTAGGCCACATTTCCATCCGATGAACAAGAAGTCTCACTGGTGAACTGGTTCAGTTTAAGCCTTCGTACACACTCGTCACTTTTGTTTTTTTCAGATGTTCAGCTTTGTGCCTCTGATCTAGCTCCACACCACTTACCTATTTGATTATCAGGTATTATGACATGATTCTTTTATTCAAATATCTAAAGTCTGCTTTCCCAGTTTTTTTTTTTATCTCTGTTGTTGCATGTTTGGCTCTTTGGTGCACCTTCCTGTTTGTGCTTTGCTCTTTTTAAGTGATGTCATTCTGGGCGTTCACACAGTTGAATGGATTGGAGTCAGATGGTAACAGATGTGGATGTCTGTCTGGCTAATGTGTTCTATGTGTACATTTTTCACATATGTCTGTGAACGCATGCATCTGAATGTGAAGTGCATTTTATTCCATCTTGACCCCTGAGATGTATGTCTCAGTGTGTGTGTTTCTGGTCAAACAGCGAGACAGATGTATCGATACTTCGGACACTCATAGGTCATGACTCTCTATTATTTAGACAAAGGCTGTCTGTCACAACCTGTGTCTCGATCTTTCTTTTCACTTCTTATTTATCCCTTCTTCCCTTCCTATTTATCCATCTCTCCCTCCTCCCTCAGCTGACACACACGCAGACGTGCAGAGTCCTCCCTAAATCACTCTTTGACAGAAAGAGGGAAAGAATGGGGAGACGGAGAGAAAGAGAGAGATAAAGGGGGTAGATAGATAGAGAGGGGAAAAAGAGAGGGATGAGGGTTTGAGCGTACATGGAATGAACCTATCAATCCAGGGTGCCTATTATCCCGTGTGAAATGCCTCTTGCTAGCAGACGCCTAGTTAGTGTGCCTGTTCAAAATTAATAAAACGCCAGCCGAGTCTGGGCTGAGACTGCGACAGGCCGGGTTATTGATTAAGTCATGTCACAGGAATGGAAGGCTCTGCCATTAAAAGTACAAATTATGCAGCACGTTTAGCCATGCCTCTTATTCATGTAAGAGACAGGCAAGAGTCACTGGAAGAATGGAAGCCTGCTCCATTTCCTAACACTGTCCAATGCATCTCTCCCTCTATTGTTTGGGTCTTTTGTTGTATTTAGGATCCTAATAATGTGAAGTTGTGTGAAAAGAAAAGGTTAGATTGCCTGTGCCTGGAAATAGCCCGAGACAAGACAGTCAGAGTGAGACAAAGAGGAGGAAGGCAGAGAGCGATTGCTTTTGTCGTGGACGACGGCACAAAGAGAACTCATAGCGCAGTTTATAAAACGTAGCGAGAGATTTCAGAGCCTTAAAATACAGCAGCGAAGGGTTCCCAGTGAAAAGAAGCTATTTAATGATGTAACATATTAAATGAAATTATTTTGACACACAGCCAGATGCCAAGGCTCCTCGTCTTCAGTGTGAAGAGTGATGGAGGTTTGGAGAGGGGTGAAATTAATTTGTCGGGAGTACGTTTGTTATGAGCTTTCCCTGTTAGGTGTTCAGAGTTACAGGTGTGACGCGCAGAAAGAGCAACAAGACAGACACGAGTAACGGGAAAGGGTGCGATCAGCAGGCCTCCTCCTTTCCTCCCTACTGTTTTTCTGCTTCACACATGGCTCTGCAGAAGGAAACATGGCTCGATTTCTTTTAAGTATTTGTGTGTTGTGGTGGCGGTGGGGTTCAGTGTGTGTGTGTGTGGGAGGGGAGATAGATGGGAGAGAAATGAGAAGATGTGGGAGTGTCAATAATTTATAGGAAGCGCCTTGTGTCAGAAGGGCAAAAAGAGCTCTATCCTGGGATCCTAAGGCCACTGCCATGTTTAGAGCACAGGCTCTCGTTAACACAAAAACGTGCACTCTATAGACATGCACACACATGCAGACGACAACAAAAGGCATATGTAAATGAGCGTTTGCACACGCACACACACACATATACCCACCCTTGTGCACAGTTATACAGACACAAAGCCAAAACATGCACAACAACAACAAAAAGCAGCCTCAGTTTAGTCAACTGGCAGGTCATTAATTTCATGATGCAGAACCAGAACGCAAGCGATGAAGATGGAGAGGAGAAAAAAAAGTGTCATGTGTAACTGTGCAGGCCCTGATCCATGTAAGCAGCTTCCACCAAACCCTCAAGAAACCTGCGTTCATGTATTCTAAAATCTTTTTGTTGCTCTGGTTGTTATTGTTGTTGCTTCCAAAGCGCCAAAACCGACCTCTTAGATCTCAGAAGGAAGCGAAAGAGAGTTTTCTGAGTGGCAGCCTCTTTGTTGTATGATTTATTACCTATCAAAAGTCAGAACTGAAGCCCTGGTCGTTTGTGAGTCTCGGGTGGACAAATGCTGCCATTTTTCTGCCAGAGACGTTTGTCTTCTTATCTGACACATCTGTACATCCGGGCACCTGAAAGACTCATTAGGAAGAATCAAATTGCTGCTGGGAGAGGAAAGAAGGTCAATAACAGCATAATACGGCCTCATTTTTTTTAGCTACTTGTGAGTAAAGGTACAGTGATAGAGGGTAGTAGGCAGAGAGGTGGGATAACAGAGGAATGTGACTAATTAAACTTCTAATTGGGACTATTATAGAACAGATGCAGGGGGAATTAAAGGAAAGTCTCCATTACCCATCTCTCTCTCTCTCTCTCTCTGTTTATTTCTACTGTCCCCTTTCCCTCGTCTAAAGTACCTTTTGGCAGTCACTGCCTTTTTTCCCTTTTCCTCTTGGCTAAAGAGCCAGCCGTGGCTAATGGCACAGTGTGCGGTAGGCAGACTGCCCCCTTGGCACTACCCACTGGAGGAGTAGAGGGCTTTAAGATGGCACAGAGCAGTAAAAACTGTTAGCTGAATAAAAAGCCACTGCGGGGGAGGGATAGACTGGCTTTATGGCCCTCTGTGCACTTTGGGGTGTTTAAATTTTTGTGGCTTAAGTAGCAAATTATGAAACATCTTAGAATGTGATTGTGCAAGGTTTTTTTTTTTTTTAATTTGCATATTTGTTTATACACGGATGTACTGCGCACTTCAACTTGTGACTTAACAGCCCCTCAGATGTGAGGCAGAGGAGGAGGAGTGTTGGATCAAGGTAGCGACAGAACGACAGAGGGTTAGAGAAGAGAGATGGGGGAGGGTGTGAGAGCTGAATCAGCGGGTAGCTCCGCTAATCGCCGCTGCTCATCTGTTAATGGAGTTAATGAAGAATGGGAGCAAACCAAATGCGCTGAGATGAGAGAAGTTCCACCACACTGCATAGGCCGCTGCTCTCTGTGTGTCTCTTCCACACAGTCACATCGACACAAACACAGTCATACACTCACAGCAGCTTTTTATTTCTTTCACTTGTTCCCCTGCTATCCTGCTCTGCTCACCACATTTCCAGAACCTATTGACACAAACACTTTCTTCTTGCACTGTCCCACACCTATGTGCGCAATCTGCAACTTTCTCACTCGCCCTCCCCAACACCCTGACATATGCACACTTACACACTTTCGTCGCTTGTCCTCTTTCCATATGTTTCCTTCTTTCGCCTCATAAAGATTGCAGCCCCCTCACCATTCCCTGGTGAGCAGATACATTGTGACACCACTGTGCTTGCGTGCGAGGTGAAGAGATATTCAGCGACGCCATGCGGACCTCTCACCCAGCCGATAAGGCTGATGGGTTGACAGGTCCCTGCGGAGACACGAACGCAGCCAGTGCTCACTTGTTACTGGCTCAGTAGCACTTATTAGCAATCTATCAAACACTTGTTATTGACACAGCAGTTATCGCTCTATCATGACACAATTTTGGAGTTCATTCCCATCAATCAACATTAAATTCATAATTTAGATGTTGCAAGAGAGCTTCCAGATGTGATTGTATATGCCGTGCTATGAAGTAAACTGTTGAATTCACTTAGAAAAGTCTGTGACAGTAATCTTGGACAGAAAACTTCCTCAACATGTTATATTTAATAAAAAAACGACTACGAGAGACTGTAAGCTATGAGTTAGAAGAAATTGAAGACGACAAATGACAACCTTGGTTTATAGTCACAGTGTCTCATATAGTTTGTCCACCAGAGAGCATTGATAAGCTACTTTTAATGACACAACACCTCATTCAGGGGCCACACTTAATCTACTGATATCTATCAAGATTGCTTGATTATGCAATGTTAATATTTCTTTTTATTTCCATTGGATAAGGATGTCATTGGTATCTCATTGCCCATCCCCCAACCTAGAGGTCGAGGGGATCTCTGTAATACTGTATGAATTTGCAGAATTTTTACAGTGAAGAGAACATTTTTGCAGTTGTTCCATGGGTCTATTTGTAGTCCCAGTTCTATCAGTCATGCAGTATGATTTGGCTGCCCTTACATGAGCAGTACTTGTGGAGAGCAAAAATGGGGCTGCATATGCAAATGTAGTTTCGAAACAATCAGCTATAGTCTGAGAATGCTTTTGTTTGTCTGTTTTTTGAAGTGTATTATTATTATTATTATCATTATATAAATGATCAGCACACAGAACAGGAAGTCTTCAACTGGGCTATACTGAACACCCTGGCAGGAAGGAGCAGAGACTGAACTACCAACCCTGCTGTAAGTGGATAAGTTTGAATGCTTAACCATGAACATGCCTTTTGTAATGTGTTAATGTAAAAAAAAACCCTCCACATAATTTTATAGTTAATTAATTTTGATATCCATAACCTTAACTGTGGAAAAAAAATCAGAAGAGGATATATTACCTAATGTTTTCATGTCTTCTTTACTTTAACGATCCAAAAGGTTGTTTTTATAAGCACTTCTTAAAATGATCTTGGAAAACATTTTCTTTCACTGTTTCATTGCACCGAAAAATAAACACTTATGCACTCTTTTATGCAACATTGTATTGTGTATTGCAATGCTGCATAGATATATCTTAATTTACCTACTCTGTATGTACAGCTCTTCAAACAAGCTTGCAGAAACAGTTTTTTGCAAATCTACATATCTAACTACCATTTAACACTTTCTGACAATATGTGCAGATGTCTATATTCATGTGCACGGTCAAAGAAGAGCTTATTATTTTGTTGTGTGCATGGCAAAAATACAAAGCTTGATGAGCTTACCAAGCAAATACTCTTGCAATGTTAACCACACATACACATGCACCCCCCCCCCCCCACACACACACACACAGCCTGCTGGTTAATCAGCTGTGTAAAGTACCATATCTATCTTTCAATTTCCTCCCATTAGGGCAGACGCTGGCTTGATTAGGCCCTTAATCTCCTGAGATTGAGACATTAAAGCATGGAAGTGATGTATTCACACATGCTCGCAGAGTGTCACACGTAGCCAGGAAAGACTCATCTGCCACAGCCGTGCCATGCTTGCTGCAAAACAGCCGTAGCGCTCTATCTATGATGAAGAGTTTTTTTGTTTGTTTGTTTTTGCTCGCTTTTTGCTTGTTATTGTTATATCCTTCTTCTGTTCTCTGTCACCTTCAGGCCTCTACAATAAAGCAGGTCTTGCATTGCAGATGTGTTTCCCATAATTCCTGCTTACATAAGGGTCATTAAGTAGGAGCTGGTTGCAGAAATGGAACTGGGCAGCAGAGGAAGCTGGGATGGGCCTTCCTGTAATCTCAATGACACTCACACATGGGTGCATTTGGCTTGTATTTGAGGTGATTCAGCTTCTAAAACTAGTTTATTTTTCTGGATCTTGTTAGTTTCCCACGTGCAGGATTTAGAAATATTTGTCTTTCTTTTTTGTTTTTTTAAAAAGAGAGCAGCAGAGTTTTCACAGCAGAAACACAAAGCAGGAGGGGCAGGTGTATGGAACTAAGAAGCAAAGATGTCTTGAGTTCTGGACCATTTCCTCCAAGGACAATAACCCCATCTTGTTTAACAACTCACCCAGCAGGGACTATTACGTTCATTTTAATTGGCTTTCACTTTAATTGCACAGGTGGAAGGAGGGGGTCTTTTTTTCCCTTTTTCCTTATGCTCTTAAAGTTAGGCTTGACAAAATGAGTTTAATCCAGAGCTGTGTTTGTGAGAATCTTTTAAGTGAAACAATTAAAGCTAAAATAATCGTTGCATTGTTTTCATCCATCCTTTCACTTTTGATATTATGATTGGAAGAACATGTGGCTTTGATCGCTGTCTGAGGTGGAGTTCAGAAGCAGCAGGAGAAGAGGAAACGTCCTGTTCAATATCAAACCTCTACACATTACAGTTTGAGGCAATTAGCCTCCTGCCTTTGCTACCAGTGGTCTCCACTCTCGCCTGAACAGCTGTGGAATTAGATGGGGAGGACCAAGAGTTGGTTAATGATGAGGAAAGTGAGAGTTTTGGGTTGGTTGAGAGTGAAACAAAAAGAAGGGAACAGTGCACTGACAGGCAGGTCTACTGAAGTAAAGGATGCAATGAAGAAAAGGGGACTAGTGAGAGTAAACGTGCAGCAATGTGTACAGTTAAATGTTACTGTGATGCTCCGCTCCACTCTCATGTAGCTCTGCTAGTGATTTTCTTAATTGAACAGCAATTGCACCAATTAAAACTATTGAGTGTTATTCATTACTGCTGTCTAGGAGCAAGCTCTTGCCCTCATTAGGCCTTGTCAACCCTCTTCATTTATTATTTTTCTACACCTTAATTTTGTCTGTCCTGTCTTTTTATGTTTATGCTATGTTTTGGTGTTTTCACCTTCTTTTTTCTCAACTGTAGTTTGTCCCGAGTCTTCTTTCTTCTTTGCCTCACATCTATTGAGTATCTGCGTGTGATCGTGCATATGCGCGTGTGCACGCACCACTGAATTTATTGTCTAAAGGGGGCAGGAAAGCGTGTCCTATCCTTCACCTGCAGGCTTCTTAGCTGTATGAATGTTGGACAGGGTCAGGAGAGGTGAGGACATTAGAGATCATGAGGATCCAACGGGCCTCATATCCGAGTGCAGGGATTCCCCCAACCTTTTCTGACAATAGGGCAGGAAGGAAGGAGTGTGCAGGCTGCAGGAATGGGCCAGGCAGTAACAAGAGACTGGGCAGAGATTCGCACGTGTGTTTGTGTGTGTGGCAAAGGCAATGTAAGGAGAAAAGAGGACGAGAAGCACCTAAGCTAATAAAGCTAATAAAGCCGACACGCACATCCAGCACACAGAGTCTAGTGCATATAATGTGAAAGGACCAGGCAGTAACAAAGCACTGTGTGATTAGAGACAAACACTCTACGCACATGTTATACGCTCCTAATTCTTCTTTTTGTTAGTTAAGACTCTGCAACACGTTAAAATGTGTTTTCCTACCTTGAATGAATTGTGTGCGGTCGTGGCTTTAGACAGACACAGGAACCGTGCTAACACTGTAGAAGTCTAGTGGAAAATTGTGACATGGATGTGGAGAGGTGGATGGAAGTGCTCGACTTCAGCCCCAGCAACCTTGGATCAGGTCCCAACATATGCACTGCGTATTTTGTTTTTTCCTCCTTTCACTACTTTCCAAAGCTGTTTTTTTTTTTAAATTGTCCAAAGCTTATTAGGCATTAAGTAACTATGTTTTAGAGATAAGCTTTAGTGTTTGTTTGTGAGTTCTCTCTCCAATTCTTTTTGACACTTTTCATTTTCAGGGTTGGTGGGGTCATGTGTGTGTTTTAGGGTTTTTTTTCACATTTGCCCTGAAAATCAAATAACAGAGAGAAAACCTTGGTGTTGTTTCCAGAACTGAAATCTCTTTAGTCAGCTCCTGCTTTTGACCTTGAGCTTCTCTCTAAGACAAAGGTTGCGTCATTTAGCTTGACTTCATTATGCACTACAAAGCTTTGACTTTCTCTTTGGAGGTAGTTTGATGCTATCTTAGGCATCTGATTACCATCACGTTGTAAGTAATATGATTCACCGTGCAGAGTTAGGAGTGTCAACAGCTCAGGTTGTCTGTACTGCTAAATGAGCAAAAAATTATTAAAAAAATAACGAGAGAAACCTGCAGTTTAGCATAATCTTTAATGGAGCTGGTATGTTTAAAGCATGGTATTTGGGATGCCTTGCTGAAAAGCCCTGGTTTAGAACAGGAAGTTTGAGAAATGGCTGTTACGTTGTAACCTCTGGCTTTTATCTTCCGTGCTTGAAAAGAGAAAGAAAGAAGGAAAAAGGGAAGGAAGGAAGGGGACCAAGATAAAGATTTCTTATCTCAATTGTCTTGGCCCTGACCCTTTTGTCTCTCTGACTGCGGATACTAAATCAAAAATGTAGCGTGACCTATGACCCGACTGCCTGTTTCAGCCCCTGCTCATAAATGATGCAGAAAAATATATCTTAAATTAGATTAGATAGCAGTGATTTTGACATTTATTATTAAAAGCAGTTTAGATTACAGTACACAGTAGCAGTAGTTACACAGTAGTTTTAGCTCAATCATAAAGTGATGCTGGAAGGTATGAAACACAGCATTAACTCTGTGTGTGTTTGGTTCGTTGATAAAGGCCTTTAGAGGACAGGGCCATCAAGAGCTTCCCTGCAGCTGGATCCTGTCTATAGTGCTTTTCAGAAATATTCTTCCCTCATGACCTCTGGCACACTTCGCAGCGCTATTAAGTTATTTCATAACTATTTATTCTGGATTTCTGGGAAAAGAAGTCTCAATCAATTTTTTTTAAAGTCACAGCCACTGGCTAAATTTTCACAGTATAAATTGGGTCTACATATGTAAAAATACATGTTGGAAAATATGTATACTTGCTATCGGTATAATGCGTTGTGATAATAATATGACTATAGGAAACACCCTTAGTAAAAATATGTAAAACATCCTGATCCTTGATCCTGCTGGCCTCACTTTAACCAAAATAAATCTTAAATTAACTGATTGGGGATAATCTGAAGAATTGTTTTTCCAATTTTCTTTAGCAAAAGTTCAAAACGCTTGCTGGTCAGATCTTCTCAGATGTAACAGTTGGCTGCTTTCCTTTGTAAAAACAGTTTTGACCTGTTGACTAAGTAAAATAAGCTATTTGTTTATGTCATCTTGAGCTTTTTGAACATTGTACATCTTTAGCTCTTGTGGGACAAAGTTTAGACCAAGACGTTACTGTATGAATCAGAAATGCAGTCTGCAGTTTATTCACTAATAAATACATTCTTAGCTGCAGCCGCAGTTCAGTGGTGACAAAATTGACTAGCACTGACCCATTAGGTGTTTACGCGATCTAAGAACGACAAAAAGGGTTGCATTGTTATACAAAGATAAGATTAAATGATCGAATCCTGTGGAAGTTGAGGACTTTCTTCGTTAGTTTGTCATTCAATGCAAAACAAAACGAGAAATTTGAAAACGGCACGTTGGGCTTCGGAAAATTATGTGTGTTTATGTAGAAGATTGAATAAATACGATTAGCTTCCAATATAAACGTTTTATTGGCAGCATGCCTATTGAGTTGTTTGTGATGAATGGAAAACTACAGCTTGAGCCTCAGCGTTACCATCCTAGGGTCAGCCAGCAGATGGACTCTGATAGAGATTTACGCCACGTTACTATAACCCTGCCATACCTCACTCTCTGAGGCCTTGATGAGAGAGCGCGCGACCGAGACAAAGATGTGTGCTGATGTACGAACACGCACAGACACCGTGACTTACAGCCCAGTTCTTTTCTTCTCTGCACTGTAGGAATGCTGTTGTTATGAAGACCTTCAATCCATTTCTTCTTTGTCCCCTCTCTCATGGACTCACTGCAGCCCTGTAACTCACACTGATGTCAAAACAAACACACCGATAAACAGCCAAAAGCAAACACCGCTCCCCCCCCCCACACTCGTGCACATGATCGGCGGAGACATGAGCGACCCACCCCTCTACTTTTACCCCCTACCCACCAATCCCCACACCGCCGTCCCCCACATTGCCACCAATATTTCTCATGAGCTCTCGGCCACCAGCCCTTCATGAATTTTTATTAAACAAAACTCTAAGCAGATTGATTTCACACCGGCTGCTTTATTGCATTTTTATTTAATTCTTTCTCTCACTCAGATGCTCACTTGCTCCTCCCTGCCCTTACCTCAGTTTCACTGCTCCATCCTTTCACCTCTTCATTCCTTCCTGATGCTTTGTTCTACTTCCTTTTTGTGTTTCTTGCCCGTTTTCTCGCTGCTATCTTTCTTTTTTACACTGTCTTCCCCTCTTTCCCATCCTGCCTCCTCTGCCTTTCATTCGCTTCATTTCCTCAAGCCTCATTTTCCTGCCAGTCCTGATTTATGTTCCTGGATTTGTGGCCCTGAAGAGAGTTGTTGTTGGTGGGCTGATGAGCTTTGTTTTGAGTTTTGTGTGCGTGTGTGCATGAGTGTCTACTCTTGTAGGCATGTTTGAGTTTGTTGAAATGCATTGGGTTTTATGTGTCATTTGGGCTGTTTATTAAGTAGGATTGAGTTGTGTAGTCAGTGTGATTAGAGAGCAATGTTAATACTGTACATGCAGATTTCATTTACCATTATCTGACCTTGGTCAACGTGTAGTATGTTGCAAAAACGTGAGGGTCATGCACTCTGATTCACATAATTTTCACTTTAAACATACAATATTTTGGAAAATATGAAAGCCTGTTTTACCACCATGTTAAAGTGTAAAGATGGGGTTTTACGGGAGGCAATTTTAGTAGCACTACCCCTAATAGTCAGCCAAATGTTAAGCTGTAATCTGACCAAGTTTTTTTTTTAGTCGGTCCTCTATTACTCTGTCAGAAATTTTTGTTTTCCTGGCCAGTGCATATGATTATTAGATAGTAATTACATAATGACTACTAGCTGACTTTGAAAATCATCATTCAGGCTGAAGACAATAACTTGCTGGATGCTCGCTGTCACTCTGGCGCTGCTAGGAAGTAATTTATAACCCTGTAAAGTCGCTGTACCTGGCCAAGAAATAGTCCACTAGATACACCCCTTGCAAAAATGCACTGTGATGTTTTTATGCAGGATATGGGTACTGTGTTTGTGTCCGTTTGCGTAGGTATTTGCTCCTTAGCGAGGTAGAGTCATTCCTCCATCACTAGAAATGAAGCGCAATGCTTAATCTTTTGCACTCAGAAATCACCACTGTAGCACGTTCAAGGACAGAGCATGGTCAGTCCTCTGCCTATGGCTTATTATCTATCACAGGAGATTACAAGTTTTAGAGTTTTACTAATGTTTATGTGCATTCCCACCAACTCATACTTAACAATCAAAGATGGTGGGAATGCTCTGACTTTCGGAGCTGGGAGTCCGACGTGACAGGGAATCCCAGTTTCAAATTCCAGAAAATGAGAAATTCTGACTTCAAATGGAATTCACTTTAAAGATGTGTTGGTTTGTCAGCTTAAGAGGTGTTGGGAGGTTGATTTTATGACCACTGGATAGAGCCAAATTGCCTGTTTCCCATTTTTTCCTTCTTTTATGCTAATCTGTATTTAACAGACTTGATGTGAGTGAATGATGTTGATTCTTTCTCATCATTCTGAGCAGAAAATAACAAAACAACAACAACAACAATAAAACCCCTCCAGCTACTTCACAAAAACGTTTGGCTCTTTATTGACGTAACCTCTTGCGTCTGAAGCCGTCTGAATCCCGTTTAGAGCTCAGCGTGGTACAGTCATGTGCTCCTGTATCTTTTATATATTTATCGTAATCTGTGACGAAGGTTCATCCAGATAACCAGGAGTTATAATTTAGGAAAATGTCTTTGTCAGTCATAAAGCTGTTTGCATAACTGATGCTCAGCTGGGAGATGGTCAGCCTCTCTGTGCTTATAGCATCTGGTACTGTGGTGTGTGTGTGTTTGTGTGTGTGTGCAGTAGTAAGCAGTCGTTGTTCCCAATACAGCCTGAAGTGATGAGGCTGTGTGAGGCTCCTGCTGGGTGTAATGAGGCTCCCTGCAGCTCTGCGCTGCCTCACCGAGTCTTCCTCTGTCTCTTGACCCAGCAAGCTAAAGCACACATGCACAGACACACACACACACAAAGAAACTCCTCTTGCTTGTATTTTAAATGTTTGTTGTATTGCTTTTTTCTCTCACCTTTCTCTCATGTGCTCTCCTGTACTCTTTCTTATTTTTTTGTTCTTTGGGCCCCTTCTGCTCCACCGTTTTTGCTCCTACCCTTGTTTGTCACCCTTCGTTTTTTTTCCGCTCTCCCCTCTCAACAGGAGTTCTTTGTAATTGGCCTGTCGACAGCACATTAGCCCGGATTAGCACTGTAGTGACTTCTGGCTGATGCTGTTGACCCCTCCAGTCTTAGGCTACAGGTCATAAACAGCAAAAATAGCAGAAGCTGCTTGGCCAACTTCTGCTGTTGTGTATGCGTGTGTGGGTCTGACTGAGTTAAAGTATTATAAGAACTGCTTGATAAATGCATACACTTTACAATTTCATATAATTTTACTGTGTATTTTTTTATGCTTACTTGTGAACAGTTTACAAATCGTGTGTTTGGTGTGTGTGTGACGGGGTTCAGTAGTTAAGACCTCAGACACATCAGTCTTGTGCAAAGGTTGACGTATGTATATGTGCCGACCATGTGTTAAGTGTAAAGACCCTGCAGAGTGACAGGTTATCTGTCACTACGCAGGACCCCACCCTGTCTTCTCATCCAGCTGACACCTCCACGTGTGTGTTTGGTCCCGTCACAGTGTTCAGGTGGGGGAGGTGAGCAGAAGCAGAGTAGTTGCCGATGAGCGTACTCTAACTGAAGTGTTGAGTGTCTAATAGATCAGACGAGACAGCCCTAAGGCCACTGTCTGCCAAGCAGTCGTTCTCTCAGTGGCGCTCTCTGTTATGTCTGTGTCGTTGCTATCTCTTCCTCTAACTCACTGTTTCTCTTTAAACTTACAACCTTGAAGTACAGACGGGGTACGGACAAACTGGCCATGGCGTGCACGCGCGGGGAACTCCTTGTTTTGATAACAAACGTCAAGTTAAGGACTGCTGGCTGTGTAAATGGAAAAAATAACATTCATCTTTTCTCTGTGTTCCATCGGTGTGAGGAAATATCTGTGTTCAAGGACATTTTGACTAATTTTGTCTGTCTGCTTTTTGCAGTTTTCCTTTCTCTCTGTCTTGCTCTCTTTGTCTCTGTAGGCCTCACATAGCTCCAGAAGCACCACCTCGTCCTTGTCCACCCACCTTTGTTTCTAAACAGAGCCACTTTTTATTGCTGCCCCAAGGCAGATCGAGCTAAGCTAAGGAAACAGAGAATCCTAATGTAAGGCTAGGTATGGAAATGAGCCCTCTGTCACAGTACTCAACAATATCTCCTGCACTCCGTCTCATTCTCCTGAAAATAGAGAAGGGGGAGAGGTAGAGGAGATGCTGGCCGGCATTGTTCTTCGTGCCCAGTTTTGTGAGAAATTAATTAATTATGAATGAGTAAGTGCGTTAAGAAAGGGGCTTTTGGATTCTATTGGTGTTAACATAATTACAATTCTCTCTTTTTTTAAATGAAGGGACTGGGGCTATTTCTCCCGCCTCTCAAATGGGTTTTTATCGTCTTCAATTTGGGAAAGAAAAGCTGATAAAAGCCTTTATAATGCTTTAATTTGGCATCGATTTGCATGAATCTCCTTCAGTAATTATCAACTTACCCCTCCCCTTATGGATGACAGAAACAGCAGATTCTGATAAGACAGAGGGGGAGAGTGTGTGTGTCTGTAAGGGTGGGGGTATCTTCTACTCTCCATCTCCCATTTTTCTATTTCCATATCTCATCCCTCTGTCTTTTCATTGGGAGAGGCGTGGAGCGAGTGATGGCAGTGGCAAGGGAGAGGGAACAGAAAAATCCTAAATCAAAGCACTCAATTATAGGGCTGCAGTAATTATGGGAGCCCTTGAATTGAAGTGCTCTCGGAGGAGAGATGGATAGATATATGGATGATGCATGAGGGGCGGGACAGATAGGTAAATAAATGAATATGCCACACAGAAATACAATGTAGCCTCCGAGTCCGGGATGACATAAATACATCTATTAATCGATAGGTCGCAAACCATCCCAATGCAATTAAAAGGGTATTGAGTGGAGTGGGCCACACTTGGGCTTGGAAGTGACTTTTGGCAGGCTGTGGTGTGTCAGAGCCCTGACCTGAGGGAGGGTTAATGCCCCCTTGGCCCTCACTAGCCTCTGGCCTGTGTATGTCCAAATGCTGAGGGTCAGTCCATAAAGGGACTCCAGTCTCTGTGGGACTGTTTACAGGTCAATCCAACAGAATGAGTTCTATCAGCTTTACCACCATGAAACCACTCCACTGCTGATAATCCTCCTAACACTGCTCGGAGCATCCGTTTGACTTTTTCTGTTTATTTTTCTCTTTATGTCAGAGTGTATTTTTCTCACTCCTTTGATACAGCCTTATTGCAGATCTCTCACAATAAGCACATCCATGTGCATGTGCCCATATGCGTTTGGGTGTCAGAATGTGCGTAAGTGCGCGCCAGCTTGCCATTGACTGGCTTGAAAATCCATCCTCGCATTAGCACATGCAGGAAGTTTGTCATGGGCCCTCTGCTGTGCCAGAGCTCATTTGGTGCGAGGTGAAATTTATCACAGATGTTTCTCTTCCCTTACTGAGCCTGGCTGCCAGAAAATACAAACAAAAGACTGGTCTCTGCACACAGATTAAAAACAAAACATCACAAACTAACAGATGCAACCCCTTGTTTCCAATGAAAACACACTGAAAGCAAATTGTTTTGATTAAAATGTAGTGTAAATGTAGTAAATGGATTAAATTTTTTTTTTTTTAAAAGAGACTGTGTCTTACTTTTAATGAACTGTGTATTAAGCATTGTGTCTTGATTAACATGTTCATGTGAAGTTGTTAGTCTTTGCTTTCATCTCATCATTTCTGTATGGGTTGTCTCCATAAAGTCGGTGCTAAATGGATAAATGGATGGGACTCTGCTGTACCTACAGCACAGAGTTGGGGCCTGTGTTTGTGATTAATGTGCTCCTGTCTGGGCTGACAGTGTCAGAGGGAGTGATGCGTTGGGATGAGTGCCACAGCAGCCTGCTGAATTACTGGCTTCCTTTCCCACTGGTGTAAAGTCAATCTCCATGGAAGGTCAGTCGCCCCCACACGTACATTAGCGTCTTTTAATCCCCATCCGTCAGGGCAAGCCAGCACTATGCAAGATAATATAGGAATATAGAAAAATGCAGGAGGCTTTTCTGGAAAGTGGAGGGATGTGGACACACACACTTCCTTTTTTTGTATTCATGCAACTGACTGGACTCAAAGTGTGGAATCAAACTACAGTAGTGTATTATAACATGTGTGTGTTGTCTGTACTGAGTGTGAGTTGTACTTGTTTCTTTACTTGCTATATTTTATGATGTGCTGCATTTGTTGCAACTTCTGCTGTCCTCTTGGTGAGGTCTCCCTTAAAAAGAGATTTTAATCTCAATGACACCTTTACCTGGACAGATAATAATAATAATAATAATAATACTAAGACCTTGTTTGTACCTGACTCTAAACTTACTGGATTATAGAAAAATGATCCATACTAAAGGGAAACCTTTTAGCTGTTTAGAAATAATTAAATTATCTAATCTTGGGATCATATTTACTTTTTGGTTATACATACTGTTTATAATCATTCTTTCTAAAATGGAAATTTCACTTTTTTAGTTTTTGAAAGCCCGAAATAAGACACTTTTTTATTATAATTTATTTTTGTATATATCATACATCAGTGGTTCCTTTCACAATTTACATGGTGACAATTTAATATAAAACCACTTTTAAAATTACATCCAATATTAAAATATGTTTTTGGGAATGTTTCCATTACAAAAAGCTGCCCAGAGAATTCCAAACAAGAGCTGAAAAAAATGGCTTGCAAAGACTGCTCAATCCAAATTTGGCAGCAGTCTACTCTTAAAATGGTTCACACCACCAGGTGCTTTGGGATGTGTCTTCGTATTGCTGTTTGATTTATTTCTACCAGCATCCAATAAGTCTATATGTCCCAGAAGCTGGCTGTTTGTCTTTTAACTCTCTCTCTCCCCTTTCTCTGCCAGCCTGTCTATATGGACATGATGCCTGCTAAATAGAGACCGATTGATTGTCTGATTGATTGGTGTCAAAGAAGAGTGTTTTTTTATTGCAAACTGCAATGATTAGTGTCTCTGAGTCTGCCGTCCCATCCTTGTCAGACCACCTGCCTGTACAATATCATCCAAATTTTCTTTTTCTTGCCTACATAAAAATCTTTTACTTTACTTCTCCGTCTCCTACTGATTGTCTTCGGTATGCATTGGCCTCTCTGTCTGCTACAGAGTCGCTTGGCTCCTGAAGGAAGACAGCACTAGACAGGTAATCTTTTAATCTCCCCTCAATCTCCCTGCCTTTTTAGTCCATTCACTGGTAAAACATTTCATATTCTAATCGGCTCCTATGTGCGTCACATCCCCCGCAGCACCTCTTAATACTATTCTATAGATCCATCAAACTCACCAACAATCTAAGATTATTTAATTTTTTACCCCCTCTCTTCCATGTTCTTTTTTGGGGGGGCATTTACTGGAATTCAAATGCAGATTTCTACATCTTCTTCCTCTTACCTCAGTCTCCTCTTCTTCTCTTCTCTGTTTTTGTACCTTCATTCCTCACCACTCCTTTTTCCTCCCTTCTTCCCCCACTCACCTCCTTTTCTTTCCCTCACACTTTGCCTGGAGGTTAGTGCTAAACGTGCATCATTCAGCGAAAAACAAAAGGAGTGAATTGATTGGGTTATCAGCTGCTGCTCTGGTGGGCCCTTTGATCAGAACTGAAAAGCAGCGCTACATGTCAGAATTCTGCTTCAGCAGCTCTTTCTGAGTTTTACAATTACTACACGCCACGGTCACATCCAAAGTTTCCCCTTCCTCTCTCCCCACAGTCTTAGGGTTATAGCCTGCGGCAATAAGCGTTATTACAGCTCATTCTGCTTTCTCCCTCCTGAGCATTCAATGGGGAGATTGTGTTAAGGAGATGCACTGCTGTGGTAAGCTGGCTGTGGTAGCATAGGTGCACCTGGGGCTGGCCTGTGCTGCTTTGACACTGTCGCCCACAAAGGGCACCCACTGTGGATATTCCCACTCTGCTTTGAATACAAAAGTATAAACAAGTTTATCTTTGGATGAGTTATCCTTGGAGCAAGATAGAGGAAATGCTGAAACTTCCCAATTCATTAATTACTAAGCCGTGCAAGGCAAGGTCAGCACAGAGCAGTGGTGTTTGCTCCGTTCTACTTTTCTCAGGTTTACCATAACCTGCAAGGTCAACGACAACAATAGAGAGGGAGATTGGCTCTGTTCTGACCTGATGAGAGGCAGCAGTTCACACATCAGATTAATGTGCGCTACATTGCGGTAAGTGTACGTTTGAGGAAACCACTTTGGTAGAACAATGAAGCAGGGACTCACAAAAAAATAGAGGAAGTTCACTGAAAAAATAACCGCTTAGGATTTCAAATGAAACACACACACACACATGTATGCACACGTACAGAGAAAAACGCATGCACTAAAACAATAGCGTCGTTTATTTCTTTTCTCTACAGAGAGCCTAAGGGTCTAGGCTCCTAAACAGTCACCTCGCTTCCTCAGTAATTGGCTGGCTGGTACTTAAGGCCAACAGCTTTTAATAAGCAATATAGGCAGGAGCCAAACTGACAATAACAGCTGCCCTACATCAATTATTGGATACATATCCATCACTTGCTGACTTATATGTGACCCCAGGCACCTGCCAGCTAAGGTATTGACTGGCCAGCTCTCCCCAGTGCAAGTGACAAGTTCCATTTGCAATCACATTTATTAAACAGCTGTTAGAATGACTGAAGGTGTGGGCCAGCCCACGTTCCTCCACCAGCTCTGGTGCTTATTAATCTAAAGGCACCAAAGAATAGATAAGTGTCTGAAGTGGATCGCTATGAAGTGGGTAAAGTATGCAAGAGAATTATTAGAAGTGTTTCTCACTCTCTGTCTCACCTACACCTCACTAATGCATTGTAACAACTTTATCTAGACGTTTGTAAACTGGGTGAACTCAAACTGTGTTTGCTTGTGTTTTTTTCCTTTATTACACTTAAAACTTTCTTTTTAGATAAAGGGCTGGATCACCTTCAAACCTCCCTTAGTTAGACTGCAATATGCCTAGGCTGCTGGGGACTTGCCATGATGCACTGAGTGTTTGTTTTGAATCATTAATCATTTAATCATTAGTTATTATAAATCTCTGTCTCTCTTCCACAGTGTGTCTTTTGTCCTGTTTCCCTCCTTCTACCTCCAGCCGCTCAGATTGCTGGCCTTCCCTGAGCCTGGTTCTCCAGGAGGTTTCTTCCTGTTTAAAGAGTTTTTCTTTCCCACTCTCCCCAAGTGCCTGCTCATAAGGAGTCATCTGATTGTTTGGGGTTTCTCTCTATTTTTGCAGCGTTTTTAACTTACAATATACATCACATTGAGGTAACTGTTGTGGTGTTTTGGAGCTATATAAAGAAAATTGAGTTTGTAATAGATGTTCACTCTGAAATGTTCATCGTAACTTTTGAGTTCACTCAGTAAGGATATAAGCCTTTGCATTTCTAAATGTATAACTGACAGCTCATTAACATGTGAAAATACCATCATTTTTATTGCCATTTGTAAAGCCCTGTAGTTTCTGCAGCAGGTCTTTAAGTGCTTTAACAAGAAAAAAAAAAGCTTAGGAGTTCACAGCCAAGTCTCTTTCAAAAATGAAGAGAGAGGGAGATCAGAGTAGAAGACCTGATTAAATGAAAAGGATACTGCAGAGGGGCTGAAAGTAGTTCACTGCCATATCAGTTCATATGTAGTTAATGTCATAATATTTCTTAAAATAACATTTGAAGTTAGTTTGTCCCTTTGCACTTTCTTAAACACCTGCATTGTTATTTTTGTCTAATTATTCTCTTGTGATAATTTCCACACACTGCTACCTGACCTAAATACCTCATGCTATGTTGTGTGCAATCTACATCTTAATACATTTAGCAAAAGCATAATAGTCCATCTGCTCATAATTGCCCACCTTATACATGTACATAAAGGAGAGAAACACACCCTTTGTCAAGCTGAGTTGACAGGGAAACTGTGCTTCAGGCTGTTACCCGTGTTTTGTAAATAAGGTGCACAACTCCAGGATGATCAGAATCAAGATGCAAAAGGCTTTGTTAATCTGGTTGTCTGGGTAAAAGAGCAAGTGAGAGGACGAGGCAGCAAAATGATTAAGGGCCAGCTGAAAAGCAGCGTCCTGTCTTCTTTTCTCTCTCCTCCTTGTTCCCCCAGCCTTCCTACCTACTTCATTCCCTGCCCCATTGAATTATGCCTTCCCTAATTGGCTTCAGTGGCGCTTAAAGCAAACAGTTTAAATAAGTAAAAGGCACTTGGATGAGGAAGCCGGGCCCTACAATTATTGGAACTACATCAGTCAGGGTGCTGCTGTTCTTTCTTCTCACTCTCACTTACTCTAACCCGCATCCACCTTTCTTTCTTTTTTTTGATGGTGGGGGGCGGTTAACCGAATAAGAGAAGATAAAGTGAAGTCATGTGTGCTTCTGTGTGTGTTTGAAAGCGACAAACTGAGCCAAGGTAGCGCTGAGCTGGCCTGACAGGGAGTGACAGGCAGCCCACAGGTACAGGATCCATTATCTAATGACCGTACCGTTTAATCACGCGTCTCACTGACATGTTTATAAGGCTGAACTTTGCGGTGCTATTAGAGAAAGAGACGAGAGAGGGCCGCAGCCCCAGCCTCGACGCCCCCAGGGCAGGCCTGGCCCTTTACCTCCTCTCCCTCACCTATTATATGCTAATTACACCCATTTTTAAACCACGCTTACAAGGAGTTAATTTAGTGGGCCATTACGCTGGTCTATATTTCAGGGTGCTGTGCGTAGAGCCTTTGTGGGGCTTTGGGGAAAGTGTAGAAGTGAGGATGGGAAGCTGGAGGAAATGGGTGAAGGGTGCTTTATGTCCCACAAGGGAGATGGAAACAGAGGAGGGAAGAGTGGCAAGTCTACTGGCTCTGCTATTTGTCTGAGTGGAATGAAAGAGCTGGCACAGCCACTTTGGGTCAAAGGCTCAGCGACAGGAGGAAAACTGTGGGCCTGACACAGTTCTGGTGTATATGATTCTGCTTAGCTTGGTGGGTTACAGACATACATATAATTGAATTACCTAAATTAGTTATTTTATTAATATGACTGTCTAAAAATTATTTACTATTGTTTCATTATACACAGGATAATAATTTACTTATATTATTGTGTTATAACTGGTGTGAAATTTTATGAGACCAAGCCAATTATAGATAAAAACTAACAAAATTCTGTCAGATCCTTTCAGTGAAAATGACAGAAAATGTGTGAAGATGTTTCCACCACTTGCTCTAATTTGAGACGGACCTCAGTGACTGTAAAGTATGTTTTTGCGATTTTTTTTAATAGTCTTTCTGTGTAATAATCAAAGTATATTAATATTAAGAAAGCTCACACAACTGTCATCAGCAGCAAGCATCACTCAAATGTTTTATTCATATATTCTGAGTTACTTTGAGATTACTTTGCTACAGCTGGGGAAAAGTGATTTGAGATTTTGCTGCTAGCTTATTCTCTGAGAGGAGGGTAGGTAAAAACAGGCGCAGGGGGATATGTAGTGTGTGAGAGAGATGGGAAGGCATGGAGCAATAGGGACATGAAATCAAAAGGGGAAAGTGATATTTAAGAACTCTAAGGGGACAGAGGCCCTGTGGAGCGGCAGAACTGAGTAAAGGCAAAAAAAAAGATGGAAAGATGTGGAGACCGGAGGAGGAGGGAGTCAGATCAGTGAAACAGCAGAGACGTAGTGGTGATAAAAAAAGAAAAAGCAGGTCCCTGCTCTGGGGGGTAATTAAATGGCTTTCTTCTTATCTCTGTTTGTGACACTCAGACACACCACTCTATGTCCACGCATACATGTCTACATCCTACACAGTGAAAGCTTGTCTCAGTTATCTGTCTTCATGTCTGTGAGCATGTGAAGATAGCAGTCACAATGTGTTGTCTGTTTATTTGAGGCTATGGCTCTGCTGTGGCTCTACCTCCAACAGGCAGGAGGCTATAACTCCATCACCTCCCAACATATCGACTCCCTCTAAGGGGGATCGATACTGGAATGATGGCCCTCCTATGTCTTCCCCATCCATCCGCTAGGCCATTGAGTGTATGTTAATGTTATGAATTATCGAGAGAACAGTTACTATTGATTGACTGAGGATTATTGGTGGGCTGCATAGTATGGAGTGGGGAGGGTGAAGTGAGGCTGGGGAATGGCAGACCAGAAGGGAAGGACAGGTCAAAATCCTGCAGAAAGGTTTAAGTATCTACTAAGACTCCTGACCCCTAAAGAGCCTAGGTCAGAGGTGGCCTGAAGGGCAAGGCTGACTGATGTTTTCAGTCCTGTGATCGTGTTCACGGTGCTCGCTATCGTATCAGTTTTCTGTTCACACCAGTGCTCATTTTCTCTGCAAAACTTCAGTGCACACCGTACTACTTTGTTGACGAGCTCTAAATGAAAATTAAATAAGCTAAATCTTTTTTCAAATAAAAAAATATCTATATCTCCAGCAGTTCTTGGTGTAACGTTGGAGCTAAGTAAAGCCATTGTTAAACAAATTGCTTTACAGGAACAGTGAATTTGATTTCCACCAGAGTTCTTGAAAGCTTTGAGAACGTGTTTGCTGATAGGCTAGTGCATAGTATTCATATAGTTGTTCATTAAAACGATAAAATAAGATCTTTATTGTCATTTTTGCAGGAACCATGAAACAAAGTTTAGCAGCTCTTTGGTTTAGCAGCAGAAGTCCAAAATAAATAAAACGTATAAAAGCAGCCTTACTCTGGTATATGGTTTTTATTTATTCTGTCAACCAAATGATATTAATCAGTGTTAATACATAAACCTGTTTTTACCTCAGTGAGGCAAAGGAATGATGACCCTCTGTGTTGGTGAGTAGTCTGTCCACAGTTTACTGTGGGTCACATTTTAGTGTTAGTTTTATTTTAGTGATCACCTAATAAGTCCTAAGAAGTTCTAAGGCCACTTTTCCTTTTTCACAGCATAACCTTCATGTAAACTACTTACAATTTCACCAAATTCTCACTCCTGATGTACTAAACAATATTCAATTTAGACTATTGTTGTTAACTGGAGATTCTCAATGTTAATACATTTTACATAAAATAATGAAGGAAGAACTTACTGAACAATGAAATAGTAAATGATGCCTTGCCAAACAAGTTTCATACCACCACTTCTTTCCTATTAGATGGTGATGACCATGACCCTATTGGTCAAGATCATAGGAGGGGTCCTATTGGTTGACTCTCACTTTAAATCACCATAATGCTAATCTCAGTGATGTGGTAAGTGCTATGACATGCTGCGCAATACAAGAAAATGTATCACGTTCTTTCTGTACTTCACACATTACATTAATAACAACATATACACAACAATATGAGTCTTTAAGGTTATTTAATATGAAAAAGAATGTAGTACTCATAAATATATATTTATTAGAGTGTAATTATGTCTTCCATCAAATTTACGTATTCTCATTAACTTTGAATTAATCCATTAAAAATATATATGTGTGGGCGGCAGGTTCTAAAAGCTGCTACTGCGTCCCACCATGCTGATTACAGTGGCTGGGATGGACTTCGCTGTTCCACCAAATCACATTTATTCTATGTGGCCAGAGACCACCCACATATGTAATGTGCCTTAAAAGTTAGTTTTAATAAGGATGAGAAAAGACAGTGACAAGACAGGAGGAGAAACAGAACTGAAACACAAAGGGGAATCAGTAAGTAAAGTAAAACTGAAAACCCTAGGTCCAAAACCCAGAGATGACGACAGAGACAAATAGATTTTGAAAAATGAGCTGGATTTACTAAAGTGAGCCAATCTGTTGCATCTGCAGTTGGACATTAGACAGTGTTAGAGGTGCCTTTTCATTCATCTCGGCAAAAACAAGAACAACTCTAACCATGGTATCTGCAAAAAAAAATGTCAACAGTTATTTCCTTAAAATATTAAGAAAAACAAAAAGCATGATAAACATTTGATATTTGTTTAACTGATAACTAATAAACCTTTTGACTTTAGCTAACAAAAAGCACTAAAATGCAGTTGAAACAGACATACATATACAAGAGACTGAGATTATATCTGCATAAAAGTTGCCAAAGTTAACACAAACTCAGACACATATTTTAAATATTTGCTTAATCTGCACTCCATCTGCCTCTTGCTTGAAGTTTTATGAGCCTATTGTGTGATTGTTTACAGTAGCATGCATTAGTTACATGTGACACACATATCTAAGAGAGATTATTTATGCTAAGGGCAGGGTTCTTCATTTTTGGAAACTCACAGGTTATTCTTTATTATCTCTTGTTGTCTCGCTGCGATATTTTCATTTGAATGCATGACTCTGAGAGAGCGTTAAAGAGGGGAGATCAAAGTCTGTACACCTAATACTGTCAAAACACAGACCTCCACCCCTCTGGGAGGCATGTAAACACTCAGACACACATTCATACACACATGTGACCATGACTGCCTACATTTACCCTCTAGTTTGTATGGTTTGGAAATCTCTGAGCTCTCACAGAGCCCAGGGGACAGAAAAAAAAGCTCTTTCCCAGGGAGATGCTGAGCTTATTCAGCTCAGGGAAATTTTGCAGCCTGAGAGAAGTTGTGCCACTGCTGCCTGGGAAGCTGTGTGATTGCACAGGTGACCATAACAGGACTTCAAATGGGAGCTCGCTGAAAATGTAAACTGTGTTAACAGATGCCCCAAGTTAACTGGTTTTCTCTCGGTGGCCTTGGTTCATTCACCGGTGATGAATGATACATGTGAGCATCCAACACTGTTGCTGACACTTTGTGATATAGTGTACTCTACTGGGTTTAGGGCATTCAACACAGAGCACAAGTACAAACGGAAACAGTGTGCTTGCCAGCAGCTCTTATTGTCCCACAAAATCCTTCAAGTCTTTATATGAGCTGCTGAGCAGTCACATCACAAAAGCAGTACCATAAGCTAAACCATTAACCATAGGATGGCTGATATAGCGCAATTATTTTTCTCTTTTAAACATGCAGTACAGTGTATATCATAGGTTTATCAAGTAACTAACCATTGTAGTCTCCTTTGTACAGGTATTATTTTTCACAGAGTAGTGCAAGCTGTTCTTTTTGGACATGAATGCATCAAAAACTAGAGAGACAGACATGGATTTTACAAAGAATCCCACAGCCTGTGGTGATAAAGGACCAGGCTGTTGAGTTTGTGCAGCAGTTTAAATACCTTGGCTCTATAATCGATAACAAACTGACCTTTGAGCTTCAGGTGGATTTTGTCCGTAGAAAAGCTCACCAGTGTGTGTATTTCTACCACAAGCTTCGTGGTTTTCATGTTGACAGCACTTTTATGATCATTTTAATTCCTGTTTTATTGAATCTGTTCTTACTTTTTTTTGTATGCTGGTTTTGGGTCATTGACCCTAAGGAATAACAAGAGAAGTGTAGTCACAGTGTGGGTCAAACATACAAAAATTGTAGGTGTAACTCTGACCTTCCTCACCTGTATAAGGTTAGGAGGCCCAGTCTATCCTGGCTGATCCGAGCCTCCCCTCCTCAGAAGAGTTCAAGTTGCTTCCATCCTGCTGTAGACACAGTATCAGTACAGGACAGACGGACTCAAAAACTCATCTGTCCCCGCTGCTACAGGTCTTTAAAATAATTTTGTTTTGTGTTTCGCTGATTTTGTTGTCTGATTGCTGTGATTTCAGGACAAATTGGCGTTTGGAGATAATAAAGATATCCTTAATCACTGATTTAGTGAAAATGTGGGACATACCATGTTAAAAAACAGTCAGTTGCATCTGCCAGCTACAAGAAAGGCCTAGTTTTTAAATCATTAGATGAGTTTCAAATTAGCTTAGTTTAGGTGTATAGTTAAAAATTTCAATGGGAGTAGCCTTTAAAAAAAAGAGAGACTAGGCTGTATGTACTGGTATGTTTTAAATAATGAAATGTTTATAGTGCTACAATGTTTTAGCCCATAATGGAAATCAGTGCAGTAAATATACTCTTAGACTTGCTATTCAAATTATCTGATGTGTTATGGTAGACCTGAGAGATTACCAATTTTTACAATGACTATTACCATACAATCCAGTATTATTACAGTAAGTACCCGTAATGCAATTGCTACCCCTGCAAACTGCTGCCAACTCTTAAAGTACCCCAGTTGTTAAGTATAACTGCAGTGCTTGTCTCTTGCTGCGTGTGTGTGTGTGTGAGTCAGTTGGAGGGAGTAGTTTTATCTACAGATGAGTTAGAGAGAAGTGTTCATTTCCTGGACAAAGATGTGTTGCTCTTTAATATTCTTTTTTAATGTTTTACTCTTGTCATTTTTTTCCACCTTTGTGTGGTGTCCAAGGCATGGATTAAATTGATGATGAAGCTAATGAGTGCTGATAGAAAGCCTGGATAATGTGCTCATTGCCCGGTCCAGTGCTGGATAATGTTTCAAATCCACATTCCCAAAGGTTTTGTTCAGAGTCAACAATCTGCACACCGGGGTCTGTTTGATCATAGCAAAAAAAGATGACTCAGAAAACAGCTGATATCCACTTAGTTTTTAAGAACAGCACTGGGAGTGAGACAGGTTGATAATAAACATTTTTTATCTTATACTTTTCCAAAGCTCATTTCACATTACAGTTGTTTTAATAACCTTTCAATTTAAACAAGCAGCGCAGTTATTTGGGGGCATGTCATAAACTGTAAAACTAAGATGCCGCAATATAAAAGGGAAATGAAAACCAAAAATATAAATGCATTGTCTATAATGGCAGAGGATGGGATTATTCGAAGTATCTCTAAGCCATTTATGCCTGAAGCATTCCCTGCTTTAAAGTCTTCTCCGCTCTGAGCCTGTAGACATTTACTGGCAATTGATCCTATGTCTAAGTGTTAGTCATAAATTAACACTCCTCTGCCCTCCACCTACGCCTTTCTGTATTGTCATCTGGCTCATCCAATCACTAGCTACACACACCATCCCTCCCTCCCTCCACACACACACACACACACACACACACACACACACACACACACACACACACACACACACACACACGGACACGCACACACACAGACATGCACTATGACTCATTTGGCTTTAGTCATTCTAGGATCTTTTTGATTTAGCAGGGAAAGTGTATGAAATGAATTAGTTCAAAGAGACCAATGGGTGTAAAGAATTGGAAACAGGTGTGACACTGGAATTGGTGAAGACGATGGTACAACTACAGATATTGGCTAAAAAAGAAAAACATCAGAAGCATGGAGGGCTGAAGTAAAATACCTTTGATGTCTGTGCGGTTGTTGAGAGAGTATGCAACACATTAGGCCTCTCCTATGTCCTGTGGGATTAAAAAAATAAAATAAATAAATAAAGATAGTCTCTCCTAACAGCAAGAGCCCAGCAATCACTACCTGGTGCCACCAGTATGTTGAATGAATTTTTAAAGATGCAGATTAAAGTGTGTAAGAAATATTAAGAAAGACATTGAAGTGAGGCAAGGCAAGGCAAGTTTATTTGTATAGCACAATTCAACAACAAGGTGATTCAAAGTGCTTTACAGAGACATTAGAAACAAAAACAAATAAAAAGCGGGTGGTTTATTGAGCACAAAATAAGGACAAACAGCAAATGGAGCTCGAACTAAATTATACTGGGAAACAACTAAACTATAGCGCAGAAACCAGAACATGAACATGAAGCAGGGCGAGCAGAGGCAGACGATGATAGACAGCAGGGTGAACACACGAGCGAGACACGGTGGTTACACAGACGGACCAGCAACTACAATGACGGAGGACACGACTTAAATACACACAGAGAAACACGGGAATTACACACAGGTGGTGGACACAGCTGGGAACAATCAGTAAGACGAGACAGAGGTAAAACTGAACACACTCACATGAGACGCAGACCTTCACAATAAAACATCACATGCAGGCTCGACATCGAGAGACAGACAGGAAATGACATATGAAACTAAACCCACATCTTAAACCCAGATAAACAGAAACATGGAACTCTAATAATAGACATCATAATCATCATCATCATCATTAACACAACAAGAGAACAAGAAAACAATCCCTGATGCAAAATTGCACCAAAACATAATAAACTCAAAATACTGGGTCCCACGGACCCAGAACCGTGACATATAGAAAAGAAGGAAGTAAATCACACATTTTCCATCCATCTGTTTTTTTCCACTTCTCCATTTCGTCACAGGGCTGACACAGAGAGACAGACAACCATTCGCATTTACACTTACAGGCAGTTTAGTTAACATGCATGTCTGTGGAGTGTGAGAGAACCCACACAGACACAGGATCTTCTTGCTGTAGGGCAATAGCACTGCCACCACACCACTGTGCTGCCCACATCTTGTTAGTTCATAAACACTCAATGGCCAATCTCTTGCATAGATTCAGTAAGCTGGAAATATTCCTCAGACATTTTGGTCCATATTGTCACTACAGCATCACACAAGTGCTGCAAATCCATGAAGTGATTCTTTCTTTCCACCAGATCCCAAAGATGCTCTATTGGATCAGATCTGGTGACTGTTTAGGCCATTTGAGTACAGGGAATTCATACTGAAGAAAAGAGTTTGAGATTATTTGAGCTCTTTGATATTATTGCATTTTCCTGTTGGAAGCAGCCATCAGAAGATGGGTATACTGTGATCATGAACGGATGAACATGGTCAGCAATACTTAAGAAGGCTGTGGCGTTTAAGTGATGCTTAGCTGGTACTAAGGGACCCAGAATGTGCAGAGAAAATAAAGTCCAAGTCCAACCGTAGCCTGTTGTAGCGGGATGGATCCTTGCTTTCATGTTTACATCCCTATTATCTTTATGTCGCAACAGAGATCGAGAGTCATCAGATTAGAGAAAGCTTTTTCCAATCTTCTGTTGTCCAATGTTGGTGAATCCATGTGAATTATAGTCTCAGTTTCCTGCTATTAGTTCACATGAGTGTTTTTTCAAAAAAGAAAATTTGTATTTTAATTGATTTATATGGTGATGCAATTTTACTAACAGCTGATAAAAATGATTAAGTATATTGATCAACAAAAAAATTATTATTCACAGGTGCTGCCTTTCTTTAAAGTTTCTTTTCTTTTACATATCATGTTATTGTAAACTAATTATCTTTTGGTTCTGGTGTGATTTTATGTTGAGAAAATATTAGTCATAGTCATTTACTTAATTCCAACTGAGACATGCCTTTCACTATCGAATTTCAAATCAAAATCAGATTACTGTGTGAATAAACAGACTACCAGTCTAAAAACAACATATCAATGAGAGAATGTGGGAACAGGGCAGATATAGTTAGTTCATTAGATTTCCAATAAAATGTAACTAACCTGTGAATAACAACTAAATCAGTCTTTTAATAAGTTCATAAACAGTGAGCTGGTGAAGACTGGGCAAGGGGTGGGGGGTGGGGTGGGGGTGGGGGTTCAACAGGGGGCTCCTAAATAAGAGTTGCTGCGTGCAAAGACATATATCAGGATCTGGCTATAAAGCCTGCCCTTTCTGGTGGGGAGTAGTGGGAGCAGTTGACTCCTGTCTGCTCTAAATCATTCAGTTCCCGCCTCTGCCAGTCTAGCGTGCACACTCCCACCCTCATAAATGTCACCTGTTAATCTGGCTTCAAGTGCTACTCAGTGCATTGACCCAGTAACATTGGTATAACATGTTCTACTGAAGACACAGAGTCAGTACTACATTATATACTTATATATTCACACACAGTGCTAATTGTCGTGCAAGTGATAAAATACAAAGATCAGACCTCTGGTTTTCTCTTAGCATTACTGTTGCTGGAGACTCTTACTATGTTGCCACATTAGTAAGCGATAGATTGAGTTACTATTTGCCTTATCAAAGTGCAACGGTAATGATCAAGCATTGCAGAAAGTAATGTCTGATTTAGACTTCTGTGGTGTATCTGTGCTGACACAGTTACCAGCATTTGTGCATTTGCGTGTTCTTTTATTTGTTAATTAGCTTGTGGTAATGTCCCAGTGTTTTATACACGGTGCTAGCCATGACACGTTTTGCTGGGACACGTTTTGCAAATAAAATGCTGGGAATTTTTTCCCCTTCTGGGTACCTGCCCTTTGTTGTGGTCATTTTTAAATAGGCAAGCATCCTGGTCCCTTAAAATTTTCCACTTCTTCTGTAAATTCCTCCTCATGTCCATTCTGCTAGTTTCTGCAATCTCCTGCCAGGAATTTGCTGACCTATGTGAGTCCTTGTATTGGGCAGATGATCTTGGCTCACTGATCCATCCTAAAACTGTGGCTAAAAAGTAGCTGGAAATGCGCAGAAGGAATCAAACACTACTTAGGTGGCCATAAACAAACATTTAGGGCTGTGTTGATGCCATCGTACAGTTAAATTTCCACAAACGTACATGTCAGGTTACAGCACAGGTTATATGGTAGGGCTTCGAGGTGGTTTGCAGTTATGATGTGTATATTTAAAACAGAAGTATAAATCCTCTGTAAGTGCTCCAAAAAATCTCCTATTAGTATTGGCTGAGAGAGAAAGCCATACCAGCATTCACACCTACAGTCGATTTAGAATGACCAATTATTCTAACATGCATGTATTTGGACAGAGCCAGAGTTTTAAGAAACAGTGAGAACATGAAAACCCCACAAAGAAAGGCCCCAGCCATCCAGTGATTCAACCCCAAGAACCTTTTGACATTAGGCGGTAGTGCAAACTACTGTCAGTTACAAGGAGTCCTTGGGTGGCTACTGCAATTACAGGATGATAACGACACCACCACACGCACATACATACATACACGTTAGAGGTAAATAAACATAGTTATCTTTAAAGGGAAGGAGATGTGTAGGAGATTACAACCACACAACAGTACTGTATGCTGGAAGTTTACTTGTCTGATCATCACCACACATGTATCTCTCTCCTATCCTTGCTCTCTTGTGCTCTCCCTGCAGCCCCAGCACTGTAAAAAGCCAACTGGGAAGAGTCATGGTTCTCGTGATGTCCACTTTAGCATCAAATGTTTCTTGTTTTGTTTCCAGATTTGTTTTATATTAATTTCATACTAATCACAGTCATTCTGCACACAGAGTAAAATTTGCAGGTTGCTGTGATTACACAGACTAATATATACCTTACCCCTCACAAAGACACACGCTTCAGTGGGGTCCAAGCCCACCAACAAAGACTGTTGTATCTCAATTTATTCAAAAGTGATATACTTTTTTTTTTTAATGACGCATACGCCTGCTTGTTTTTGTGCGGATAAGTAGTCAGGTAGTCATGCGTCTTTGTGTGCGTGTATGTTTGTGTGTGTGCGGTGGGGGGGGAACCCCTCAAAAGTGCACGCCGATATCCAAGTCACTGTATATAAATGTGCGCGTGTGGTGTTGTGGCTCCAGGACTGCTGTGAAGCAGCCCTTGTCTCATTAGCATGTCAATTGACTCCATCTGCTTTGCACATGAAAGAGCCAGGATGTGTAGGAGGACAGGAGAAAGAAAGAACGAAGGATGTGGAGGGAGGGCGGGGACAGCTGTGTATTTATCTCCACCTTGTAGGAATTTGTATCATACACTGAGTGCACTTATTAAGGATCACAGTATACTGTGCTGTCTCTCTTTCTCCCTCTCCCTCTTTTTCTCTCTCTGTCGCTCTACCACAGTCACACACAGACCTATAAAAGCAGAACACTTCTGGTTCTGATGTTCTGCTTTTTGCCGGCACAGGTTCCTGTCCTGGGGGACCAGAAAACAGAATTTGCACTGCTGTTGATAACAGAACAGTATGTGTGCTCATGTTCACCTTATGCTCCCTGTTTGCTAAAGTGCAAAATACGGTGCCAACACCTCTCTTTTATGCTCTCTGTGCGTCTTCACAGCAATGACGATTCCCATAGTCTGGTTTAAGACAACAAACCACATCCAGCTGTTGCGAAGTAAACACAGACAAACAAACAAACACATAGAGAAATGTACAGACAACACACAGGCTGTTGCTACTGTTGCTAAGATGAGGGGGGGAGGGTGATAAAATGAGAGAGGGAGAGGGTAAGAGACACACAAAGAGGCCTGAGGGGAGGGCAAACAGCAGGTCTGTTTTTGCCCAGCAAGCAGATCACACACCCCATAACTGCTCTCTCACCATCTGCACCTGTTGCAGATAGCGCCTGGATGCTCCCAGCCTATTTAACCAGCCTTTATTCACAGTTAGTTCATTTACAAGCACCTAAGTAGCTTGGTTGTCTGTTTTTTAGCAGTATAATGGAATTTCTTTAAATGCTTACACACTAGCAATAACAGTTGGCTTTGCTGTAAGGCATCTGTAACTGGCCATCACCTGTGTTGGCCTGTTCCACTGGCACATATCAGCCCTGGGTTGTGGTCTTTTAAAAAAAATAATTCAGCATGAATCTATTTAAACTTTTGCTGAATAAAAAGATAAAACATGTGGCTGCTCTCCCACATTAAAGCCCACCGTTTCACTGTACTTCAAGTCCAAATGTTCTCACAAAAGGGGCAGAACAAATTCATTCAATTTATGGTCATGTTAAGATGATAATAGGCTTTGTGGGTGATGCGTGTGGAGTTTGCCAGCAACGCATGAAGCTGACAATACATAGAACAACTGTGGTATTATGTTCCAAAATGAACATGTCAATATATGATTAGGAGCAGAAAACATATTCAGCCTGAATTCTTTGTAACAGATTTTGATGCCTGTCTTTGAGGAGCTTGCACAAGTTTTTACATTTTGGTCTTTGGGTTACTGATGCACCTGTACTTGCCACTGCCATTGCACATGGTGCCTTAGTCAGTATCTCCTGTAAAAATATCTATATGGTAATTTTTTATACTTTTAGTACCATAGAAACAAAGAAAAAATATTTTATTTTCTACGGTGGCCCCTAGAGACAAAGCACGTATAAACTCCAAAACACGTACAAACTCCAAAACACTTGCAAAATCCAAAACACTTGCAAACTAAAAAACACATGCTAACTCCAAAACATGTACAAACTCCAAAACACTTCAAGTTGCAGTTATTTATATGTCTTATCACCTTAAATCTTCACTCAAAGACAAGTATCTTTGACAGTGCATATATAGGTGTATCATATATATATATGTTGTTCCTTCAGTATGTTGGCATTACTAAATTTGGCTCATTGCTTACATATATTTATAAAAAGAAAATGTACAAGCTGTGATAACGGTTTCTGATAAAATGAAGAGTAGACTGATATATGAAATATTCCTTTATTGGGTGAGAAAATCAGACCATGTCATAACTGCTTTAAGTCATACAGAATAGATATCAGAGCTTTAAACAGGCTGACTTCTGCTAAATGGGTCAAACTGGGCAGAAAGTATACAAATGCATAACATCCTTATAGAATATGATGTAACACTATAGATCAACTTACCTCAGAATATATAAAGCTTATAAACAATTACAGCAATATGATGCAACAAACACAGCAGTGCTACTAATCCAAAATACTCAAAGCTTCATAGAAATGAAACAAACATTAATTTTTAGCTCCATTCTGCTGCTGATACATACTTTAGGTTTCTGAATATTACACTTGTTGCTGCCTTTCATAGTGTGTAACTTGAAGGCCCTGAGTACTTTCTCCCACACTGAAAACACTGGAATGATAAAATTATTTGAACATTACCTAATAAGACTGATTCAGGACAGACAATTAGTTATTTTCAACTTTTCTAGCAGTCCTTCACAAACAGGGAACAGTCTGTCTATTCTCTCCATCTGTCAGCTGCTGCTGGCTCTTCCTCCTCCTCTTCCTCACACACTGTTGAGTTTGTCCCGGTGGATCATCAGGGGTGCAAAGCCTCACAGATGATGTGCAGCAGTGTGTCCCTCAGTCTGTCCTCACTCTGGACACTTGCAGTTGTCACACATGGAAATCAAATGTGTGATAAGCTGAAGGATTCAAACACAAGTGTGACTTATAACCACATGTTCATACTTTTATTACACAATCAGAGAGAAAGAAACAGAGAGCGAGTGCAGGACAGACAGACAGGTGAAAGTCTCAGGTGTATACACTGCTACAAAACAGCACAAAAGAAGGAGGATTTAGTGTTTGTGTTATTACGAAACAAGAAGAGTTCCCAGATGGTACAGTGGACACATGTGTGACTCCTGTGATTAAAGCATCTTTCTTTCAGCTTAACGAGTGAACCGTCAGCTCGTTCAAACACACGTTAAAGTCCGTTTGGCTCGACACCACCGAACAGAGGCAGCAATATAACATAGCTAACATTAACATTGCAGTGAATCCTGCTTGTGCCGTGATATTCAGGACTGCAAACCGAGCAGCATCACTGACTTTCAGCTTGTTGTGTTTGTGGATATATGACTGACTTTAATTATCCACAAAATCATCACAATCTCTGTAAGATTAAGGTCGACTATATATATATTTTTTAAAGTAAAGGCTTTAAAACCAAGTTAATTCTGAAAGTACAGACATCGCTAATGTCACATAACTTTCCCGACATGTGGCCAACAATAATGGTTTAATGTTCTTCATTAAAAAATTATTTGCGCATAAATAAGTGACATAATATTCAGTACTTACTTCTGAAAGTTTACTCTTCCTCCGCTCCGCTTCCACCGTTTTTTTTTCGGCAAAATTATCCACACCACCACCGCACTATGAAGTCTGGGATATGTTGGGCCATGAAGGCTACACCGACCCATCCTTAAAATTCAGGGAAATTAAGGACGCATTTGAGGGCCGCATGTAGAGCAGCCTTTGAATTGGGACAGCCTTCTCTTGTCGCTGTGACGTAATCGGCCTTAAAATGCGGCCTTTAAGGCTGCAAACCCCAAATCCGGTCATTGGTACTTCCTGGCTTGTGTAGTTACTAGGTAACAAAAGCTCAACACTGCCCCTAGCGTCCTGGAGCACTTCCGTTGTGTTTTGGAATTTGCATGTGTTTTGGAGTTTGCAAGTGTTTTTGAGTTTGCAAGTGTTTTGGATTTTGCAAGTGTTTTGGAGTTTGTACGTGTTTTGGAGTTTGCATGTGTTTTTTTAGTTTGCAAGTGTTTTGGAGTTTGCATGTGTTTTGGAGTTTGCATGTGTTTTTTAGTTTGTACGTGTTTTGGAGTTTGCATGTGTTTTGGAATTTGCATGTGTTTTGGAGTTTGCAAGTGTTTTGGAGTTTGTATGTGCTTTGTCTCTAGGGGCCACCGTAATTTTCAGACTTTTGGCAATGTTCTACAGCAGCGGTCCCCAACCCCCGGGCCTCGGACCGGTACCGGTCCGTGAGTCGTTTGGTACCGGGCTGCGAGAGTTGAGGCTCAGGTGTGAAATGTATAGTTTTCAGGGTTTTTATCGGTTTTCAGCATTATTTTGTTATCGTTTTTATCGTTTACTCGGTTTTCCTGGGTCTTTTCATGTGTGCTATGAATAAATTTTCTTTTTTTCGGTACCGGTACTAGTTTTATTTTGTTGTATTTATCCACGACACCTTAAAGGCCGGTCCGTGACAATATTGTTGGGCATAAACCGGTCCGTGGCGCAAAAAAGGTTGGGGACCGCTGTTCTACAGGGTGGGCCATTTATATGGATACACCGTAATAACATGGGAATGGTTGGTGATATTAAAGTCCTGTTTGTGGCACATTAGTATATGTGAGGGGGCAAACTTCTCAAGATGGGTGGTGACCATGGTGGCCATTTAGAAGTCGGGCATCCTGGATACAACTTTTGACTTTTTCAATAGGAAGAGGGCCATATGACACATCAAACTTATTGGTAATGTCACAAGAAAAACAATGGTGTGCTTGGTTTCAACGTAACTTTATTCTTTCATGTTATTTACAAGTTTCTGACGACTTATAAAATGTGTTCAATGTGCTGCCAGTTGTGTTGGATTGTCAATGCAACCCTCTTCTCCCACTCTTCACACACTGATAGCAACACCGCAGGAGAAATGCCAGCACAGGCATCCAGTATCCGTAGTTTCAGGTGCTGCACATCTCGTATCTTCACACCATAGACAATTGCCTTCAGATGACCCCAAAGATAAAAGTCTAAGGGGGTCAGATCGGGAGACCTTGGGGGCCATTCAACTGGCCCACAACGACCAATCCACTTTCCAGGAAACTGTTCATCTAGGAATGCTCGGACCTGGCACCCATAATGTGGTGGTGCACCATCTTGCTGGAAAAACTCAGGGAACGTGCCAGCTTCAGTGTATAAAGAGGGAAACACATTATCATGTAGCAATTTCAAATATCCAGTGGCCTTGAGGTTTCCATTGATGAAGAATTGACCCACTATCGTTGTACCTCCATATACCACACCGAACCATCACTTTTGTTGTTTCAACAGTCTTGGAGGGATCCATCCAGTGTGGGTTAGTGTCAGACCAATAGCGGTGGTTTTGTTTGTTAACTTCACCATTCACATAAAAGTTTGCCTCATCACTGAACAAAATCTTCTGCGTGCACTGAAGGTCCTGTTCAAATTTTTGTTTTGCCCATTCTGCAAATTCTGTGCGCCGATCTGGGTCATCCTCGTTGAGATGCTGCAGTAGCTGGAGTTTGTAAGGGTGCCATTTGTGAGTAGCTAATATCCACCGAAGGGAAGTTCGACTAATGCCACTCTCCAGTGACATGCGGCGAGTGCTACGATGTGGGCTCTTGCTGAATGAAGCTAGGACAGCCACTGATGTTTCTTCATTAGTGACAGTTTTCTTACATCCACGTTTTGGCAAATCCAACACTGAACCAGTTTCACGAAACTTATCAAGCAGTTTGCTAACTGTAGCATGGGAGATGGGTGGTCTCGTAAGGTGTCTTGCATTGAAATCTGCTGCAATGACCCGGTTACTGCGTTCACCAGATATCAACACAATTTTGAACTGCTCCTCATGTGTTAACCTCTTCGACATGTCAATGGCTGTGAAGAAAGAGAAACTTGTAAATAACTCATGAAAGAATAAAGTTACGTTAAAATCAAGCACACCATTGTTTTTCTTGTGACATTACCAATAAGTTTAATGTGTCACATGGCCCTCTTCCTATTGAAAAAACAAAAGTTGTATCCAAGATGCCCGACTTCTGAATGGCCACCATGGTCACCACTGATCTTCAGGAGTTTGCCCCCTCACATATACTAATGTGCCACAAACAGGACTTTAATATCACCAACCATTCCCATGTTATTACGGTGTGTCCATATAAATGGCCCACCATGTACATTCTTCAGCTTCTTGTCTTAACCTTGTTCCTTGCAAGCAATCGTCATCACCCAAGTGCAATTCTATGCAAAGTAAATTCCTAAGTGGCTACCTCTCTTCAGCCTCCCTGCTCCTCTGTGATTAATCTTTTCAGTTTGGAGGTGTCTGATGTCCCAGGGATATTCTGCCATTGAGGAACTGTGGCCCACTAGCCTTAACACATTGGGGACCTGTGGCGGATACATTATGAGCTTTCGTATCCTGTCCACACGGATTCCCAGCAGTCTACAGAGAGCTGCTGGATCTAGCATTCTTTGGGACAGGGGCAAGCTAGAGGGTAAAATAGGCAATTAGAGAGAGTTAAGGGCAGAGCAGTAGGAAGAAAAGGGAAGAAGGGTGGGACAACTAGGATATGAGATGCAGGGATTTACTCCCTAATCACAAATGAGGGGATGGATAAAGTGAGGGCATGTGACAGGATGCACCAGAGGAAGATATGGACAAAGACGCGCCAACATCAAAGACTGCATCTTACTACCTCCATTACTTCACTCTATATTGCTTCTGCTCTTGTGTTGGTGACTCTCATTCTCAATGCAGACAGCAGCAAAAAGAATATGGCTCATTTACACATAAAGCTGGGCACATCATCTTAGGATGCTTATTTTTTATTCTTCTCCTTTTATTTTATTTATATACTAAAGTCCAGTTCTGCCTTAAAGTAATTATAACAAGGGTTTATTTTCTTGATGTATATTTTAAAATTCCCACTTTTTATTTTGTCTGCTGACTGTTCATAATCAAGGTGTCATACTGGCACTGTACTAAAATGAAAGCACAGCCGCAGCTTGGTTGATAAATTAAAAATGCTAAATAAAAACTTATTTCCTTTTCTGGCAAATGTTAAGACAATGGCAGATATTGTCCAGTACAAAATAATTTGGAGCTCTGTGTTTTTGGGTTCGTAAGTATGATCCTAAACTGTGAATAATGTTGAATAATTCAGAGCTGTTATTAAAGAGATAGATGTGGTTGTAGTGGCTTTTTGACCAGGAGCAAAACGGTGAAAACGCAAAAGAGGCTGCAGGTGCCTTCAGACACTTCAGTCGTGGGTGTACAGCTGATTCTTGGAAGCAATAAAAAAACTCCACAGATGTAAGCACAGTGTAGAGATCAAACACTTAATGTTTCGCTCTATGTGTGCATCTGTGTCTGTGTATGTCAGTGTGGGGGTTAATATGTGTGGGTGTAGTTTCAAAAAGATCGTCTTGATGAAACTCATTGAGTCAAAATTAGAAGCATATGAATGCATCTTTGCTTCTGAGTACTAATGTGGATCACCACTTCGATGAAAGGATGAAACACTGGAGGGTGAATCACTGGCATCAGTCGTGTAACATTGGGACCACTCACCTTTTACTCACAGTGTGTTTATATTGTCAGCCTTAGCCTCATCTCATTGTTATGTAAAATAAAATGTACTGACATGAGGGTGTGTGTCGACTCTGATCAGCCAGTCTGTAGTACGACTGTGTGCTTGTCTATATTCAGTCATACAGTAAGATTAACCATACATTCCTGTTAACCCTCAAATCCGAATCCAAGTGCAGAAAGCTGCTTCCTGGACTGGGCTGTGGCTCTGCCTGGAAAGCCACTGTCTTCCCCTAAGTGGGAGTTTTGATTGGACCAACAGACTCATGCATGCCGGTCTGAGTTGGCGGGAGGCAGCTGCCGGTCCCTGTGTTTTTCCTGGTCTGTTTGGTATGGTTTGAACTTGGTTTTTGTCTGTACTAGCCAGTTGTGACCACATCAGTGGTGCTTACAGGTTTTACTGAGGAAATGAACAGATACATCTGACTCAGCAGCACTTAGTTCTGGTTATGATCTTCATATAACACACACACACACACACACACACACACACACACACACACACACACACACACACACACACACACTATTCTGTCTTGATTACATAGTGTACTATAGAGGTTTACTCATACGAACACACTCAGCACAACTCGTCACAACTCTTTTTCCGTTTTTCTCTTGTCTTTGGAATTGCTCATTCTCCAGAAAGGCCACAGTTCCCCATGCCAGTGGAGTTAATTCTCAGGCACCATGACTGAGTCATGTGTTATGCTACTCAGCAATACATTTCACTCACACAGGTGTAGGATCTGCTGACCGGGCTGTGGGCCTTGTCCCAGTGGATCCGCAGGCAATGATCTAATGGTCATCTGATGCCCTCAGCTCCATCGCCATGACTGTTCTCTCTCACCTTTCTGAGTTTCTCTACAAGTCAAACTGCTAACTCGCTTTCTTTCTCGTTCTCTGAGCTTTGTTGTCTGGTTGAATGTGACCAGAATAGTCATGGTGATGTCATCGGTGTGAGTCAATAGGTGCTACAGCGTCCAGCTGAGTTGGCGTTCTCTGCAGGCTGGGAAGTTGTTCCATGTGATCACGGCTTAAAGCAATCACATCTGGGTTTCACTTAGCAGGGGCTTGGCCATAGCCAGCACATTTTTTGTTACTTTCACTGTGATTATGGTAAGACCTTGTGATATTAATTTAAAAAATGCATATCTAGATATTTTGAAACGAGACTGAGTTTAACACAGTGTGATTTATATTGATGTAATTTTTTTGTTGCATTACCGATATTGTATATTCAGTTTATCCAGTGCTTGCAGATTTCCCCTCACACACAATCCCAGCCTTGCTCCTACAAGTGAAAGACAGTCGGACTGTGAACATTCAGTTGACAAAGTTAGGAGAACTGTTAAAACAATACACTAATAAAGAGTTTGCTCATTTTTAAAACAGCCAGAATCTGTTGAGGGAAATAGTGATTTTTAAAAAACCTTGCAAAAAATGGGAGTTGCTGGTCTGCTTTTTAGAATATTTTTAACACACAATAACGATTCCATTGAGGCAACAGCAGACAAATAGCTTCCTTGATTGTATGTGGTACAATGACTGTCTTTGGCAGTGGAATCTGGGAGACCGGGTGGAAACACTGAACACTTTTACATAATTTCCTCAGGGATTAATAAAGTATTCTGATTCTGGTGATTCTGATTCTGAGACAGTAATTCACTGTCCTTGGAAAGAATGCAGGTAGAGTGCAGAGAGAAGGTAAAGTGGAAGAATTATAGAGCACACTTAAACTGATTTCTTGTAGGTATTTGTCTGTTGTGGTTGCTGACTGTGTCTACAACAGGACATGGCTCTAGCTTCTGTGCCAGTCAGTGCTCCTTTCTGCGTAGGATTATTCCTACTGCCATTCACTGTCGCTAACACACGACTCTGGTTTATAACCTCATTCAACCTAGAAAGAAACTAAACTACACTACATAGACAAAGGTACTAGGCTACCTTACACCTGCAGGAGCTGGTTAGCTGTAGAAACCCATGCCATCCAGCTCCTGGCACACAGTGCTGATGTTAAAGCCAGTTGAAGTTTGGAACTCTGCACTTATAACGCAAAGTGTTGGTGACTTTGTGCCTCACCACCTACTAATCCTGCTCCATAACATCATGGTTGAGTCACTTTGTTCCTAAACACTTCCACTTTTCAATAATACCACTTACAGTTGACTGGAATAGCTAGAAGGGAATAAATTTAACAGATTGATTGCATCCTATTACAGTACCGAGTTTGAATGCAGAGAGGTCTTCTCTGCATTCTTTCACAAATGTTTGTAAAGACAGACCACATGGGTAGGTGCTTGATTTTAGGCACCAATGGCAATAGGAATTTAAACACCTGAAATTCAAAAATGAAGAAGTGTGGCCCAATTTGTCGATATAGTTTATGTCTAAATGGTTTTACTATATCCTGAAAATTTCCACAGCACCTGTCTGAGGAATAAACTACTTTTATATATGACCTATGAAATTTGTTTTGGCATTTTATTGATCCATGCTAAGCATTACATTCACAAAATTGCCTAATACATGTCATATGTTGCTTTCGTAGAAAAATACAGAGATATTTACTGTGTATCGCTAGTCAGCCTAAACATAGTGAGGCATGATTTGGTCCACCCAGTCCCAGTTTGGGGTCTTTCCGAGTCCACATTCCAGTAAAGGAGTGCAAGGATTGTGGTAGCTATGTTGTAATTCTCTGCAGATAATGTGCGTGTACATGTTTGTGTTTAAGAGAGAGAAAAAGAAGCAGTTGGGAAAGGTGGAGAAACTAGGAGGGAGGTGTGTGTGTGTGTGTGTGTGTGTGTGTGTGTGTGTGTGTGTGTGTGTGTGTGTGTGTGTGTGTGTGTGTGTGTTGACGGGGGTCTTTTCACTTACCACTGAATGTGGGCAAAACATGTTACACCACTTGAAATTTCCCCTCTGCTGTGGCATTTTCCATAAACAAACTTTATTTTTCAGCGCCCAGACAAAACATCCAGCGCAGCTGAGAGCACATTCATATAGCTCCAGGCCATGCTAGAGACGTGTGGGCAGGAAATATTATTTGTTACATTGCGTTACACTGTAAATTGTATGTAATGCACTTTGCAAAGTAGTGGTAAGGACAAGCAAGTGTATTTTTAGGTTTATAGTCAGGGATGAAACATAATGACTGTAAAAGTTGATTTACTTGCATGTTACGTTGTTGTCTTGTTATGAGCCTCCAATGACACAGTGACCCTGAAGTGATTCAGAGGACAGATGATTAAATTGTAACATCTGTTTTGCACAGTTTATCGCACAGTTTCAGGAGAAATGTGTCTGCTCGTTTGTAAGTGTTTTTCCTGAAGGTTTTCTCATCTCAGCGGCAGTATTCTCTGTACACTATTGTGCTGAGTCTGATTCTTCCTTATGTGTGACATCAGGCTTTTGAAATTAATCTTAGGCTGACAGCAAGTGCAGAGTCATGTTTTTCACATATGGAGTAAGAGAAGTAAGTGTGAGAAATTGCATCCTCTTTAGGGACGCAGTTTATGTGTTTACTTTGCACTCATTTGGCAAACTCCTTTCTCTCCCAGACTGATACACATCTTCGCCTCCACGTCTAACTTGAACTAATTTGTTCCCCTTCTGTCTTTCAGACCCCCTCAGAAGTGTTTCTCATTATGTTCATCATCTGACCATATGGTTTCACACTATTTGTGTGTCTGTGTGTGTGAAAAATCCACAAGAGTGCAATAAGATCCACACATACACACACTCATGGTTACTTCACTTATTGAACCACACACTCTGCACTTGAGCCATTTGATTCTCAGAGATCACAGACTTCACTCTTTTTGCTGTGGTCTTTTTATTGGCCTTCTGGTGCATGTCCATAATATACACAAACACGTATAACCATGTGTACATGTGTGCGAGTGTTTATGCTTCTGCTATGTGGGTTTCGCCTCATAATGCTGGGTTTTTCAGATGCTACACATCATTCCTGAACACACAAACAGGCAAGCGCACACAGGAGCTGTGGTTTGACCTGACGTCGGCAGATGAATACAACTGAGACCTTTTGTTTTGGGTCAGACTAAATGTTGTAATATTGTGAAGGAAGAAAGCAATCCAAAAGCTGATATCTGTGCTGCAAAGTGCACTGCTGGTTCAGAAAGTATTTTTTACTGTTCAAGTTTGCAGTCTTTGAAACTGAAACATGCAAATCTCATGAGTAATTAAATTTTAGTAATATTTTCAGTCATGTCAGGGCAAATGACAATGAACATAAAGTACAATAAATAAAAGAATAAAACAGTGTCCCAGTTTCAGTTCATATTAAAGGAGGCTAGAGTCTGAAATTTAATTGCTGTGTAGTAGTATATTCCCATACAACAGTATTATTTGGCCCGCTTATGCTGTGGGCAATATGACATACTTAATCACACTGAGAAAAGTAAAAAAAAAACAAGGGAGGAAGATGTTGTATATATGCTAAAAATGGGTAACTTTATCCCATTGCTAGATGGTTGCTAGGCAGCGTGATTGTGTCATAATATATCAAGCCTAATTAAACTTTTACCCTTATAAATTAAATGTTGTTGACATGAAATCAGAAGGACAAGATGCTTTTATAAGGTCTTATAGGTGCATAAACTTTAATTATTTTAGTCCATTGCCAGATGGTTTCTACATGATGATGTCATAATAACTGATATAGATACGAAACTTCAAGGGACTGAGATGTGCCTGTGTTCCACAGACAGAGGTTTTGTATATTATAGTATATTCATATAATACAGCCCAACTGGTGGCTCCATAGTATTGTGATTTAAATATTTACCTGATAAGTGAAAAGATCACCAGCTTGACTCTGGAAGAAGACATGGGTTTGCACCAAGAAGGGCACCGAATGTAAAACTCTGTCAAAAATCTGTCAAACATACCGAGCTACCCACTGTGTTGAGCCCTTGTAAATAAGGGATAATTTTTGGATTAAAGGAATCTTTTATTGTCTCTTTTAAAAGAATCTTGAAGACTTGTGCTGAGCTGGACATTAAAACCCAACCATTTCAGTGCTCTCTGATGGACCTCCAAAACTCAGTTTCAATCCAGATCAGCACCTCCTTATCTGTTTCTGCTCTTACAATATATCTTTGCCATTACCTGGGACTGTATACTTTCTGTCCAGATGCCACACAGGCACATACACACATAAAGCACATATAACCACATACAGCACAGGAACACAATAACCTCAGGCCGCAGAATATTAGAAAATCACCCAAACCCATCGTCCCCTCAGTCATGGAAAAAGGGGGGAAGATTTCCCAGCTATATTAAAGGAGAGGTAGTAGCCTCTGTCCTAGCTTCCCTTCATCTCTCCCCCGTTTATTCTAATCACACAGCGGCTGTCTGCTCTCCTGCGTTTATTTTGCTCTATTTTTCCATCTCTTTGTTTTGTTTTTCGCCTGACAGTGACTGGGTCTCTTCTGCCCCAGGGGAACAGAGTTATGAGCCTGATGTCCTTTCATAGTCAATTGTATAATGTGGCTTGTGTGTGTTTGTGTGTGAGACGGTGTGAAAGAAACGAGGGGGGATGCTCAAGAGAAAGTGTGCGACAAGAGCCCACGGATAGCTTATATACCAGTGTGGGTGTCTGCTGTTTACAGCTCATGTCCTTCATTGTGGTATGTTGGTTGGGTCCTTCCAGGATGCTGCTATCATGCTGACCTCCCCGCTGTCCTGTCACACACTACTGGAAGTGCTGTAATCATACGTTCAGCACAGTCCTCCTCTACGTGGCCGTTTTCTCCCCACGATCCCTTTGTCCAGTGCCATGCACTGAACATAAGAGTGGTCAATTCATTCTTGTTCTTGCTGTGCTGTCTTAGGTATTGTGCATGTATTTATTTTGAGCGATTGTCAGGTGTCTACCAGTAAGTGTTGTGAACTTTCTTAGATAAAAGTGAGGCGCAAGTGTTGCCTGGGGGCTGAATGTTCTTGGCTGTTTTTGTAAACAAAACCTCCCCACATCTCTGCTTATCAAGGGCAAAGCGAGGCAGGCTGACTGCACATCTTCCCTGGTGTCAGGCCCCCTCACCCGGGCCGGGAAACTCGAGGTGCCCCTTTCACCTGCTCCTGAGCGGGAAGCCCATGGTCTGTGGCTTATGTTTGAGCTTATTGTGCTATATTCAGACAAGCTAATCTCGCTTACTTTCTGGGAGTAGCAAGGACAAGAATTAGCACTACCAGGATGAGTGGACAGAGAGTTATAAAGGGAAATGGTCAGTCATCGTTCTGACATGTGTTTACATTGTGGCCAACTTCATTTTAGTCATAGCTCCCTTAAGAAAAAGGTACTTTCCCATGTCACTGTTTCTTGCATCAGGTACTAAACATCACTGGGTGGCTGATGTGTGGTCCATAAAAATGTTTTAAAGCCTTAAAGGTGGTAACGCCTTTGTGTGTATTGAATGCTGTCAAATGGCTTTTTAGTGTGAATTTTGGTGAGAAGAATTTCTGTTGTGCGTGACCTGCAGTGTTTATTCCTGATGTGAATCAAATTGAGTATTATAAGAGAAACATACACAAATTGAGGAAATTCTTTATATTAAATAAAAGGAAATTTTATGTGATCCTTTTAATTCATATGTATTTATTAAGTGGAGATATTTTACCACTTGTAATAGGGATTTGATTTTTGATTTCACTCTTATTCACTCAGAATAAGAGTGAAATCACCCCAAAATATAGGAAAAGGTCAGATGTAATCTCGACTTTTTCGAATAATGTTTTTAGGGTGGGCATTTATTAAGAAAGGTCCCAGTGTTTCACACACAGATGTATCAGTCTGTGATCACACCTGCTAAATCCCACCCACCTTTAACAGAGTCTTATTAGTGCTCCAGTTCAAATGGTAACACAACCCTTTTGATCCAGTAAATTGTTTCGAGGTGGTGTATTTACTGATTATTCACTTGTTGACTCATTAGTTATTTACTACTTTAAAAAAAAACTTCTTTTAGTCTCCGGTGTGCTTTCATTTGAACTTTCTTTCAAAGAAATGATTAAAGACTTAATTTCATGGCCATATGACTTAACTTACTTGCTATTTCACGGTATGATGCTGTGAGCCCCACACAAGGCAAAGAAGCCTGACCGTGGCTGACTACTGCTCTCTTAGGCTGGGCAGGGCACTTCTGGAAAGTCCCTGGCTGATGATGGGGCTGGCAGGCTGGGGGGGTGGGCTGGAGTCCTGGAATTGTGTATGTTTTCCTGGATCAGGAAGGAGGATGTGGTAGACAGAAGACACCCCTCAGCTCACCCTTTAAAAAAATCTCCAATACCCCCTACCACCCACATCTACACACTACCTCACCCGACAGCCAGTCTTAAGAGGTACAGAGAGCAGGAAAATTACCCTTCCAGTAAAAGCCAGGGCAACAGATGAGGGGAAGCAGGATGAAAATGATGGAAGGAAAGTGTTCAGAGGATTGGGAAAGTGAGGTTTGTGGGGCACATAAAAGGCTAAAAAGCCCCCAATAGGAATTGTAACTGAAGCAGACAGAAAGAGGGTTGATTTCCAGTTAGTTTGTATTTGCTAAAAACACGTCACAGCGCAATAAATTACCACTGGCTGTTAAGGTGAATGAATTAAAGGTAGACTGGGTTGTGTGGCAAACAAAATGCGTTCCCTTGTGAAGGATTATGTGTCTTATCTGTAAGGTTATGTGTTATGTGTTGACAAAAAAATGGGAACTAACAGTAGTCCATCTGGGCCGCCCTGCCTCTTAACCCAATGTCTGGTTGCCATTTATCTTACAGGCACGAAAACCTACACACACACATCCACACGCAAACTCCACCACCACCGCACACGAGAGAATACAGCTGTCATATAACCACATCACACACACTCACACACATAAGTATGGTCCACATTAGCCCACTCTCTGAACACACTCAAAGATATTTATAACCTAATAGATATTTTTCTCACGAGATGGCAGATTACAGTAAATCTGTGTGAATCTGGTTTTTTTTGCTGTTCCGGTTATATACTGTAATTATGAGTGACTCAGATTGTGCGTGCCAAAATCTGTCCTGTTTTGTTTGTTTTTCATTTATATATATTTTTTCCATCGTGTGCACATGTGATCTGTCAGTCATACTCCACGGGTCTGCATTATGTATGTAGAGCTGAAGAGCTCAGCTCAGCTGTATGGCCCACTCAGGTTTCACCTTGGCACCAATGCTCTCACCCTGGCAGCAGATTCCACACACTCCGCCATGCCAACTTTCTACTGCTTTCCACACCACCTGTAACATATGCTCACTTCTAACGAGGGTAACTACTGTTTCCAAGACTGCATGAGCCACAACATATCATATATCCTTCTGCTGCAGAGGAATAACAGAATATTCCACATCCATATTGCTCGCAGTATTTCTGTATGTATAAGAGAACTTGCAATTTAATGCATACGTTGCAGTAAAGTTTGGCTCATAAGGTTATTGTTGTGCTTCCAAGCATAATTGTCTGGGATTCGAAAGTGCTGTTGTTAACTAATTTTATTATTTTTTTGCAGTTATTAAAAAAAACCCCAAAAACTTAATTGCCAATAGTGTATCTGAAAACCTTGATGCATTGTCTTTAAATACTTGTTGGAGTAGAAAAGGTGTCCAGTTGAAAACACCAAAAATCTCAAAATTGGAAAATTGTGTTTTATTTGCCTTAAAAGGGAACTGATTTTATAACTACTGTAAATGTCTGTTTACATATTTTGGGCAGTGCAATGCATATATGAAAACCGAGCTGACTAAAGCTCTTGGATACTCTTGCATGAGCTGTGTAAATGACTAAGTAAAGCTCCTTGAAACACTGTTAGTCATGATTACCTTTCAATAATATACCTGTAATGGAAAAATATGGGTGGGGGGTCTTTAAAAAAAAATCTATCATGAAAAAGGAATTAAGAAGCAAAAAGAAGAGGTAAATTATATACTTTGACCCTTTCTCATTAATTTTCTATCATTAGAAGTCCAACAGTGTAACAGAAAAGCTAATTGGTGGATTCATTGATTGGATAATTAGAAGATTTATCTGTTCTTTTACTTTCTGCATGTACTTTTATTTATTTAGTTTAAGTTGAGATCAATGATTTAATTCAGACTGAGGGACAAACAGATGGAGGCCCAGTGGTGAAGGCGACACTAGATTCTCCTTATGTGGGCACTAACCTTGGCCCTCTCTCTGCCAGTTTCCTGCCCACTTTGTCAAGCCCATGGGGGCACTGCGGCATCCAACAGGCTGGCAGCTGTTTTTAGGAGTCAACCCCTTCTTGACCCGGCCTCCTTTCACCTCACTCCTGAGGGAGCAGTACAGGGATCAGACTCCCATGTTGAACCGCTTTTCAATGATAACACTAATGTGCCCAACTTCCTGGCCTTCAGGATACGTTCAGCAGTGGTGCAGCGAAGGACATGCTCTCACTTCACAGAGAAACACTGCGGTGTTCAAAGTAAAGGGCATGGCGGACAAAGTGTGCGTGTGTAAGTTTTCTGTGTGTGCGTGAGTACACACAGAAAACATCTATAAATGAGAATAAGACAGCAGAAGTATCTTTAGGCCTTTTCTGCCATGTCAGTACCCTTGTTCTGCTCTGTGGTCCTGCTCTGACCTCCTGTCACGAATCTCTCGCTACATAGCACTCAGAATAAATAACACTCACGACCAAGTGTAAGGAACTCAGCGCTTTACCCAAACTGTGGCCTCACTCAACCAGCTGTGGGAGGCCAGGGCATCGGGGTGTGCTGCGGTGAGTGTTTGCATGTGTGGTTGCTAGTTTGGGAGGGCTGCTTGTATGTGTGGGTGTGTGAAAGCAGTCTTTCTTCATGTATGTTTTTGGTGTGTATATGTTGAGTTTAATACTGAGAACTGGAGAGACTGAATAACCCTGGTGATATTTGTATGTTTTGCTATGATCAAGTTGCTGGTGTGAAAATCATTGACTTTTAAGTCTTATGAATATTTTAGCCGATCTCACCTCTTACAGTACATTCTAAGTAGTACACTTAAAATAAGCTGGTACTGATTTTTGAAACTAAACTTGTGTTGTAGCCACAATATGTAAATTAATGCAGTGTCAACTTATTCAGATGGATTACCATGGAAACACATTTACGGTCCTCAGAAGATAGCATTTATAACACCACTTCTTGAGACATATTACTTTTCCGCTGGCTTTAATTATGCTTTGTTTTTACTTCTGCTGCTGTGCATTCATAAAATTGTGTGTAAACTGTTTACAAATGACAGTTCCAACCATGCATTTAAGATTGCCAATGATATGTTGAATTTAGTTGCCGTAGTCCAAACAGTGTCCACAGTTTTTATTACTGGAACATCTGGCAATTTATTTGCACAGAGCAGCAGGCTCAGACGTTTGCTATTGACACACCAGAAGAAAAATACTGGGGTAATACTTCAAACCAAAAGAAACTGAAGAAACCCAAAGTAAGTGTACCTGCTCTTCAAGCAGTTAAATAGTTGTTGACTGATGCTGATACCAGCCCATTATTTCTAGAGAAATGAGAAACACTGGGTTGGTATGTGCAGTATATCTAGACAAAAAGCTGACACTGTGTATGGATTACATTTAACCAGCTAGCTGAAAATTGATTGATCAAGTCACAGAGGCCTCCTGGTAACCTCCTGTCACTAGGGAAAAAAGTGTGTTCGTTGAGTGGTTGGCAAGTAGTTGCTGGATGTTGTTTGTAGTTTCTAAGCATACGTGGTCACAAAGAGGTATATGATGCTACATATACCACATTGCATTTGCTTTGGTCCTCTACAATCATCCATAGTTTGTATGAAAGATACCTAGACATCTGCTGGCATTCACCACCTGCTTGCTAAGTGTTGAGAGTGGTACTGTGTGGCACAAACCAGAAATGGAGACTGCTCACTTTCAAAATAAGGCTTGCTCCCTTTGAAATGTATTTCTTGTACTGGAACAACTTTTACTTTGAAGGTAAACGTTCTCTGTTTCCAGTTTATGTTGCATTTTCGGAGGTTTCAGTACAGCTCTGTTTGTTTTTGAAGACAAGTCTACATTTTCCATTCAAACTATGGGCGACCCCAGCAATCCTGCTAACAATCGTACTAGCAACCAAAAATGATCACAAGGAGTCTTTTTGGTGAATTACTCTCTTTGTGACTGTTTTCACTCAGTGATAGCCACTTCCAGCAGCCACTCGCCAACTGGTCAGGGAGTACACATTTTTCCCTAGAGACTAGAGGTTGCCAGGGAGTCACTGACTACTCTCTAAGCCTGTGTCTGTGAATCACTGCAGCTACTGACAGATACTGGAGCTTCAAATGTCATCATTAAACTATTTTTAGACCAAACATGTTTAAATATGCCAATTCTGATTAAACAGGCCAATTCATCGTTCAACAGGAAAGTTGGCAAAACACTCTAACAAGCTAGCTTACTTGTTCAAGATGAGGTAGCTTGTTTCGCAGTTGAACTGTGCGATTCAAATTAAAAAAGTTTACACCTGACTTTTTGGCCATCTGTCGAACAACACGGAGCCTTCTTTGACACGGTGTCAGTTAGTTTGGAGTCGATACTCAGTAAATGTTGTAAATGTAAACACTAATTAAACTAGCAATCACATTTTGGGTTTGGGCAAATTTACAGTCAAAGCGGGGTAGACCCGTCTTCCTAATAAAGCTGTTTCAGGACATTGCTTTATGAAAGTAACACAGGTAACTGTTTGTTTAATAAGAATTTGATCTGACAAAAGAAAATTGACTAGTTGACCCTGAGATTGCAACCCCTGAAAATATTGCAACCCTTATTATCTGATAACCTGAAACTATTATCACCCAGGCACAAATCGGTTTGGTATAGACATTTCCTGTCCACTTTTCTTTTGCTTTAATCAAGTCAAGCAGATGGTTAACTCTGGGCTTTGTTCCTTTGCATACATTTCTTCTCCAGGGTAAACTTCCCACTTCATCCCCAGGCTTGAACAGGGTCTCTCTGGGGATAGTCACAGTACCATCAGGCCTACTTATACCTCTGATTATGCGTTGCTGGGCCAGCCATTCGATTGTGTTAATCTAATGACCAGTGCTGTATACGACTATTAAATGATGTTTTCCCCGAATTACAATAATGCTTATTCTGTGCATGAATGCAATACAAAGTTTATTATGCTTCCTATGGATCAATAAAAACTTAGATTTACAAATACAGATTAGCATAGTGAATAACAATTAAGAGGAAGGGTGGATCGATATCACTCAAAATAAGTTGGATTCAGACGGAGCCTCTGGGGATTTCCAGCCAGCTTAGCCTCTGACTCACTGAAGGGAGCAACAAAAGCCACTAAGGGGATACCAGAGAGGTGTAAAGGATGGGATTGTGAGGAAGAGGATTTAGGAGTTTGAGATTTTTTACAAAGTGGTACAAGGAAGACTTGGAAAAAGGGAGAGCTATGGAGGCATTTGGCGGGAGGTTGATGGTGTGAATAAGGAAATAGATGACAGAGAAAAGCAAGGATATGAAGGATTAGCAAGGATGATAAAAACACACAAGGGAAGTCAGGAGATAGAATTAGAAAGGATAAGACAGACAAGATTTGAAATAAAGAAAAATGGGAGCCTGAGATGATGGAAAGGATTGGACAAGAGAATGAGGAGCAGGCACGGAGAGAGGGTGCTCGGTGGGGAAGTGGGGTGCTAATTCAGAGAATGGATGTGAATAGCAGCCAAGGCATTTTTGTATTAACATAATTAACAGATGGTGTTAGTGATTAGGTTACATGCGATTCAGGAAGCCAGGGTTGTTAGCTGAGTGTTAAGGCTGCACATTCTGTGAGCCATGAAAAAGATCGGAAAAGAACAATATCAGTGGAGGGAATTAAATCAACAACACCTACACGCACTTAAACACACAACTGTGGGGGAAGTGGGGTGTACCCGCACACACAATCACAGACGCATGTGTGCAAACACATAGGCGCCCGCACAAACATGAACACACACTGGATACTCACACTCTTTAAACACGTATAATAAGATCAGTAACACACACTAGTCCAATTGCAGACTTAAAATGCATTGTTTCTGGGTTTTTTTAGTGTACCGGCGAGGGACATAAAGGCATTTTATGAGCCATGGCCCACTTTCAAAGCTTTGTCGGCTATAAACACAGCTTTGATATGAGAATAGTGACATGCTGCTGGGAGAAGACTCTTTGTGACTCAGTAAAATATAAAAATAGTCCTGTTGGCTCACTAATGTGAACATGGTGATGCCTTTTGTTCTGCATGCTATTGTCTGTAAGTATAGGCAGAAATGTCTTTCCGTGTGTGTGTGTGTGTGTGTGTGTGTGTGTGTGTGTGTGTGTGTGTGTGTGTGTGTGTGTGTGTGTGTGAGAGAGAGAGAGAGAGCAAGCGAGAGGGATGGGTGAGAGATTACACCTGGGTTAGTATCAAAGAAGCTCTGCCATATTTATGAATTTGTATGTGTGTATGCTTCATATTATACTTTAGTCTGTTCGACTATAAGTTGCTTATACAGCACAGTTCCCACCAGTTTTGATTTAGTCTTTCACCTGTTTGATATTATTTTGTATTACTCACTTCATGTCTGCTGCCATGTGAACGTGTCTGTCTGTGTTTGTGTCTGTCTGTATCTCTGTCTGTCACATCTGCCAATTGCTTTGTTTTTCCTGTATACTTACAACAGCGAGTTGACTTGTCTGATAAGTCTGTGTTCCATGTGAACAGACAGACAGACTATACAGTGGAAACAGGCATTTTGCCTTTAAGCAATAGGTACTTGTGCACATGTGTCTGTGTGTGTGTGTGTGTGTGTGTGTGTGTGTGTGTGTGTGTGTGTGTGTGTGTGTGTGTGTGTGTGTGCTTGCGTGGTGACTGTGTCTTCAATGCAGTCTGGTTTTAATGACCGTGGGACTTTGTCCAGCATGTAATTCAGGCAGATGGGAATGTGTTTGGATGATTCTGCGTGTGCATCAGTGTGTGTATGTCTATTTATGTGTGCGCATTTGCATTTGGCAGTTTGGTCTGTGTCCAGACAGTCTTAAGAGTGTCGTCGTCCGCTGGGTACTGGCGTGATTGTGACTGGCCCTCTGGTAGTTTTCAAATCAATCACAGGTTTTCAAACTCAGACCAAAACTCCGACTGTGACTACCAGTTTCCTGGAATAATCTTTTCCCCCTAAATAACCTCACATGGTTTCAATGACTTCTGCTTTGTGATCATGCAGGTTGGCGTGTATCGGTATTGGGTGAATCCTTCACCCCGAGGCTGCTTGGACAATATAATATGGGTCTGTGTGTCTTTCATTTTGGCTCCATGTTGTTGTATTTGGTATAAACTGGCAGTTAAGGGAGCTCATTAGTGCTTGATAGACAGATCATAGCTGTAGATTGTTAATCAAACACGCCGCCAACATGGGCACCAGCACCAATCTCTAGTCTCAATCTTAGCTGTTGTTTAAAAAAAACCCAAAAACCCTCAGGCTCACAACAGTCATACAAATTTAATATGGTTATAAGTACTTTAAAGATTAATGGGTTACTTAACTAATTGCTCAATAGCTGGAAATACTTTTTTATATAACATCACAATTTAAAAATGATTTATTTTCTCAGATTGTAGAGAACATTCTAGTGATCTCTAAAGGATGGATGTAGTGAATAGAAGGTTGAATTGTTTTGTTAAAAATGTAAAAAAATGTGTTCACTGATGATGTGACTGCTGATGAAAATAGCAGGATTGTGTATAGTTTGGCTATACTCGCTGCTAAAGAGGTGAAGGTCTGGCAAAAAATCTCAAAGGAAGAAACAAACACTGGGCGACATCCATGATTTCTAGACTTCAGACGGTTCATTGACTGCAAAGTTGTGTTTTTTTAAAAAATCCTAGTCCAAAACATCCTTTTATTTAAAATTATGTTAGTTTGTCTTGAGGGGCTATGTGTAAAAACAGCTTTAATTGTTAATCAGTTAATGCAGATTTTCTGTAAAATTCCTTGAGTTAAAGCTGAAAGTCTGCACTTCAGCCACATCTATTTATTTTACTTTACAAAATTACAAAAATTACAAATATTAGGCCACTTCGATATTTGAAGAAATATAGAAGCCTTCACAGCAGAAGAGGCAAAGCTGAGGATACCGTCTGTGTCTTTTTCGTCAGCATTGCACAGTCTGGCATCTTTAGCTGAAGCCCCCGATAAACGTATCACGGTGTGTTAACTTTTGTGCCTAACTGTCAATGAGAGTGGCTTCACAATGCTTATGTATGTTAATATGCATTACAGATGATGCAGAGCAGGAGAGGACTGATACTTTCTTTTCTCAACTGTGCAAAATTCTCAATGGAAACAACCCCAAATTATACAGCAAGAATTTTAATACAGTATCTTTCTTAAGTGAAAAAAAGAACATGTAGTCTGCAACAGATGGTTTGGTCTCCAAAGATCTGATCTCAGAGTCGTTAGCTAATCTGGGATTTCATGCAAGATAGAAGCAATGGAGATGATGCAAATCCAGACAACTGTAGCAAGTTCTCCAAGATGATTTTAACAACTTGCTTTTCTGGAACTTTGACAAACATATATATATATTTATTTGGGTGAATGCATTCTGTATTTAAGTTTAATTGTATTTAAGTTCAATTGACAGCAGGAAAGTACTTGTGAAATTTATGTGTTTTCATACTTATAAGCCATATACTTAATAAACATGTGTGATTTGCATCTATCTCTGGTGTAAAGCTAGGCATTTTAAAACGGAGGTGGATGGGGATCATAGCCAAGACCCAGTGAATAGTGAAGGTGCGTCTGATGTAGCTTGCTATTTCAACATGTGCTCACATGCTAGATGGTGTCAGAGCTCTCTATATGTCTGTTCTTCCTTTCAGAATTTCATAATTCAGTGATGATAACTGTCTGAAGTTAGTAATATGGTGTTGTTTTGCAGCATTAGAAATCTGTGGTGCTGACTCACATTTCCTCGCAGGATATTGCACATCTTTTTCCAGTTGGTAAGAAGACAATTTATGACCTTTACTTTATTGTTACTCTTATGGTTTACATTTTGGATTTTTTATTTAATCCTACAGATTAATCCCATCATTAGCAATTTGTCACTTAATAAATTATAAGGCCACTGTGTATCATTTTGACCACCATGCTGTATTGTGTGTAAGTGTGTAGATTTTATTTAAACAAATGAATGAAGTTTTAGAGGTGTGAAAATTATTGTATTATAAAATGAAACGTGACAAAACGATCACAACGTTCATATTTATAATATAATCAGTCCTGTAGCTAATCGTTGCTTCAATGGAGTAGTATTGGCTACAGTAAAGACGACCAGACTCAAAAATTCTCATGCAGTTTGAGCCAAGGTCTTTCTCTCACCTCTAGTTTGAATCTACAGTTATTGTTCCTTCAGTCCCATGCCCACTCCACTTCATGCCCCCTTCTGTAGCCTAACTTCAGAGTGGAATCAATGCAGTATTAGAGTAATGGCTTACTGCGACTGTGCTTGGGTCATTTTATGGTGCGGACATGGAAGCAGAGGATCAATCAGAGCCATGATATCTTATTACTAACGTTAATTCACCCAGAGCAGTATGGATCTGTGCATTAGCCCGGCGGTGCCGGGATTTAGAGCAGTGGAACTGAGTGTGGATATGGCCATATGCGTGTTTGTGTTTCTAACACACATAGTGTCTGACTTTTGTTGGTTTTTGTGCATGCTTTGAGGTTTGCTCCATTGCATACACTTGTGTGAATTGATTTTTGTCATTTTACTGCAGATGAATACATTCTGCATGATATTTAAATGAACTGTAATCAGGGGGACTTCACAAAGGAGCAGAATTTAGGATAATAAAATGTCCAGTATTTGCTTCTTCACCCTTAGAAACAGTCAAGGCAAAGCTCCAACAAACAGCTTTACTTACCAAAGCAAAGCTCAGCTGGTCATCCGTCACATGCACCCTGTTGCTCTTGCCACATGGGATTATTTCCTGGTGGAAAATATATCTGAGGAGTGGGACTTGCCCAGGAAGGCTTCCCCCCCAAAAACATGTTTTATTCATCCAGTGTGCCACTTGGAGTGGCTTGTTTTGGTTTTTGTTTAATGTTTCTTCTGAAGACCAACATGTGCGTGTGTGTTTTGTTGCTATTTTGGTGTTTCTGTCTGCATTTCTGTCTCCCTCTCTTTCTCTCTCTCCCTCTTTCCCCTTCTCCCCTCTCTCTTTTCCTCCATAGTGTGTGAATGAGTTTGTGCATGTGTTTGTGTGGGTGTTTCATCCCTGGAGAGATGAAAACCCTAGGACCATATGTTATGCAGCAGTAGGCCACAACAGACAGCACTGTTGCAGAGTTCAATAATAAGGATTGCCCAGTGGCAAAGGGCCAGTTGGAGGTTCAGTTGGACCAGTGGCCTGGTTAGTTAGTTGCCAAATTGGGCCTATGCCTAAAAAGTTTTTGTCTTACTGCTTCTCACTGGCAGTAAGCCTGTATCTTTGTCTATCTCCAGTGCTCTGCTTTGTTATTGGCTCTCTAGGCCCTGTGTAATGCTTTAGCCAATGGAGATGTTTCCTTGAAGAGTGGAAACATGGCCATCCATGATCATACTCTATTCTGCCACTGTGATTTAACTTTCAGAATAATAAATGAAGGTGGTATTTTTTGCAGTTTCAACATACACTATGCAAAAATAGTTTTTCATATGATTGCCAAGCAGCGATTGTAAAAATTTGCGGTGCTAGCTCACTGTCGACCCGCATTTGTAATAACTTGTTCAGTTCCCCATTACAGTGTAGTTGTACTGTGTGACTGCCTTCTTATTGTTGTGTTGTGACTGTCTGTGTTTCAGTCTTGCCTGGTAAAATCCCCCCTTCCATGTTAAGCAGTCATCATCAAATCTAAATCAAGCATCAGGACATGCACTGCCATGTACAAAACAACAGACTAATTGAAATTTAAGAGTAAGTACTGATGTCAGTCCAATAACATTTACTCAATCAAAATCCACACTACGTTATTTGGACTCTAAAGTGAGTCTTAGAACACAAAAGATCCACAGAACCAGCAGTAAATGGAAAACATATTCTCACTAAGTTGCCCTGGCCTGATATAATATGTTCAAACACAGATTCAAGTACAATAAAATCAACTTGACGCCACAGCGGTGTTAGTGAGTTGCAGTAAATATGATTTTAAATCGTGGCTGAAACAGAGGTTTAAATAAGAATCAGAAAGAATACAAGACTGACAAAACTGCATGCCCTGCAGTGATTAGTGGGATAATGCTGTGTGTTATAATAACAAATATACCAGCCATCCACCCATTTTCTACTGCTTTGCCTTATCAGAGTCACAGGTGCCTGGTGTCTTGCAGGCTGCCCCAAGTGGCGGGGTACACCGTGGACAGATTCCCAGCCTGTCACACATCAAAAAAAAGAAGTTAAAACTAGTTTGTAAATGTATTTTTAAAGATGTATTTTTTTGTTTTTTATAAATGATATAATAATCTATATTTACTGAGCATGACTGTAATTCATGATCACAGATTGTGGTTGTTTATACACAGTTTTAGGGAAGTGGATCTGCTGACATGTGCAAATTTAGCTAAATCCACCCTGTTGTGGTTAACGGCTGTGAATGTCGCTGCTGTATATTATCACATGCTAAGTTAATATAAAAAGCAACATGGCACATATCTATCTATCTATCTATCTATCTATCTATCTATCTATCTATCTATCTATCTATCTATCTATCTATCTATCTATCTATCTATCTATCTATCTATCTATCTATCTATCTATCTATCTATCTATCTATCTGTCTATCTATCTGTCTATCTGTCTATCTATAAACACAACCCTGCAATGTTGGCAGGAAAAATAACTGAACTTTACCCAAGCACCTCTGCACAACTCAGCCACACAGATATATGTGTATTCTCTTGTGTAATAAGGACAATCAATACTGTCACTGTAAAAAATCAGAACAAAGAAAGAGACCAAAGTGAAATTGACAGATAGGTGGGGGAGTAACAGGTTTAAAGTTAATTTGTGTTCACTCTCTCCTTTTTCATATTGTCTCTAGAAGAATCTCCTCCCTTCATCTTACCCCCTCTTCTGTTTTTTTCTTTTTCCTACTCTGTCTCTGTCTACACACACACAGACACACACGCACACACACACAGACACACACACACCTACACACACACCTTCCCCGTAGAGGTCATTTTAAAGACAAGGTTCGGGCCAATCAAGCTGAAGTTGTATAGCCCTAGTTGTGGCTGCCTGATTGAGAGTGACATTGACACGATTACGACAGACAAACTAGATTAAGAACGACATGGCACTCCCTGCCTTACTTCGTCTACCCTCTGTCCCTCTCTTTCTATCCTGTTCCCCCTCCTTCATTGCTCTTTGCTCTTGTTGTCTGTAAGTATACGGTTGTATTTCTCACAGAATTTGTCCTCTAATGACTCTCAGCAGCTCATCTTTACTCATTTGTGTGCCTTTCATAACAAAACTTTCATGAGCCCACTTTATGTGTGGGGCCTGCTTCTATTAAACCTCATTATCATCAGTAACTAAAGGCTTATGTTACTCAAAGCCTCCAATTGCTTTATCAGAAAATCATGCCAGTTTCTGCTCTTCTTACCCTGGCTACAGTTGACCCACAGTTACAGGGCTGTTTTATTAAATGCACTACTGCCAGAACCCAGGACCATTAGAAAATGGTTGTCAGTAGGAGCCTTTTGCCAGCCAGCAATCTTCTCAAATTGCCTTACCTCACTTTCTTGGTAGCAGCAGGTCTGGTACTGGACCTACAACTCATACTGACATGGGATGAAATGAATCTACCGCTTGCATTCTCCTTTGTCTGGTGAAATAACAAACCTGGCTTGATGTGATGTGCATGAAATTCATTTCTGTGGGGACAGAGGATCCAAGCTGGCTCTTACTGAAACTAGGAGTTTAACATCATTATCCTTAGTCAGGATTTGATAATAAGGACAGAATATGTGCATTGCTGGGATGCAGAATGTACTGAGAAGACTGCTTCAGCACCTCTGTTTGCAGTTGCCCGTTGATAACATCATTTAATTTCATTAATACATGTTGGAGATGATTTGTTGAAACTGACTATTAACTTTTTACTTCTCAACATCTTATCGGCATAACATGGAGAAAACAAGCGCTTCTCTTAAACTGGAATTATGCTTCTGTGGGAGTAGCGCGCTCGCAGTGAGCTGGCAGTCTGTGGACAGCCGGTTTACCTGCAGAGAGCATCTGTTGTCAAAGGAGGCAGCGTACAAAGTATGTGGTACAACTGATATGTGGGGTACTCTTATTTGTGCTGATTTGTTGTAGGTTCATCAGGGCTAAACTTACAAGGTGGTGAAGTTATACTGAGTGTTAAAACAATGAAAATTGTGAACTGCAGCTACTGCCTCTGGGTTTCATGCTGTAATTTTTGATCTTTGATAGTTTCTTTGTGCTTCTTCCATTCCTGGTAAACTTGAATATTGCTCCCTTCCCTTTTCTGACCTTTCAGCGATTAATCAGCATTCAGTGACGTAGAGCAACACCCGCGTCCGATAACATACATTTGGGATTTTGTAGGTCTGCACGGGAGCAACTTTGCAGTGGGTTTTCTGCACATATAGAAATTTGTGCGCAAACAGAGACCATTGCAAGACCATAAATTGAAAGGCTGATACATGAGGTGACTACTTACTAGCAGTTTTAACTAAAGGTGGGGTTACCTCTCCTTAATATCGTCTTTTTGTCTTGTGTGTAAAATCGTAAGAAAAACAGAAGCTCCTGTGATTTAAAACAGTGTAATTCTTACCTCTTTTGACCTTAGGCCTCAGTCACACACGTCTAGAGACCAGTTATTGACCCCCAGGCAACCTCGGGTTGCTAGGGAAAAATATATATTCTCTGGTTCTTGGAGGTTGCTGGGATGCTGGGTGAAATCATAAAGAGGTTGCAGCATTAAAAACATCCTGATTATTGCTTTGGTTGTTAGCAGATTGACACAGTCGCCCATAGTATGCGTGGAAGACACCGACTAGTTTCAGCTAATAACTGCCAATATCCTCCACCACCACTTGGTGGTAATGTGAGCAATCTTTAGGAAAGTTGTGATTCAATGTTTTTACATGTAATGTTGTGAATATGACTTTTATTAAGTCTATGTGTCCTTTAAGCATGCATGTGTGGCAATGTTTTGAATACATGCATATTATGCTTGTGCTTCTTTTTTGACAATTCCATGTTATGTGTATCTCTTTGTCTCAGTCTGTTTAACTGTGTGTGTGTGCATGTGTGTGTGTGTGTGCGTGTGTGTGTGTGTGCGTGTGTGCGTGCGTGCGTGCGTGCGTGTGTGTGTGTGTGTGTGTGTGTGTGTGTGTGTGTGTGCGTGTGAATCGAGCTATGAGCGTCTAAAGACAATTCCCTCGGTCTGATCTAATAAGTGTTCATCTCATTTCTGAGCTTTCTCCTCACCTCCTCTTTTAAACTTGGTTAGTATCGGTAGCCAGATTAGCTTAATGAAGTCCCAGGGAAGTCACTTTCCCTTTGGATGTCTCTCCACTCCACACTTTGCTTTGTACATCCTGCTTCACATGGTGCTCTGTGGCTGGGAGGGTTAGCGAGTTGGTCAGGGATCCTTTTTCTTAAGCATCAACCTATAAAAATTTCTATTTACACCTTCACTATGTGTGCTGTATAGTATGACTCTGAATGTAACACGGCTCTTTTGAGTGACATTGATCCCTTGGTGATTGACCTCTGATCTCTGACTCTTCTAGATGCCCCTTAGGGGTCTAGCCAGTATGCGCTATCAGCCTCTCCCAATCTAATCACTGTTACACCTAATACCTCTGAGTGCTATTAACTTACCATCAGGTTATGGACTAACTTGTGACAACACACACACACTCACACACTGTTTTGTATTGACGTTAGAGATGGACCAATCCGATATTACGTATCGGTATCGGTCCGATACTGACCTAAATTACTGGATCGGATATCGGAGAAAAATAAAAAATGTAATCCGATCCATTAAATATCACGAAAGCACCTCACAAAACTTGCAACACGTCGTAACTCACCTCAGAACGTTAGCACGTCGGAGCAGTATGCATCACGTGATAGAGCAGCTGTGGCATTCGGGACCTGTAGGTGGTCTGGATAGCATTTGGATCTTCGCTAGCAACCCGGCATTTCATCTCCGACAAAGTTATCCCGAGAGAAGTAAAGCAATTGTGTAAGTCCATCTCTGAATGTTTGTAAAGCATTCCTGCGTTAAGCTTAACAAGCGACTGCCTCTTCTTGCTGCTACTTCAATCATGAAACTGCTTAACGATCAGCTGATCGGCTTTTCTGTCGCGAGTCCGTGTCTCTAGTTTGCTTTTGGCCCACTTTGCACCAGAAAGAGGAAACCAGCGGCTGAACAACAGCAGCACGTTTAAGCTTGATCAGCTGTTGTTAGAATGTATTTAATATTACTTTCTACTCCAGGATCTTTTTCTATGTAGCTGACGGCTGGTAACTGTGCAGGGGCGGATCTAGCAAAGTTTAGCCAGGGGGGCCGATAGGGCATTAACAGGGAAAAGGGGGCACAAAGACATACTTTTCTTTCTTATTCTCATTTAAAATGTCAAGCTTTTAATAAATAATTATCTGACACCCAAAGTTTTAATTTGATGCAAAATGAATAGAAGTCCATTATTGTATATAGTAACTATTAAGTCTAATATATATACCCTAGTAAGCTATAGTACTTTTTCCTTTGGGAAGGTACCATCTGTGCAGTCTGCAATTCTGTTGAAGAAAGATGTTGAATCTATTTAATATTTCTTGAAAAATAATTGATTTCTGTGCATTTTTTTTCACACTGCATCAAATTAAGGTTGATTACGTCGATTAAGCATCATGAGGTGGAGCGTGAGGGGTGGTTCCCTATTTTTTATTTATTTATTTTTGTTGTTGCTGGGAGTTGGAACCCTATTAGTTAGGTTGCTTAATATTTATGCTAAGTACTCTTTAAAATACCAGAATAGGGAGGATGGTGTAGGTTTAAGTTTATTAGATTGATCAGTATTGCTGAACTATGAAATATTTTTTTTTGCATACAGGTATAACAGAATAGCTTTAGTGTAGTTGTTGTTTTAAACTTGAGTATGAACTTATACAAAATGCAGCAAGATATTTAAAAAACAGTTTTGTTGATTAAAAAACACTATATCGGATTCATATCGGTATCGGCAGATATCCAAATTTATGATATCGGTATCGGTATCGGACATAAAAAAGTGGTATCGTGCCATCTCTAATTGACGTGTCACACAAAGATAAAAATAAACACAGTGTTGAGGCTGCAGTTGGGTAGATATTTCTCCTGATTTGGAGGAGAAACAAAGGCTGAGGGAGAGAGAGATAAATGGTGGCACCTTAGCAATTATACAGGTGCACTTTTCTTGGGGTTAATGCTCTTGATCATACATCAGTATCGCCCAGCAGAACATAACTCCAAAAGATCCCCCATTGATTTGTCATAAGGTAAGAGAGTGCATGTGTTGGGATCTCAGATATAATTCCTTTCATTCCTGTGTTCATCCTAAACACCTAATGTGTGTTTTTATAGCCTAATTCTGAGTCTCTCTCAATTTTCTGAAGTGTCTCCATTAGTGGTTGGATCAACAGACTGGTTTTAGTTCCCCTTGAGGGGAAAAGAGTGAAAGCACCCCATTGTGTATCTCTTCAGTGATCCATCTCCAGCTGGTCAATACAGAATGATCTCTGTTATGGAGGACTGATTCTTGAAAAGGCACAAGATGACTCCGTCTTGCACAGACCTGTGTGGATTTCATATTTTTGCTTTAAGAGTAGTGCACGTTTCTGTTTGGCTCTCTGTGTGCATGCAAGTGTATGTGTGTCTGTGGTGCTGGTCTCTTTCATCCTGGCCTATCCCTGGGGACAAGAGTCATAGTGGGCATGCACCCTACTCTAGACCTTCTTTGATAATCTTCCCTAATTGGTCTTAGTAGCAGTCTCATGAGAAAGCTAATTAAAACAAGGTGTTGAAGGGGAAAATAACAAAATAATTGTGGTTGTGTGTGTGTGTGTGTGTGTGTGTGTGTGTGTGTGTGTGTGTGTGTGTGTGTGTGTGCATGCTCATGCTAATATCTGTGTATATTCATGTGAAGCCGTGTTTCACCAAAGTCACATTTGTTTACAGAGATGTGACTTGAGGTTTTCTTGTGAGTGAGTCTTTATGTGTTTATAAGGAAAAGTGTGATTGATCATTATATTTGCTCCATCCTCTACTGTTTGTTTCCATAAATGCATTGCATGCAAATGAATGTTTGTGATTGTGTGAATGAGTCGAGAAAAGCAGACCTGCTGCAGCTGATTGAAGTGCGCTTGTTTTGTTTTTTTTGGAGTTGCATTTTCTCGGTGCGTCTAATCATACGCGAGGTCCGTCTTTACTGTTTCAGCTCTGAGCCCCAACAGTCTCCTCCTCACCTCAATTTTGTCTCTTCTCAGTTTCTGCTCATATGACTTCTCAGTTTCCTTTGTTATGATTTAAAGACCTAATGGCTTTATTCTTCTCATTTATTATCTTTTTGCTCTTGTATTTGTAACTTGATATGTGTACACGCTCTATTGGGTCAGCTTTACATTCATATATCTGTATTACAGTAAACAACAGAATGAACGGGGTTGGGTTTTGAGGTTTGGGGTTAGACAGAGATAGTGAGAAAAGTGAGTCAGAGCATCCAAGTGAGGCACATTGGTGCTGCACCGTCTTTGCCACAACAGCCTGTTCAATTTGTTCTCTTCTTCTTCTACTTCTTTCCCTCCTTCATTTCCTTTTTCCATCACTGGCCATCTCCATTTACTTATTGAGCTGTTCTGTCATTGATCTGTCCATCGACTGGCCCTCTGATCCATCCTCCATCTGTCTACCACTGACAGACTTTTAATTGATGAGAGAGCAGGTCAAATTAAGCAATTAGGCCAAGTGGCGGAAAAAGAGACAGAGCATGTCTTTTTCAGGTAGACGGAGGGTGAGGAGGGGCGCTGAGTGAGGATGAAGAGGAGAAGAAGGGGTACGAGTGGGGAAAACGAAGGAGAGTTGGGAGGGAGGACGGGGGGATGTTGTGAAGGATAATGAATGCGGGAGGCATAGGCAGATGCGGAATGTTTACGCTTTTTCATTTTGGAATTTGAATGAATTTTTCATAGCTATTCATAAAAAATCCATCAATATTTCACCTGGGGAGAGTGAAGGAGAAAGAGAGGGAGAGGGAGAGAAAAAAGGACCCTTACGGAATGAGTTGTCATGAAAGTCCATTGAAGCAAACAGAGTCGCTGGAGAAGAAGAAAAAGAGGGAAGGAGGAGGGATGTAGGGATGTTTATGCCGAGGACACAAACACCTAGATAGGGGTAGCGGTGCTGGAGGAGGGGGAGTGCGAGGAAGGGATGCGGAGGGGAGCCTACAACGTATATGTCTGGGTGAGAATGAGAACGACGGCTGGTGTGGTATCTGTCGGAAGGTGTGTGTGTGTGTGTGTGTGTGTGTGTGTGTGTGTGTAGTGTAGTCTGAGACAAAGCCATATCAACCACCCCCTCTAACAGCAACAGCAGGAGTGGGGTTGTGTTAATTTTCACTTTGTCAAACCCCATTATGTGAGAAGAGCGTCTGATCCTTCCCTATTACCATACAGTGGGCCCAGACACCTGCGATGGGATTTCGTGTGCCTTATTGCTTTCTTCATGGGGAGCAGCACAGGGAGTCATGAGGTTGGAGGCATAGAATCAACTAGTGGCTTTCTTTAGCCTGCTTGCTCCCTGCGCACATTTACTTTAATGTAGACTGATACACGTGTACTGTCTAATTTTGACTCGGTTTACAGATATTTTCAGGTAATAACCAGGTAAACTTAACCCACGATCTCTATCTATGACTCATAACCCTGCTTAAATATAAGAGAAAAGTGTAATATTCACCGATCAGGTCACAGCCCAGTGATCAGTGACTAGACTCGATCCCTGCAGCCTCTAGTTGAACTCTGTCCTTACCAGATTGTACCACTAGATCTACCTCAGGGCAGGTCATGCGGCGTGTCATTTGCATTAATTTATGCCAGCAGGCGGGTCAGTCATCTGTCTACAGGTAGTCAATTAAATATCTAATTAAGTGGGGAGGAGTTTGAATAATGTAGGTGTATTGACTGGCTTGGTTGGGTGGGAGAAGGGATGATAGCTGTGTCTAAATCAGTGCTGCGGCAGACGTGATGGTGATATAAACCACTGAATATCTGTCAGAAGCACATTAGAGGAATGCGGGAGAGGAATACATGCTCCAATATAGCACTGTGCAAATGTCTCAAGTCCCCCCTCGTATCTTTATGTGTGTATAATTTTTTAGGCCTGTCACATCTTCTTTTGTCCTCCACTTGTCCAGTTACCTTAGTATTTTTTAAGGAAGCACTGCACAGCATGCTGAGGTATGCCAAGTTTTCAGCTAATAGCTCTTTGGAAATTACCTCATTGGTGCAAAAATACAATTTTTTGCTGCCTCTATAAAAAAAATAGATGCCAGTAAGTATCTAAAAATACAGTTTATTCCTGGTGTTCACTGTTTTTTTGTGTATGAATGATTCACAGGTTAGAGTCAAGTGGTTAAACAAACAAATAAACAAAAAATATATACCTCAGAAAATGGTCAGGTACAAGAACAGGATTGCAACTGAGTGAAAAAGCAGCCAGTGTCCCAAGAAAAAAATTGAAAGCCCTTCAAAAAGAGTTGAGAAGAGAATTTTAAAAATTACAATAAAGACTGGCTCATTGGAAACAAAATATAAAGAAGTAATGGGGGCTCAACTACTTTTGTGCAATGCTGTAGATTAAAATTTAGATTAGAATGTGTTTTAGAGATATAGGATCAGATACTGCTGAAAATATTACAGATTTTATTTTGGTTTGACATCTATAGCAAGATGCTGGAAGTGGTTGCCTCCAGAAGAGGTTGTTGAAATGAGTTTTGACTGTTGCTTACTTGAAAGATTAGTCAGGTGAAGTAGAGTGTAACTAAATTTGGTTTGGTTCCTATGGTTCAGATTTTCACGCTGATTTATTTGAAAATAATCAAGAGTTGTAAACAAAAAGTCCGACCGTTAAATGAGTTAACTCGTTAACTGGACAGTTTTGGTGACATGCCTTTCTGCAGCAGCTTTGCACAGTACAAACAGGTATGTAAAAATGGCAGCGCTTTACCACACAGGTTTAAATACATGTTTTGCATCTACAATCAAGCCACAGTCATGTCAACAGTTGTTTTGACCTACACAATTGTGAATAACACAGCACAGCAAACCTATGGAGCTAAATGTGCACACAGTACATCATCATACAAAAAACCTTTGAGAACACTCAAGTTTTCTAATGAACCTAAGCGTGAATACATTTACATTTATAACATATAACATATTATGTTGATTAAACATGCACCGTATAGTTTTCTCAATTTCAAATAAATTATTTTTAAATGTCACGTTTGTTTTGATACCACCTCAATATTTATAAATATGTCTTTCTTTCTGACATGGAATGAAACACAAATGAAATTATGTTTTTAAAGAAATAAAATTACAATAAAAAACCCTGAGAAAATACAATCAGCATTTTAGGAACTGGACTCCCAAATGCAGTAAGTGCGTATTCATAAGGAGATATCTGTTTAAGGAGTTTGGCTTCTCACTAACTCTGGTACACATCAACACAAACTGAGAAAAATCATCTGAGACACTCTGTACGCAACAGGCTGCATCTGTTATGTTGGAAGGGATGTTTAAGTTAAAACAACTAGACGTACTGCAGATGTTGGCAACCTTCACGCTGTCATCAGAAGTGATGTTTCTTGGGTTTGTGTGAGAATTTCTGAGTGTTTATTCATATGAAAGATTAACTCACAGACTAAGCCTGCGCTCATAAAATATTTATACTAAACCTGTGAAAAAAACAAGTTTATTACAGCTGTTTAAGTGGTTTGTAAATAGGTTCACCTGTATATTTCATTAAAAATAGCACAAAGACAGTGCAGGCTTACAGATATTCTAACTGAGAACTTTGATTTTGGTGCCAGCAGCATGTTTTTGGAAAGATGTGTTTGGCTAATTTGGTTAATAACATGACTGTGTATAAAAAAATATTTTTATCAGTGAAAGATTGTGAAGACTTTGGGCATTTTAACATATGCACACTAAAAAGACTGAAAGAATCTAGATAAATCTGTGAAACCCAGAGACAAAGCCAAATAGCTATATTGAATAGCAGTGATCTTCAGCCAGTCCTGCATTAAAAACAGACACGTTTCTTTTTTGGAAATCAATACATGACCCCGGAACACATCAGAAAATGATTGCCAGTGAACATTGTTGGGCTCTGAATACACAATGTAAGTTAAAAGTGCACAATACATATAACCCACCAATACATATTAGGCGAGAAGCGGAGTACACCGTGGACAGGTCGCCAACCTATCAGAGAGCTAACACAGTGACAACCATTCGAGCTCACATTTACCTCTATGGCCAATTTAGACCATGACCAATTAAACCCAAGTATGTCTTTGGATTGTGGGAGGAAGCCAGAGAACCCATGCAGACGCAGACAGATCATCCACACAGAAAGGCCTCAGACTGGATTTAAACTCAGGATCGCTTTGCTGTGAGGTGCCGTGCTAACCAATGTACCACTTTATTAGAATATGAACAAGAAGAAAAAAAAAGAAAAAGAAGTATCTTTCAAAGCTATATTTGATTTAATAGGTTTAATGGTTTAAAACACAGCTGTAGATCTCAGTCTCATTTGAAATTGAGGTATTTTTATGGGTTTTTTTTCACATGGTGACAGCTGTGTCTGCACACCTTATTTATGTGTAATATAACAATGGCATCATCCACAACAATGTGAATGTATTGCTCTAAACAGGTGCTAATAAACACATCGCATATGTTTTTGTGTATGTTGGCAGTGCTAAATTTGCATGTTGGCACTTGGCTCAGTGCCATTGTGATTGCTTTATTCTTTTATAAAGCTGCCATGAACACAGGTATGTCACTGTTTAAATTGCATCACAGAGCTTTAAACACAGCTATGCTACAAAGATAGTCATGAAACCACAGATGGATGCAGACACAAAGCAGAGATAATGGTTGGTATAAGATTATTTGCCCTTTGCAGTCACACAGAAACATAATACAATTCAATGGGGGTCCCTCATTTAGGTTTCACTGTGCAAATGCAGTGTTTTCAAAGAATTTGTAGTCATGGAAAATTAATAGATAGGAATCAGCATGGAGCAGCACATAACCGTCTGCCCAACCCTACAGTAGGTCATGACTATTTCGCTGCCACAACAAAGATAGAGGAAGGTCAAGGGTGAGAAGTTGTGAACACTCTAGTTTTCCAATGCACAGTAAAGTATTAGAATTAAGTTTAGTCTTGCTTGAATTTAGTTTTAATTCATTTTCTACTCCAGAAATTTGTTCTGGTTTTGGGAAAAAGATCTTTGCATGAATTCTTTTAGCTAGTAGTTTAATATAATTGGACTGACTGACTGCCCAACCAGTCTACATGTGTTTTGTGGACTTGGAGAAGGCATTCGACCGTGTCCCTCGGGGTGTCCTGTGGGAGGTGTTGCGGGAGTATGGGGTGTCTGGCCCATTGCTACGGACCATTCGATCCCTATACAACCGTTGTAAGAGCTTGGTTCGCATTGCCGGCAATAAGTCGGACTCGTTCCCGGTGGGTGATGGGCTCCGCCAGGGCTGCCCTTTGTCTCCGGTTCTGTTCATAATTTTTATGGACAGGATTTCTAGGCGCAGCCAAGTGGCGGAGGGCTTTCGCTTTGGTGGCCTCAGAATCTCATCTCTGATTTTTGCGGATGATGTGGTTCTGTTGGCTTCATCGGGTGAAGGCCTCCAGCTCGCACTGGAACGGTTCGCAGCCGAGTGTGAAGCAGCGGGAATGAGGATCAGCACCTCCAAATCTGAGGCCATGGTTCTCAGCCGGAAAAGGGTGGAGTGCCCACTCCGGGTCGGGGATGAGTTCCTGCCCCAGGTGGAGGAGTTCAAGTATCTCGGGGTCAGCCGGAGATCGACAGACGGATTGGGGCTGCAGCTGCAGTAATGCAGACGCTGTACCGGTCCGTCGTGGTGAAGAGGGAGCTGAGTGTAAAAGCGAAGCTCTCAATTTACCGGTCGATCTACGTCCCTACCCTCACCTATGGCCACGAGCTGTGGGTAGTGACCGAAAGAACGAGATCGCGGATACAAGCGGCAGAAATGAGCTTCCTCCGAAGGGTGGCTGGCCTCTCCCTTAGAGATAGGGTGAGAAGTTCGGCCATCCGGGAGGGGCTCAGAGTAGAGCAGCTGCTGCTCCACATCGAAAGGAGCCAGCTGAGGTGGTTCGGGCATCTGACAAGGATGCCCCCTGGGCGCCTCCTGGGTGAGGTGTTCCAGGCATGTCCCACCGGGAGGAGGCCCCGGGGCAGACCCAGGACACGCTGGAGAGATTATATCTCTTGGCTGGCCTGGGAACGCCTTGGTATTCCCCCGGATAAGCTGGAGGAGGTGGCTGGGGAGAGGGAGGTCTGGGCCTCTTTGCTTAGGCTGCTGCCCCTGCGACCCGGTTTCGGATAAAGTGGATGAAGATGGATGGATGGATGGTGTTTCATTTATCTGTGACAAAGCAAAGGCTTTTATATTTTTGTTTAATGCTAGTTAATATTTGATTTTGAAGAAAAATGAAAAGTAGTAGATTCATGTTAAAAAATGAGAACCACATCAGATGTATGTGAAAAGCCACAAAATCTGACAAACTGAGCTCTGTGACACACAGAAGGGACATAACTGTGTTTAGCTGAGTTTTGTTCATGTTTTTTTGTGTTTGGGGCAGACAGACTGACTGATGGGCATATGGGGAACATGGTGCTGTGGCACAGCTGACTGCCTCTGACATGACACAAATGACGGCGCCTGGGGGAGTTAAGTGGAGAGTCCCTGATTCCACCCAGAGTTTATACTTTCCAGGTTTGCTGTTTCTTGTTTGGTTTTCTGTCTCTGTTAGGGTTGATCAGGCTCAAAGAAACCTTCTACTACTACTTTTGTTCTATTTCCTCCTGTTTTATCAGTCTCCCCCTTATTTCACCCTCAACCCCTCCCTTGCCCCTCACTCCCCACCGGCTCCCTCCAGATGTGTTAATCAGTACTCCCTGTTAACACATGATTCACCCCATATGTCTTCTACAGCATCAGGCCTCCACTGGGGAGCAGGGATTGCGTATACGTGCATGTGTGTGTGTTCACATGAGTGAGTGCAACTTTGATGTGTCTTTTCTCTATTTTTGTGTGTGTGTGCACACGTGTGTGTGCATGTGTGTAAATGCTTGAAAATCCACCAGGCTTGCCGGGGCTTTCTCCAAAGGGCTGCTGCTGTCGGCTCAAATCAACCTCCTCTCCCCATGAGTGAACACACTAATCCATTTGTGTATCTGACTACATGTTGTGTGTGTGTCTGCGTGTGTATGTAAGCATGCTAATCCAGGGGAGGGCCTTGCCTAACACCCCATGAAAACACTCCATTCACTAGCAATTAGAGGCAGGGGCCCTAGGCCCGGTACTACACTTCCACTGGGAGAGAGGGAGACAAAGAGGGGAGGAGAGGAGGAAGAGATGAGGGTACTACAGGGACAAGAGGAGGGGCACAGGTCTGAATGTCTGTGTCTGAGGGACAGGAACACTTTGATTTTTGGTCATCTAAACTTTTTCCTGTTAACACTTACCACTGGACTGCTTAATAAAACTGTCTTCATGCCAAGTTTGCCCATCAATAAGACAGAAAAACAAAGATGCTGACCAGTAACATTTGTCTTCTAGTTTAATTATTCCTTATTCATATCATGTGTCATTATTAATGGTTTATTGATCTATGATGAATCCAGACTGAGCTTTATCCACTCGGAGAGACAGTCATCGTTATGAGTTAACAGTCTGGAAAAGATCTCTGTGGAACAAAACATCTTTCTTCCATTAAAGCCCACTAAGAGACAGGATTTATCTCTGCTTCTGGTTTTTTAAAACAAGTATTCATCTCTGTCTCTTTCTGTGTGTGTGTGTGTGTGTCCATTGTTAAAGTTGTTGTTCCCCATGTAACCAACACTGAACAATCATGTAAAACACTAGCACTGGGAAACCAACAGCCACAATCCCAGCTGCACACTTGTTTGTGCTTCTACAAACATTAACCTAAAGTAAAAACTTTCATGAGAGTATGGTGACTTTCATTTAATTTGTTTTTGAGTGGGAACCCCCCCCCCCCCCCCAAAGAAAGTACTTTCAGCTGTTTCTGTATTCACATGGCGTCGCCACAGCAGCTTTGCATGTTTGATTTGGCAGTGCTTTTTTTTTTTCTTAATGGTGAGTGCCCTTCCTGATCCAACACCAAAGGGATATTTGTCTTCTTCTGGTGTCAAACCCGGAACCTTTAACATGTAGGCAAATGTGCAACCCACTACACTATTGAGCTGCTTAATTTGGTTTTGATTCATGCTTGAAAATTATACCAGTTAAACTTTTGATCATTCTTGTATTTTCATGCTGTCTCTGGTTAATATGAAAAAACTCAGTTGTAAATATTTGCAGGTCAATAAAAGTATGGTGTCATAGGTTAATAGATTTTTGTGCCTGGATATCTTAAACTGTTAAAGAAATTTAGATTATATGAGGTGTGCGCCACTTTTGCTATATGGTGCTTTGATTGCATACACTTAACACATCACCACCAATGTCTGTTATTGTGATGTTTTTTTGTGTTATGATCAGATTGATCTCAGTGCTGCCACAGATACTAAGAAGTTTTCCAAAAAGAAAATAGAAAAACCTGAATGCTACATAAATGCTGATGTGGTAAAACCTTACTTTGTAGCGATCAAGAGATCAAATAAACAGTTAAACCAAGCAAAGTAGCAATCAATAACTCAATCAGACTTTTCCACTGAAGATAAAATGACCTTTAACACCATCATTAGTTCACATCATTAGTTCAAATATACTTTTAGCATATGTGATGGAAACTTTTGCATATAAAACATAATATAATATCAAATTAAAGAAACAAAATAACAAGAAAAGAGGCAGAGATGTAAAAATATAACTGATGTTCAGGTTTTACTAAAACAAAAAAAATAATGAATCCAAATAACAGCATTCTTTCAAGATTTACTTATTTTATATGTTATAAACATCAGGGCAGTTACTTAAGTGATGTTTAAAATGCCTGTTAAATAGTTAAATTTAGTTTCTTCTTACTTCACAAATATACAGCCCACATTAAGAAAGCATAAAACTCTAAACTTGGCAGTTTAGTTGAAGAGAGAGCCTGTCATCAGGTGAGGTGTTGGATAAGATCATTTTGCTTTGCTGGCAAACGAAAAGTCATTTGTGTGTATAATTTAAAACCTTTTTTCTGTTTGACAAATGTGATGATTAAGAGGCAGGAGAGCAAATGGACTGAACATCCAGTATCACCACATAGCAAGTCTTAAAATAGCACAGAAATAACTGCCACAAAATGAAAACCACTGACAGGTTTAGTGATCATTTCATGACAATGCAACCCTCTGCTTAAAGATTTTAGCATCTGACATTCACATGGAAATTACTTTGACACAATACGTCTAAACATTGTGGCAAACCACTGGAAAAGCTGCTCGAGGAACACAATAAACACTCAGAACCTGCCAGATCCCAGTGTTACTGGGTGGATATGGGAAGTGCTTGAACAAGCCTGATCCATGAAGACCCTGCTTCGGAACCTACATGACTACCTCTGGACTTATAGTTCAGAGCTGCTTTAGTAGAACAAAAGACTCTTACCTGGACTACTCCATGTGGTTCTGTAGGTATAAGTTTAATGCCAGAGTATCTAACTTTAAAAAGAAGACCATGGCTAAGATAGAAACATGGGCCGACCTTAGCCAATTAGTCTCCTAGAAGATGTGAATGCAGCATTACAGACAATCCCTGCTGCAACCATTACTGATACCAACCAGCTGATCTACACTACAGCAGCAGTGATCCTTGAGATGCTTGGCTGTAAGTTAAACAACCACAAGGAGCAGTACCCTCCATGAAGAAGAAACTAGAGGCTAGAGAGGAAAGAAAGTTTAAGACAGCACGGAGGAACGTTAGCCAACTATTAGAACTGCAGAAAGGTGTGATAAAGAAGATGCCTAAGAAGTACAATAAGATGTCCATACATGAAGACTTAGAAACTGCCAAGCAAAGACTCAAATCCTTGGCCAGCCACTTGCAGAGGTATACCAGAGAGTTAGAAGCTAGGAGAATAAACCAGATGTTCTCCAATGAACCATCCAAGGTGTCCACTCAGTAGCAGGGGAACAATATGACAACTGCCCCACCAAGGCTGGAGACAGATTAATACTGGCATAAGGGAGAAGGATGCAACAAAGAACAACAATGCTCAGTAGCTAGTTGGTCAAAGAGCAGAATACAGTAACCTCCCTAAACAGGATCCAGTAACATTCACAATGACAGACATGCAAGGATCCCCAGAAGGTACAGGTCTCATCCTTGCCTTTCCACTTCATGGTAGCTACTGTTAGGTATCATAGTGACTAAGATGAAAGGCCACATGTGTGTGTATACATAATCGGGGCCTAGACGGGAATTCGCAGGAACACCAGAGCAGCAAAACACCAACTATTAGTAGAACAGTCACTCGAGACTGTAAGACCAGACTGACCAACCTGTACATCACCTGGATTTCCAAGAAAGCCTTTGTAGCACATGGATTCTGCAATGCTTAGAACTGTACAAAATCAGCAGGATCCCAAAAGCCTTCTTTAAGATTTTAGTGTGGATGTGGGGAACAACACCAGAGGCCAACTTCAAGCCAGTTGCACAAGTCAATTTAACAAGTCAAAAGAATTGCCATCATAAAATCTACAAGTCCAAGGGTTTCAATATCTAGGACTGGGCAGTTGTCACAATGAAGCAGTGCTTATACCATATGGCAATGCTAATCCTTTGAAATACTCTTACAGTGTAGCTCATCTCTATTGATCTGTGTGGACATGTAAGTTCTAATTACATGATCGTCTATAAACCAAACCAAAATAAAGATTCTGAGTAATGAATGTGAATATGAATAATGGCAGTAAAGGATAAAGAATTTAATAAGCCAATATTACACAATAAGAAGTAAAATAAAGATGCTTAAGATGGTTAAGGGCAGAAGTGGAGTGCAATGTAAGAGTAAAGAAAGACTGCAGAGCAGAGAGTGTGTATTAAGTGTGCCTGAATGTTTCACTGGAAGTGCTAATGCATTAAACAAAGGTTTCAGAAAAATATACAGTACTGCTGTGTGTACACGCACATTTGACCGTGTCTGTTAACACGCTGTAGACAGACACACAACTGTCCATGCATAACCAGTGGTGCAGTGGAGCAAGTAGTGCCTTCAAATCATTGCCATGGGCCATAACCTTGAAAACTCCAGTTGAAAACATTTCTCCCACTTTTTTATATCGCTATTTATGTTGACAGCACCTTGGCTGCTTAGAACCCTCAATCTATCAAAGCTTTTCTGCCTGTTTCAAAACTGCTTCAGTGGCTCATAGAGAAACAAAAAGTGCCTTTAAACATGAATGAAACTGTATTGCTTTTGAACTCGCAGGTCCCTTGCAGTACCCTCCTCCCTCTCCCTTTCTACCCATCGTTTCTCCTCCCTCCTGTCTTTTCTGCCAGCTTTAATTTTTAATGCATGTTCCTGAATAGGTTTGTAATAAAGAATAGGTACAGTAAGTAGCATAAAATATTGATTTTGTACATTTCCTTATGAATTTTTATTCTGTGGAATGATTAAATTTTTCATATTTTCTGTGCTTGGGAGATTTCTGATGAATTCATCTCTGTTTATTGTGTGTGAGCACACAACTGGTGTTCCCAATTTGGGCGAATGAATAATGCAGTCAGTGTCTTTTGTGTGTGTGTGTGGGGAGGGTGCATGCATGTGTGTGTGTGTGTGTGTGTGTTTTTTCATAATGCTGGGTTCAGGTGTACATAGCTTGCTCAGTAAGGTAAGACGTAAGTGTGTGTTCAAGTTTAGTAAAGGGAATCGTTTCTCCCCCAGACCAAATAAATCTGAGGTTTTTTAACAGCCAAGGAGGATGCAGTCAGTGAATAAGAAAAAGAGAAACTGAGTGTGTGTGTGTGCACATATATGATGTTGTGTATATCTTTCCTTGGGGCTAACTGAGAAGTGATAATTAAAACAATGGTATGATTAGCCATGCAGACCAGTGGCCACAGGCTCCCTAAAGAGGCAGAGTAGGGATGAAGAGAAGAAAATTAAAAAGGGAAAAAATATGTCTTTTTGTTTCTACTGTCTGCTACTGTACTCAGACTGGATCTCTCTACAGTCTCCAGATCATTTTAAAGCTCTGCTTTAAATCACTTTATGCCTGCCTAGAGACAGCTCGGTGTCATAACCTTTAGTACACACACACACACATGCACACATCCACACAAACACACCACTGTTGTCTTACTTACATACACATGTGCACAAACTCCACAATGTAGAACACAGACATGTCGTAATAGAGATAAGTATTGCAGCTCGGTAAAATGCACACTGTTAGTCTTACTTCAAGCGCAGATCTGAAAAATAGACATCATAAATATGAGAATACTAAGACGAGATAAAGCAAACAAAAGATCTATCTTCTGACCATTCTTAGCAAGTTCATCTCTGAGTTCTCATGGTAAAACTAATATCAAAGAGTGACACATCTCATATCACGTCTGGACTCGACTTTTATTGGTTTCAGCGAGAACTGTAATTGCACAACGGTAAAAAAATAAAAAATAATCTGTTGGATGAAATGCCAGAGGGGGGAAGGACTTCATTTGTAAGTGAATTGTGAAGTGAATGTGTTTTGAGGGGACCTTGAGCATGAGTTTGAACGCGATCGATGCGCATTTGGGAAAGCCAATGGTGATCAATGAGAATGGATTTAGAGAGAGGGCGGGTGCGTCGCAGCACAACTGCGACTGAAGCTGCTGAAATAGACTTTATGAATATTAAACAGCAGGGGGTCGATAGCAGGGACAGGGCTGCTACAGTCAACGCAGGGACACTACGGTAAAAATGTGCTTTGGTGGGTGAACCGAAAAATATTTTGCTTTTGAACCTTTACGGATCTGAAATATAAACTGGTATTCAAACAAAGTAATTGACTTTGGTAATGAATATTTTTCCCTGATAAATGAAGTCAGCCGTGAGTTATCCATCACCAAAAGTGTTTCCAAACTGCCAACACAAACACTGCTCACACCCAGTCCACCCCATCAACCCTAGAGTACCTCCAGCCTCCTATTGCTGACAAGCTGAGTGGTGTGATGGTAGAGTGTAGTAAATAAATGAATAAGCAGACAAAGCGTGTTTACAGTACAATGTGACCTCTCTCCTAATATCAGCCAGGCTCTCTCTGCACCCCCAGCAGATGAACTTGAGGCCTGTTCAAGGGTATTCTTGTATAATAATAAACCTAGCGTGTGTGTATTTGTGCGTGGGTGAATGAGTGACTGGGTGAATAATATACCATCTATTAGGGAAACAAATTGGGCTGGTGTTACCTTGCTGGAGTTGAGTGTGGGGTGCTGTCACTAATATGTTCTGACATGGCCCCCCAAGACCTGAGAAGTAGTGTCTGTGTGTGCATGTGTGTATTTTTGTGTATTTGTCTACATCTACACACATGCTTGCATGTACTGCACACCTATCATTTGGACTGGTTGTAGATTAAATTTTTAGATGCTTATGCCCATTAGTATTCCTTATATTGGAGGTCTGAACTGGTTGTACCAGCCTGTTTTGACTTCAACGGCTGCTATTAGAAATTGGTTTTCAAATTACATTTACTTTTTTTTCTACATTTATGTAAATGACTAGTGACTTGGGGTTAACCTAAGAAAATGGGAATATATTACTGACATCATTTTTTAACCTTTTTTCGTTGATGTGGTTTTATATGTTTGCAACAACTCCCTTTCTTACTCGTCTTGCACCAACTGAGTCACTCATTCAGAGTTTTCCACTTTCTGGAAAACAAGTCTTTGGTAGCAACGGTCTCTAGAAACCTTTTGGCAGATTTAGCCCTTGGCCCTAACAGCCAGTTTTTCAGGGATCCCAATGTTCATACCTGGAACATCACTGTTTGTATCATTTGCATGAATTGAGATACTCCTTAAAAAGCCAGTAAAAGCCCAGTTGTTGCCAGACGGTTGCCAATGGCTTCAAGATTTGCATTTCAGCAAACCAAACCAAAGCCTGCTAGAACATGATTTGTCAACAGATCTGCAACTATAAACAGAAACTAGACAGCTTTTTGACCCTTTGCATGTTCTGCATATTCATGTGCAAATATCTTTTTATGGAAATAAAATTTTATGAGATATAAGCAATATTGAGGAGTAAGGTTTGATATTTTGTTGTTCTTACAACAACTACATATTTTTGTGTATGTACTTGATTTTCTTAGCTAACATGTAAACGCACATATATGCACACTTGCGCACACTTCTTTAGCCTGTGCCACTCAGTGTTCGGTTAATGATGTCACTGTTTGCTGTGGCCTCTGCACCACTGGGCTCCAGTCCCAGAGCTGTGAGTCTAGGGAGCTAAGACTCTAGTGTGCTCCCTGTAATTCCTCCTGAAACTCTAGCTGAACTGTCAACAGGGCATCCAGCCAACTCATAATCTAACACATTAGCTTGAAAAAGCGAAGTGACAACAGATTCTGCATGCATATGGACCCCAGAGACAGTTGCATCCCCATTTCCCTTATACTCACAACTGGAACTCAGTCTGTCTCTGTATCAGAATCGGTGGTCAAAGTTCACATTTCTGGCTCATTTCATCAAGGACTCTGAACCACTACACCAAACACACATCACTAGCAGTCACACTCAGCTTCATGTCGCTATTCATGTGTTTTTGTTCATGAAACACATGAGTAGTGTACCTGCACACTCCTCTTTTGTGTGTTGTGTGCTGTCCCCCCCCCCCCCAAAAACACTTCTGAATACAACAGATGTCAACACAAATACGCACCAACATTACACTGATTGCTCCTCTCATCTCTTCCAAATGGTCTACCAGGGAAAGGAGACCAGAAGAGTCTCTTGGGAGCAAAAGGGGGTCTTTAAGTAGTTAAGAGAGGAATTGCCAGGATGGAGCGAATTAAGCAACTCAGTGCAAACTGATAAACCTGTTGTCCAAAATGTAATTAAGTAATTTGTTTGCTTTGCTAAGATATAGCACAGTCATGACAGTTTAAAGTTGGAATTCCTGTCCTGACTCTGTACTTAAAAGTGCTGGCTGGCTGTGTAGATCTATGAAGCGGTCCAAAGTTGCTGGGTTTGTGTACTAGTCTTCTTTCTCTGTGAATGTGTGTTTGAGATCATCTGGGAAATCCAAGGCCGCCTTCGTGTGCTGTGGAGATCAATGTTACCGGTCTGGCTATGAGATGGAGAGAGCTGTCAGACCTGAATTAGATGTTAAATCTTTTCGACAAAATGTATTGTGTTCAGAATTTATCATGCGCTGTTTCCACGGCACTGATGTATGTTGCAGTAGCTGTGTGTGTGTGTGTGTCCACGTGTGCAAGCGTGTGATGCTGCAAACGTCCACTAAAATGCATGGTCTCAGGAGTGAAGTGGTGGAAAAACATGATAGATTCTTGTCATGATTCTCTCGTACAGCAGTAACTCTCTGCAGTTCTCCTTTCCCTACACTTCTGTTTTACAATCTTTTGCTTTCCTTATTATTTCTTCCCTTCTTTCTCTTCTTGTGTCTCCGACTTTTTTGAATTAACACACTTTTGATTTAGTTTTTTTGTTTCCTTTTATGCCTTCTTCTCCCGCATTCCTCCAAGGCAGTCATGTTTCATATATCTGCCTTCTTTTAAACTGTGTATCTTAGACCAAAGGTATAACCCATTCAGCCTCTTAAAGTTGCCAAGGCTCCCCACCAGTTTTCTCTCTTTATCCATCGCTTTTCACCCCATCACTCCCACTTTTGCTCTGTGTGCTCTTGCGCCAGTATGTCTGTCTGCTGATTATGGAGCTGAGTGAATTTATTTGCTAAATACAACGCAAGCTATGGTTTTCCTTCTTCCCTTTCTGCTCATTTTTACACATCATATCTTTTAAAAAGATATGACAAAACTTACCTAACTGTAGGACTAACCCTAAGCCTCTTTAACTCTTAACTCTAAATGAATGTCTTAAGGTTGTTCTTGTTTGTTTATGTCAGAGATTAGATTTATCTGTAGTCATTTTAATATATAAATTTAAAAAAATACAGGGAGGCAAACAAACATAAACTCACTGGACACTTCAATAGGTTTGACCCCAAATGCTGCCTTAAAGTTTAACAGCGTGCTGGAAACATTCCTTAAATTTTGGTCCAGGTTGACATTATAGCATCACACTGTTTCTGCAGATTTGTTTACTGCACATCCATGATGTGAATCTCCACAATATCCCAAAGGTGCTCCAATAGACAGAGATGAATTTTGTTGTGTTCAAGAAACCAGTTTGAGATGATTTGAGCTTTGTGACAGGGTGTGTTATCCTGCTGGAAATAACCATCAGTAGATGGGTACACTGTGGTGATAAAGGGATGGACAGAGCAAATAATAATAACAATCAGGTAGGCTTGCGAGTTTAAAGGGTGCTTCATTCATTGGAAGGAGCCCAGAGTTGTCAAAAATAATCCCAACACCATTATACCACCAGCACCAGCCTGAACTTTTAATACAAGGGAGGATGGATCCACATTTTCATATTATTTACACCAAATTCTGACCCTACCATCCGAATGTTAAAGCAGAAATCACGACTCTTTGGACTACACAACATTTTTCCTAATTTTTTATTATCCAGTCTTGGTGAGCGTGTGTGAATTGTATCCTAAGTTTCCTTTTCTTAGCTGACAAATGTGGCACCTAGTGTAGACTCCTGCTGCTGTAGCCCATCTGCTTTAAGGTTCAATGTGTTGTGCATTTGGAGATGCTCTTCTGCATACCTTGGTTGTAAAGAGGATTCTGGCGGTTCTGACATCAACAAAGCACTTTAGCCTAAATAACTTTTTTAGACCATCTTCTGTAAACCTGTGGCGAAATTCCAGTAGATCATCAGTTTCTGAAATACTGAGACCAATCCATCTGGCACCAACAATGATGCCATTTTCGAAGTCACTCACCCCTCTTTCACATTCTGATTCACACTTTGAACTTCAGCAGGTCAACTAGACCATGTCAACATGCCTAAATGCATCTGATTGCTATTTAGAAATTTGCGTTAACAAGGAGTTGAACAAGTGTACCAAGCAACGTGGACATTGAGTGTTAGCTTAAGAAAACCACAGATGGATTAATCTAACTGGGGGATTCTCTTTTGACCCTTGTTCAAACATTCTTTTTCTGCCTTATATACTCTGATTAAACTCTAATTTATCACGCAACAGAAAAAAATCACATTGTCTTTCTTTCTGTAGAGTATACCAAGGTTGTAACTAATTGGTATTTTATGTACTGATTATAGTATCTATTTTTTTAATCATTTGGCCTTTAAGAATATCTTGGAAACATCACAGGCTACCTCAAAGCAAAAATGTTCATCAGGGATCTTTAGATGTCTTGTTCGTCTAACTTTTTCTTATTATTAGTCATACAGCAGTGAGTTATTCCGTGTTATACCTTCTATGCAGTAGAAGTGCAGGAGCTGCTGGATGCTGCTCGAGCTTAATTGTTAAGTTTACAAGGTGGCTTGAGAGACATGCATGATGAGACCCAGCTTTTACTAGAAGCAGCTTTAAATGGAAGTTAACATTTTTGTGGCAAATACAAGTGAGAGAAGACTATTTGTGCAGCAAGCCACCCCAGGCATACCTTTGTCCAGACCTGACAAGGCCATGTAAGACCCATTGACTTGCTACTGCAAGACAAGTAGGGATTGCAGAGAGGTATAACATTTACCGGTGTTGCTTAATCGATTATAGGATATTATCTACTACTCAGTTCTAATAGTCACAGTCATTAACTGTATGGGGTGTGCTGGGATTGGTGAACAAGATTTTTGGGATACAAACTTAAAGTGTTGTCACGGCTTTCTGCAACGTTTAAACCCAAAGCTGGAGCTTTATGAATTCAGGTTTTAGGATCCACTGTGATTAAACTGTAAGCTCTAAGTCTAATCACTCATATTTTAATTTAACCTCTGGTGGTATGATACAATACAAGTGGTGGCTTTCACTGAGCACTGTGGTTCAAGGAAAAGTCGTCTGTAGCAATTAACAGAGAGATGAAAGACACGTGGCTGCCTGCTGAATAATTAAGACTGGTTTGATGAGCAGGAAGGGGCTCGGGGGGAGAGTTCAGTGCAACTCCTTATTAGATAAGTGTGTCCAGTGATGATCTAATGTGCTACTTTGACACGAGTAAATAAATTTGTGCTTGTGTTTTGATTAATTGGGTTTGGAGGACAGAAGAGTGCAAGTGGACTTTTACACAGATATCGTGTTTTAGACCTCATGAACGTCCAGAATTTGATTATTTTGTCCTCGGGCAAGTTAAGTTGTCCTGTGGTAGTGGGTTCAGAGCCTGTCCTGTACAATGTGGTGGTTGCTTTTCTGCCATAGTGGTCATACCATTATGCAAATTACACAGCAGGGTCATTGGAACCATTGATTGAGTGGTTGCTGGTGAGGTACAACATGAAGAAAGAGAACAAAAAAACCTGTGCATGAAGGCAAGAGTTTGATCGGTAAATTTAAAAGAAAATTAGTACTGCAGGGATTGTGAGATGCAAGCAGGGAGAATAAAGGGAGCAAGAGATTGAGGCAGACACAGCACACAGGAACTCTCCCAGGAGTGTTTCAGCCAAATGTATTTAAATGTATTCTGCTAATTACAAAACTCTAAACACATACACGCTGATGCAAACGCTGTCTGGCATTTTGTAGCGCCATTGTACTGAGGTAATTACATGCGCTTGCTTTACATACTGTGTGTGTCTTTGCGTATCTGTACGTGTGAGTGTTTTCATGAGCTCACATATGTGTATGCGGGTTTGTCTAAGGAAGAGAGAAGATAAAAACAGACTTACATGCGGGAGACACGATAAGAGGAGCCTTTTCCACAAAGATTAAGTAGTATGGATTAAAGCAGAACATGCGGGTGGTTGGTTGTTCTTTCTCCCCAGTGAAGATGAATCAAGGCACTATTATAGCTGAAACTAAAACATTTACAGTAGCGATTTACTTCAAAAACATCTCTAGTGTCTTGGGGAATCCTATCTTTATTCACACCCAACCACGGTAAAACACATTTGAAATCTCTGTTGAGTATTTTTTTAATGCAACATTTATTTTAATGTATTTCAACAAATGCTCAATTTCAGAAATGTTTTTTGTTGTTCGTGCTTTACAGGGTGTTTTTTTTTTTGGTTAGAACAGAGGTAGGCAGAGAAAACATGGAGAGTGCTGTTCTTTTAGCCTGATGCTAATCAAGCTGATCGCATGAAGGGTAGCTCTCAATAGCTACTCTAACCACCTGCATGTTTGACCCCTTCATTGATTTATTGACTACTGTCTGTCTGGACATTGGTTGGACAAACGCCTCTTACCGTCGCCTTTTTTCACCGCACTTCATCTGTTTTGTTTGCCGTCATCCATTCCTCAGTATGCCCATCTCTCTGGTTTTAATGTGCCTACATGACGTGCACTCATTTGTCCATAAAGTAAAGTAAAGTGTGCGTCTTAGTCCCCATAGGGAAATAGTTCCTCTGCATTTAACCCATTCACCCAGTGAAGCAGTGGGCAGCCACGAGTGCAGCGCCCGGGGAGCAGTGTGTAGGGACGGTACCTTGCTCAGGGGTACCTCAGGGTAGCCGTTCAGTGGAGTCGAACCCCCAACCTTCCGATCATGGGGCCACCACTCTACCTACTGAGCTATCCCTGCCATTCAACCCCATCTCAATGCAATTTGTGAAACAGTTAGTTTACAGGACTGCCTTATCTGTTTCTGTTGACGTAAAGTCTAATGAACCAAAAAGCCAACAAATGACATGACATATAAATCATAAAAAGCCACCTCTGAGGACATTTTAGTAGAATAGAATAGAATAGAATAGAATGCCTTTATTGTCACTATACAGTTGTACAATGAGATACAGAGCATCTCCTACTCAGTGTAAACAGTTCTGCAGCGCTATGTACATATGGACAGTATGTACATAGTGCCACTTTTCTTATGTCCTTACACATTATTTGGTCCCCACTGTAGTTGCCATCACCACGCTGGGCAGGCAGACAGTGGGTGGCATGGATACTTACGTTTGTCGATGTGTTAACTTGAGAACGATGTGACGTAGGGGTTTCAAATTGATACAATAGATCTATCTATTAAGAATCTGAGTTTGAATCTCAGTGACCTCGACCTCAAAGTCAAAGGTCAGAGGTCAAGTTTTCTGAAAATCTCGTGAATGTGATAACTTGAGAAAAAATGTAGGATTTTGAAATTGATACAGTGTAGACACTGTGGTAGCACTGGCGGTTGTCAATATTTGTACATATGGCTAGCTAGCAAATCAGGGGTTAATGCTAAGGTAAGTAGGACTCATCATTTCGCAGTTTTAGTTACCTGTGGCCAACATAATCATTCTGACTTTGTTTTTGTAAGAAAACCCAAATCTTGCTATTTTGATTATTTAACATTTGTATGGATGCAAACAACCTTTTAACTAATAGTGATCCTCTGTGGTAAAAATGTAGGAGGAGACTGTTTATTAGGTCATATTGTCAGCACGTTTTTATTCACTTGTAAAGCAATAAAAGCTTTGTGAAAAGTGAATGATTTAATGACTTGTCGAACTGCCTATGCCACCAATAACCTAAAGCAATCATTTTCTGTATGACTTCATGTTGTCCTACTCTTCTTTACAGTGTTGCTTCAGTTAATCTACATACAGTTCTCTTAAGGTTCCTATGATAGCATTTGACTCAGGTTGAGGTCCAGGTTTGACTGGATCATTGCAACACCTTGACTCTTCTTTTTCAGCCATTTTGTTGTATATTTGCTGCTGTGCTTTGGCTCTTCGCCCTGTTACATGACTCAGTTTCAGCCAAGCTTTAGATGTTAGATGACCTCACATTTGACTCTAGAATACTTTGTTATACAGAAGAGTTCATAGTCAACGCACCACCATGCTTTACAGCTGGTATGAGGTGTTTGTGCTGATACAATATGTTGATGTTCATTATGGCCAAACATCTCCGTTTGGTCTCATCTGTCTAAGGACATTGTTCCAGAAGTCTTGTGGTTTGTTCAGAGTGAATTTCTCCTGGCAACCCTTCCAAACAAGCCCTACTTGTTCAGTCTTTTACTAATTATACTGTCATAAACCTTTGCATTTAACATGCTAAATGAGGCGTATACAGTCTGAGATGTAGCTCTTGTTTTTTTTTAGTGATTCCTCTGAATATTCCAGTGTCTGACCTTGTCTTCATTGTTTTCCACTTGTAAATAGTTTCTCACTGTGCAGTCATGGACTTCATATTGTTTTGAAATGGCCCAATGAGCAGGAACAACCAGAGAACTAAGATGACTGATGTAACACATTATTTACTTGTGTGTCAAGCAACTAACCTTTTTTTTTTAAATAATGACAGTATTCATGACAGGATTGTTGTGACATAGTTGCTGTAGCTAGCTAACCTTTATATGCTTGTTATATATATATATATTTTAAATATCTTGTGCTACATCAGGATTTATTTAATTTAATGAAGGAATTTACGATGTATATACACCAGAGCAAAGTATTACTTATCAGTATTGTGAGCCAGCAAAGTATTTTGGAGAGCTGTGACTAGAAAATGCATGTCACTTCCAGTTGTTTGTGTTACCGTGATTCATTTAATTTTATATTTCCTTTTTTCACTCACATGTGCTGTGCAAATTAAGTTTAATTGTGGTAAGATTGTCCCATGTTCTTGGTCTTGAACACTCTTAGTGTGCTTTTTCATCCAGTTTTATTACATGCGTGGTTTATACGTTGCGTGTCCTCAGTTGAACTGATATCCTGTCAAAATATTTGTTAGAGTCAGTAAAAAACTGTTTTTAATTTTCAAGTCCTAAAACAACTACAGATGTTTGTCAAGCATCTGTCCAGAACAATTTAAACTAAAGAGCAAAAAAGGCCATTTTCTTCAGTGGGAACAACAGGGGAAGAGAGCAAGCAGATAAGAAAGAAAGACATGTCTCTAGGGATGCATTTTAATTTACTCAATTGCCCTATATTCCCTTGCAGTTTTTGTTTTGATGATGGTGACGCTTTGCATATCTTCACCCTGCAACCATAGAGGATGTGCACAGGAGGGGGACATGTGTATTTGTGTGTGTGTGTGTTTTCTGCCTTCCAGTGTCATGGTATTGTATTCTGCTACACTGGATGGGCAAAGAGAAGTTGGGATTGTGACAACGTGAATTAGAGACACAGAAAGAGGAGGACGGTGAGGTCATGTAGCAAAGGTGCAAAAGCGGAACATTGAGGTTTCGCTGAGTGTCACCAAGAGGTGAAAAATAGGGATGTTAGGAAAGACTAACTGTCTGACAAGCAGGTGAAATAACCTATCAACTATAAGTCAGTTTTTTCCTTGGTAAAAAACAGATGGCACTGACTCAACTATGTAGTAAAATACAGGAAAAGCTGACTGCAATGGTTAAGAGCTTCTGGAATATATATTGGAAAAAGAACACGTGAAAACTCAGTGTCCTTGAGTAGTAGGCGAGAACTGCCAAATGAGACCGTACTTCATGGTGAGCCAACTTCAGGAGAGAGGAAAGGAAGACAACTTCACTTTGATTTTAACAAAGAGGTAACATAATGCTTATTTAGAGAAGACTGACCTTCAGGGCAGATTGTCTTGAAAGTTACAGAAATGCAGAATTAAACTCTTGGATGAAATGTGTTTTTCAGTCATTATATGAGGCAATTGGTTTATTTTGTCTCTATATTTGTTTTTGTGAATATTTGTTAACAGCACTATAGAAGAAGTTTTGAAAAGATTTATTATGTGACTTGTTTTTTTTAATAACTTTCTTGTTATTAACTATTGGAGTCAATATGAATCATGGCCACTCAGAGAAAAAGCAAAATTGGATATTTTGCATCATATTCTGACAAATACATATCAGATTGAAACCAGATCTCATGCTAGATCCACGGATTGCATTGGAAATGCATTGAATGAAGGGAATATTCAACTTTGCCAGAGGTGTGTAGTAATGGACTGAGCCTGTCCTGAGCACAAAAAGATTATTTTTTCATATTTTTACCTTTTTGTTATGGGTAAACAAACAGTGTACCCAAATACCAATATTTGTTTACATATCGAGAAGCTTAGTTAGCTTAATTTAATGAATGCTGGTAGGAGCTACTTGCTGGTGGGAGTGTTTCTTTTCCTGCCTTTTGGTTTACATAGTGATGCCTCTGGCCTGTATGACTGTTTCTGATGTTTTTATTAGGTTGTAAGTGATTGACTGAGCAGAGGAATGGTTTTTTTTGGTCCTTTCAGTTTAAGAGCCAACCTGTCTGCTGTTAACATTTCCATCATTGTCCAATTTGTCATGATCTTCAAGTCCAGGGTTTTCTGAAAATGTCTGCTCGACCTGGCAGTCTGTAGATCACAGCACATTTACATAGATGTTTGACATTTAATGAGTTCTGGCAAGCATAATCACAGTGTGACAGTATGTGTTACTCAAATGAGTGAACAGGTATGAAGGTGCAGACTGTATCTGTCACCTTCATATATCTACAATGGGAGATAAGTGAAGACTGCTGTAGAGTATGAATGTTGGCAATAATCAGAAAATCCGCTTCATGGTGCCTTGTTGTATTATTACTATAATAAAATAAAACTGTAATTATGATCCCCAAACTTGCTGACAGAATACACTGAAACTGAACCTGGCAGAACTTTTTTGATGCGCTGCAGTTTTGACTTGACAGAATAGTAGTACCTAACTGGCTTGTTAGTGACGCTCCCACCATCGCACCTCTTTAGCTGAGTGCAAACATTACCATGCATCCAGAGAAAGCTACTTTGTCAGTACCCACACAGTAATAGACTCAGCTGCTGGAACTATATGAAATGCCTTACTTAATCTGCACCATTTTTGCTCTGTTTTCATTGCTTGGTTTGTTCTAAAGTAAAAGCAGGGAAATAACAACTCCTTACTGTTTGTCTATTATTGGACCTGAGAAACAATTAACTTAGTTTGAGTTGGTCAAGATATATGAGACACTGTGTGTGCGTGCATTGGTGTCCATGTTGTTGTGTCATGCTGGAAAGAGCAGTTGAAAATAAGATTTATTTTTGTTGTTTTTATGGCCACAGTGAAACTCCAGGCCTGTCCTGGCAGCCTTCCCACCCACCTTTATTCCAGATGTTACTATGGTGAAACTTATGGGTGGTATCCTGGCAACCAGACAGCGGTTTGGGAGTTGGAGACAACTGTTGTATGGGAGTGATAGATAGATTACGAGAGAGAGAGAGAAAGAAAATTGAATAGTCTCCACTCTTTCTGTGTTGTTCTTCTCCCTCCAGAGGCTAAGGTCTGGTGTTGATTTAAGCCCCGTCTTAATGTGATTATCACCCCAATGTTAAGGGCTCTGCTCATTCCCTCTGCAACATCGATTTCCATTTAAAACTGTAATTGAGAGGAACAAACATTGGTATTAGCTAGTCTCACTCTCCGCTGCTCTCTTGTGCTCTTTGTTACAGCAAAGACTGCTTAGTTTTTTTTTTTCACAAGTCCATGGAGGGAGGATTCATTTGGCAGAAATCCAGAATTCTGAAAAGGTTGGTTCCTGGGAGCAGAGAGGAGGAAACTGGGATTTTGCCAAAAGCTGTTAACTCCTGGGCATATGATGGACCAGGGCAACACATTATCCCACATCATCTCACGGTGACATATTGTGATCCTGACTTGTATACAGTTGCGACTGGTTTGCTTTTAGGCTCTTCGTCTGCAATGATATCCCCATATGGTGAAGTGTGGTTTGGCGTGTATCCAAAGCAATGTTAGCTCATTGAGAAGAGCACCTTTGGAGCTCAGACACTGAAAAGAAAACTAGAATTGTTTGGGAAATGTGTCACGATGCTAGACATTCTTCCCATAGCGCTGTCCAACCATCTAGATTGTTTTGGTGCAAGCTGTGCAGTTTTGAAGATATCTGCCTCTGTATAATAAGTGTTGCTTGCTTCGTAATGCTCAACATGCCTTTGAATAATGTCTTCTTCCAGAAATCATAACCTGATTAGTTAAACACTGTCATGAGCAGTGAGTCGCATCCACAAACCCTGTCGATGAGGACAAGCAAACATGCATGTACCACAGCAAGAAACCCTCTCTCAGGACACTGTTACAAGATGTGAACATAGTTCAGTGGAACGAAATAGTTCCTCAGTCCTCTGGACCTGGTTAGGTGTGGAGTAGAGGTTCAGTTATTATCCCTATGATTTCTCTTGTGTGGATCAATATGTCTGTATCTGCATTCATATGCAGTGATGCTGGCGAGGTAAATGGGGATGTATGTTCAGGTGATGAGTATAGGAGAATATATTGACATAAAAAAGAAAAGCAGTAGAGCTTAGAGAGGGATGTGGCATGTGAGAAAGACACATTTCAGTGTGAGGAGAAGAAAAAAAGTAGAGGTTAGAAAAAAAACCCTCAAATGAATTGGATGATTAGTTGAGGCCAATCATGGAGGTGTTTCTCATTGGCTAGACAGATTGATGCACTTTTCTCTCATTTGCATAATCATTCTCATCATCAGAATAAATACTCACAGTGGGAGAGAAACCCAGAGTTCACAAAGAGAGAGAGAGGTGGAACACTGGAGAAGCAGAAAGCTATGTGCAGGAAAATAATGAAGGGCCAACCTAGCACTGTCAGCGATGTAGCAGTATTAGTATCTTCATCTTCATTACAACCCGCAAACTGTTACACAAAAGCATGTCGGAGAATATCATGAAACCTTGAGACAACAATGAACTACATTCGGTCAGCGTCACTGCTGCGGAGACATCCTACCCACTTTGTTTCTTCAAGTCTTTTCACAGTGCAGCTCAGCGTGTGCACTTACGGAGGAGGATTCAAGGGCAGAGCTAAGTGATATTCTATGCGGGAGTGTGAATGTGAAAGGGGGGGCATAAAGGGAGAGAGAGAGAAGAAGAGGAGGGTGAGGAGAAGGAGACAGCGGCGGTAGATGCTGCGAAGATAGCGGCATTGTTGGGGACCTTTTTTGTAGTTTGGTGTTTTTGTTCCCCTCATCATTCCCCCACCTCTTCCAAGTACAAAAGAATAAAAGAGTTGACATTCAGCACTGGTGTGGGGAAGCCAGGCAAATGACAAAACGCAGCACACCCTGCCACTGCTGTCACTTGTGTGTGGGTGTTTTTATGCCTGTGTTTGGGTGTGTGTGTGTTTATGTATGTACACCCTTGGGTACCAGACAAACAGTCCAGACATTTTGTTCTCAAGGACAAACTCACCAAGGACCTGAAGGTTTTCTCACTGTTCTTCTTGTAGGCCGTGTTCCTATTGTCTTGTACTTTTACTGACAGCGTTTTTACATAATTCTCTTCTCATTTATATGTTCAAAAACCATTTTTTTCTCCCCCCCATCATGAGTGAACTCATCGATTCACATCTTGTCCTTCATCTGGTTGGGAAGCAGTGAAGCGACTAGTCTTCAGGAAGGTTGGTGTTGGCTTGTTGTTGGCATGTTGTCTCCGCTGCTGGAGGCCCCATTGAAATACCAGCTGAGTGTCTGAAAGAGAGACAACCTCACTGATCAATCAGGAATCTCCTCATTCATTATTCACAGTGAGCCCATCCAATAGCTCGGAGCCCAGGGCCACCACACACTATCATCAATGCTGCCATTGATTATCAGGCCTCATCAGCGTTTGTTTGGCTTGTCAAATCAATGCCTTTTTAACAGTATGCCATCCCTGCAGGAGACCACAGATGAATATTTCATGTCCCCTCTGATCAAATCATAATTCAAAGCATATCACACAGCTTACTCTCCTGTTGTTATCAGAAGCCCTTTTGTGTTCATCATTGTTCCACGGTTTCTCTAATACTGAATAGTCAGTATAAGTAAATCTGCAAATGAGAGAAAAGGGACAAAAATGCACCAATGTTTCATTAGGTCTGGTCTTTAGTCCCGGTTAATAATTGTGAATTTGGGTTATTTATTTCCAGTGTCTGCTGTTGTCAAATGCTTAGGTGTTAGGTACCTTTCCTCTGTAAAGTGTCACAGGATACAGCCAGCTAGCTTTACGTTTAGCTTTGGTTGTTATTACAATAATGAATTTACTGGATTTATGGTGAGAATACACAAACTGATAACTGAGGACCTGCGATTAATTTAAAAGCTGGCAGAAGTTTGAGGGAATTTCTTTAATGAGTAAAAGATGTGCAATCTGCTTGAGGTTTGGCATAAGAGCAGTGATGGGAAATGAGAGGCTAAATGAAACTCTAAGCATGTTTATCGTTATAGCTTTGAATTGAATTCTCACCACTTTAGGGTTTATTTGTTGCAGTCAACCATCCATGCATCAGTTTTCTTAACCACCTTATCCACAGTTGCAGGCATTTCAGAGTTAGATATTTCTGCATTTTTCTTTTGACTTGAGCTTCACCCCTGATCCACCTGTTTGTGTTGCGGTTATGACAGGTCAGTGTAGAAAAACTAGTGCTGACAGGCTTGGCTTTGCTGGGAAATGGTGAAAGAGCACTCCCCTCCTTGTACGCCGTGTGTGTGTATGTGTATGTGTATGTGTGTGTTTGTATGTGCATAAATCCCCATGACAGGAAGTCAGCAGGAAATGGAGGGACTTCCACAGCAGTGTTTACTTTCACATTTCAGCGAAAAATATCTGGCTTCATTCTAAACAGATAGATGGCATACGAGAAAAGGAGGAGTTTCATAGGGCCCTGAAAAATGAGCAGGGGAATGTAAACATTATGTACCAGACTAATATTTTTGTTTGCGGTTCTTCATTTCAAGGGCTTATTGATATGTGCAAAGATCACAGCTGTGTGCGTATGTGGGTGCTCAAAAGTCCTGCATCTGGATCTACATCACAAACATTTCTGAACAGGTCTTCTTCACTGCTTCTTGAGTGAGCTGGATTATCTTGGACTAATGGTACAGACAAGGTGATTGCTGAACACAGAGACTTTAAAGCCATTAAACCGCAAACATAAACGCACAGTTGTGTTCGACAAATCCACGTCAGTGACTGTCAGTGACTGTCAGTGACCGTTTGTGTTTTTCGTTTTCCATTTCTTGTTTCTTACTCTCTCTCAGTTTCAGGGTTAGTTAAATGGGGAAACTCTGGGGAATCTGTTTACTGTAAAGTGCATTCAAGACATGGCTTATTCTTTTTTTAATGTGCGTGAGAAGGAAATGAGACAAATCTGGCCTTGTTTTAAAGGTGTCCAATTTCTGCATGTCACTTGTTATATCATCTTTAGTGCTCTCATGGTGTCTCTGTTGCTTACTTGTATTCCCTCGCTACGCCTTACCCCCATGGAGATGTCCTCTGTGTCTCAAAGGCATTTCAACTTTAGCCTCAGGCACATCTTTTGTTCTTTCATTCAGTATCCCTCTTGTTAACACCTAAAAGTAGAGGCTCTGCCCCTAGCCACAAAACGGAGGCTGGCCTGAAGCTCTGTTTGAGGCACAAGCATTGGGTGCAGACAGACATGCTAACACAGAGAGACATTTGGATGTAGATGCAGACACACACACTTTATGTCTGTCTCTTTCTCTAGCTCTCTCTCGCTCTCTCACACACTAACACACACACACACACACTTGGATACATCCTCTCTACCTGGGGCAATAAATCAATGAAAGCAAGCTCTGAAGTATTTGACCTCTGAGCCTGGCTGTCGTGCATCACCAGGTATTTTCACTCATAATATTGCCACCAGGGAAGAGGCACATGCCCACACAGTGGCGTGCACAGATGAACATGACCTAGCACCATTTTGTTCTCTTTTTTTTTTTCTTTTATGTGATTGTAAATCCCTTGATTTTCTACTCTTTCCGACAGATTTGTTATTATTTGTTATGTTTGCAAAATCTTTATAGATTAAATGTGTGTTTTTTTGTTTGTTTGTGTGATTGGCCTAATTCTAGGAGGCTTAGCAGTGTATTGCATATTGGTAAACGACATATTTTTAGAAGGCAAATGTCTAATGTATCTGTCTTTAACAGATTTTAACATTTTGGAAGATTTTCTCTTATGTGTTAAGTTTGAAGCCAGCAGCAGTAACAAAACTGAACAGTAAGAGTAGTTCTGTCCCACGAAGCAAAATGCACCCACCAGCACCACCTCTAAAGCTTACTCATTAACGTGTCACATCTTATCATTTAATCCTTACAGACTGCACAGTGTAAATGAAAAGCTGTAGTTTCATGAGAGGATAAGCGTTGACCTATTTATTGGCTGAGAACTTAACCACACGCTGTCTAGCTATTTTTTTTTAATCCTTTCCAAGGATAATAGCTGCAAAAAAACATCACTTTTATGTACTTTTTAATGTTTCTTTATATATTATATCCATATTTGTACGAAAATACTAAATATTAAAACATTGTCATTCACTTTGAGCACATCCATTTGCAGAGGTGGGACCAAGTCATTGTTTTGCAAGTCTCAAGTAAGTCTCAAGTCTTTATCCTTTCGAGTCTTTAAAAAAAACAAACGAAAAAATAATGTTGCAGTTATATGCTAAATGTAAATATTAGACCATGTAATTTTAAAATCTGTGTTTTTCTCAACACATACAAAATAGTGAACTTAGAAAATATACACAAATTGTGAAATTGCACCTCTTTAAAATGCAGCTCAATTAAACTTAGCTCCAAGAATAATTTTCACCGACAGTTCTGAGATACGCTGCATGTTATTCTTGGATGCGGTTGTAGGACCAGCTTTAAAATCGCATGACAAAAATATCATACACATTAAAAAAAACTGTATCACCAACGTAGCCTGGAAAACATTTGCTAGTTAGATGAAGTCAGCTATCTCATCTTAGCATATTTATATGCATATTTATAATTATACGGTTCTTGGAGTGAGTGCATACACTCATGAAGTTTAGTAACTTCCGGTCACTGCAACAAGTCCAGTTACAGTTTACCGACGGATGGGTGCAGGACCTTGAAATGCACCGTGTAGAACGAAAGACCATCGTACGTATCATAAGTTTACCAGTGTCACAAATCGTCGTCATAAATACACATTCGTTAACCGTTTATTAATATAACCTTTGAGCTCAACGGTAATTAATTAGTAGTGGAAATAATTTCTGGTAGCATCACAGAAATGTAGCAGTGACAATAATATTGTATGCTGTAATCGTACTGGGCAATTAGTGATACAAAAAACCTGTTTTATCCTGTGAATAAAAGTATATGTTTTTGTCAGTGTACCATAATAACAGAAGCGAAACGCAATATTGTGTCAGGACAATTCACTATTTATGCACAATAAACAAAGGAGCATAGCGCGACAATTTCTGTTCAGCGCCAGACTTGCTTGTAACCTATATCACCAATTATGTTAAGAAAAATGACGCATTAACTACAACAGCAGACTGACCTTTGTGTAAATGCTTGGAGCAGACTAACCTGTGAGCTGGAGTGTTCTAGGACGTTATATTTGATCTTTGAATGGCTGCAATCCAGTCGCCTCTTTGTTACTTCGGAAACATGGCTCGAACAATTTCTCTTCAATGACGTAATCCGATAACAACCGATCTCTTTACCCGTCGGCTTCCCGTGGCTGTCATGCGACCGGCTATTGCAGTTAATAACACAACAGCTTCTTGACATTTTTGTGTTTCTTTTTATCGCTGTGTGACTGATTTCAATTGAAAGCCTGCGTGCGCTAGTACCGCTTGCCACGAGTTCCCAGAATCCTTTGCGGTTCTACCCGTGAATGACGTCACATTTTCAATCTCTATATAATATGCATGTTAAATTTTATATTTGGGGTAAAATATCAAGTCTTTTCAAGTAAACCGGTTCAAGTCCAATTCAAGTCCCAAGTCATTGGTGTAAAAGTCCAAGTCAAGTCACAAGTCTGAGAACATTTTTTCAAGTCAAGTCTAAAGTCATAAAATTAATGACTCGAGTCTGACTCGAGTCCAAGTCATGTGACTCGAGTCCACACCTCTGTCCATTTGTGCCATTTCTGTCATGCCGAATAACAATAATGTGAAAAATCAACTCAAATGGTCAAATATGAGTTTATTGTTAGCATTGTCTCAAGCATGGATTTTGAGTTTGTAAATAAACAGTCAAGTGTGTGTGTGTGTGTGTGTGTGTGTAGCAAGTGTGTTTTCATGTATGCCTTTTTGAGCGTATGTGTGAGAAAGAGTGGCTCAGAGGGAGAGTGTGTTTAGTTCTTCCTGAGTGGGTTAGATCTGATAAGGCAGACAGCCACAGGTTGATATTCCTGAGAGCAGCCAACTTCTCCTCTTCACACAGACCCACAGAAAGAAATAAGATTTATGTCTCTCTTTGTAGAATGTTTTGAAATATAAAAAAAAAGACACTGAAATATTTTTTGAAATGTTTTCCACAGGAATGCACAAACAGATATTGAAACAGTGGTGATGATGTTGCAGGGATCTGTTAATACAGTGGCGTTTTTTTATTGCAACATTAACTGTCTTTACAGAATTAATCAAACCTGAGAATGAGCCAGGATACACTTTGCCAATGCAAATGTTCTAATGGAAAAATAGTGTGTGTGTGTGTGTGTGTGTGTGTGTGTGTGTGTGTGTGTGTGTGTGACAGTTACACTCATATTTGCCACACCTAAAAGGCCTACTTGGACTCCTACTACAAACACAGCCCTAGGCTGTCTGTTTGTGCTCTGGTCATGTCTGCATATCTGCTCGTATTGTTCACTCGGCTTCTGATTTGTCTCCCACGGGAATAACGCTGCGCACCTAACAGAACAGCTACATCTTGACATGCATAGATTTTATCCTTCTAATTTCCCAAAAGGCTTGGGAATGCATACATGTATGCACGGTGTTGATCACTCACGTTCACATTTTTGCTTCACACAATACATAGACAACTCGGGAAAACAAATATCCACAAATGCCCACAGAAACACAGGTGCATGCAAAGCACCCTCCACTGATTTCTTTTGCTTATGATGTGGGCCCTTGACGAGGGCAACGCAGTGGCACACTGACATTGAAGAGAAGCGTTGTACATATAGAATGAAAGAGCAGAGGAGGAGAGAGAAGAGAAAAGGCTGCACCTTTATTCAATTAGCGGCACTGGCCCGGAGTAATTACTTCTACTCTCCCTAATTCCCATGTAAATTTGCGACGAGCACTGCACTATTTTAATACAATTTAACGCCACTTTGACTGGATGCCAGTGTTGTGCACAGTGAAGATGAGCTTTGTGTGTCTGTGTGGGTGTGTAGCGCTACGCTTGAGTCAGGGACATAACCGACATAGAAAGATGAACCCTTTGTGTGATTCTGCTGTAGAGTAAAGAGAGTGAGAGTTGGAGAGTAAACAGAGAAAGGAGGAGGGCACTTAAAGGAGAGGTCTATTGTGATGACACGATGATCAGATAAGATCTACAGTGGGACCTAACTCACATTGCCTGTCCTGTGGGAACGGCAGCTCTCACTCTTTCACTCTTTTAACAAATCTACGGTCACCGGTCACCTGAATGCTTCTACCCACACATGCCCAGAGGAAACATTCAAATTACAACCCAACATCTCCCCAGAAAACAGGAACAGTTAGAAATGGATCTATTTTGATTTTGGGCTCATGGCCTAAGTGATACAGAGATCGGATTATAACCTACACAGTGTCTCTTTGTCTCTTTGTGTGAAGTTCACTTGTGCAGGTGAGGTAATATAAAGCAAATCCCAATCTCTGCCGCTATCTCTCCCCTGTATCGATTTTCTTCAGCCAATAAATTGTCTGCTTAGATAATTGTCTAATTAGCCCTCTAATTGGTCCGTATAATTAGCCATTTTAGGATATTGTCCTGGATGAATAATATTGGCCTGTGTCAAAGACTCCCCAATAGCTGTTCCCACACTGCACATCTCTCTGCCAACCACAGAGGCACAAATCGATGCTCAGCCTTTGTGCTCCTGCCTGGCCACAAGTGTCTGAATGGACAAACAGAGTGAAAGGAAAACCGGTACACAGGTAGGTGGAAAGACATGAGAGGAGTTTTAGGCATCTAGACAGACAGAGTCTGTGTATAGCCAAACAGCTATAATTGCCTTCCAATTCATTGCAATTTTCAATTAAATGTTGTTCATATAGCACTAAATCACAGCATCGGTCCCCTCAAGGCGCTTTATATTTTATGGTGGAGACCCATCTACCAATCATATAGTGCTTTTTCAGCGAGGATCTGGTCACAGTGGGAAGAAAAAACTTCCTATTAACAGGAAGAAACCTCTGGCCAGGCTCAGGAGGGATGGATGATCTGATATCGTAGTAAATGTTGTTCCAGGATCAACATTGCAAGTGACCAATCACATTGTTGTGACGTTATTCTTTGACGCGCCAAACCATTCGTGCATTTACGAAATTCCAATTTTGCAAGGACAATAGCAATTCTGCGTAGCGTTTATTAAAGGGTCAGGGTCCGTTGATCGGCGGACAGAGGCGGTTTCTCGCAGCTTAAGTACAGTTTTTAGTTTTACAGCGTTTTTTTCCCAAAGTCGCAAAAGTATGACGTCACAACATTCTGATTGGTCACTTGCAATGTTGATCCTGGAACAACTTTTACTATGTTGGTCTGGGAACAACACCAACACGACGATATCAGATCGTGCCAGGAGGGATAGCCATCTGTTGTGACTGGTTAGGGGTGATGGAAGAGAGACAGAACAAAAGACACAATTTACCACACACACTGACAAATGTGAAGAAACAAATATCACACTTGTCATCATTAAACACAAAGACAAAGACTATCCTGCTGACTGGCTACTGATGTTTTACTGAAATTGTTTCATTTAATTACAGGAAGTTGTAGTAGTGTTGTGTAACATCTATTAAAACATGCTGATAATAAAAAAGCAAACTAACATTCCTATGTTAAATCACAGACATTAAATTATTGCAGGTATTTAGTTAATGCAGGATTTCCATATCTCTGCTCCATTTAAGGGCTTAAAGTTCTCATTAAAAAGTTTTTGAATTGTCTAAAAGGCACCATTTGTTTTAATTGTATATGAGCATTTAAACATAACCCAGTAGACCACAGTTAAGATTAGCTCAGCTGTAGCTTGTGCTGAATCATTAAAATATATCTGGCTCACTTCACCTCACCATAACCTAATTTTTATGCTGCCTGTGATCTTCACATCTGCTTGATATCATTCCTGCAGCTTTAGTTCAAGGTGGTTAATTTGCAAAGAATACACTAAACAATGAAGAAATCTTACCAGCACATCTGACCAGGGTTTAGATGTGGGGATTTCCCATGTAAGTCATCAGTCAGACTTCCAAATGTTGCCAATTATGGTGGTGTACAGCCTGGCATTCCTGCAGTATATCTGCCTCCTAATTTACTTGAAAACAGGAAAAAAAAACAACTGACTGGCAGAGGGGACTTGACTTCACTTTAAAGGAAGAGCGAAGCGTGCTGTGTTTAAAACCCAAGCAGTGGTGGAGAAAGAGGGGCCAAGTTATGTTTGGTGCTAAGCTAGAAGGTTGTTTATTGATTTGTGTACGGTCTCTGTGAACTTTATTTGAGGTGAAAACAGGCCATGCATGGCCATTTCAACTGTGTATATGGGTAAGCACTTGGGTGAATCTTCAGGGGTGGGAACCGTGTGTGTGTGTGTGTGTGTGTGTGTGTGTGTGTGTGTGTGTGTGTGTGTAAAATCACATAAGCATGTGTGTTTCACAATTTAGTTTGCGGCAAGAACCCTTTGACTGCTTGCGCGGCCTCTGACTTTGTTCACCCTGGTTTTTCCCAAGCTCTCCTCTGTTTCTCTCTCACAAGAATAAAGGATCTTTTTACCTGTCCCACATTTGCAGGTTTTACTGCACTCAGAGCAGCTGTACGTAGGTGTACTGTACATAGATTTGTATGGGAGCTGGGCAGATGTCACCTGTTTTTCTCTGTGTGGAAATCCCCAGCTCCCCAGGCTCTGCTTTGCAACGCAGTGACTCACTCTTAATTTCAAGTGTTTGGCTGTGTGTGGTGTACACATCTCTGTGAGTGTGAGCGTGCACTGGTGCAAGAAGTGTAATTACACTCGTACTATTATGCAGGTGTATTGTGGATGTCTACTGTGTGTATAAAGATGGTTTGTGTGTGTGTGTAGATGTGCTTGCTTCAGGTATTCTATTTTTGCTTTTGTTTTAGGCAATTAGGACACAGATACACGCACGCGGTAACTTTTTAACAAGTCTTCTTTTTAATAAATGCTTTGTTAGCGCTGGAAACAAGCCAGCCTCTTGAAGTAAATCTAGGGTTTTTGTGTGCTTGAGCACATTTGTATATGTGGTGCTGGTCTGTGCGTCTCGTGGTGACCTTTGACATTTACAGCTGTTCCCCCATGACCTTATTAACATTGTCTTGCCCTCACAAGCCCTTAAAGACTTTTGTCTCCTCTTTGGCTATAATAAAAAACCCTCTGCTCGTCCTCTGATCTAGCCTCATACATTTGCTTTGAGTTATCTTGGTATTGAAAGCAATTTCTTCTTTGGCATAAAACAACATTTTTTGTCTTGCTTTCGTAACATTCAAATTAACATCTTATCCCTCACGCCGTCTTTAGGATCATTCCATGTTTCCGTCCCACTTTGGCTTGAATTTATGCTCTTCACTTTGCTCAAAACAAACTCTTGTCTCCCCCTCTCACATTCCTTTTCTATTATAAGCAGCACTTTGCCTGTCTGTAAGTGGGAGGCGTATTCTTACACATGTCTTAGCCATTTTCACTTATTCAATTCAGTGTCCTCAATTCATGTGCGTAATGACAAATTGAATTAAATTAAATATTTATAATAGGAAGAACACCCCAGCAAGTAGTCTGCACTTCATGTACAAAGAATAAAAGGTGACTGTCGTTCAACAGCCAAGGACACGTTCTCGTCTTCTCCTCTCTGTATCTCTGTGGTTCTGACATAGTGGCAGTAACATGTGGGTATGTACACACTAGAAAGCATACACACACACACACACACACACACACACACACACACACACACACACACACACACACACACACACACACACACACACACACACACACGGAAAGGGACTGTATTTTTAGGCACACACATGCTCAGATATCCGGGTATGGACACATATGCTTATGCCATTGACACTTTCTATTTCTGTTGGCGTGCACACGCACATGCACACGTATCAGATAATATACACAAGTTGCTGGCACTCTGATATGTGCTGGTGGATTGATCCAACTCTTTTATCTGCTAAATAACTTACCATCGATTGAGCGGGGGACGGAGGAGGTGGAGGAGTAAGAAGAAGAGGAGGAGGAGGAAGATGTGGATGTGCAGAGAGAATTAAAGCTTACCAATATCCAGGAGCTGTCCACACTGCCTGAACAAGTCGGCATGTCACACACACGGCAGAGAGAGGACATGATAAAAACAGATGCAAGTCAAAAAAGAACTTTGGTGGACCCGCATGGAAAAAGAGTTTAGTTTCGCAACCATAATCCTGCAATGAATAATAAGTGGAATAAGAATTATGGACTTTTACAGGTACTATTTTTTATCATTTCAGGGAACCATGAGGTGAAGTGTAATATTGGATCTCTCTTCAGCCTCAGGGGAGCCCGCTATACACCCATGAAGGGTTCAGGGGCTAATTGGATATATCACTGTGAAAAACATTTAAAATCCCAAATCAATACCTGCCTCTTTAATGCTTTTCCTGAATAAGTGCTCCTCTCTATCCCCCCCCCCCCCATCTTCAGACCCTGCCTCCTGTACAATCCCTCACTGCCTATAGGGCAAGAGAAACGTGTAGGGGTCAGCGAGCTAAGGGCTACTAGGGGCCAAAACAGAGTGAGCCCCATGGGGGTCTTAGAATTGAATGGTGGCTGGAAATGTTCATGTGAGGGCTTATGGGAAACATCAGTAGAAATAACATCCAACTTAACACTTCTGCCTGACATGAAGAGTGCATACAGAAGTACATATTAAGTAGAATAGCTCCAACAACATTGTACATGTCAGTTTTTTTGCCAGCGGAAATTCTTGCAAGAATATCTTTGACTCTGCGTGTGAGAGTTGAGTAAAAGTTTGGACAAAAAACAGATGTCCATAGCAACACACCTTTCTTCTCTGCACATCTGACTGCACCTGAGGCATAAATAAAGTTTAGGGTTAGAGTTCAGCAACTGTTTGACTTACTCATTTACCCTCTCAAACAGACATACATCAAATGCATTTTATACTTCAGCTGTGCAAAATGGCTTTCCCACTTTCTCTTGTCTGAAATTGTCCAGACCTGTTTACAGAGTCCAAGATGACATTATTAAAAAAGTATATTTTGCTCACTGTTACAGGATAAACTTGGTAATCAGAAGATATTGAGCTGCCCCATCCATTGTAGTTTGAGAAGGTAAATGTTAAATAATAACATTAGGCCCAGAAAATAGCTCTTGCATGGATCTGTGAATATGTGTATGAATGACGCTTGTCGTAAGAAAGCAGTTTGAATGCTTAAATAGAATAGAAAGGCACCAGTCCATTTAATATCTGTTTGATAGCAACAGCATGTAAGCATGTATTTTTACTTTGCAGAATGAATGAACATATGAATGAATCTCTATTTATCATTTTCTGTGAATATATTTTTGTAAGCTCTCTTTCAACTCCCTTTCTTTGACATATGTCTTGCAATGATTTAGCTGTCTCACCATTTTTCCCCCTCAGAGGTGTAACATCTATCTTCAGACACAAGCTTGGCGCCCAGGAGTGCCGTTTCCACAACTATATATGTTTTCTTCCAAACCTTCTCTGTTACAGCGCCAGTGCTGCCTTGACAAGATGCTAAAGCGGGGGATGGCAGGCTGTTGCTAAACTGCAGTAGCAACCAGTAGCAGGTTTGAAAGAGTGAAAATTTAGAGATAAAATCACTATTTGCCTGTTTTGGTTGTTTTTACTGCCAGTGATCAGATCTCTAATTAAACGCACGGCGTCTTGCAGAACCATGTTGTGTCCTGCCTCTTGTTTTAACTGTGGATTGTGGGTTTTTAAAAGTTTCTGTGTTTTTATGTGCACACAGGTTTAGATTTGCATGAGCTTTAGGGATCCGTTTTTAAAAGCTTGTGTTTCGCTCTTCCAACATTAATGCCTTTGACATAGTTTCATTTCCAGAAAAACAGGAAGCAGGGATGGTTGTCTTGCACTTCTGTCCCAGCGGCTGCAGTCAACGTGACCCTGGATGTGGACTGATGCATTTGTGGGCAGTGTGTTAGATAATCTTTGCGTATGTGAGGTTTGTGTGGTGTATTTATGTCTATGTAGGGAGAAATGCAAAAATAGGTCACTGTTCTTTTTGTCCTTCTGTAAGTACCTTGCAGGCAGTTCTCAATATGTTTCTTTGATTGATCTTTGAATGCCAGTCGATCTCCTTCTGCCTTTGTTCTATGGTCTTGTTCTGGCTTTGTACAAGTTGAGGTCGTGGACAGAGTGCCCTATTGCTCTGAAGAAGTGGTAATGAGTCTATCCCCATTCTGCATAAAAATGGTACATTTGACCCTCTGTTTTCATTGGAGTTCATCCGCACTCTGCTTACAGTTTCACCCCCTCGTCTCTTCTCTCATTCCCTTTCCTTCCCCCGCCAAGTTCCATCCTCCATTTCTCCCCCTTCCCACTCCTTCCTTCCTCTGTTTGCTTTTGCTCCCTTGATTCACTTTCAGTGCCAACTTTTACCCTTTCTTTGTCAGATGACTCTCTCCCAATCTCTTTACTGTGTCTGCTTGACTGCAAAAGAGAAACTATGAAGGCGAAGGCAAGGCAGGGAAAATTATGAGGGCAACTAATTGCGAGGGGATGTAGCAACTAAATGGTAAACTGGATTTATTTTAAGGTTTTCTGCTTTAATACTAAACTACAGCAAAACGGATTATGGTGGAGCCCTTCTGACGTAAATGAACAGAATAAATAAACAGAAGAATTGTAAAAGTTTGTATTTTGAATTTTATGTTGTTGTGCTTTTAATTAAAAGTTGCTGCTGAGTTAAATTTTGAGCAATGAATCACAGAGCATGTTGCTCAACCGATATTATTAGAAACTGGGCTTCAGCTTAAACTTCTCCCTCAATAAATAAACCATTACTTTAATTATTTAGATTTATCTCTTATCAGATCGGGGTGGAAGCAATAAACAATTTGCTTTAGACTTCATGTAAGTTCGTAGTGATTTCCTAATCATGTAAAGAAAGCATGACTTGGAAAATAAATAATCAAATTCATAGTCAGCACATGTTACTCTAGAACATTTGTTCCTCTGTGACTTTCACTATTCATACTATCAGAGTGTGATGAAGGGTACTACTGTATGATATGAGTCATTTTCACAACTTAGTTAAGTGTTTAATGAAAGAAAGTAAGATAAGAAAAAGTAGCTGTATTAAATCCCCATGACAGGAGGTGACCTCTTTTATTTGTCATATTCAGCTGCCTGTAAGTGCAGAATAATACAAACAAACAAAAATAATCAGAACTTCACACATCTTAGAAAGATTATTGACTTTTTAAAGGTTTTTTCCCCCTTATTATCTGAATGTCTCTGTCATCTCTTACTTTAGCTCTGTTCACTGATATCTGACAGGGATATCCTTGGAACATTAATTAAACATTATTGTGAGGTATCTCCAACAAAAACTGTTATCTGTTTAGTCTTAGTTTCTCTCACAAGTCTGATTTTCACTTCTCACTGCACAAAAAGGAGATTCTGAAGTTTACACTATAATGAAATTGTCATCGCTGGAGTAATGCATTGTTGTCATTATGATTATTAGTTGTCACAAAATTAAACTTGAGATGCATGCATACAAATGGGCTTGAATAGCCTTCCAAGCACAACTCTCCCCTCAGGCCTCCTTTTGAGTATATCTGTAGGGTTCATCTTATTTTGTTTCAGTGTGTATCTGTGTGTAAGCTGGACAGATCCTCTGGAGTGTGACTGATGCGTGGAGACGCACGCCATGAAGTTCGAACAAGCTAGAGATTGACACGATAACCCTTAACCGTTAACCCCAGAAGGCAGATCAGTTGTGTACTCTGTTGTTTGTTTGAGCTAGTCTCCTTTGTGATGACACATTTCGAAATGCCAACAAAGATATCCAAGTAACCATCGACGTAAACAGCTGATAAAAGGTTAGGTCAGAAGACTCTGCAGTGCTCCATATGGCTTTAGTTTGTCAGACTTAGTGTCTCCATACAGGCAAAAATACAGGAGAACTGAATGTGAGCAAAAACAAAATTAACCACAAATTTGAAGGAGGGAACACTTTCTTCAAAGAGGAACCATTAAAATAGCTTCTCAACTTCCCTAAAATGCCCTTATCCACTGTATTTGGTGCTTTTTCTTTGTATTTTGAGTTGTGTCTTCAGGAATTGTCTAATCAAATGAAAAGAAAGTTCCAGTGGTGAATATAGAAAGAGGACCTGGGAGTTGTCCCAGATGTACTTGTTTGCATCACTCTTACATACTTTATGATTTGGCTTTAGCGGAAAGTCGTTCTCACTTCAGAAACCAGTGTCTTTACTATTATTTTTTTATCGATTTCCTCTATCAGCTACAATTTTTATGCAGTCTCTTAAAACTACAACCATATCCTATAAAATCTTGAATTTTTCTGTTTGACACACAAGTCAGGTTTTATTTCAGAAGAAACCTCTTTAATCCATCAGCTGGCTTTTTTTTCGTGGTATAAATGAAAGTTGCTTTAATGTTTAATATGTGCAAACAATGCATTTCAATACATTGTCTTTCTATTGTGTGTTGTTATTGCACTAAGGACAGCTGGCTACACAATAACAAGAGGATAAAAAGGCCCCCAGCATTCTTATAGTATCCATCTTTCTGAATGACAGATGCACACTTAAATACCTAACAAAATATGGCGTGCACAATGCAGACACACACGCACACACACACACACGCACATCTTACAATTGCTTATGCCCTCCTTCATTTCAAATCAGTTGCCAGATGCCCCAACTCCAAATGCTGTTAATCATGTTATCTGGAATCCCTAGAATGAAATCCATAACTCCTCTATGTATTAATCACCGGGAATCTTGTTATCACGTCTATATTAATTAAAGCCATCTGCCAGGAATAGGGTGAGGATGGGTTTAAAGGGGAGACTGAGCAGTGGAGTAGAGGGAGCCACGTCAAGCTGCTTGTGTTTGAAGACATTCAGCTTGATTTTCAGGAAGATGTCAGTTTGCTATTTTAGGTAATTTTGTGCTTAGCTGAAATGTTAAACTTTCCTGCAGCACTCTGATTACGGGTGACGATTCTGCCAACACTGAAAGACATCTACAGTGAGTTCATTGCAGGGAGTTGTAACATGACTTGACAAGCACTTCCTGGTTCAGTGTCACAGCAATCCTCTTTAGCTGGTGATCATATATCCATCTGTCTCTGCTGTCAGAGTGCATTATTCATTCATGGCATGAACACATGCACATGTAGGCTTTAACTTTCTGTCTCTAGTCCTGCGCAGGCGAATGGAATCAGACATTCAGAGATTGGAAAGAAGGGGAACTGAAGTCTTCGGTGTGGTATGTTTCAATCGCGAGCTCCCACCACACATGAGGCTGTTTGACTGCCCGTAAGTGATGGTGCTAAAGCTTCTCGTCTCTCCTCATAAAGGGGTTGCCCTGGAGGAGGAAGAAGTAAGCGCACGAGTGAAGTTCAAAACAAAATAATATTGAACTCAGCATTATTCAGAAAAGGAAATGCCGTTAAGTTTTGATATGTTGCCTTTTCTGCAGATGAGGTATGGCTCCAAGGCAGACAGACAGTCAAAGACAGAGGTGGAGTTATGCTGGGTAGATGGAAGGTGGGAAAGGCATCTTAGATGGAAGAAGAAAGGAACAGAGCAGTGTACTGTATATAGCCTCCCACATCTATCCATCTATCGCCTTTGCCAGCCCCTCCCTCCCTCTGCTCACACCCTTCCTTCATCTTTTGAACTTCAAGGCTCTGTGGAGGGAAACATGTCAGTAACTGGGGGCGTAATCCTGGGCGGCCAGTGCTTCTCGCTCAAACATGCACAACAAATACACGTTACCGCGCACACGAGGCCTCGCCTGAATGACAGCTGATCAGGAGTTCCTGCCAGCACCCTCCTCTTCTCCGCGCTCCCTCCTCTCATCTCAGCACTCATCTGATTTGATCCATTAGCATTCTTTTCTCTGTGTTGTTCGTGCTACTGTCAGGCTCAGTGGCACAGCCTCAGTCTGAAGCAGTTAAACTGTCGCCTGGGGGGCCTCACCTGAAAGGGCTGACAGCTGCCTGCATAATCAGCTGCTCTGCCTGGATCCTGATAGGCCCGGACTAGAGATCAGGTTGGGGGTGGGGTGAGGTTGGAGGAAGCAGGTGGTGGGTGGCTGCACAATTGGAGAATGGGCTTGCTTCAAAGATGCGCGTGAGGATTGAGAGTGGGGTAGCAAATGTAAGGTGGCGGGGTGGTGCATAGGTGAGAGACTGTGAGGGACTGGTGAAATAGGAGCATGTATGGAGGAAGTGTGATGCTGGCAAATTGTAAAAAGGTATTTCTTACCACCCCACTGGAATCACAGCGGATGACTTACGAGAGATACTGGGAAATAAACCACCCACAGAGTATGTATCCTCAAGCTTCCCTGTTGCTGTTGGTCATTTTAAGACGAACAGAGGAAGAGGAAGTGTGTTCGTGTGATCGGTTTTTCTGTAGAAAAACCAGCCGAGCACTGTAAAATACCGGAATATTGAGAAACCAGGAAAATAATATCACAAACATTGTGATGTTATGAAGCGGGCTCTTGGACAACGGAAGAAACGATTATGTGAAAGAGCAGAAGAAAAAAGAGAAACAGAAACGTGCATATGTGCATTAGAATGTGTTCATTTGTTTTCTCCTTTTAGCCGCTTGCTTTAAGTTATCTCCACAGTGACTTACGTTTCTTATATATTGTGACATTTTCCATTCAGTCCGTGAGCAGTAATTCGCAGGAAATCCCAAAGCTCCTTTTCCTCGCTTGACTCGTCTGGTGGAATTGCGGTTGAATTGCACACAGCTCTTAAAAATTAAATTAGACGACCTTCTCCGGTTAAGCTAATCCACTTAAAATAATTCTTTAGATTCTGCTGTCCTGCCCTTGGCCCCTACCCCTGACACCTGGCTCAGAGCAGAGGAGGGCTCCTAGGCTGAAGCCCTAAAATAGATCTGTCACATTTTACATCCTGGTGTTTGTGTCCCCTCCTCTGGCCCACCCTGACCCAGACAACCACCCCTCTGTTGGCCTCTGTTTGCTCTGGAGAGAGCCCCACGGCTTACAACCTCAGCCTACGCCCACCCCAAACCTCTCTTTCTGTTCATTTGAAAGCTCTGCCTCAGTCCACTTCTCTCCAACTTCACTGCTCATCTCTTTCTTTTTCCCCTGCCTGTAGCTGTTATGACTCTCTCATTTCTCCTTGTCTCTGTGCTTTGTTCAGTTTTCCTGTTTCCAAGCCATACCTTCCTTCGAAGCTTTTACTTCACTATTACTCACTCTCCCGTGAGATCAATTTACCTGCGCGTGGCCGAATCTTTTCCCCCCACACAGGGCTCTTCTGTATGCGACTGTTATGGAGTCCTCTCCTCTCTGTCTTCTCCCCTGTCATTCAGCGGGGCTCTTCATCTCCATTGCTAAGCCTTCCACAGCTTCTGCTAACTTTCTAGCTCCCATCTCATTTCAAATTCAATTAAACCTCCGGAGATTCAACTAACTTTTAAAAGGATCGGGGCATATCTCTCTGTCTCTTTCATTCACCATAACTTTGTGGGAACCTCCTACTCGTCTTCTCTCTCTCCTGATTCTTCTTTCTCCCTCTTTCTTTTACTCGTTGCGTGCCACATTATTACCTTCAGTCCTTCATTTCTCTTTCTTGTACCTCCTCCTTCACTTCAAGGCCCCTCTAACTCCACTTTTCTGCAGCTGTCTAAATGGTCAGTGTTGTCCAGGTACATGTTATTCTTGGTAGAGGACAGAAGTAGGGCATGGAGCCATGCTCTGTGGGAAAAGGACTTAGCAAACCTTTTCCAAGAGAGGGGAGGGGGGGTAGATTTCTCCAAAACAAACCTCATCAGTCTTCTACCAATCTTTTCTTAACCTGACCAGAGGTGAACTTAACCCATGTCACAATCCACGTTGCTGTATATCCTGTCATACAGTTCACACCACTGTATTGTAGATGTTCAGTAAATCCAAGGTAAATACAGGTCACTTAGGTTAAGGCCCGTGCATGCCAGCGATGAAAGAGCCACCCAAGGGCAAGTGTCTAGCTTTGGGCGAAGAAAAAATCTACAAACTTATTATGAAACAAAACCTTGTTATTGTCTTCTTATTGTTTTACAGCGGTTATAGAGCCGTCGATCTTTGTGCTCCTTCTTTTGCTTTCAGTTCATCAGAAGTCAATTGGAAGACCGCAAATCGTCCAGTGCGACATTGTGGTGATGCACTTTACAGCAATCGTTGGCCACAAACTTGTGATGGATCGTCTAGCTGATCGCTTCTTCCTTTTTCTCATCTGTAATTGGTGGATTAAAAATGACTTGTTTGTATGGCCGTGATGAGATTGCGGCGGGTAAATGAGAACATATGTTTTTGTTTTTGGTCAGAGCAAAGCTGTATACACAAACGCTGTTACAATTTAATGGGTGCTTAGTGACTTGGCCCGTGATTGATGTGTGACTGTAATGCCAGTCAATGGCCCGTATAAAGAGATTTGGAATATACTTTATAGTGTTTGATTCAAAAACAATACAATAGAGTTGCTCGTAAAACTACAATGGACATGCAAATGCAAGGACTGATAATGACTTAATTGGCTGAATTATTTATTTAGTGTAGAAAGTGCAGCTTTGTTATTTGGCTCGCATAAAAACATATTTATTTGCTTATTTTAGCCCCATTCTCCTTTCATTTTTTAAAAAATTTAAATAATACCTTGCTGAGTGCCGTGTATATGTGTGTGTGCGCATGCTTGTGTGAATCTCTGGGTCATGTCCCAGCCTGCTTCACTCCACAGTAAATCACAACCAGAGTTTTTAACGTATTCTCCAGTGCGCCTGGGAGAGTCATTAACACACACTAGAGTTACAGAACACTCCTCAGCAACCCTCCTCACTACTCTCTGTGTATGTGTGTGTGTGTGTGACTGTATATGTGCCCTCTTGTGTGTCTTGTGTTTCTTTGACCTGACCGCTGTATGTTCAGGTGTTGCCAATCCTTGCAGTTAAAACAGTGTTACAAACCCCATATGTTTTACATCTATTCACACTGCATTAGTACCACCACATATAAGCATCCAGTGTTTAACATACATTTGACTGCCGTTTAATTCTGTGCTGGACTGTCTTTTCTATAGGATCATATCCATATACTCTTATTAGTCGGTACCCTCCAGGGATTACTCCAGAGGTTACCCTCTGGTAAAGGTGGGAGGGCAATAGCTCTGCCTCTGAGCTGACATGGTTATTGGAGCAGAGATAGCACCATGGGGATCCATCTTACACAGAGCAGAGAAGAGAGGGGGTCTGTCTTTTATAGTGAGATCCCACAGCTGATGTCGATGAGGTCAAATTATCTGTCACTACACCTGTCATACTTAACACTTCGTACCAGCTCCCCATGGCCTTACGTGCTATGTCCCATTCTGCTGTTCAGTCCTTACTATGAAAATGTGCCAAATGTGTGTCCCTGTGTGTACACATGCTCAGATTGCAGGTTTTTACTATTTGCTCACTTGCTCAAAGCATGCTACCACTGCATGCACTGGCATAGTACAAATATTGACTGTCTGCTACCCTGCATGGTCACAAAGCGGAGATCTGCATGGGTAAATGAATGTATGTGTGTGTGAAAAGGGTATAAATTACAAATTAAAAACAAATAACGATTGAAATACTAGTACAATGCCGTGGACACAATACACCAGGTTCTAGGATCAAATGTCACTGGTGTTAGTGGGTATCGGAAATGAACTTTCAAGGCCAGCAGTTAAGCACATCCTCCCACAAAAACTAGAGGAATGAAACCTTGCTAAGGGTTATGTGAAGCCACAACAGATTGAAGAGCAAACTGTGATTTTAAACACCAGTAATAAAAAATCTCCTCCTTTGTTGAGTTTTGCAGTAGCATTGCTTGGAGAGACCTCCTTAAGAGTTAAACAACCATCTGAAGTAACTGTTAAAGGACCAGCTTCCTTGAAATGTAGCTTGTCAGTTCTGACCTTTATTAGGATTATTGTATGTGGCATTTTCTTGCAGATATTTGGATAACATACTGTAAGGGTGCTTGACCTGAACAGTTAAGTGTTGACAAGCTGATGCCCCTCTTTTCCCCACTTTTGGGGTTAAATGGGAACAATATGAGCTCCTGAAGGGTTAAGCAATACACTGCTGGGGCCGTGCAGCCCTAAAGCTGGGCATAGGGCCAGCTCCACTCATAAACATGGAGAGGTTCAAGTGTGTGTATGTGTATATGTGTGTATGTGTATGTGTGTACATTTATGTGAGTGTGTCTGCCTGTGCCAGGGACAGCCCAGTGACTCACAGAGTACAACCCTGCCCCTTTGGCAAGAGAAGAGCAAAGTTTTAAAGAGACACGAGCCATCTTCGGAGAGAGAAAGAGAGAGTCATTCAGACCGAGGCACAAAAGGAGGCGCTGTAGAGCGTATGTTTTTCCACTTTGCTTGAAGCGCTGATGGATGATCACACAGTTCTCATATCCTGTGGAAAGATGTCAGTCCTCTACCACAAGCCCTACTGGGAAACTAAGAGGCCACTGTGTGTCATACTATAATACACATGCACACTCAAACACAGACATTTGAATTTGAAATTCTAGTGGAATTAACTCAAACAACCATGCAAAACTGTTAATAAGTAAGTAAAAACATATTTAATGTTATGTCACCTTGTCATCTTATTGCATTAGCAACCAACAAAATAAAAAAGACAACTGAAATGAGTTACATGCATCTGCACTCAACCTTTCGTTAAACTTTTTTTCCCCTTTCTTCTCTCTAAATTTGACTGTCCAGTCTTTCTCATTTAGCACACGTTCACTTTGTCTTCCTCGCCTTCTGTCCTTACACACTCACGCAACAGGCACCAGGCCAGCTGAGTCACGTCTAAATGGCGTGGAGTGCGATTGCAGCTCACACTTACATAACCTCTGTCTCCACACCACTGTCATTAGAGCAGCTCGGCAGAAGGGGCGAAAACAATTCTTTTAAGTACTCTGTTGCCAGGAGAGCCTCACGACTCACCTTCTCAACCGATTGCGTGCATGTGTGCATGCTTGCCTGCGTACGAGCACTTGCATGTGTGTGAGTTCTGCTCTGCGTGTGCTCATTTGTGTTTCTTATAACATCTGCTCCTCAGAGTTAGAGTGGGTTGTGCTTATATGTCGAAGTGTCCTTGGGTAAGCTACTGAAGCCCAAAAAATTGCTCTTGATGTTGAGGCTAGCATCTTCCGTGAATGAAATGTAAATTGTAAAGGAGATTTTTACTGCTTTTTTTTATCTGAGCAAGTAATGAGGGAGTTAAGTTTCTCTGCTCCTCTTTGGACAGAGGGAGTCGACATTCTGGCAGCCTTTAGTGTGTGTGTGTGTGTGTGTGTGTGTGTGTGTGTGTGTGTGTGTGGAGAGAGAGAGAGAGCCTACATTTTGGCAGGCTTCAGTTTATACAGATGGAGCAGCTCTCGTTGGATAAACCACAGAAAATTCCTCCCACTGTCCAAGTTAGCACTTCTTAGGGAGAGAACCATGCACCCTCCCCTCTATCCTGCATCGCATCCTTCCACACCTAACCTCTCCCCCTCCCTCACTGTCCCTTGTGATCCCCTCCAACGCCTCTCACCCATCTCCCATTACTACACCACCACACTGGGCATCCCAGGAGGAGAGTAAAACAGGCCCTGCTTGTCGAGCACAAATAAGGCCGATTACTTTCCCGGCTCTTCCTGTACTGGAGCGGCCAGACCAAAGCAATCAAACTTGAAACAATTGGAGGGCTGAATGGGACTCTCCTCTCCTCCCTCCTCCTCTGCTCCTCTTGTTTGTTACCCTTTACCTACACATGTACCGTCCATCAAACACGCTGCTTCTAATAATGACAAGTTTCTTTAAAATCTGGAGAAGTGATTATGTTAACACTTGATCTTTACTACAGAGTGAGCTGAATCATGACCAGTGTTTTTTTTTTTATTTTTTTTTTTTCAGAGTAATGACACATCCCCTGCTTTTCCGTTTAACCTCAGCAACCTCCATACTGGGCCAACTCCTTACCTCATGTGGCTGGTGTCATGGCTCATTCACTGCGTACAAATGTCTCGGTGAAATGTAATATCATTATATCCATGATAGCTCTACATTGGACTCGGGGTCTAAATCGGCAGCATGAGTAAGTGGGGGCCTGAGTGTGGGAAGCCCCCCCCCCCCCCCCCCCCCCCCCCACACACACACACACACACACACTGAATGTAACAGCCTGTTTGTGATGAATTAGTTCCGAGACTGAAGCGATTTCAAGTTACTCTGCAATAAACAGAAAAAGAGTTTGAGTTCGACTTGTCTAGGTTAGCAGACTTTTGAAGTAAACTAATGTCAAGCTAAACAAATGTTTAATGGGGGAGTGTTTCCACATAACACACAAACACACGCACGCAGCCAAAAATGATTTCAAGGCGATGCTGCTCTTATGCTTATCACAAATGACCTAATTCCTCGCCGGCAGTGTTTTCATTGCGCTACAGCATGTGTTTACCAGTGGCAGACTGCCTCCCCATTAAAGCTGCCATTCCCCTGAGGCCACAACACACATCATTAAGACACAGGATATGGACTCTGACCATGGCATCCTACCTCTGCCTGTAGCCACATGGTTCCTACCTGTAAACCTTATTATATGCAACCATTTTTCTGTCTGCCTGGCTGCATGCCTACTTTCTTCTTGTAAGTTTCTTTCTAGACCAGTTGATAATATATTTGACGAGATGGGCTGAATTAATGGTTGTGACAGGACTGTGCTGAAAATGGCATAGCAATACTGGGTGTGGAGGAGTACTGCCTCCATCAGCTCCATCAGACTCTAATGAATAGCTGTCATCATTACAGCAATAGTAGGCGGACCTGCAGGTTAACCCCTCACTCATCTGAGAGCTTTGTGGAATTGGATTGCAAATAGGTGAGCTGGTAAATGCTGCACTATGAGTTATACAAAGCTATTTATACATGCAACTATTTATTTATTTTAAAAGCCAAACAGAGAGAATAATGGAGGTGAGAATGTGGAAACCCTTCCAAAGTAATAATAATAGGTGCAAGGCTTTAGCAATTTTGAAACAAGACCAGAGGACAAAGTAGTCAACACCCTGCTGCAATATGCTATCTGGAAAGTGTACTACTTGCCCTATAAGACACTAAAGAAGTGTAATGTGCTCATAATGCATGCAGTTAAAGAAATCCCCCACCCAGTCTGGATGCTGTTCTGGCTCCCCCACACGCCACCATCCTACCCTGAGGCCAAAGCTCCCCAGCTCCCCAGAATGGAGTCATTAGCTGGGTGCTAATGGTTTCAGACTTTCTAATTGAATGGGAACCCATTGATCTGTAGGTAGAGAGAAATGGTTCTTTTCATTGCCTCAGTATGGCCCTGCGCAGCATTTGTCTCCATTCAAAATTAAAGGCTTTACACATTGGAGATGTAAGATTGAAGTAGGAATATACACAGACACACACACACACACACACACACACATGCGGCATCTTCTACAAACACACACATATGCACAGAAGTTAAATCGCAAAAACTGTGAGCTCATGTGTTGACTGACACTCGCAAGCACACTGACACACACACACACACACACACATGCAATTGCTCTGCTGTGCTGTGTGTATCCTTAAGGGCTCGCATTCGGAGATGAGCAGCCTTTAATCTGTGTTCGCTCGCAGAGTTGTCCTGGTGGGAGGCTATACACCTCACATCTTTTTAAACACTGCAACAACAAGGGGTTGCCCGGGGCAGCTGGGGTCAAGGAGGCAGCTTAGTAGAGATGTCAACTGCCGAGCAGTCTCTGTGCATGTTGGAGGTTGAAGTGCACAGGGCTGAAAACTACTGTAATACTGATAAAGGAATGTGGTAGATATTCCAGCAGTTTATCCTTCATTTGCATTGAGTGTAAACACGGATCACTCATCTCTGCTTTATCTCGTGTCACTGATAGGTGATGTTGTTTTTGCATGTGTTGTCTGGTAACTTTGCTCCTTTGAGATGATGGAACGATTCAGATATACACACAAGAAGTGAACGCAACTTCTGAAGCGACCAGTAAAAAGCAGGCAGCGGGACTGGTCATTAGTTATCTTTTAAACTTTTCCACAAAGTGAATCATAATGATGTTAAATTTGAAATGATTTTATTAATATTGTAACCCAACCAATAAATGGTTGCAGGAAATTTGCACGTAGGCTTCTTTTTTTGTCTTCATAGTCAGACACAGAGTTACAAAAATGGTAAACAAGTTTATTATTGTAATGATTACAATCATTAATCACTATTGCAAGCGGGCATGCAGCGCTAGCTGTTTTAGTTGCATGTCTCTTAGTATTATTTTTGAATAACTGCTGAACTTACTTAATAGGTTTTTATTTAAATGTCAAAGCAAGAACAATTGCTCAGGATTGGTGTGTGTGTTTAAGAGACAAAGCCAGCTGGTTCTGGTTATCAAGCTGGAATTCACTGTAAAAATTACAACATTTTTTTTCTCTCTTTCCCCCCAGTCCTCTTCCCCAAACCGCACTTGCACACATGCTCTTTCTCTCTCTCTCTCTCTCTCTCTCTCTCTCTCGCACACACACACACACACACACACACACACACACACACACACACACACACGCACACACAACCCATAATTATACATCTCCATTGCTCTATGAGAAGGCTCTTGCTTTAGCTACTTCTTGAGAATATGTATTTTTCTGCTAGAAAAAAACACAAAACAAAAAGCAGAAAACGTCTTACTTAAGCCTGCTATTCGAGCATTAACAGACAGCAGAAGAGACTGACCCTAATTTGAAAAACAAAAGACTTTCATATAAATTTATAGCACAGTTCTATATACAGTAGATAATGAAAAAGTCCTACGTCACAAGCCTGAGCTTGTGTCAGGTTTAAAGACAGCTCTTAGGAGCTGACTGACATCATGTCTGGGAGGGTCCTATAATAACATCTCTCTCTCTGGGCAGATGATCTCAAGATAAGTAGTCTGTGTGTGTGCGTGCATGTGTGTGCGTACTTGAGATTGTGTATTGATGTATATGCCTCTTTATGTCTTAGTGATTTTCCATGATACGTTTGCATACGTTGACGGCTAAATGAGGGGTTGTGGTGTAGGTACGAGGTTAGCACAGACTGAACGATATCGGACGTCCTCGTGAATCTTAAAACCACTGAGTGCAGTGGTTGTGTGTAAAAGTGTTACGCATCTAAATCGGTGTGAATATCTTTAAAAAGGGATAAACAAAAGATCTTTATTGATGTAGCTGGATTTTTAAAAGCTTTGAAGAAACTATTATAAAGAGGTTTTTCTGTGGCCGACTTTCACCTATGCCAGCGTGTTGCATCTGGTAGCCATTTTGTGCCAGCAGTAGAGCCAGAGTTTCCAGAGAGGTAAAACCACAGTGGCAGAAGGTGGGGAATCAGCAAGAGCCCACCCAAGGGTCGTTAACCTACAACAGGCTTGTTTGACACAATTTACTGAAAAATACATCCAAGCGCTGTGGTTCTTTTTATTGACAACAGCACATGTATACCTGAAACCTGTGTTCAGTGGATGAATTTCAGTCAAACAAGGCCCACGTTAAACACAACGTGCATCTGATTAGAGCAGCAGCTGTAGGACACTAACAGATTTCTCCCTGTCATTTCCTCCTGCATTTTCACTGGATCGTTTTATTACCCTGCAATAGCCTGGGGCTGTACCAGCCTATGATCCAAGTGTGAGTTGGGACGTGTGCGTGTGTTTCAGCGTGTTGGCGCAGCGTGCCTTCATCTCTCCACCCTCCAAAGTCCACTGTCAATAGCCTCTCTGGACTTTGCCAGGCGACTTCCACTTGGAGACAAACATTAGAGCAAAGCCTGCCTGCATGCTTTAAAGTCACACTCTCACTCTCATGCAGTGTCATACTGAAAAATGGCAAAGGTGGGGCACATGCAGTGCTGCCAGCGTCACTGCTGGGGGATAAGAGGGAGTAAAATGGACAGAAGGAGAGGATGTGATAAGAGCGGATCACCTTTATAGTCTGAAGCTATTCGCATTAAACCACCATGCTGACTGAACCTGAGCCAAATTTTTTTTTCAATGACGTCTACGTTCACAGGCTGCTTCACATACGGCAGCGAAATGAAAACGGGCCATTAAAGTGCATTTTAAGTACTCCTAAAACAAAACAAAAAAACACCCAGTTGATGCTTAAAGCAATCAAAAATATAAGCAGAAGTCTTGCTCCCGGGATTGTCATTGGTTTAACCTTGATTTGATATTATAGAGTAGCATGAAATTGACTCTTTCAAAGAATAACCACAATATTGCTTTGGCCTGTGCAGGACATTCTTTCAGAGGCAGTAACCCTCAGGTTAAAGAAGAGAAGTCTGGAAAAATGAGAAAGACACTGACAGAGCACGAGAAGGAAACATGAGATATTTGAAAAGTGGTGAGAGACCCGGAGTGGAATCGGAAAGTAAGGGCTAGAGATCAGGAAGAAAAAAAGAGAGATGACATAAACAGACAGAGCAAAACAGAGATGGAGAGCGATTGAAGGTGAATTGCAATACCGTTCTGGCTCTGGGCCTTGCCTCTGTTCTGGAGTCTCTCTTCCATCCACAGTGACATGTGGTTTCACGGCCATTACCACACACATTATAGTGATATGTGCCATAATGTGAGGCATCCATATGTACTCCACTCTCTGCTGGCTCCATAAAACACACAGGCCCAACTGTTTATGCTGTTTGCTGGTGTCAATGTGTGCTGTTAAGCCTAATTTAACTCATTCTTGTCCACGGAGCATCGACTAAGTCAAGCAAAAGTTAGCGAAAGGGTGCGTAAAGATTCAGATGTAATGTGTGCACTTTTTGAACAATGAAATCTCTCCTTCCAGATGTCACCATCTGCACATTATTTAGTCAACAAGTCTATAATAAATGTCCAAGTTGGAGCAAACCACAAAATGACAAATAGAAATGCTTCACAGAGTCACAATAAAATCTTTCCTCAATTCTCTATTGTTGTTTTCTCTGGGTGGCTGTCTCTCTCTAAATATACGTGTGTGTGCGTGCGTGTGTGTTTTGTGCATGTTTGTGTCCTGTGTTGAGGAACAGAAGGTCTCTGCAGGGCTTGCCTGTGTGGGTGGACTCTGGGATTCACCGTGAAAACAAGCGAAAAGCCAAGGACATTTCCTAAGTTGGAGCTTGCACCATACACTACAGCGTCTGGTCATCTGTGCTACATGTGTGTGCATTTATTCAAGAAAACTGAGAAAAGTGTTTTAGCATGTACTCCTATATTATAATGCTTAGTAGTGTTTACAGTATGTGTTTACTGGAGATAGATTTGCATGTCTGCTTGTGGCATGCAGAGGAAGAAAAGTGCCTAACCTCTGCCAGCTCCAGCTTCCTATAAAGGCGTCAGTGTGGGCGTGCAAAAAAAATAAATAAAAAAAATCTACTTATCTGTCTCAACTCAGATGATTATTTTGTCAATGCTGACTGGTTGACATTAAGCCTTCACACAGAGAGCTAGATTGTGTCCTTAGGTCTGATAGTTAGACAGTAGCTGTTGAAACACTGCTCCACAGTCTGAGCTGCAGCCAGATAAGTGGAAGACAAAGACACTATTATAGTGTTACACGTGGCCCAGAGACATTACAACTCATCACAATGGCTTAGTGCTGCAGGCCGCTGTAGGAGTGGGCCTGGATAAGGTCTAGTTGCAGATCCATGCACAGTAACTTTGTTTAACTCCAGCTAATCTGTCACCGTGTGATTTATGGGAATGCTTTTCAAGATTTTTTGGATGTATTTTTTCTGGTTATGAGGCCAACTTTTTGGGTTCTGTTGTCCACACCAGTTGTAGACATACTGATGTTGCCATGCACAAAGCTGTACTTTTAACATTTTAGTTTTCTAATTTGAAGGTAAACTTGCCAGATTTTAAAGTCTGTTTGTACTTGCGTTACTTGAGCAAACATACAGTGAAGATATTTGGTGGGAAGTCAGCTTGAACCCCCCTTTTGCCTTCAGACCTGACAGACTTCTTTATACATAGATTCAGCAAGGTGCTGGAAACATTGCTCAGAAATTTTGTTCCATGTTGTCATCATAGTATCACACAGTTTTGCAGATTTGTCAGCTGCATATCCATGATGTGAATATCCTGTTCATTGAGATCCCAAAGGTGCTCTATTAGATTGAGATCTGGTGCATTAGCCTGTTGGAACATCTGTACGCTGCGGTCATAATTAGATGGACATGGCCCGCAATAATACTCAGGTAGGCTGTGGTGTGTAAATAATGCTAAGAAGCCCACAGTCTACCAAGAAAATATTCCCCAAGTCATTATACCATCACCACCACCATACAGTAACCAGTAACTGTTTATTAAAGACAGAATGGATCCTTGCCCTCACGCTGTTTGCTCTAAATTCTGACCCTGCTGTCTGACTGTCAGACCAGGCGTCAGTTTTCCAGTTTTCTATTTTTGGTGCGCTTGTAGCCTCAGTTTGCTGCTCTTAGCTGACAGGAGTGGCACCTAGTGTGGTCTTTTGCTGTTGGAGCCCATCTGCTTCAAGGTTTGATGTGTCGTGAGTTCAGAGATGCTCTTCTGCATAACTTTGCTCTAACTTGGTTATTTGAGTTTCTTTTAACTTCCCATTCTGCTCCTGACAGCAGCCAGGTATTTTCTCCAGAGAACTGCAACTCACTGGATATTTTTTTTCTCTTTTTATGACCATTCCCTGTAAATTCAAGGGATGGCGAGGTGGGAAAATCCCAGTAGATCAGCAGTTTCTGAATTACTCAGACGAGCCCGTCTGGCATCAACAACCATGGCACATTCAAAGTCACTTAAATCTTCTTTTTTTTGCCATTCTCATGCCCGATTTGAACTTCAGCAGGTTGTCTTGAGCACGGTTACTCTCCGGATTTATGCCTGAATCCACTGAGTTGCTGCAATGTGATCTGCTGACTAGATATTTGTGTTAACGTACAACTGAACAGGTGTACCTAACAAAATGGCCTTTTGTCTACATGAAGAATAGATCTCTGTAGCATGCTTTTCATTTCTGCTACTAGATAGTGGCTCATAGCTAAAATAGCTGCTACTAGCATAGTATCCATGTATCTCTGATTAAAGCCAGAATTTAAACTGCCTTGTGGATAATGTAAGCATTAAGTTTAACAAGGAACAACGTGCACTAAAAATCGAGAAGCAGTTCTGTTTTTAATCGGTTACATAACTTACTCTTTCATTATGATCCACTTGCTTGCCAACTGCTTTTTCTCCCTAAGCGTCAGATTTTGCAGTTTTGTCAAAGTGTCTCACAAATACTCACAGGATGTCTTTTGCTGTGTCTGTCCAAACCAGTACTGTATAGAAGCTGGTTTTGGCCCCCCTTTACACCACTGGGATAATCTTTTAAAGCAACATATGTTAACCAAAACCACAATATCTTCCTAAAAATAGTGAATCTAAACTGCAAGTAAAATTAGTTGTAAACACCAAGTTAAAAAAATTAAAAGCAAAACAAATTGTGAAATGCTAAGCTTCCAAAACAGGACACAAACCACATTGCCTTGGTTGACATGATTGTGATTTACACCACCATCACTCATTCTCCTTCCTTATACAGACTTAACACCAAGGGACATCTTGTGCATATCTTTGTGTTTTGAGTGGCTCCTGAAAAAAAAAACAGCGGCATTTGATGCCCTGTGATATGGATGCTTTGACTATTCCCATGATAACCTTGCTGAAGCAACGGACAGTAATGGATCTCTTGTAGCTGGGTCACCTAATGTCAAGCACAGGTCAAAAGACTGCGTTTACACTGCAAATAGTACAGTTGGGTTAATTAGTGGCTCATCCTTTCCTTTTGTTTCTCAACTGTCTGTAGGGTTTCTGTTAAAAACAAAACAGTTGACAGAAAGCGCTAGGATGGTTGCAGTGGTGTTTACTGCGCATTACTTTAGCATTATGCATGTGCAAGTGCTATGTAAGTCTATCACACTCCATGTAGTTTTATTCTCGATTGCTGTAAAATTTAATTTCTACTTTTCTGCTCAGTTAATTCATGAATTACCTGCAATAGTCATTTTATATGTCATATCTAAAATCTGCAAAGTTGTCAAATAAATGTGGTACGGTACAATATTTCCATACGATCCCTAGTAGAAGACATGTATACAATAAAATAGTATGAATCTGACACTTTTAAAGTACCTTCACGTGTTTGTTTGGGGTATAGTGCTTAAGAAATACACTCACTCCTGCTTAAAAGTGTGTATGGGTATTACAATATAGCCTAAAACGAACTCCTTGAAGCATGCAGCGTTTCACACGAAAAGCATCATGACAAAACTACTATCTTTCATATTTTTTGACATAACTGCCAAAAATATTAAGCACTCCTGCCTAAGAATAGAGAGACGTGACATGATTCAGAGGTAAATGTATTCCTGCCTCCTCTTGGTTATGAGCTGAATATGAGCAGAGGGGAAATAAAGGGATAATACTGGTGGTGATCAGGGCCTGGTAGAATGGCCCATGATGGAGAGCTATAAATAGCTTCACTTGGACACTCTTCTTGGCTCTTGCCCCATCCTCCTGCACCACCCTCTGCTCTGCTGTCCCACACCTCCATCCTCCCTCTATCCTCTCCCTGTCCTTCCCCATTTCCACCCCCTCCCCGCATGTCTCCATCCCTCCCTCGTTCCCATATAGCACCTGCTCTGACACCTCCTCTGCCAACTGGCTGATGTCATTTTTTGGTACTGGACAGACGTCCTCACGCCTAATTCTGTTCTACTAAATGGCAGCCAGTGCAGAGATGACCAAGTTTACCCACACACACAGACACACACGTTGCCTCCTCAAGGATGTGCTAATCTCACGACACACTGGCCATGGCGTGACCATTCGAATTTATTTTGAATGCTTAAGAAATCCCCTGAGGTGTTTGGACATCTTGGAAATGCATTTAAAACCAATATGGGCACCTGGATTAAACACTAGGGCTTCAACTGATGATTATTTTCATTATCTGTTAATTCTTTTTCCTTACTTCATTAGTCATTTCCAGCATAGTTTCCCAAAGGCTGTGGTGACTTAGCCCAGTTGTTTTTCACGAATAGTTTGTAGTTTTATAGTTTCGTACCAGTTACATCTTCAAGTCTTGTTATCTGATCGCTATGGATATTTAGTATATAAATTTAAGTCTTCAGGAGTCGAGAGATGTTTGAAAAAGAGATGCAACAAAGATCCCAGTCTGGATTTAAATCAGAAGCTAAATCAGAGGCTACCTCCCCAGGTTAAGTTTACTTTATTACTTTTCATCACTGATAGCAGAATCTGTTAGTCTTCTTTCACTTCTGCATGGTCCAGCCAATCAGTGTGAATAAGTGCACTTTTAATTATTTTAATTTAACCTTAACCCAGCTGCTAAAGAGCCCACAACATGTGTGTAAGTGTCCACTGGCCATTCAAGAGCTTTTTTTAGCCTTCATTGCACACATCATCCATATGGCCTCTCATCAGTTGTGTCACTGACCCCTAACTTTGTTATTGCCACATAGGGTCCTGTCTCCTTTAAACACACTTTGCATACCCTCCGTCTGCCTGCATTTCCTGTCTGCATCGTCTCTGTTTCCCGTGTTCTTAAGCTCAAAAGTCCTCCATTGGGGAACTTGCGGCAACAGCATCCCCACTTCTTGTCCACTTGACTCTCACTTGGATTAAAGCGGAGACTTCGAGACTCGCTGCGTCTCCTCGTGTCTGGGCTCATACAAATGCAAATGCCAACAGGCAAAGGTGCACGGCTACAGAGTGCCTTCATAAATGTAGATCTGCTCTATCACATTGTACCATTTCAATTTCTCTGCTTTCTATTGTCACGCTGCCATTCTTTTTAATGGACTTTTTCATTTGCTCACGAAAAAGGCAGCGCTTTTCAGTTTACAGCAAAGAGCAGTTCTGGTTAAAATAACAGGAATGGACCTTAAATTCAGTTTTACTCATGTTTCTTCTTTCTTATAACATCTTAATTACATTGGCTATTATTTTGCTCTTTTTGAGATTCCTTTTTTCACCTTTCACCAGTGTCCCTGTTTTTTCTCATCTGTTAGACTGTTATAGTAACGGTACTGATTTTTAAAAAATACAAGCTGCTCCTGCTCTGTTTTTATTTATTCCAACTGTATGAGAGCCGATAACTTGAAAATATACAGAATTTTGGAGGACAACTGGATATGTTATATCCCATGATGATACATTACAAACAAAAAAGTGAAAGATTCTAAATGGATTTGCCAAATCTGTTAGAAAAACATTATTTTTTCCTTTGTCCACAGAACAGGGAGTGTAATTCATTACCGCTTTCTTTGAAACAGCGAAACTACATTTCTGTTTATATATTTTCCAGCTGTGAGTTCAGGGAGGCTAGATCATGGGTCTGATGTAATTAATGTATTTATAAGCCAAAAGAGAAGGAGGTGAGTGAATGACAGTAAGAAAGGAGTAAGCTGAAGCCCTCAAAGTTATGGAGCCACTGAGTCGTTCGTGCCTGGAGCCTGCTAGTAAAACATTTTGACCCCCCTCATTATCGCCCATTAAGAGGATCAGGGCTCTCTAAGACAACTTGTCTGTTTACTTGACTTTTTTGACTTTGCAGGCAGTCATGAGGTCACAGTTTGGAACCAGGTCTGGCTGGTTGAATCTGGAGCTGGTTGCCACTTCCATCCTCTGTCATCCTCACACGGCTATGACAAGGGCTTGCAACATCAGCTGCGGGTGAGGCTTCGGTTTAGGAGGAGGAACCGTGAATCACAGTACATCTCCCTGTGTCTTCTCTCTCGCTCTGTGTCTGTCTGCCTTTTATCTGTCTCCCTCTCAGAGATATATGTGCATTCGCGTTTATTTGCGGCCAGGCACAGTCTAAAATTCCTTGAAAAACCACAGTCATCATCATTCACGAACCCCCACCCTAATAACCCCTCGCAGACTAACTTGTACACTAACACACGCACGCACACACATGCACATTATAAAAACCTTGTTTATTTGAGGGAACTGAAAGAAGGCCTTCCTCATCTACTCTTCTCTTCTTTCTTTACCAGGAACCGTGTGTGCATGTTAATGTGTGTGTGCATGCAAAGAAATGCGGTTTATGTCCTGTAAAAAGAGAAGACAAATTATCTTAAAACTTCTTGAGTTTCTGCCTAAAAATCTTCAAATTTTCACGTCAAAATATTATCTCAGCAGACTGATCTTAAGCAAGAGGCAATCTCCAGGGGTGACTGTTGAAGCCAAGGCAACGGTGCCATTGCAATTCTACAAATGGCCACTTGAGGCCGGCTCTAAAACCCAGTCAGTCCCAATAGACTCTCACGTTAAAATGGCCATCTGTATACATCTGCCTTTGTGCTGACACTTTTTATGATCTGATGTAATGATGGTGATAATGATGATGATGGTGATTAGCACTGTCGCTTCATAGCAAGAAGGCTATTGGCTCCAACTGTGGGGCCCCTCCATACGAGCATGAATAGTTGTCTGTCTCTCTTTGTTACCCTGCGATAGACCCGTGACCTATCCTGAGTGTACACTACCTCTTGCCTTATGGCAGCCTTTCCCTAACCCCTGTGACCCCTAATTGGATAAGCATTTAATAAAATGCAGTGATTAGTAAATGTCCCAGGGAGGGATTTGCTCTTTAAAATGTGGCATAAATATTCAGCCAAGAATGAAATAATTAGGGTTTTGGCAGTTAAAATGTATTCATGAAAAAACAGGAAATTCATTAGCTTATTATAAAAAAGAAATCATCCATTCATCTAATACCAAAAAATGGTAAAGAAAATACAAAAGGTCATAGGTCTGTGTCACTATAATGTTCTGCTAGGAGACTTTTCTGGCCATTATTCCGCACCATGACTCACAATATTCCCCGTTTGATCACACACTGAGTTGATCACTAATCTCAGTTGCACACCTTGAATCAGTGGTTATTGATGGGGCTCCTGTGCCACTGGACATGCGAAGTACAATATTACTATAAATTAGACAGCCGTGGACGGAGATTTTGTAAATATTGCATTGTATTGTATTGTACATCTCTTATTCTTCTTTTCTGCAATATGAAAGGATCTCTAGCTGACACTTCTATCTTGTAGAAGCCGCAAGAACAAAGGAGGTGTTAATATCACAGCAGGGTTGTCTCCGTGTAGTATTTCTTCTCCTTTGTTTGTGCTATTTCTAATGTGCTCGTATTCCCATTTGTTTACTTTACACTGCATAGTTCGCATCAGCAGAATTCTTTCTAATCATGTAGGCTACATGCTGCTCATGTTGTGGACTAACAGTGGTGGTGTATTTAATTTTATGTGAGTATAGCAATTAAAAAAACAAAAAACAAAAAAAAAAAAAAAGCTTTTAGATCTGGTTGGGTCCAGATTGCGCCAAGCCATCCTCTTCCTGCTGTTTATTTATAATCTGGTCCATCTCCTGACCTGTCCTACAGCTTTCTTTTCCTCTTTGCCCCTTCACTCATGTCGCTATTAATGCTTGGTCATTCTTTCCATTAGTTCACACGCTTTTTTCCCCCTGTTCTGGTTCTGACAACGTGACTGCTTACCCTCTTGTGTCCTTTGAGAGCAGGCTGAAACAAAAGTGCTGAGTTAATTTCTCTAAAATTTTCCACTGAAACTATGAGGTGAGGGCCACCAGCATCAAGTTTCGATGTTGTAACATGCGTTAACTGTCCCTTCGTCTCAAAGTGAGTCAGGTCAGAATGAGGAAGAACTGAAAAAGAAAACGAATTGAGGCAGCAGATGCGTCTTCCCTTCCTCCAGTTCCGATAAATGGCCACTTAATATGCAGGTTGCAGGTTAGAGAGTGATTGGTTTCATGGTAGAATGCATATGAAACACAACTGTAGGAAAAGAAAATTTAATATAATGTGAAATATTACATTTATTGTTTAACTAGGAGATTAAATGTTAATGTTAAATTAAACTGTAAACGCCAACTGCACCGGGTTTTTGTATGGTTATTGGAAAATGCTCCATCCAAAAATGGTACTTAATTTTTAATAGCTGAACAGGAACATTTACAGCAACCGTGTTTATGCTTTTTGAACACATGCTTTGCAAGCGTGTCTGTATCTATATATATATGTGTGCTCACATCTTTGTGACCACATGTTTGGCACAGTTTAATCTTATCAGTTGAAGGATTAGTCTCCTTGACACGCTCATATACACTGCAGCCTGTACGACTACTTGTAAAAGACTTGCAAGTGTCTGCGTGTGTGCTGCACTAATATCTGTGATGACATCACCTCTCATCACCAGAGGGACTGGAAGGGTTGGCATGGTAAATCATTACCTCAGTGGCTCTCTTATTATTCAAAGTTACCACTGCTGCAAGTATATAGGCTAGCATAAAGCCCACAGACACACTAGAAGAGTCTGAGTATCCATATCTAAGACATGTTTTAATACATGTTTTTCTTTATTTGTTGAACCAAAAGATTTTGTAGTAAGAATTTGACAGATTTGTTGTAATTTCCATTAAAATAGAATAGAATAGAAAATAATTCATATTCTTCTGCATTAATTTAGATTTATTTATTCTTATTTATTGCAGTTCTGGTTGCTAGTGTGCTCTTTTAAGAGATTATTATCCAAAGATTTCTAAATGATATTAGCTCACATAAAGCATCTCAGACATGTATATGTTATGGAAAATGTTATGGAAGTTAGCTAAAAAAGACCTAATAATTAATAAATTATAGATGCAGTAATCCTAATATAATGTTGAAGATTGTTTCTACCTTGTGAAGCTTTTAACCGGATATATTCACTATCACGACTCCAATAAAACTATAATTGTACTTCTCAAGGTGCAAAAAATGTCCTTTTGAAACAACACTTAATGTCTTAAAGCCCTTTCTTCATGCTGAGCTTCATTCTCAGATAACGACTTTAGCCTAGTCATGATCTGAGTGAGTGCACGTGTACAATAGCTTTTCCACTGTGTAATGCTTTCAATGTGCTGAATCAATCCAATGTTCAGAGTTACATTTCTAGTTTTCCCCTTCTTTATGTTATTTTGAGCTCAAACGAGCCCAAGTCATAGTCACGTTGATTTTGGAGTTCATCAACAGGATGCAGCTGATGGAGAAGTCAAGGGCAGTTTCACAACTTCGATATGTTTGAGCTGCTCGAGAACTTCCCATATGAGCGCAATTCAGCTGCAAAGGACAAAAGTTAAACTCTCAAGAATGTAGTAATATTATAGTTTTGAGTTACAAAGTATTTCGTGTTCTCTCTTTTCCCGTTAATCTATTTTGCTCTCCCTCTTTTGCTCTCTCCTTCTCTTTGTCTTTCTGAGAGTACAGTACAGCCGCGGATGGGTAATTACTTTGTGCTCCAACCCTAAAATAACACGACTGGCCCAATTACAAACTGGGCCTCATTAAACAGCCTTGCAGAATAGAGGGAGAAATACTAGACCAATCAAAACAAAGAGGGAAAGCTGAGATGTAAGGAGGGACAACATTTAGCGTTTACACAGCAGGTGTTGACTTAACTTGTGTGTCGGGGAGTGTTCAGGTGGCACAGTTGAGCGCGGTGCATGCCATGTCCTGTCCTGGCCTCGCAGTGTTATGTGTTCAAACTGACAGCTCTTTGTTCTCAGTTCTTTCCACTGACAGCAACAGTGCCAGTAGGTGCTGCTCATTTCATCACACATTCAGATATGATCCTCAAAACGTCACTCCCATATGTGCACATATATTTATACACGCTTTCCATTTCGACCCATGGCCTCTAGTGTGGTCAGGGCCGGGCTAGGCTGGGTCTATGCCCACTTATGTAGCTCTTCAAAGCAAGCCAGAGAACGAGCACACTGTACTGGGGAAAGGAAGTGTAAATATATAGCTGTTGCTGGCATACCACACGGCCTCACTATACATCAATTACATATGGGCTGCACAAAATCATACAAACATCTTCATATATATTGAAAATGTCTTAACGCAGAGTCGTCTGGCATTGGGAAAGCCACTCGTGGATGATGACATGGTCACAATGTGCGTCTGCCTTTAAAATCCAGTCATGAACTCTAAATTCCTAGAAACCTAGAGGTTTCTGGTGTAGATATGATGCTGTTATGGTTAGACACTGTATCCCAAATTAGACTAAACCTCCTTTTCCCCCACTGACCAAAGCTTGACAGAAAAACCCTGCCAGTGCTTTCTGTGTAAATGTATCCTTGCATATCTGTTGCTGCTGCTTTTGTGTATGTGTGTACGTTGTTTGTTTGGTTTATACAACATGTGAACATGTATGAGTGTATTTATATACATAAGGCCAAGTGTAAACTATATTGCCAGACTAGACAAATGTTTTTAAGTCTTTATTTAATTTTTTGTCTCTACCACTTTATGACAGCAAACAGTGTTATGTGGCAGTGAAAGAGAAGGTTTGACAGCACTGCTGATCAGACAAGATAGAACATGGTTCTCACTCCCAACTAAGTGACTTGGACCTGGCAGAAGGCCTGAGGAAATTTTCTTGGGAAACATTTGAAAATTCCTTTAACTAACTGAATTGAGTGTTGACCCCGAACACTTTTTTAAATGACAAAACAAGATTTCAAGTCCAGGATTTAAGAAACAAGCAAGAGCTAAAAAGTTATGCATGAAAGGAGAGGAAATCAGCAGAGGGGTGTTTAAAGGAGTGGGATAGCAGAGAAAGGGGTGGTGGTTAAAGGAGATGGGGCACTGTGTGTTTGTTTCAGTGCCTGGCACAGCTTGGTCTGGTTATGCTCCAGGCCTCTCTGGGGGAGCCAAGTCTTCTCCCCGGGCGCTGCCAACTCCCTGTGGTGGTGTAGCTACATGTTCAATTATGCTCTGGAGCCTGCCTGTCTTTACCTACGCCTCACAGAAAAACAGCCTCTCTGCACGTGTGTCACAGAAAGCGATTAATAGAGATCATGATGTGATTTTCAGCACGGGAGAATTCATGTGAATTAAGGCTTCATTCATCAGGGTTCACAAAGTGCAACAAGAAAGGAATGCACTACCATGGATTTCACTCAGCCACAGTTCATGTCATACAGCAGAAAGAAACCACGGGAGCGTTTCTTTTCAATTTCAACTTTTCCCTTTTATCCATCATAGTTGAGAACTTGTGTTTCCATAGCGGAATGCTTTAAACACTCACCTAACAATGAAAAGATCACCAGTTTGATTCTGGGAGGAGATGCAAATCCCTTGAGGATTGTACCAGGAAGGGCTAAAAAAAGGGGTTAAAGTAAAAAGAAATCAAACAAGCAGAGCTAAGAGCTGATCAGTAAAAGTCCCATACTCTGAGCAGAGACATTAGAAAACAAAATCATTGGATTTGGGTGTTTTACTGTTCAGCACTCAATCATATACTGACTTAATGGCTGCCAGTCCTCAAAATAATCTTGAACTATATTCCAGTACACCGACACAACATACTTTTTAATTGTTTTAAAATTGATGTACATTCACTTGAAGTCTAGAGTATGGAGTAATAAGGAAAAAAAGCCATCGGTTGCTTTCTCTCATAGTTTACATGAAAACAAAAGGGAAAGTTGAAGGTTTTGTGTAACATGACAGTGCAGAAACACTGTTTTCAGTTTTGATTTTCCAAAAATTAGAAAACTCAGTTTAGGGACAGCTCATTCTGTTGCATGTCTTTTAGAGTTTGTTTTAGATCAGATCTCCAGAATTGCACATGTTGAAATTTTTCTAAAACAAGAACAGGGATACATGTGCCGGCGGCACGGAGTGTGGACGCATTCCTGTGGCCGCGTAAGTGTGTGCATGTGTGTGGCGGCATGGCGGTAAGGAAGCATCCTTAAGAGGAGGGGGAGCAATTATCACTGCCAATAAAACAACAACAAACAAACAATCATTGTTCTGGGCCTTACCTTGTTGTACCACACCCCTCTATAAACCTTATTTCATCAGGACAACTGACACAGAGAATGTGCTGCGCTGTGCTGCCTAAGCACTCTCCCTAACTAGCATATATGTAGCTGGCACACTGCTCCCACGTGTACCTGTGGGTGTGCTCATGTCAATTACATGCATGCACACAGACGCAGCAGTAAGAGCACATGCCTGTATCGTATAGAAACATCCGCCCCAGCAGTGATTTCAATCAACACTACAAAGGTAACTTTGCCATTTATACATCTTGTCTTCTCGCAAGATGTCTTCTCAGCACAAAAAGACACAGGGCACATGAAGTATTGATTTTGGGTTGTATAACCCTGTGTGTGTGTGTGTGTGTGTGTGTGTGTGTACAGTATATTTGCGATGTGGCTAGCTTAGCCGCTAGAGTCACATGATAGACGGAAGAAATCCACAGTTTTGCATTTCTGTGCTTTTATCTTGTTGATGTCACCAAGAGGAAAACTGTCTTTGCTGTTTCACTGGTGTGATATTACTGTCTTTCGGTCACGTTAGGATGATATCAGTATATGATATGAGGATAATAAATTGCCATGATTGAAATAATTCCCAAAACTTCTAAATCGCATAATTTATCAGTGCGCAATACCATTTATGGCCAGAGCATGCTTGCAACGAGTAGTTCTTGTAACCACACTTGAAGGTGTGGTGAAAAGCTTAATGAGAGAGGCATGACACAATAATAATTCACACAGTGCGATACTGATGCATATTTTCAGGCAGTCTCTGCTGGAAAGCATTAACAAATGTTCCACTCATTTGTACACAAGAACCAAGACAAAAACTAGTTCTGTAAAGAATTAAAATCAGCTTGAGGGAGAAGTTCAAACCCTACCCTGCTGGCAGATTTATGCCGAAGCTGCCTGCTGAACTACCGATCAACCTCCCCTTCAGAATTCCAGATATCATTGCTAAACAGTGAATTCTGGCAAGATGTTTTCCTTTTCTCCTTCATCTGTCTTTTGATTGACTCGACTTAATTGAGAAGTTTTGGCGCAGCGATTGTGCCTCAGGGGACCTTTCTGTGTGGGATTTGCATGTATGGGTTCTCTCCATTCTCGCTACGTTGGCTGTAGGTGTGAGTGGTTATCTCCGTGTGCTCTATTTCCAACGTAAAATTTATGCAGATGTCTAAAATTTAAGTTACACATGCTACTGTAAAACATGTAGTAGGTCATACGCCACATAAGGTCACGGCCTTCTCATTACCAGCACAAATGATGACTTATCCCATTGAGCTAAAGAGGCATCATAGGTAAGAATCACTCGCCACTGGTTTATATCTGAAGGTCAGAGGGATAGTTGTGAATTTACACTTTAGGGTTGAATTTTAAGTCACAGTTGCTGCAGAGCTCGAGTCTATCCAGCTGCCATTGGGGACAGGTGGGGTCCAATGCTTATAACGAAAGCAATGCTTGTACTTTGTTGTGTCAGCTCTGCTATAGTTCCTTAAATTATTTCTCTGCTAGGATCACGGACATTCTTCAGTTCCTTAAGAACATCTTGAGGACACAAGAAAGGAGAGCTCTGACAAATCTGAGAGTAAAAAAACACAGAGGCAATCCTTTTATCAATGATATGATAAATACTGGAAAACATCCAGTAGTTGGTAAGATATGTTTAATAATCAAAAACCTGATGATATATACAAGAACTGATTTGCAAAAGCTTGCAGTCTCACATAAAGCAGCAGTTTTCCATTTGTTTGTTTTTTATTTTGTAAATGGAAGACCTTCATTGGCCTATCTTGTAGGTATATAAAAGATTTTAAAAATGTTCTTCATTAGGTGGGTTCTGCTTGGTTCAGTGGGTGTTCACCATGCATGTGTGCATGGGGTATCTTCCAAGTGTGTATCCACATTGGTGTGTACGTGCATACATATGTTTGTTCTGTGGAATATCCCTGTAGACCGCTGTTTTTTGAGGTCTCTTTACCCCAGTTAGCCCAGTCACTGGGGAGCCACATTTGTAAACATGCCTGGAGAGGCCCGCATCGTATGTTTGTGTGCACAAATTTAAACATGAAGTCTCAAGAGGTAATTTCACTGAGTTTGTTTTTTTCCCCGACTTTAACAACATATTGAAGTCACATATTTGCACGTGTTTATGGGGAAATAGTGTGTCTTTTGTCTGTCTTTGAGCTAAATGTTTGGAGAATAAACAAATATATTAAAAATAATGCATCGTGTTTGATTTTTCTGCAGCTGAAAAGAAGAAATTAGCAGTCTAGTTAGGTTTTGAAGAAACTGGATTTTCTTTAAAAGGGTTAAAAGTCAACATTTTCAGTCCAGACTTTCTTAAAATGACTTCAGATCCCACCCACCCGCTTGTCCCTTTGAGGTTTTCTCTGTCATTGCGTGCTCGAAGTGTTGAACTGGGCTCCTGCCGGTTTGTTTGGAGCTGTCCAATCAGGCGTGTGAGATCTGGACACAAACTGACATCAAAGACATGACACTGCCACCATTCAGAGTCATGGCCTACTTCTCCCTCTCGCTCTCTTTCTGTCTTTCACTCCCTGTGTCTCAGAAAGCAGTGAAAGTTAAATCCAAACAAACTAACTTCACAGAGGTAACGTCAACTCGATAAATGACCGTTCAAGTAGGCAAACACTGAAAAATAGATAAACATCTTCCAATGTCTGAAGGTCTATATTCAGTGTAGGTGGTTATTAGTGCAGACACTCCTTATATTTAACTGCTGGGAACTAACAGGACTATTATAGACCTCTTCCACTAGACCAGTATAGCACACTTTAGCTGGGCCAGACTGTAATCATATGCATTTCTGTTGCACGTCAGTAGCAGGGGATAGCCGCTACTGATGTGCAGTATTCTGGTTTTGCAGCACCACAGTTATTATTAGAGTTTTGTGTTTTCTGATGAGTTTTTAATTTCTATTTCATTTTGAGTTTCTGCTTTAAAATGAGTTTCGTTTCATTCCTTCCCAAAGTGGATTTGTTGGTTCTTTTTAGTTTCGGCATTCATTTTAGTCTTTGCAATCACTGCGATGTGGGAGTTCCTTGTTAGGAGGAGACACTTTGAGAGGGCAGTTTACTCAGAGTCATGTAGACACCCTATATCTTGTTGGGGTTAGGCTGTGCTAACAAAGACTAAAGCTAAGGACTTTTTCCTCTATATTTTTATTTCAATTTAATTCGTTTTTGTAAAAGCACTCTACTGTTATTATACATATCAGCTGTAATTCTTTTAGTTTTTAGTATAAATATAATAACTATATATAATAATAATATAATATGGTGGAGTCGGTTGCTCTTGCAACCGACTCCACCCTCAACTGAGTCATCTTCCTGAACCAGTATGGTCAGAAAATTAGAGAGAAATTACTAACGCATTGTTATCCAAATTAAAACTCTCGCTGTTCACTGAGTTCAACTTCCAGAGCTTGTGTTGCTTCTGTAAGAAAAGCTAATTGATCTTTACACACTGATCTCATTATGTCTTGCCATAGCTGCTGCCTATTAGCTTGCAAAAGCTACTGCGAAACCTTTCCTGTGGTTACTGCTTCAGATTAAAAGCTACTTGCTGAATTTACCAGAAGTCTCAGGAAGACCTTGTGCTTGAACCGTTACACAGCTAATGAAATCCATATATGGTATTTTTTGGTGTGCAAATCAATCTGTTCTTATAACAGAAATAGCTTACTATTAATCAAACTAATTATTGGACTTCTTGTTTAATTAAAAATAGACTCACTTTTTATGTAGTAACTAAGGCCTACAGCTTTCCTTTTTTATCTGCTGAGAATCAGGCAGGTCAGCCGGCTCTGATCGTGCTCCAATTGCATGTAAATTTTGCATTTAGTATTAAACAAAATACAAGGGAAGACAAATTTGCCATTCCAAAAGTGAAGGAGGAACTTCAGGAGGTGAGAACTTGCTGTCAGTTCCTTGACTCGGTTAAATAGGAAGCTGAGTAAGAAACGGTTAATGACTCTCATAGTGGTGAGCTCTGGTGAACTCTCTCCTCTCCCTTACTGTCTATCTCTGCCTGCCTGTCTGTGTCTATCAGCCCACAATGGAGTCATGCAGCCTGCGAGCCGCGACACTCTGACCAGCATTAGTGCAGAGGTGTGCAGAGCGACACACATAGTCCCAGATTGTTCCCACAGCAGGCCAGACACCAGGCTGTTTACTTAACCATTAGCCCAGGGCAGGGTGAACTGAGAGGGACACATGGCTTTTAGTGAAATTTTAAACACAGTATTTGAACTGTTTGTCTCGTATTTTGACTAAGGGGTATGTTTTTTTCTGAAAAAAACATTTTCAGGGCGGTTTAGCGTTTTTATAAATCTGTAAGAGTAATGCTGATCACAGCGTGCACTGGAAGGTGTGATTATTAGATCGTGTTGTTTGTAGTTTAAAGACAGCACGTTACACACAGACCTTTTGAAATTTGTTTGGGTACAAGGTATGAAAATATTTACTTAAACTTAAGCACCTTTTGAGCCGATCTTATTAGGAAAAAAGTTGACTATTCATAAATCCAGCAGTTATGAAACCACTACAGTTTATTTCTAGTCATATATCCCATATTGATTCACTTTTAGCTCTGTTTTTCAGTCTCTATCAACTCTCAAGGGAAATATGTAGCACTTAACTCAAATGCTTCCGCTGTATATCAGCAATGTATGTATGCTATGAAGTCTGAAGAGTCATTTTATTTTTTTAAAATCCGGTTTTATGAAAGCTTATAAAAAAGTTATGAAAGGTGAGCATGAAGTCGTTCATTTAAATGAATTTTATGCATATTTATTTATTAGATATTTTGACTTGCTGGTGTGCTCAGTGATATTTAACATCTTTTTCATGCATGTAAACATTGTTTACAGAAGCTGGTGGCTGATTGCAGAGTGACTCAGAATGATTGCCCACAGTAGAATAAACTTACACAACCCAGCTACCCACACCACAGCTGCTCTACACAGATAGTTTAAACCACTCAGACTGATACTGTGGCTGATACTCTTCCACGGTCACAGTGACATAACTCCCCCAAATGATGCACAAAACATTACTATAAAAGTTTTAGCTGTATTTAACATAGCACAAATAAAAGAAGCTGAGCGAGAAGTTAGAAGCAGTTTCAGGGAGCACCGAGAAGGTTTGATGGGTTTCTGCTGCAAGAAAGGGATGAATGTTTTAGTTTGAGACAGGATGAGGTGAAGAGTGACCGATGAGGTGGGAACACCGTCTTATTCCATCATGAAATAAGCAGTCTAATGATGTCCCTCTTTCTCTTTCAGATGCACACATGCACACATGCAGGCATGCACACAAAGCCAGACACAAAAAAGAAAACTGTACTTACTGGAATTCCTCCACCCTGTAATCCTTTCAAACCAAATCAACTTTGAACACCTGCAGTAAAAGCAACAGCAAGTGCTCTTGCTGAAAAGTCATACAGGCCGGTTTAGACGTCACAGACTCTCCTAATGGAGCACAGCTTATACGTTTTCTCAGGCCAGTGCAGGATCTCTTTTCAAAAATTACAAATCTCAACATCATTTCTGGCCAATCTACTTCACAGTAAGGGCTGTTTGAGGTCACGGTTTTAAACAATAGCTACTCATGGATTGCCATGTGCATGCATCCATCCATCTGACCATCCATATGTGTTTGTGTGTGGGAATGAGATATAAATATGAATATAATTATTGTCCATACCTGTTTTTGTTTCAGTGTTAACACATTTCTTTTGGAAATTCGTTCTCTTACCGATATTGTGCTCCAGGTAAGCTGACCCGGGCTTTCAGTGGGCCTTTGTAAAAAGAGGTGGATGAGAAGGGCAGAAAATGGGAGGAGCGTACGGTGTATAATCACACCGACTGGATGACACTGAAAAGCCTCGGGCCTGCACTGACAAACACAGCTGCTTACTGACACAGTAAATCTACTGGATGACTCTCTGCCCTCCTCAGCCTGCCTTCAAACACACACACACACACAGTTGAAACTGAGAATGTTTGAAGGTTTGAGCATTGCCACTGGGCTTTCTCAGGTTGGATAATAACTCTTGGCCTGTCGGAGCAGAGCGCGAGCTGTCCAAAAAGCTGTCAACATCCCACTTACCCTAAACCCAGTGCCACTGTGCCCTGTGCTTACGGGATCTTTGCAGTCTTCCCGACACACTTCAGCTGACACACACTGTTACAGCTGCTGGAGTGACACGCAACCTCTTTTTTTTTTTTCCAGTGGAAAACATAAAAACATAGTTTGCACCACTGTGCTCATGAAAGATCATTTTGAGCAGTGGAGCCGGTGCTGTTCAGAGTAAGCAGAATTTCTTGATAAAAGATTTAGTGATTATGGAGAGAGCAGTGTGAGGAAATTGTTATCAGTCAGACTAAAGATAAGAAAGAAGTATTAATTTATAGCTAATAGCCCCCTTAACAAAAAAAAAAAAAAAAAAAGGAACCGGATTTAGTTCCCGATTACCTTGAATGCTAAATAGGCCTATTTGGAGGAAATTCAAGTGCTCATATTATGCTGTGTTTTTCTTGTTGCATGCTCAGTCATCTAGGTAAGGAGATGCGAGAAAGTTGATTTTGTTTGTCCAGATGAACAGAATCATCTTTCTAGAAGCACCTACTGGCTAGTGTGTACATCATCAAACGAATGAAGAGTGGGCTCTCAGTTTGCTATTGTCTCAAAAATATCTCAGTCAGAAGCAGTGCATGACTGCACACGATGAACACAAGACTCCCGAGGTGCTGAAGCCCCAGGTAGCCAGCAGCAGTTACATTACAAAGCCAACACTTGGTTTTGCCAGCCCAGTCAGCGCAGTCTGGGCTTTTTGGAGCTTAAAGAGAAAGGAGATTTACAGCAGCAGTTTAGAGTATTAGACATTAATGTGATTTTCTTTTAGGCATTAAAGCACATGAAACTGCTTTAGTAGACTAACCATCTATCCATCCATCTATCCGTCCGTCCATCCATCCATCCAGCCAGCCAGCCAGCTATCTAGCCATGCATTCTTCTGCTTATTCAGTTCAGTGTTTTGATTGGGCTGGAGCTTATCTCAGCTGTTACAGGGTGAGAGGCAGGGTACACCGTGGACTGGTCACTAGTTTATTATAGAGCTAACCCAGAGAGACAGACAATAAGTTATGTTCTCATTCATACCTAAGGCTAATTCAGAAACACCAGTTAACCTAATGTGCATGTCTTTGGACTGTGGATGGAAGCCAGAGTACCTGGAGTGAACCCACACAGGCACAAGCAGGACATGCAAACTCCACACTGAATGCAGTAGAACCCCAAAATAAAATGATCAGTCATATTATCAATAGAACATAGCACTGGCAATTTAATACTCTTTACTTTCAAAGCTTATTATAATTTACTTTAGGCGGTGCCGCTTGACAGAGTAAATCTCAAAGCCGGAATTCAAAATCATCTTCTAGCGACTGCCTGTTCATCCACTTCATGAACAGTGGATGAACATCCTCAAGTTCATCCACTTGAGGATGGAGGTTTGTGCGAGCATGAAATGCATAACTGTTGGACAACATCTTTTACTTTTCACGTTAAGAAACCTAATGGCTGTAAGGGGTCTTAATGCTGTCTACTTCCAGTAGATGTGTACTCACTGGCGTGCACATACGTTAATGTCATTAAACAATGTAACAACATTATGTCTTTTCCAAGCCTGGCCTCTTCTTTCTCTCTCTGTACTTTTTTTTCCCTCCAACAACGTCCCTTCTGCCACAGCCTGGCCCAGATCAAAATATGAACTCGGAGAGAGAAGTTAATCTCCCACATAAACGCAGAGCAGAGGCTGTAACTCAATACAGCCTGCTTTGTGGGAGGCCAACTTGTTCTCATCTCGGAGAATTAAATACAAGTTGTCCACTTATGAGGAATGAGATTAAAATGTAGTTGGCTCTTATTAAAGCTCAAAATGAACAGAGAGGCATAAGGGATCTCTGTGTGCGGGTGTGAGAGGGTTCGGAGGTGCAAAAGTGTGCCTTTCTGCTCGTGTGTGTGGCGCACATTAGGCACAGTGTGTGTGCAGGGCGGGGGCTTATGATTCCCAGGAAGGCCTTATTGGAGATGATTACTCTCATAAAACCTCTGCTCTCTAAATTGCCCCCAAACACACCCTGCCCCCATCCTTCCATCTGCAGTCTAAACACACTTAATCAAGCGCAGGTGTGTCTTGATGCATTTACAGACGCCTCGCTGACAGACAATCTTCAGCAAACGAGAGAGGGGACGAGGCTGGAGATGTTTTGCCATCTTTCCTATCTTCTGTGCTTTGCGGACAGAAGTGTTGTTTGAGGATGAATGTGAATGATAATAAATTTAGCTATTGATTTTCTTTTCTTTAGCCTCTTCTCTTCTCTTCCCTTCGTCTACCGCTCTCTGTCCTGCGCCTTAATACACTGCTGGATCAGCCAGTGCTGGAGATCTGTGGGTTAATACGGTTACCGGGATAACAATCTCCTCCTGCATCGCTTCATGATAGATGGGCACAGTGTGTGTATGTGTTGAGTGATTGAGCAAGTGGGTGAGTGAGTGAGAGATAAAGTAAGCGGCGGCCGTGTAAAAATGTGTGTGTGTGTGCGTGTGCGTGCGTGCGGTCCCTGAGCAAGAGTGTGGAAGCGGAGGGGGCCATGGTATCCGTCAGAGGAGAACAATGGCTTTTAAATGAATCTGGGAGCTCGTAAATCACACAAAGAGAGAGCCCAAATGCAGTGCTGATTGCCTGGACGTCAGAGTCAGCGGACGACAGGAAGGAGCGAATGAACGAGAGCCCCAGCGAGACACCTTGTTAACGCCTGAACAAAACGCCTCCATTAGGAACCAATGGCCTACTTATGCAAATGACTCCACATATGCACACTTTCTCTCCTGAAAGTTCTGTCCTTGGGAGGCACATGCAGTCAGTCAGTCAGGACAAATGTAAATAAATCAAAGGACAAACACTTTTCCATTTCATATTTGTCAGTCTGAGGTGAACAGAACTTGAAGTGGGCCTTTTTAAGTTATACCTGTGCAGGCGTATAACTCAATTGCCCAATACTGTTGAGCTCTTCATATATTCAAAATCGTCGAGCTAAACACATTTAAATGGAAGACAAAAAGGATTGGCTAAATTGCCACTCTTTAAATCTATATTTTTCTTAATCTCATGTAATTTGGATTGGTTTGATAAAGATGTAATTTTACTGTCGCTGGTAATGTCTGAAGCTGTTAGTGTATGTGCTAATGCTAAGCAGTTGTAAATCATTAGAGCCTGGCTTCATTATGGTTTAGCACGAGTGTTGCCTCAGAGAGCGAAAGATGAGTGGTAGGCAGAGTGTAATTACAGGTATGTGGGGAGAAAACATGCAATTAGAGATGTAGAGGAGGCAGTTTGCACACTTCTTCAGCTCACGGGCTATGGAAGCTTGTTTACCTCGCCTCTCGTCCTCTCCTGGCAAGTGTCTAAGCACATGTACTCGAGTACTCAAGTTTTTTATAACTTTAAATGTTTTAATACATCAGGGCCTAGAACAGTAAATCCGAGTGTGCTGTTGTATTTTTATGCTATAAAAACTGTTTGACCCCAGTGTATACAGCATACTTTTCAGATTGGGATTTTACAGAACAATATAGAATGATAAAAATATGCATTTTTTTTGTTTGCTATCCCAAATGGCTTCTGATTTCTTATCTGAAAAATTAGAAATGAATTAGAAATATTTCTGCTTGTGTCACATCCCCCAATTTTTTGGTGTTTTAAAATCTAACAGAGGGATAAGTGTACTTTTGGGTTTAATTTAAATAAATGTCTTTGATATTACTCATTACATCATGTTTAAATACTTTTTTCTCCCAATTTACATTCATGTATTGGTAATTTTTCTTAAGTTAAAGTTGTGATTCTTTCCTTTTTCTTTTTTCCCAGGCTTGTTGTGTGCCTTTAACAACTGGCAGTGACCCTGAGTCACTGTTAGGGCTGAGGTCAGGTCAGACCAACTGATGAACTGAGTTAGAGGGGAGAGGTCAAGGGTCAGGGTTAGCTCTTCCACTCTCACCTGTCTGTTCGTAGGGAAAGCGAACAACATAAATGGTAGTGAGAAAAGCGAAGTCAAAAAAGCAAACAGCTGTCACTGTCTTTTTCTCTCCATGTATTTCTTTCAGTTTGGATTTTATGCAAAAACCGAATGGCGAGAAAAAACCCAACAATAACGTTGCAACAGTTATAGCAACTGAAGTGTCTCACTTTCTTGTGTTTATGTTTTTTACCACTCTCACCTTCTCCCTCCCCACGCTCTAACCATAATAGTGTGTAATGTGCAGGCTGATTAGGACTTTGACGGCGAGGTTCAGACCAGCCACCCAGACTCTGAGGTTACTTAGTCTGGGTTTTGTGGCCAGACTTTTGGCTGGGAATACCCTTCTTTTAGTTAAACCTTGCTTGGCCACAAGTGACGTTCCCACATGCACACAGTGTGTGGACGCACACCTGCTTCAGATCAACTTTGGCACAACAAAATTACAGATCAAAATGATAACTTTTGCATTTTTAAGCTGTTTCATTTTTTATAATAACCAGATACAGTGTATCTTGATTATCAGTGGAAGGTCCAGTAAAAGACATGCCAGGAAACAAACTGGCCCCTGAAACAGGGTATACGACAGCTGAGCTTTTCCTGCCGGGACTGAGAGAAACAAAAAGTATGTGGTTATAAAAAGAGACAGTGCTCCAAGTGAATGTGACCACCACCAGGCGCAAAAGAAGAAAAAACAATAAAAAAGACAGGTGGACACCTGCAGTTAGGTTGATCATCGTGCAGGGTGGAATGAGAGCAGTTGAGAGAACATTTGGAGCAGTTAGTTCCCGCAAAGTGGGCATTCTCTATATTTTTCTCTGACGCATTTCGCACACATAAACATACAGACTTGCAGCGAAACACGCAAACACACAAACAAAAACACATTTACGCTACTTAGAGTATTTGGTGACAGGTTATAAGAGGCTGACTGACCTCCTCAGACATTAATTAAGAGCCTAGGAGAGCAGAGCCTTTAGGCCAGCCGAGGGCCCTGCCCAGACACACTCCCTCAGACTGCACTGTTTATCTTTCATTAGAGCACAATTACATGTCGCATCCCTGTCTCTCTGTCTCTCACCAACTCTCACTGGTTTTGCCTGATTCCCGCATGTTCGTGCTGTGTACGTTTACACTCGTTACTCAGCGAGCTCAAGAACAGAACAGCCACAGACACAAACAAGCTTCTCAGAGCCTTTTGCCTTTGCTAAACATACAGGGAGCAGAAGCAGGACAACAGAAAAACTGCCAGATGTGGGGAAGAAAATGTTATAATGGTTAAAGATAAAGGAATGCAGCAGGGGCTGTAGGAGGAGGGAGGACATGGGAGTAGGAGGTGTGCCTTCCAGTAAGAGGTGGACAGCTCCTTCACAACACCACAAAGGAAATGACTACAGACAGAACAGAGAGGTAGAGGCAGAGAAAGAAGTGGAGTGGTCAAAAATCTTTAATTGGATGCAGTTTTCAAACTTGTAAGTGAAATAAACGGGTTTATTTGTTATATGAACATTGTCTGATAGGAGTAGTATTTCTAAAAAAAAAAGAGTTTAATTTTAAAGAATGGGAAAAACAGAAAACACTCTTTTGTGACATTCTCCCACTCTGAAGTACAGCTCACAAAGATAATCTACAGAGGACTTAAACAGAGCGTTTTGGAAAAAAAGTGTCCTTATTTTCTCACTTTCATATGAATAACTGTTGTTTGTTGGCTTTCAGAAGTTGCAAAAATTGTTGGATGGGCATCCCCCTCACAACGTGCATCATTGGAAAAGTGTGGGAAGAAGGGATTTCACTGTTCTGAGAGGAGAAAAGCACTCTGTGTGATTCATGCAGACACTTTGCACTTCATCTGGGATCTAAGATACACAGACTCGAACTAAGCAAATGTTTTGTAGCACACAGCTGATATAAAACATCATTACCTTAATTAATGATGGACTGGTGACCTGCCGGGTTGTACCTCACCTTTTGCTGTATGTCAGCTGGGATACTCTCCAGCCGCTATGAAATGGATGGGTAATAAAATAAAACGTTACTCTTTTATTTTAGTGTCTATTTCATATTTTCTGTACCTCATGCCAAATTAGTTTAATCTTTATCCATCAAGTAAACTGAGCATTTTTAACCTAATATATATGCAAGATAAAAACTGTTGCAAAAATGTAAAGTGTGCTCTGATGCCTTGTCATCAGCAGGAACTAAATGTGCAAAAATGACTGGACATCATTTAACCCATGTGTTTCATAATGTTTCATCCCACATAATGACTGAATTACGTGTCATTTTTTTGTCATTTATTTGGTGGAAAGTACAAATAAGAGGCCAGCCTAACATAAACTGTGGAAAATCTGAATGATAGGGGACAAATTTAACAAAATGAGAGAGACCAAGTGGGCTTGAATGACTTGGAAAAGTAGTTTTTCTTACTTTCTTTACCTGGAGATACAGAGGAGTAATTAGCAGCTTTAAATCAATATTTAGTGATTGGTGGCTGTTTACTCCCCTCAGCCATCACCACCATCATCAAACATGCACGTGGAGTCATCGGGTCTGGACAGCTGGTCAAGACAGACACAGTGTTAACCCCCGTACATGGCCAGAAGGCACAAGCAACGCCCCACACATCAACTCAGTCCCCACAGATGTGACGCTTATAGAAGGAGGCACACTATAGGTAAATCGTCTCCTTTTAAAGCTACGTGTTAATTAGATATCCTTTGTGGAAATGTGCGATGTGTTTGCCGTGAATAAACCACAAGCCGCACTGAGGTTTAGCTTGTGAGTCAGCAAGTACAGGTGGCAAAGTCAAAAATCAAAAAGCAACACTGTTGTTGCAGGTTTGCATAACAGTCTAATCTGTGATCTGCCCAGCAGTGGGGAGAGGAGGAGAGGAGATCTGGATTCCAGTCCTGCACTCGCTGTCTTTTGGCTTATCTGAACAGCAGGACAGATGTTTCCATGAGCGTTCACGACCTTTTCTTTGCTACTGTCGCTCTTCTGCTGTTCATGTTGTTCACTTTGTTGTCTCATTTATTTTCATCTTGCATTTTCCTCCCCTGTTCCTGGTTTCTCCCTCTTTTTTTTCTCTGTCATTTCCTGTGAGAACAGGAAAGCCCCTTCAGACAAACAGCTATGGTCTGCCCATCCAACACACTCTCTCTCTCCCTCTCCTCTCTTCTAGGTTCAGCAGGCTATGTAAACAGATTGGGCGGACTACAGCTGGCGTAGAAGGAGAGCAGTGGGACATGGTGTGTGTGTGTGTCTGTGTTTGCGTAGGTGTGTACATATTTATGTGAACGCATGCAGGCATAAGTGTGGTAGAATTGGGAGTGACGAGACATTGACCAAAATGTATGTGGAGCAGGAACGAGATATTGAATCACTTGGAGACTGGAGAAGAGACTCACAAAGTATGGAGCCCGTGGGGGTACTGAATGCCTCATTAAGCTGGTGTATGTGTGTGCGTGTGCATGTTCATACAGCTGTAGACGACATACAGTGCCGCACAGGAAATCGGGAGTTGGCCTGAGACCTACCCAATCAAAGAATGCTTTAAATCAAAGTTGTGCTGTTGACCACTGTTGGGTATTTTTAACATAAAACGTTGGATTATATGTGTGTGTGTGTGTGTGTGTGTATCTGCTTGTCTGTACTGTGCAGTTGCGCAAAGTTTGTGTTTGGAGAAGGAAATACCTTGACAGGTTTCTGGAACACCCGCCTGGGTACCCCCTCTCCATCTCCCACTTTCCTCCTACTCTTTCTCTCCATCTCATTTCTTCTTTTAGTGTAGTTTCTAGTGTTATTTTACACTCACGCCCTTCCTCTGGCTTAGAGCAACACTCTCCCTCCCTGTAACTAGTGTTGTGTAACTGCCATTTGGTGATCAAAAAACTTAACATTTGGTAGACGAAGTGAGAAATCATTGTAAATCCCATTCTGTAATACTACTGATGGTATTATGTCACTGGTTATGTCACTTTCGCTTCCTGAAATAAACTTTTCCTAATTGTTTCCTATAAAGTCAAATGATAAATTCGACCTTGGCTCCATATATTTATAAAACATGTCCTTACTGGTTGTGTACTCATTCCTCTCCACACACCCTGTTTTCTTGCTTCTCTTACTTTCCCTCCCACCTTGTTTCTTTTTTCTTTTCAAACAATCAACATTGTCGACAGTTTAACACCAGAGAGAAATGCACTCGCATTTTTCATTGATAGATGTGTCAGTGTTTCATAATGATGAAAGGTGGCATTCCAAAAAGCTCACAGACAGAGGACAGGAAGTGCTGCTCAAAGGCCACAGGAAGCAGGAAGCAAGTGGGGATGAGCTGCAATAGTCACTTACGGTTACTCATGAGGAGACATGGGAAGTAGTCAGAAGATGAGGTGAGAAATCATGAGCGAATATAAAAAAGAAAAGGAGAGAAGGAGAAGGAGTTACAGATTAAAATTGTGAGCAAGATGAAGGAAAGAAGCGTGTGTGTGTTGAAAAAGCAGCATAACGGGTGGGAGGAGAGAAAGAAGCCGAGAGTGAGTCTATAACTAGTTTTGTGCTGAAAGGTCAAAGTCAGGCCTCGGATTTGAAATTGAAATGAAGTGTTGGTTTGGCACCATTCCCACCTCACTACTCTATGGAAAGAGAGTGTTTGTGTGTGTGTGTGTGTGTGTGTGTGTGTGTGTGTGTGTGCGCGCGCACAGCAAAACACCACCTGAGTACACATTTTGCCCTCATTTCCCACTGTTTTATATGTTCTGTGCTGGGATTTTCTTATGGAAGCATATTCAGTAAAAACAATGACTGTACACTCACTTGCCACTTTATTAGGTCCACGTGTTCAGCTGCTCACTAATACAGATGTCTGATCGGCCAATCATATGGCAGCAATCCATTTAGGTATGTAGCCAAGGCGACCCAACCTGTCAGATGATGTCAGATGGGCTGGTGTGTATATTTCAGAGATCTGCTGGGATTTTCCCACACAACCATTTTACTGTTTACGGAGAATGATCTGAAAAAGAAAAAAATATCCAGTTAGGGGCACTTCTCATGGGGAAATGAACTTGTTGATTCCAGAGATCAGAGGAGAACGGCCAGATTGCTTCTAGTTAATAGAAAGGCAACAGGAACCCAAAGAACCAGTCATTACAGCCAAGGTATGCAGAAGAGCGTCTGTGAACGCACCAGAAAGCCACACTGGCTTCCACTGCTGTCGTCTAAGAACAGGAAACTGAGTCTACAGTTTCCACAGGCTCACCAAAATGGGGCAACAGAAGCCTGGAAAAACATTGTTTGATCTGATTAGTCTTGATTCTTGCTGTGACATTTGGGTGGTAGGGTGTGAACAACTTGAAAGCATGGATCCACCCTACCTTGTAACAATGTTTCAGGCGGGCGTTGGTGGTGTGGTGTCCATTACATTATGATCACAGTTGCCCATCTTCTGTTGACTTTTGGACAGCATGTCACAGAGCTCAGATGATCTCAAACTGGTGTCTTGAACATGAGAAGGAGTTCCCTCTACTTAATCCAGTAGAGCACCTTTGGGATTTGGTGGAACAGGAGATACACATAATGGACGTGTTGCAGGAAAATCTTCAGCAACTGTATAATGCCTGTTGCATCAATCTTTCCAGCACCTTGTTGAATCATGAAGATTCAGTTCTGAAGCCAGAAGTTGGTTCCAACCTAGTATTAGCGAGGTATACTAAAGTTTAATAAAGTGAGTACATTTCACATGGGTCAGAGCAGTATTTCTTCACTCTCATGGGATTCATTGGTGCTCCACTAACACACCATTGCTTTCACATTATGGATGTGTGAATACAACTTTGTTGGATGTTCTTACATGGCCTCCTTTCAATGAACGCGATAACAATACAGATATAAAGATTTTGTGACATTTAGACTTAAAGTTGACTTTCTTTTCATTGCTGTGTTTCAAATGAAAGCATACAATAAAACATCTTTTAAGAACCCATAGTCAGTGCCAAGCCTCACCTGTGAGCGTTGTACCAAACTAACTGCACAGAACATCACCGATTTTGTGAACTTGTGACTCAGAAGTACTACTTTTTGCAATTTATGGTTGATGCAAGACCTAAATAGATATGGAGTTAACAGATGGACTTTGCCTCAACAGACAGTTGGAGAAGTTTCTACACAGTGGTTTCTGCACTTATTTATTTTCGTGTCCCTTCTCAGGGTTATGTTAATTCAGGGCACAGCTGTTGTTCTACACAGAAGAGCCATCTTCAGGCTTCAGGCCTGCCCACTTTTAAGCCTGGAGCTGTTGATTTGATAGTTTAAAGACAGTAGATTACAAAGTGTAGGCCTTTTAAAATCAAACGTATTGGTGTGATTGGGGGAGACGTTATATGTAATTTGCAAGCCTTTCCTGTGTGTAGCTCGACATTAGATTAGTGCAAAAAAGGTGAATGTCATAATTGGAGGTGAGACAACCTTTTCATCCTTTAGATCATTTTTTCCAACAAAAATCTGTTAGGAAAAACATCCTCACCAGTTCAGACTGACTACAAATGCATGTTGAATTACCATACACTGCAGTCAGGTACAAGCAACCACACTGTTTCTCTCGATGATGATGATGTTATTCATTCAAAGAGTAATAAATAATACATAATTAGGTCAAACATGGGATAATTACCATGAAATGATCATTTAAACATGCAAATATCAGCTCAGTTGTTTGATTTTTCAGCCTCCCTGGCTTCAGTGTGCATTGCAGTCAGTGAGTGATAGTGCTATCCACCACTGTGTAACTGACTGAGAAGGATGACTTAGATGTTTGCTGAGAAATGGATGGGTAGTAGCACAGGGTGAAATGGGGGAATGGGCGAATGGCTGGCTGCCAGAGTCGAATGCCAGGTGCAGAATATAGGGTAGAGAGGTGTCCTTCCTCAGCTCCCCTGTGGAGTGAACCAGCCCATACTGAACATCCACTGCCCCAGTACCCTCTACTGCTGCAACTGCCACTTTTCCTCCTCATTCACCTCAGCTCTTTCTTAAATCCTGCCCTCAAATGTCTCTGTATTTCTTCTCAGAAACAGAAAAGGGCCATTGTGTCAATTAAATGACATGTGCTGCACACCATAAATCCTGCACACATGTTCTACACTCGCTGGCTAACCCGTCTGCCTCTCTTGCTGTCTTCCTCTCTATATGTTGGATGGAGCCACAGAGTTTTATGGCTCATGTGTGTTGTGACAGTGTGAAAGGCACAGGAAGGAAAGGCCACGCTTCCTCTGATGCTCCTGCTGCTGTGGACCAGAAGAGATAAGAACACACACACATGGATGCACACGCCGCCACGAACAAACAATCACAACACAGACCCGTGCTGCCTGCGCTAACGCCCCCTCCCTCTCCGCCTCCCCTGCAGATCGACTTCCACGTGGTTTGGCCTTAATCAACTCCCCTGCACGGCCCCACCTCCGTCTCCTCTCACACATTTTGGTTTGTTCTCTTCTCAACAATTTGCACTCCCCGGTCCAACTCAGAGTGTTTAAATTGGCATCGCTAGTCGGACACTGGATGCTTTTAGTTTCAAATAGGCAAATAATCGCTGCTCAAGTTATCAGCGAACTATTTGGGTTAGTCATTCTGGTGACTCTGCCATACGCAGCGAGCTGTAGATGTAGAGAAGAGTCCTCTCTGTTTTATCAATGGTTTATAATGTGCACGTGTGAAAGAAAGGCACTTCCTTCAGAAATAAGTAAAGAGCTTCCTGGACAGTGTATATGCTGTGCTTTCCTGGGTGAGACTGATGCTGAGAGTGTGTCTGTTATTTTCTGAGTGTGAGCGTGTGTGTGTGTGTCCGCTGACGTAAGCCCCTCTATCTGATGATGCCCTTCTAATCCCCACAGTGATGTGTCATGAATATGGAGTTTAAGACTCAAATCCCCAGGGATACACAGGCTATAGATAGCTTGTGCCTTCTTCACACACGTATACACACACACAAACACACACACACACACATGCTGCTGACTCTTGTGACGTTGCACTGGTTCACTCTAGCCTACTCTGGTCTTAGCCATTCCTTCTATGTGCAGTCAAATTTGCAGATGTCAAACCATGATTTTTTATTGTTAGTGTTCTGGTTTTAAATGTACATGATATTGTACTTGAAACATCAGTGAGATATTGAAATAATTGATATAAGCCTCAAGTGCCTTTTCTTCTGAAGCAGCCATAGGCAACACAGTGTATTTGTGTTTTGACTAACCATGACCTGCTGCAAAACAAGACTGGTCATTTTCAGTCAAATGGCTACAAAAACAGAACAGCAAAGAAAATGACAGTGAACTTTTTTTATATCTAAGGGAAGCTTTCCTTTGTAGTCTGCTTGTAGTTTGAGATCTGTTGACCGGTTATGTTTGAGTAGGCTCTGGTTGCATGAAGGCAAAGAGTCCATATGAAGAGTGAAAGAGGGGTTGTGTTTTCTGAAATCGAACCGAGTCAACAAACTAGCTGATGGATTTCCAGATTGTATCCAAAGCACAGAAAGTCAAAGCTAGAACTTCAGCACGGGCAGTCAGTTGATCATACTGATCTCTTAAATGCTTCAACCCACCTAGACGTTTAAAGTAAACAAAGATGATCAGTAAAATGAATCCCTAAACTGCTCTTTGTAGGAATTAGTTTTACAAATCAGCTTCAATCTTGAAGCCAGCTCTGAAGTCCATGTAATGTCTGATTGCATGCATGTGAGGATAGTGTAGGTAGTTGTACGGTGGATTCACAGTGAGCATGTGTAAGCTCCATCCAGGCAGAACTTTCACCTAAACCAAGCAGACTAGCTAATTGCGAGAAAGGACGATGACCCAATTTCTCCTAACATTTTACAGCGATTCCAGTTGCAATAAATCTAAATATACTTGAATCTTAAAGGAAGCAGTATTAAAACACACTGCATGATACCATACCATCATGTGATTATCATTAAGTTACAATTTAAACCACAAATGACTGAAATAATCAGCTTGTGTAAATTTACTCATGTGTGCATGTGTGGTGTATTGTTATGTAGGCTGAAATGTGCTGGAAACTCTCAATGTTTTAGTGAAAGCTCTAATCTGAAAATGTGGTTCCTTAGGTTATTGTGGCCTAGACTACACACAGATGCATACTGCAGGTGATAAAAGACATACTGTAGGTATAATCACACTTGCTGCCTTACCCTGCTCACACACAAACACACATGAATCCCACCACACCCCAAAAGCTTGCCAACCCATATGGCTTGGGGATAATAAACTGAACAGCCAGCAACACGTCTCCTGTGCTCCCAAGCCAGGCAAGCCAAAGGAATGCACATCCCTCCAGTTCACTCCCTCTCTTTATCGGCCTCCCTTTTCTTTTTCTTTTTTTCTGTCTGTTTGTCATTCTCTGTCTTTTCCTTCTCAGTTCTGAGAAATTGAGTAACGGACCCTCTGTTAAAGTGAAGAGCTATGTGTCTGAGCGTATGTTGGCACCCAAAAGTGTGTGTTTGTGTGCGCGAGGTGTGCCAAAGAAACCAGTCTGACGAGTGTGTGAAGAGCTTGCCCTTGGGATGGAGGGAACAGGGGAAGTGGGATGGAAAAAGGGAGGGACCGTAAGGATGAAATGAAAAGGAAAATAAACAGTTATGTGAAGGAGAAGAGGAAAAAAGAGAGATATTTGGGAAGGAGGGAGAGTTGCAATTACATCTCCTTCCTAATCTCTTTCTCCAAAATGCCAAATGTGAATGTGACCAAACACACGTGCCTTGCTTCTCCCAACGCCTACTTTCCCCCTTCTCCCACCCACCCATGGTCCTGTCTCCTCAGGCCTCCCACCTCTCTGTTTCTCTGTGGTGCAGCGGGACAGCGAGCAAGGCCTGCGGCAGGAGTGCTAAGCCCGGGCCTGGATTTGGAGCACGGCTGCTCTTGGTTGAGCAGGATCCAGGCCCCCTGAGGGCTGAGGGGTGGCAGCGGAGGGTGGAGGGTGAGGGAGGTAGGGCAGAGAGGGAGGAGAGCAGAGGCAGCAAGCAGTACAGTTCTGGATCACCTTCAAAGAGCTCCAATCCCAGTGGAGAGACTGGATTCCTCTGCGGAGAGAGAGGGAGGGTATGGAGGGAGTGGGAGAAAGAGGGGGAAAGATGTGGGAGACAAGAGACAAGGGGGGAAAGTATTAAAAGAGAAAGGAAAGAAGTGATTTGGGTTGTAACTTTTTTTCGCACTCTTCCACTGTCTTTCTCCCTCCCTCTTTCTGTCTCTGAGGCGTGCATGCACTTGCCCTTCAGACAGAGGGCTATACTGAGATGATCTATCTGTGTGCTGGAGCGGGGAGACATGAGAAATCTGGCCCGCACAAAGGCTTCGTTGTGCCTCTCTGGAGCTTCCTTTAGGGGCGTCATGTGTGTATGTGTGTATGACTGTATTTGAATGTGAAAAGGATGAGTAGAGTTTACTTTCTCAAGGCCCCCCAACCACCCTCCAGAAGGTACTCCTAATGCAAGCGTGCACACGGACTCCCAGATGTGCCTCCAGAAATCCAAGGACATTGCAGATTGCCACCTAGGCATCTTATTCTTGTTCATGTGGTGGATGACTTTCAAGCTCTGAACCTATAAGCCTCTTATAGAACGCAAAAGTGTGTGACAGTTTAGGAAACCTCAGATTTGTTCCATTGGAGTTGTGCATGTTCAGTTTTTGTGAAATTGGGGTGCAAATAGTACACTTCATAGTTTGTGCAGGCAGGAGTGTGTGTTTCTCTGTGTGCATCAGTGACAGACCTTCATCCTGAGTTTGGGTCAGCAGTTTGTTTTAGCATCAATTAGAGGCTCTGTGTTCCTCAACGCAAGCGTGAAGGGAGAATTAACGTGCAGTGGCACATTCCCATCAGTGTATTATTACACACAGCACCTCAGCTGCCAGAGTGCATGCATGTGTTTGTGCATGTGCATGTCTCTGTGCGTGCGTTTTGTGTGTGCATGAGCATGCCCATATGTGTGCATTTATAGGTAAATCATTCAAATTCAGAAAGCGCTTTTTCGTTTTTCTTTTCTTCCTCTCCGTCTTCTTCTCCTTGCTTGGCACTTCCCTCCTCTTTCAAGGACTATGGTCTGACCACAGCCATTTCCCTTAGTCTCTTCCTTGCCTAGCAGCACACAGCACATAGTTTCCATAGAACTTGCATTTAATTGGAGAGAAGATATATTAAAGATACTAGAGAAAAGTGTCTTGTAAAGATCCCCCGTTTTATTCAAAGACACTCTGAAGAGCACATGTTCACTGGTTCTGATGCAGATCTTCTCTTGGAGGTATGTTGATTGCTATGCATAAAATAAAGGTTAAGAATTTACGAATATGATCTTCTGAACAATGTTTCAGACAAGACAAGGTATGTTTGCCATCAGTGAATCATCCAACATAATTACTTTATCCTGTGCTGCTTAGTCTTTTTGTACCGTCATCATTTTAGTTTAGCTTTTATGCTAGTGTAAAACAGTTGCTTGAAAGTTTTACGTAGTCTGATTAAGACCATAACCTTTGAGGCATAAGAAAAAAACGAATCTTTCTCATCCTGATGCCGGTGTTTTAAATGTTTTTTTCCCCATTTTATCAATTTACAAGTTGACTGCAAAGGTTGCCTTGTTTTGAGAATGCATGACTGCAAAACAAAGAAAGAAGTTCAGAGTTGTTATATAATGCAGATTTACCTGGAAACTGTAGAAGCTTGTGAATGTAAGCTTAACCTTTCTGATTCTTTTAGGTCTCTGCAACTGTCTGTACAAAGCCAACTTATCAAATGAGCAAGTTGCAACCTGTTAATGTGCCAAAACAAGGACAAAAATATATCAGTGCGCACCCTATTATAGTTTTCATATTTAATTACAACCCTGGTTATTAAGGATTATTATTTGTAGTTCAACATAAAGATGAGCCTGAATTTGGTCCAAATGCCTCCAGGTTCTGTTGGCATTGTGCCAGGCTGCAGACCTGAACTTCCTTCATACTTGATGTTATTAACAGCTCCGTCTAAAAAAACAGCCAGTATCATGCTCCTCGTGACATTTAGAGATATCATCACACCCTGACACGTTAATAGAAGCATTGTTTTTTTCCTTTTGTTGTTCTGTTGCTTCCAAGAAAGATATCCATCATTCATGAACATTCGGCTTTATTATGTTAGAAGTGATTAGAGCATGCCTAACCCTCTTAGGGATTACTGGATTGAATCTTTGCCAGGAAATGTGCCACACACTGGCACAATATTGCCAGGATCCCTCAGTTAGGCAATATACGTGTTTCTTCTGTTGTTACTCTGATTACACCCTCTGCATAAATATGGAATATAGTTTCATTGCTTTTGTGTCCCTTTTTGTGTTGTTTAATGGGGGATGGGATGTCAGTCGACTGTTTCCAGGGGAAAGGTTTCCTGTCTTTGCCAAGGTATGCCCTCCTCCCTGTCTCTCATGTGGAGCAAGGCTCTATACTTGCTTGTAAATAGTGAGATAAGTGTGGTTTACCCGTCGCCGGGGTGTAAGGTGCACTCAGCACCGCCCTGACTTGTCTGTGCCAAAGCCCAATAGGGGTGTAATTACCTGAGACTGGGTCAGCACTTTATCCAGGGTAAAAATACCTGCCTACTTATAGAAGGGGAGTAGTGAGGGAAGCCTGTCTTCACACATTCAGCCAAATGCCCCCTTAGTATTGGGGAAATACTCTGGTAGTCTCTCTGCTTCTTCCTTTAGAGGAGTTATATAGCATTAATTACGCAATATCACAGGGACTTCTGAAGTTGCCTTTCATAGTTGCAGCAGATTGCCCTACAGAGCAGTGAGACACATCCAATATTCCACTCTACCTCTAACTGCAGCCGACTTTCAGCCCGGTACCTTTCCACATTCACTGAATTCCCCTACTCCGCCCCTTTCACACCACATCTGTCTCTCTGCCCTCCGAGTCAAGGACAGAGAGGACCAAGCAGACATGGAGAGGACACAGCAGACACAGAGAGCTTGTGTCAATTAAATGGTATGTGCTTATGCCGCAAATCACAGACACATGTTCCTTCTCCCCTCCCACCCTGTGGCTGTTGCCTCTCTTCTCCACCACCTAATGCAGCGTAATCATCCTCATTACCTAATGAGACCCTACTGTACACACAAAGCCTCCCCCCGCCCCCTCCCCCCAAACACATATGTATAAAGAGCAGCCACATGCTCATGAAAAACACTATAGACTGTTATAGCAATGCGATAAACAACGCTCTGAACACCTACCACACTGTCAACAGAGTAGCTCTCAGTGCCACAACATTGTAAAGCCTCTAATGCCACAGTAATACTATTGTAGTGTGTATTATCAACAGGACAGTGAGCACTGAATTAGGCTGGCAGCTGGGGAGGGGAGAAACCCCTCATTAGCTCCCTTCAATGTATCTACTTCCCCTAATCGCTTACAATAACATAATCTCTTTAAAAGTGCTGCAGCTTAAGTCCAATCTGCCTAAAACCTGACACGTGATTGAGGTCAATCCGCAGTAAAACCTCAACTGTGGGGTCCCAAGAACTTCCACCCAGTATAAGCTACAGTACTCTATGAGCAGGTATGCATTTATTGCCGGCACTGTGCAGAATATTACATAGTGCTTCACAGTGATTCAGACATGTCGCTCCACATCTGTCTTCATACATACCCTCAGCGAGACAGAGCACAGCCGGCCGCCTTCTTCTGTGCATGATCCCAGTGCAGTTTGTATCCTTCTCACAGCCTCCATTCTCTCTAACCCTAGTAGAGGAGACCCATTATGCCCTTTTTTTTTGAGTTTTTTGATGTTTTTCCATAGTGTCTCTTGCCTGCAAACCACTTACAGATGTTGGCAGCGGGGAGCGTTGTGGCAACTCCAAACGAGGAAATCTAAATAGAGATCAGGCTGTAAAATAAAAAAGAAGGCCAAGCGAAAGAGAAAACAAGGGTAAAAGCAAGAAAGCAAATGCGAGAATGAGGTGAATGGGTTAGAGAGAAAGTAGAAGGCATTAGTGTGGAATTAGTAAAGACAGAAAAAAAAACTTACTGGGCAAGTATGAAATGTGATGTTATTTTTAATGACTGGTTTCTGCAGAGCTTGGACAGTTTGCTCTGGTTTGCATCTTTGTAAACATCTTTATTTCCCACACAACAGACAAGCAGAGGTAGTAACAAACACAAAACTGTGGCACAATGGTGGTATACTTACAGAGCAGGACTAGGTTACGATAGAAATATTGCCAAAAAAGGCAGCTACTGTAACAGGAAACATACACTTTCAACAAACTACTACAGCCTCTCAGTAGCTGATAATTATACCCTTAAAATTCTATATGGCTCAAAACCACAGCTTCATATTCACCTTTCCAGTTGCTGCTCCCTTGGCAGGTTTTTACATTAAATAGTGTTTTATAACATATATAAATAACCAGTACCAGCTGGAATTTACCGGTGCATACTGGAAAATAGGTTGGCTGGGCTCAAATAGGCTTGGTTTGATCTGTGGGGGCGGCTCCATGTTACCTCCCTCCACCTGTTTTACAGGAAGTAGGCTTGTCCTGGTGGATCGGAGAGGAAATGTGCTGAAATGCTACATCCTGCTCACAGCTTTTGGGTCACAGTTCAGTATCGCTAGTATTCGCTACGTCCAGACACCTGCTAGAGAGAAAGAGAGCACAGAGAGAGAGGGAGAAGTGGCAGCGCGTGTGCAGCCATGTCACTCCCCCGAACAGTGATTGTAAAAATGAGTGACCTGTCTCTCCCGTCTCGCTTCTCGCCCTCATCCCCCCTCCCCACCACCCCCTGCACTTTATTTATTAATGGATCCATTCAATTATTTACCTCACATCTTGGGGCGACAACAGGCCAGAGCGCAGTACATAAGGTGGAGATGATACAGTCGACATGCACAACACACAGACACAGAGCGTGTTCTCTGTAGAATTAGCTGACTGCTACCCATTTCTCAAAGGATTGTTTTTGATTTTTTCTTTTGCTTGTTCTATTGATTGGTAGAAATCAGCTTCCTGGGGCCCAAGATGATGTTTTTAAATAGCTTACTTTGTCTAATCACTGGTTTAAAACTCAGTAATCAATATTGTGAATAATCAGTATTTAAGCACAAAACAAGTACAAGAGTTATAGCATTAGGAATCCATACAAGTTTTATACTTATGTGTTTTGTTTTTTACTAATATGCTCAAATAAGTGGCATGTATGGCTTACGTGGAGAAGCTTGAATGCTTCCTCCACCAGTGCTTTTCAGCCACAGCACTTAAACAGCAGCAAGTTCCTTTTACATGACCTGGTGACATGCGGTCTGTATACCTTTAAAAGTTACTACAGCATCCTGTTTGCAGTAGAGGTTGATGGTCAAACGTATCATTGACTGCTCTGTGTCTGCTCTTATCTTCTCCCTCTGGCCTTATCCCCGCAGTGGCCAGACATGGATCAATCCCACCCGGAATTGGGTTTCACATCCCGGAAGCAGAGATGTACACATGGGTCACTTTCATCGACTCACTGCGGCCATGGCTATAGGTATCCATCATACAGACCATTGACTGGTTGTGACCATGAAGGCACAAATTCATCACAACGAGAGAGTGTGGTTGACGAGGTCAGTGGGAAAAAAGTAGCTCTTTCCCATCTACAGTCAGGTGAAAGTTAAGCCTTTTGACGTATTATCATTTAAGTTGGTGTAATAACAGCACAGTGTGAATGTGGAAGCATTTGGAAAGCCCATATTTTGTGTCAAGTGTCTGTCTATGTGTCTGTGTGTGCATGTGCCGGATCACATGACATAAGGAAATATATTTATACTACCTGCACCAATCTGTGTGATATCTACCAGAGGAATGATGTAATGTGTGTGTATGTTATTATTTAAGAATGTGCATCCGTGTGTGTTTTTGTGTTTGCGTGCATGATGCGTAACATGCTGAAGATGAATAACAGATGCTGTGACGCTGAGTGTCGCTATCTGAACTCCAGACTTGGCTGGCCTCGTCCGAGGACTGAAGGGGGAGTAGATGAAGGGAAGGATGACGAGGGAGATGAGGGAGAGATGAGGAGAAGATGCTGAAGACTGATTGCCACTGACTCGCGTCCAGTGTACTAATGTAACTGGGAGATCCCCTCAGCATATTTGGGAAGAAAGCAAACATTTCCAGTGCCAAGAAGAATCTGACAGCACTCAACCCTAAAGAGGAAAGCAGAAAATAGAGAGATGAAACAACATATTTCTTTCATCTTCTATTCTCAATGTGTTTGTATTGGTAGGTAAATACTAACACATCCAAAAACAGTCTCAGTAACTGGTTAATGCTCTTTGTGTGTGTGTGTGTGTGTGTGTGTGTGTGTGTGTGTGTGTGTGTGTGTGTGTGTGTGTGTGTGTGTGTGTGTGTGTGTGTGTGTGTGTGTGTGTCCCTTGAAAATAGCCTGCTGTAATTTCCCAGGAAATCACTGTGATTTAGAGTAGCAGCAAAGTAACTTCCAATTACAGTGAATGGACTGCTAGTGTGGAAGTGGGCTAGACTGCTTGTGCACATGTGTGTCTCTGTGTGTGAGCAATATATCTGAATGGGATTTATTCCACGTTTAAATTAATGAACATGATAATACATACAAAGCTCAAGCTATGCTGGTGGTAATTAAAAATAACTAAATGTGGTTCTCTCAGTTGAGCAGCGTGTGGTAAAATTAGCACAAAAAAAAGATCCCCTCTTTTTTTTCCTAAATGATGAAAGATGCAAATGAGTTCATGGTTTGAGTTCAAGTCTGCATAGAGGAAGCAGCAGTGAGCACACACTCTTCAGAGGCTCTAAAATGCGTGCAGCTGGGTTGAGGCTAATGCTTGGAGAGCTTATAAAAGGAGCTGACCTGCTGAAGCTGACTGGAGCATAAAAATGTCATGAGGTCCGGGCGATGAACAGAAGCATGCCATGATTGAGGCTGCTGTCCCGGACTGCTTGATGCTGCCGCTGCAGATACAAGGAGCTGAAGGTGGAGGCTGGCAGAGCGGGCTGAATGCAGATAGGATCTCTGTGGGGGGGCATGAATGTGTGATTGGAGACTAAAATCATTACAGTACGCCAGGTCCCTGTGTCCTTGGCTCTTCCGCTGAGCTGAGGTTGATGCTGATGCGCTCTCGTAGTTTCAACCTCTGCCTTTTTCGCTCATATTTTTTTTATCCTTTCCCCAATTTATCATCACACATTTCTGTGAAATACACACAGTCCCCAATGAAAGACGCTCTTCTTCGCAAAATTTTAAATCACTCTCTGTAGGCAAGAATATGACAAAAAGTTCCCTTTGAGATGTTATCGCTGCAGCTTGTTAATAATGCACATAAAATGCAGTCAGGAATCATGTGAGCAAAAAATAGTGTAATAATGTACTCAGGTTTTCAGATTTTTTTAGACATAAATCAGATTGCCGTAATATTTTTTAGGATCAGCTTTTTTTATGCTGTCCAATGTTGATGCGTTGCTTTTCAGAGGTTTATCATACATGTGGCGGAAATAGAATTTAAGCCTCTGCGATGAAATTGGTAAACTTCGTCATGTATTTGATATTAATGCTGGATTATTTCCCTCTGTGTGTCTCAGCGAGCGCTTCCAGACTCTTTCCCCTTTTCTTTTCCATGCATCCAGCTGAGTTTCATGCACATTTTGAGTGCTGAAGTCATAATATGATTCTTTACATAACCTGTTTAGATCTGATTCACTCATGAAGTGACGTTTATGAAAAATCTGAAGAAAAGAATCGGGATAAAGATAAGCCTATTCAGTTGTTTTTGTTATGTTCAATTAAAATCACATATTAAAGGCCTCTTTCTCCTGGTTGACCCCAGTTGCACTCATGGCCCCAGGCTGCTGGTGGCTGTCCAAAGAGAGAGAGGGAGAGAGAGGGGAGAATGTAAACTAGACTTGCCTTCCTTGAGTCTCATTGGTTGATTCCTTCCTAGCGGTTTTGTCCTTGAGAATGTGCAGACATGGGGCAGATAATGTTCTGACACCAGAAACTCTAGACCGGGACCAGATCAACACTTACTCCCTTCTTCTTCTCTGCTTCTATCATCGTACTGTCAGGACATGCACATTGAAGAGTGACGGTGCTTTTGATGTGTATATATACTGCGCCTAAAAATCAAGAGTGTGTTTTCATTTATTTAGTTTGTTTTAAGGCAAATCAACAAAATACCAGAATTGTATACTTTGCTCAAGTGTTTGCATGCAGCAATAATCAGAAGTGAAGACAGACTTCCGAGGTATAGCAAGTGTGTTGACACATGGCAATAATAGATTCCATTACCGTTAACCGTAAAAATATCACACCCGCGGGCGCACACGGGATTATTTTGAAACTGAGGCCTTGCTCCGCGCGTTAGGCGACAGGGTCGGACTTTTTTTAAGATTCTAATTTTGTAAGAACCAGTTAGATTTAGCCTTTAAGTGTATTCAAAGCCATGCACGGTGAGAATGAAAATTATTGTAACACTTAATGTAAATTTGAGGTTTTCATCTCTTCTCCGGTATATTGCAAGGTCAAAGATCTCCTTTTACGGCGCGGGGTTTCTGCAGAAGTCAGCATGCCAGCAGAGCAGCGTGTATAGGAATCTCCCTGCAGCGGCACATAAACTACCATACCCGGTGATCTAATCACTGCAGGCCAGTGGGCTTTAATCCAAAGTTTGCACTTTGTTTTTAAGTCTGAAAATAAAAATGAAGGCAAAGTGCAAATGAAACGGAAACTGCTTGATTAGTGCAAATTAGCTCTTAAAGGGAAAAAATAATTTTAAATGTTTTTCAGGGCATTAGCAAACTTTTTAAAGATTCATATTGTTACTGTCGTTACACTGCGTGGCAGCTTTAATTACCGCTAGTATGCTGTTGTTTATATGACAGAATGATTTTGTCACAGATCCTTAAATGTGAAAACGAAAAAAATAATAAAGTCTGAGAGGTAATTATTGCCATTTCAATGACTTTAATAAGCAAAATAGGAAACAATTTCTTCCAAAAAACAACAAAAAGAGACAAAACAGAAACCAGCCTGAATGGAACAGTTCAAATTTAAGTGTTACTATTATTTATATAAACAGGATTGAAAGTTGATCCCCATCATCGCCAAGTACATGAAATTTGTGAAAACAAAACAACAACCCGCTGCTGCAGTTTCAGTTCGATTTCAACACAGTTGAATCAGTAACAAACCAAAGATTGTTAAATGCATGACTTTTCAACAACAGTTTCAATGCAAGCACCATGCTTTAATTGATATGATCTGACAGTTTAATTTAAATCATTAAAATAAAAACTTTTAACTATGCATCTGGCCAGCAGAACCAGAATCATCAAATAATAATAAAACAAAGAAAAAAAGTATTACATAACATACACATTGTTTTCATTTTGAGACTTTGCACAACCTGGATCCCCTTTTTTTACTGACCGGCAGAAAAAAATCAGGAAAAACATAGAACATTAATATTCAAACTTTCTATCAAAAACATTCGTGTTATCTAAATCGTAACTGCGAATTTTCTAAATATTGCGTAAAATATAAATGATCAACATCTGGTCGAATGGAGTTGGGGGGGCTACAGGTGGCTGCCAATTATGATGAGAAATATTTGGACTTGTTTGGTTCTAATTTGTTTAGAAATGCAGATAACACCTCGCCCCACTGAATATGTGCCATAAAAGCTACACTGAGTGTGAAAATAGCAGAGTGTTAATACACGCGGTATCCAGCCTTCGGTCCAATGGAGTATAAACTCTGCGTAATCTGGTTTGAATAATGTCGTGGTCACATGCTTGTCTCCTCTGCCTCACACAACATGCGTCCTAAATACTACTCTTAAAAGTTCGCACGGAGGCCTGCCTTTAATATTATTGCAGTATTACATCATAGTATGTCTTTCCTGGAGGGGGGTCTGCACAAAATTCAAAATGAAAAACTCGCAAATCATTATCCAAAAAAGTGCACTTGACACAGTTTTGCTGTATTTAAATGCAACTGGGAAAACAAATGCACTCCTCTTTCAAACAATACCCAACACGATAAAAAAAAAAATCATAACAAATGAAATAAAAACACAACACACAGAAAGAAGTACAAACCAGCCTCCTCAATCTTGTTGTGCAGTTTTCGCGGTTGCATAATATTTACAAGCCCCCCCAAAAAAGAAAAAGAAGCCCACACCATGATACTGCACCGCCAGTCCTGCTGTTCTGTCCCCGCTGCATTTCTCTAACCCCCCACCCCCACCCCCCAAAAAAGCGCAGATCAACAACATGCTCTTAATATACACGAGAAGATGAAGGTACAAAATAGAAATTATTACCGTACATGTCCAGCATGCAGGATTAATATTTAATGCAGATTTTTTTGTTTTGTTTTCAATATATATTCGAATATAACCAAGCAGGCAATAAATCAATGAGATGTTGCATAAAATGTCCCCTCCCGTGACGGGTTAGTAGACGGAAGATAAATTTGCATAAAGTGGTGTCCCGTTTTTTTTATGTTTTTTTTTTTAAGATTCATTTGTTAATTTTTTCTTCAGATTTCGGGTCCACTTGTCGAATGTGAGTCTGGTGAGTTGCAGGCTGTGAGATCGGGCCTGCTTGTTGGTTCATAAGAATGTCAGCAAAAATACAACTGCCTTACGCCGTCCCACGTTACTTACAGGTGATTTAAAAGCTGGAGCCTCAAGTGAGAGACAAACGAACAAACAAAAAAAGTTCATCAGTCGCTCCTCTTCTTTGAAGAAGAAAAACAAAAGTCTCTTCACTACAAGCAACTAATCTACAAAGATGCTGCGACTGATCGGACACTCTACATTGCTCTTTGTATCTCAGTTGACACGTGGATGGTGAGATGATTATATATGAGAATACTATCTGATGGATTACTCGTCTAATATGAATATAATTGTTACCGTTATTAATATAATCAAACAGTATGGGAGGTGTGGAGTATTATCTTTTGCGCATCAGCAAAGTCAGTCAGAAAGTAAAGGTGTCGGGGGGTGGTGGAGTGGGGGTGGGGGTTGTTTGTTGAGTAAGTTGGAGGGTTCACAAGAAAAAGGCTATGGCAACTCACATGAAAAACTCTGGTGATGAAGGGTTGTCACTGGTTGAGCCAGCCTCGCGGAACCCGTTATTGGCCCCCGACCCCGTCAGTTTCTCACACTTGAGTTTGTAGGCGTCCCTCTCCCTCGCCAGCCGGGTGATCTCCGCCTTCAGCTGCTCCACCTGGTTCATCAGCTGCGTCTTCTCGTTCTCCAGCACGTGCTTCTGCTGCACCCGCTTGAACCGGCAGGACTGAGCGTAGCCCCGGTTCTTCAGGGTCCTCCTCTTCTGCTTGAGGCGGATCACCTCGTCCTTGCTGAAGCCCCGTAGGTGTCTGTTGAGCTCCCTCACCGACATGGATACGAGCTGGTCGTCGGAGAAACGGTCCTCCACGTTGAGTCCGCCCCCGGAGCTGTGGTGCGCCGCTGACTGGCTCAGGTGGCCGTGCGGATGGTGGTGATGATGGTGGCGGTGATGGTGCAGCGGCTGGTGGGACTCTGGGGACACCGGAGATGGGCTGTCGGGGTCTTGGCTGTGGTGATGATGATGCTGGCTATGTGGGTGGCTGTGTCCGCCCGGGTGCCCAGAAAGTTCCTCGGCGTGGTGCGGGATGCCCCCCGCATAGGGGTGATGATGCTGCTGGCTGTGGCCGTGATGGCTGTGGTGGTGATGCGGGCCCCTGTAGCCCTCGAAAGCGCCTTGCTGCTGCAGCTGCTGTTGGACATGCGGAGGCGGAGGGTGGCCGTGAGCTGTCGCTCCAATCAGGGCCTCCACTGCGTCCTCCGGGGTCAGGCTTAGCGTCTGCGGGTCTATCTGCTGGTGGTACCCGTTGTTCGGCATCCAGTACAGCTCCTCCAGGTGGCTTTTCTGCTCCGTGGGGCTGAAGCTGGGCGACGAGGGCACCGAGCTGCAGGGTGTACTGATAGGGGTGGAAGACACAGAGCCTTGGGGTTGGAGACGGTTACACTGGCGCACCCCGTTGCGATCCAGCCCGGCCAGGCCTTCCTTCTTCACGTCAAACTTCATCAGGTCAAAATCGTTCACATATTCCAGAGCCAGAGGGCTGCTGGGCAGCTCCGGCCCCATGCTCAGCTCTGCGCTCATGTTGTTGTCGCGACTCTTTTGCAGATATGCAAAAGTGTTGGCGAGCGTCGCAAAAACTGACTTATTAATCAGCGTCTCTTCTCTCCTTTCTTGTTTCATGCAATAGTTCTTTTGGCTCCTCCACCGCTGTGCACTGACTTGCTGTAGCATGAAACAGCGCGTGGTTGGTGGAAAAAAAGGAAAAAAAGAAAAAAAAAGTCGTGGAGGAAAACTTTCAGACTAATGCACTGCACACGGTTTGCGTCATATAGCCTACTTCTGCTGGGATAATCTGGCAGAGAGACCAGGCGGGAGGTAGAAAGCTGCGCGTCTCAGTGCAAAAGTAAAACCCGAGTCCCTTCAGCAGAAGTGCATTTACAAGAAAAAACATAAATAATAATAACAAAAGAAATACCACGTTAATTCGCTGAGACGGGCACCAGTCCTCGTTGCAATTTCTTGGTTGTAAGTCCCTTTTTTCCCCAGGAAAATAAAAGGAGCGAGTAAGCGGTGTAAATAGGGCGTCTGATTTTCGCTGAGAAGCAGCTTTTCCAGCTCTGCACCGCAGAGATTTAAAGGCTCGCCTCTCTCACTCTCTCCACTCTCTGGTATCCAGCAGACTGCGCTTGAAGCCAGCCTTGCGCTTTATACTAATATCGCCTGGTGACGTCGAGCTCGGTAGCACTCGGTTCTCCAATGGGAACAGGACTTTGCGCTCAAACAGAGGAAGAGAAAGAGGAGAGGGACGAAGGAGAGGAGGGCGCTCCAGTCTTGACAGCTACAGTCAGCTGACCGACTTCCCTAAAAGTAGAAGAACGGTGGAAAGTGGCGGAGTGAAATGCCTTCGATGTAAAGCGCTGCTCCTCGTATTCAGTCGTGTCTGAAATGAGAGAAACGTGAAAGAACTGCCACTTTATGGTCCAACACTCTTAGAATGACACCAAACGTTGAATTTCAGGCAGATTTCTGAGGTAGTCCTAACAGTTGTTCCAGATGTTTCCAGATGCACAATACAAATTGGACTTACCACAGGCACTGCTCCTGCATTATAGTTCAAGACACAACTTCATTTGTCTTGAAAATGAGATCAAGAAGAATCATTTTCTTATGTTGTCTTGTTTATGTTTATTTGCTGCATGTCTATAACTTTCAAAAACCCAAAAGATAACCAGTCACATACAAGCCTGTATTACGCAGCATGGTGATAACACAAGGTCAGAACACAGTTTCTAAGCGACCTTAAAAGTTAAATCGTGACTATTTTTCTGCCACACACAATTTCACACACAGGCGCTTTAATGTATAATAACTATATTAAGGCTGTAGCTACAAATACGTCATTTTAATGTTCACTGTAGCGAAGAACCACAATAAAGTCTCAAGGTTTACATGTAGATCTGCTTCTCACTGGCGACAATACTGGTCCACTTTAATTTATGGATTTTTTTAATCCCAATTTATTGTTTAAACAAATAAAAAACAGACCACTGCAGTATTCTATATAATGAAATTCGTGGATTAAATATATTTTTGTCCGGTAAAAGCAAAGTTGACTTTGTTCAGACTCTGTTACTCGCACATCAGGCTGCTTTTGGCTCGCACCGTTTGTCTTACTCCTGGCAGTATCAAAACAGCGGATTCGCCAGAAAACAGGCTCAAGGCTGCCCCTGCGTGGGCAACGCACGAACCGACGAAGCTGTGGATGACGCTTCTGCTATACATTCCCCTTTAATTTGCGTTTGGATCGTCATCTCCGCGCTAATTGCTGCTTTCAAAGGTCACATCATGCAATTGTGACTGACAGCAATTCATTTCTGTCACACGAGTCTCCGACAAGCTCGCTGTCACGCGTGTATTTTTAACACTCACTTTCTAACAGGTAGTTTGGCCAAAATAGGGTCAGATCTTCCCTGGAAGTATGCAAGCGTCATTGATCTGGTCTTTATTTTAATTGTCTGCTAAAAACAGAGAAAGAAAGAAGGGGGAAAAGGGAGTGTGAGCAAATGTCTCGCTTCCCTGCAAAAAGAAACTGCTTGTAAATGAGTCCGTTTGTAGGATCGATTGGATTATCATTTCGTTTCCACCTCATATCCACGGTTGAGCACAGCCGCGACCATAGCGTATTGATCAGACTCAATGTAAGAGGAGGCTGCCAAAGATGAGATCCGATAATGAAGGGCTTATTTGTTTAGTTTAAATTCTTAATCAGTTTTGAGCTGTAGCAGTGTATCAATAGATGAACTGTGACTCAAACTTCTGTCATAAATCACCCTCATATTTAACAACCCATAATAACTCGATGTGATGTAGTTTATGTTTGTTTTATTATGTCTTTGAAAATAGTCTTGGACTTAAGGCTAAAAGTTAAATTGATATAGTCCCCAGAAAGAACTGATGATAAAAGATGAAGCTTTTAGCCAAACACGCGAATTATTATTATTATTATTATTATTATTATTATTATTATTATTATTATTATTATTATTATTATTATTATTATCAGTCATCACAGGCTTATGTCTTTATTATTTTGGACAAAAGGCACATTCTAATAACGGGATGTATTGATCCAAGAAAAATGCACTTTGCAGTGCACTTTACCGCGACTCTGGATCCCGTTTATTCCTTTTTTTTCTTCTTCTTTTTTTTTTTTTTTTTTTTTTTTTTTAGCTTTTATCGAGCGATAATGCACAATTATCCGGAATCTTTATAACATCTCAAGCCAACTCACACGCTACCCACTTTTTATTTTCAGGCTCAAAGCGCCTGATAACCACATACTGCTGTAGTCAACTTCAAATTCTAGGCATTCCCTTTCCCGAGCACAGGATATAAAAACATACAGGTAGTATTCCAGTTACAATCGTGCTCTGTTAATTCCCTGCACCTGCAGGCGAGCTTCTAAATCCTGAGCTCCAACTTGAACAGCGCCCTGAGCGAGTCGTGCCATGCCGAGCACAGCCGACTTAAAACTTCTTTCCAGCGAGGCCGACCCGGCGGCAGCCCCATTAGGTTGTAATGCTCTCAAATATAACCCGAGTCCACCGTCTAATAGATCCAGGCAGGCCTGGCGGCGGCTTTCCCCCTTCGGTAATAACGGGCTGTAATGGAGAGACGAGATGTAAAAAACCGTCCATGTCAGCAGCATATCGGTGGTTAATGATCTATTAAGTGATCCGTGTGCTTATGGACAGCGAACAAAAAGTGTTGATGCTTGCTTATTCTCCCCTAATGAGAGTCCCATCCTACGGATTTTAGGAATGAATAACAGAAATAAAATCACCTTTAAAATGTTACATTTAACAGTTGACGCATGGAGGCTGCAGAGGCTGCACAGCTTCCCACAGCTCACATCTCACACCTGCAGCAGGCCCGCTGGTTTCACACAGGAGGCCCGTGGTCTGTCCATAGGAAGATACATGATTCGCCTCACAAATATGGATTTCTATTCTACTTCAGGACCTATCCATGCATGCGCATCTGCGCTCCGGTGGCCAAGCTGCACTGCCAAAACCCGTTGGATCTCAACTCAAACCCGATCTGTATGGAAAGACAGAGTGATTACAAGGAACACCTTTCCCCCCTTCTTTTAGAAACAGAATCAGCTTCTCTGTTTAACTCTAAGGTAAATATTTGGTTCTATTTCAGAATATTTTTGCTATCTGGCGCGCGTAAACTTTAACGGTTTTCTCGAAAGTTGCTGGAAATGTTACAGAAAAAAGGGAGGTAGCCGAGCTGGAAGGCCCGCGACGGGGAGGGTGAGGGATGGAGATGGGGAGACGGTGCTTTCGGAAGTGCTGCTTTGATGCGTTTTGATGCAGGAGGAAGAAAAGAGACGCAGAGCAGACGGGCAGACCCGGCTCCATCCTCTGAAACACGCCTTCATTGCGCAGTAACTGATTTAAAATGTTTTTTCAGATGTAATATACGCAAATGTAAAACAAACTTAGTAGCTTTTTGTCAATGCAACAATCACCCCGCGTTTAATTGAAGTTGTATTTTTGTAGTTTTGCAGAATCAATATCAGAAAAAGAGTCGCTGTGAGTTTGACAAGAATGCATGTTCGTTTTTGTGCAACGAATTAACTGATTCATGATTATTGTCAATATTTTATAGCTGAAACATTTGAAATGCACTTCATCACTAAAAGTGCATAATGTATTTAACAGGCGGAATCGCAGTATAAACAGGTGTTCCCATCATTAACGTGATGGGTTTCGGCATAAAATAGTAATAACACCAGCAAATCCGTCTCTAAAATTTAAGTTCGATTATACACTCAGTCGTCCTTTTTGAATCAGTAATCTACATCTTCCGTTTACAAGGTGAGAGTTACTCAGGCATTCTTGTTTACTCCAGACTGATCGATTATCTCCGTAAAAACATGTATTATTAAGACGTGTCGTCTATGTAAACAGGCAGAGGCCAGCCTCTGAAGAAGAGTAACATTCCCATCAGGGATAATTGACTGAAGAGACTTTCGGGGAAACGGCAAGAGGTGAGATAAGTGCAAATTCATGCAGTCTCATTAATATGAAATAGTATCGATTTAACGGTGGACATCAAATGTTGTCTTTAAAAGTCCACCATTCTTCAGGAGTATTATCACAACGCTTGCACTCTCGCTATTTGCACGTTAAAAGGGTAGTTGTGTTTGCGAGGGAAATTAAGGTTTATTTCTTGTGACAGGGCGCCTCTGGTGGCGCATTTACTCATTGCTAATAGTCTGACGTGTATCATCAGTGACATGCAGTCTCTTTTTGGCACTAACCCCATGCAGACAGCTCCAACTTCAAAACTGAAGTTATTTGCTTTGCTTTTTTGGATATGGCAGAGCAACAGAGAGGATATAAAAATATGATGGGGAGGCCAAGACATAATTGTAGGCCTTTTCTGAGATTAGATGTCTCTGATTGACATGTAGTAAATATAACGACAAATAAATGTCAGTGCGCACTGTACTGGCTTAATCCCAGAAGAAAAAGAACAATAAATCTGCCTTTTGCTGTGGTCATTTCATTAATGTAAATTGCAATGCTATGTACAATAGTTTGGCTTCCTTCCAGTTGGCTTATTGCTGAGGCATATGCATGATATTGGGTTTTGTCATAAACTGGTGGCTGTGTGACCACAGAATGTAGGCGACACCACAAGAACCAAATATCATAGTGCAGGCAGGACATAATTAAAGACCATATTCTCAGGTCATAACTGCAATTTACATCTGTATTTTCTTAGCCAATAACTGGCTACTGTAATTCTAAAGATACCCGCATGTACTGAAAACATAATTACAGTAATTCTGAGTAAAAAGTTAAATATTTTTCTTAGAATTAATTGATGTATGCTTCTAGCTGTACAAGCACCTAGAAGCAGTTTCTTTTTTTTCTTTTATTTAACTTTTGTGTTGTTCCTGAATGTCAGACTTTAACATGTCAGTGCTGAGGAACATCCACTGGCTTCTTTAGCCTTTTCTAATTGTCTGCATATGGAGCTGTCAGAGCTTATCACTGACTTACATTAAACCTCCACTTCATATATTCTGGAAAATATGCGTCATGTAGCAGAGACTTATACACAACACCGGCATGTTATTAAGCTAAGAGTAAAGAGAGAGATTTAATAGCCCTCAAACGTCTCTTTATAATATCTTAGAAGACTTTATCTTCCTGTCAAGTGTGTAAAGCATAAATGTTTATGAGCAGACTTAGTTTGTTCTGATTGTCTGCACATGAAAGCTGCACACAGGAGCTAGCAGACCCTCGGTCATATTGTTTTGGCCATGTTTGAGTGTGTGGGCATGATTGATCTGGAGGTGGGTGGGCGCCACACCAGGCAGTTTTAGGGATTAGAGCCGAACTGGCATTTTTATTTTTCTCAGTGCCACAGACTCCTCCTCTAACCCAACCATTCATCTGTTCTGTTTTTTCTCTCTCACCTCCCATCAGGATGTTCTTGCACAGCACTGTCCCTGTTTGTAGTAATGTTCAGTCACATTGTCGAAAGACGCTGCTCTTATCAAACATCTATACTTTATACTCCTTCGTATACCCTTTTAGTCTTCTTCTCTCCTTCTCTGTCCACCCTCCCTGGCCGGGTGACCTCCTTACCTCTCAGCTCTCTCACCCCTCTCCTCTGGCCCTGGCCCTGCCCACCCTGGGTCATTTATCATGGACCAGAAGGGGAGCCCCCGGGCCTGCAAGCCCCCGTCAGCCCCTGCAATCGCCTCTTTGTGGCTCCCAGCAAACAAGTGTTGGATCAGCAAAAGTCTATTAAAGCCTGGTGGGCCTTTCTCAGCCAATTGGGCTCGGGTCACTGAGCTGCTCTCCTTGCTGCTCCGAGTGCTCTTTGTGTCGCCGCCGTTCGCTGACACAGATCCTCACAAGATTAATGATTTTTAGCAGCCATTTGGGTCTCATTCACAGGGTCCTTCTCTCTTTCTGTCTCTCTTCCACTTTTCCTCTTTCCCCCCACTCGTTCTGCTCTTATTTCTTTTACCTACTTCTTCTACTCTCCTGTATCCCCATCCATATCTGTTTTACTTTTTGTTTACTGATTCAGTCGTCTCCTCCTCCTTTTTACTGCAGTTCCAATCAGCATTGATCGTTTTTGTCTGTTTAGTTTTCAAGGCCACTATTCATACAGTTGTGTTCACTGCTAATGGAAGTCACAATGTTATAAATGGCTTTGATTTAGAGATTTTATGCATAAAAATGAGAATTGAAAAAAGCTCCTTATTGTTCTTTGTTTGAGAGTCATGAACTCTTGTCTGATATAGCCCAGGCATGTTAAGAAAACCAGCTCAAGTATCCACATTACAGTCCTGCTAGGTCTCCCCGCAGCATTCCTCAGGAGGCTCAGAGTAATTTGAAATCTTAGAGCCACTTCCACGACTTCCATGTTGCCATGTTCTCAGTGTTGTTTCCAGTAATTACTGCAGGTTAAGTGCATGTCCTGGAGCCCAGTGGAGGCAGCTCTATCCCTCACCTGGGACATGACTCAGCACACTTCAGGTCATCCGGCCATTTCCCTGACCACTGGACCACACCCCACCTACTCTAAACCCGCAGGACAGCCACGTTCGCTTCCATCACGTAATGTAATGGTTGTTTTATTTACTGGCTGAACTGTTTGCAGAAAGACAGCCCACACTAACATCTTTATCTAGTCGGATGCTAAAAAAGCATATATTTCTTGTCTTTATTTTCATATTCAGCAGCTTCTAAATAAGATTATGCTTTATGTAAACTGAAACATTATATGTTTCTCTCCTGGCTAAGATGGGAGATACAGTCTTAATGCATTCGATTTTAGATAGGAATGATAAAATGTGCATTTTGCCATTCATATCTTACACCTGCCTCTCTGTCAAAACGAGTTCAGGCTTCGGTTGTTTGAATTAAACAAAGCAAACTTCCCCTATGCTGTATGCTTCCTTTGACTCTCAGCAAGAAAAGACTGTCTGGGGAAGCAAGAAGAGAGCTGGACTTACATTAAGCTGTACTTCAGAATATATGATTAGGTTAAAAAAAAAATGACTGTGGCTGTTCTCCATAATCACTTAGAGTGGAGACATGTTAGGAAAGGATCTCTACAGTGACGTCTAACTTTTTTTTGTGCTGACCAGATATTAAAGGATAATATTTAGGCTCTCAGCACTGCACTTTTATTTTTGCGTTAAAGTACAGTTACATCCATGTAGATAGTTCCTAATCAGCTCAGCTGTTCTTAGGTTCTTATCAGGATGTGTTGGCTGAGCAGTGAAAGAAACAAACTGTGTGTGCATGTAGTGTATATGTAAAAAAATAATATAATGTTCACGCGTTAGCCTAGCGAAGCTGTCAGCGCGGCTGCCGGTGGGTCAGTGTCTGCTTTCACCTAAAACTCTCTCTGTGTGTTTACAGCATGTCTGTTTCAGGACTGAATGGATGGACCCAGCCTGCTGCTGTGTCCATCCACCTGCCCCGTTTCCTGTCTGACTAATGTTCTTTTTTGTGTGCGTGCGTGCGTGCATGCATGCATGCGTGTGTATGTGTGTTTGTTTTATATGTGTCGTTGTGTGGAAGTGGTTATAGATGGGACTACACCATCACACTGGCAGTCTGAATCATTACTCACAGAGATAGGGAGAGACCCAGGGCCGAGGAACCCCTAACATCCTCCACCTTCCTGCACTGACACACACACACACACACACACACACACACACACACACACACACACACACACACACACACACACACACTCTGGCTTTCACATATCCCCAGGTTATTCATTTGTACGCAGAGTGCCTGGCATTTCACCATATCCGCCCCCCTCCACCCCAACAAACCCCCTTTACTAAGAGACAGAAGCATTGGGTTCCCTTTTGCAGGGGGGGTGAGGAATGGTTTCCGTTTGAGCCTTATATTCTCTGCTTGTGCTCTTTGTTTCTTACCTCTTCATTTCTCTTAATCTTTCATTGTCATTGCTTTCTCCCTTTTTCTCTGTCTCGTTTTCTCTTTTTCTTTTTAAGGGAAGCTGTCAGCCCCCAGCCCCAATGGCTACTTGTTTTTAGACGACCAAAGGCAAGGATGGAAAAAAAAAAGTTGCTGCTAATTTACAGTATGGGTTTTTACCTGCATTTTGAGACTCCAGATGTAAATCAGTAGCAGCAGATACTGGCCTCTAGAGTTGTAAAGGTGCAGAATTCCCACTGATTTTGAGCATTGGGATTCCCCTACAAAGCCAGTGAACCTTTACTCTGGTACTTAAGTCTGGCTGTGCTGGTGGAGATTCACTTTAATAGGCATAATTAATAATGAGCACTACGCTGCCACATTAGAATTAGATGCACAAGCTGGTTGCTACAATGCTAAACTTTACTTTAGAGAACCTCTTATGAAGTCAATGCATTTACTAAGCTAGTTTCTGGCCTAGTTTATTAGGCATATTTATTATAATAATTCTTTTGTATTTATAACTAATCTTCCCAAGATGCATCTTATCTGGTTGCTTATTCTGTCTCTTCCTCAGGTGGAGAAAGATCCCTCACTTTGTTGAATATATGGGAGCAATTACACCCCCATCATGAAGAGACTGTGGACCTATGCTGAATGGTAAAATGGCAATATTGTTAAACAGCCTGATTCAAAGCTCACAGTAAGAATACTGCTGTAAACAATAAAAAAACAAAAGAAGAAAAAAAAAGAAAAAGTGTATCGTGTGTGCTCATACATTTGATATCAGATAAGGTGTGTTTGTGGTTTCCAGTGCTTGAGTAGGTTTGGTGTTTGTAGCATATATGCAAGAGTATGTGTGTGTGTGTGTGTAGCAGTAAGTATGCATGTGTTGGGGGGGGGGTGTATATGTACAGGAAGAGAGCCTGTAAATAAATCTGTTTGGGGATTGTGGGTGTGGGGATGAAATATGGTCCCCGGGATGTGGAGCAATGTGAAAAACTCGGCAACGCCAGGGAATAACAAATCTCCTGATGTCCCCTCACCGCAAAATAAATACACTCCCCTGTACAAGTCATCCATCTGGACTATGAGTTGCAACAAAGACGCCCCCAATACATCGCTAACACACACACACATACACACGCCCACACTTACACCCAACACTCATCCCACACAGCAGCAATGTTTATTTACACATTTATTTATTTGTTTGTTTGTTTTTTTGAATTAAATGGAAACTGCTTGTGTGGAATTGAAAATGTGTTTATTGTTTTTTGTGAATGAAAAGTGTTCCTCCCCTCCCCCTATCTGTAAAGTGCTGTCTTGATCTTAATGGGTGGTTTGGAGGGGTAGTGATGAAGAGTGGGTGTATGGGGGGGGGGGGGGGCTTGCAGGGTTTGTAGATCGAGTGTTTTAACTAATGATCGATCACGAGGGATTCAATAATTAAATTTCAGCCTTGACAATTTAAAAGTCTCCGCACACGAAGTCGACTGAATGAGGAAAGAGGGAAAGATGAAAGATTCCGCCTGCAGCGATGTATCAGAAGGATTCAGCATCTAATACATTACAGGGAGAAAGTATGCGTGTATGTGTGTGTGTTACAGCACAAGGGTGTACTGTTTTTAGCTTATATGCATGATGCATGTGCAGAGGTACTCTGTACTGTCTTTTCCTGACATATAGGCTATACTAAGTACATCCAACTAACCATGTAGGCCCACCAGATTCTTCTTCACTTTCCTTATCTGGCCCTCTTCTGCCAAACACCCCATTACTACGACTGCTGCATAGCTAAAAGCTCGTACGTGGGGCATTGTATATCTGAAAAAAAAAAGAAGCAAAAAACCACACAACAACAGCATAAAGGCGTTCATGTTTGCAATAAAGGGATAAGATGTTTTTGTTGTTTTGTAGAGTACAGTTTTCTTTTTCCAATTAACGTCTATTCTTTAGGCTTAATTAGGTCATGACGATATGGTGTGTATGCGTGTGTGTATGCGTGTGTGTGTGTGTGTGTGTGTGTGTGTGTGTGTGTGTGTGTGTGTGTGTGTGAGGGTCATTCTGTCCCTCACAGGGATAAATATTAGTCCTTGTTGTTTGCAAATAGGTGATGTATGGTGGCCATATCTCTTGGTGATGAATGTTTTTTAGAAATTTCCTCTCCTTTATCAATTGACTAACAAACCCATGTATCACTGCCACTCTCTCCCACTCCCCATATAAATTAAATAACCAGCTCTCTCTCTCTCTCTTCCTCTGCCTCTCCCCCTCTCTTCTACTTTTCACTTTTTCTCTCTGTACCTCCGTGCTCTCCAGTTCCCCTTTCATGACTCGTTTTAGCTTTATTAGTTTTATTACATTTTGGAAGTTTTACCTTGTTTCGCAAAACACACACCCACACATCAAACCAACAGCAGTTAGAGCTGATGTTGTGTGGTAATAATAATTCAGCTGTTACATACATCTCAATCTCAGATTTCCCTGGAATGGGTTAGAAACAGTAAAGGGGTTTTTCAGTGACTGCCGGGTTGCCTTCCAGCACATTATTTGACTTACTTATCATCAGGCAGTGCCTTGACATACTTAAGGACAGATCATCATGAAGTGAAAATAGGTTTACTCATTCCTGTTTATCACTGTGACGCTCTCTAAATCTGCTGCCTTCTGTAAAAAAGCTATAGGCTTGAGCTTGCTAGGATCCTTTCTGTCATGGAACGATGACAGGAGGCCGATTATGCCAGAGTGCCATATTGTAAACTACTCATCATTAGCGGGCCCATCCCAGCTAACGACTGCACTGGAGATAAACAGTAGCGACGTGGAGAGCCATCTTAATCGGGAGAGCTGTTTAAAAGTGGGGCTCTGTCATTAAGCACAGCTGTATCACACCAGGATATGGGAAATGCCGAGCTGTAAAGCTGCACGCTGAAGCTGGCTCAGATCCCAGCCCCAAGCTCTGCGGGGGTCCTGTGTTGTTCTGATTGCCCCTTTAAATCCAAAATGATCAAGAATAGAAAGATAAGTGTCTAAAACAACCGGCCAAATGAAATTATTATCCACCATTGACTGGCTCCAGTCAAAGCCTCCCAGGGACACTCAAACTTCAGTCAATAGTGTAGGGGGGTGGGGGTCGGGGGTTGAATTTGTAGTTTATGTGAATCCTACTCCCTCGTCCCTTCTGTCTCCTTTGCTCTGTTTATGCCCCCTCCCCTCCTTTTTCTCGTCTCACTTTCCAAAATCATCAGTGGCTTCAGAGAGAAAACAAACAGATCTGTAGCCATGAGACTAATACTCCTCTGCAATGATAAAAAGACAAAATAACAACAACTCTGAGAAGGATCTGCTTGTCTTTCCAGGTCAATAATCTTGCTGTTTAGACAAATGTATATAGGAAGTAATATCATCATGTTGACAGATTTCAAAACATGTTCACTGTCATTCTCTTCCCCTAATTCCCAGTGACTGAAGGACACATTTACTGTTTTACATGTTTTAGTTGGAAGAGTTAATAACCACTTGTAGATCTGGATAAGGCCCTAGCTTTTTCCAGCAACGATCGCATTTGCATCATTTACTTCCCTCATTTCGATCACAAGATTTTGATAACCAGGAATCTACTTACACTAGCAATAAACCTAGCAGAAGCAAACATCTGATATTTTGGCTGAAATAAATGACTTACAAGTAGTAATGGAAGAGCTCAGCAAAAAAGACTAACAAGTTTATTTAGTTTAAGTATCATTAGATCGTTTTGCAGCACGGTGGCACAGTGGTTAGCACTGTTGCCGCACAGCAAGAAGGTCCTGAGTTCAATTCCAACATCAGGCCGGGGTCTTTCTGTGTGGAGTTTGCATGTTCTCCCCGTGTTTGCGTGGGTTCTCTCCGGGTACTCCGGCTTCCTCCCACCGTCCAAAGACATGCAGCTTGTGGGGATAGGTTAATTGGATAATCCAAATTGCCATTAGGTGTGAATGTGCGAGTGAATGTGAGTGTGAATGGTTGTCTGTCCCTGTGTGTTGGCCCTGTGACAGACTGGCGACCTGTCCAGGGTGTACCCCGCCTCTCGCCCTATGACAGCTGGGATAGGCTCCAGCGCCCCCCGCGACCCTGAAAAGGATAAGCGGAAGCGAATGGATGGATGGATGGATCGTTTTGTTAAAACGAAATATTTTAGGATTCTCCCAGATTCTGATCTTTTATATACATTTCTTGCATGGCACTCTCATCATATCTCCCAATAACCCACTCTGTTGTCCTGCAGTCGGACAGGCCTGAGTTGTCTGGACAGGCCGTAGCTCTCCCTACAAATGCTTGAACAATTGGAGGTAAATACGTTGGAGACAGCCCATTTGTTTTGGGCCGGCGGTGATGCATGCTTTTGCAGTGAGCAGCACATTTTTACCACGCAGCCCAAAGTAGCTGTGAGTAATGGACTGCTCTGGCCTGTCCACTCATACTGCTATTTTTATTATTGTCTCCCTTATAGTTTTCATTTTTCATATCAGGGTAGAGAGAGAGAAAGAGAGTGAGAGCGAGCGAGCAGCATCGTTCCCTTCAAGTATATTCCTTCCCTAAAAGAGGCGGGAAGTGAGGGGCCCACATCCTCCGTTCCACTCACTTCATCATCTCCCATGAACCGTCCCTTGTTTTTGTTTTTTTCAGTCAGACTGACAGATTTTGTTGGATGCCAGAAGAGACACATAAGGGATTATCAACAGACAGAACAATAATTCAGGTTGGACAGCTTCATAATAATTTTTCATCGATCCATCACTGTGTTTCTGTGGCATGTTGTCTGGTTCAGCCTCTGGGGATTGTTGGGATCTTGGGATATTCTGAGATGGCAGACCTGCGAATCTGTTATGAAAGAAAAAAACAACAAAGACGAGGTTGGAAAAGCTCAAATGAAACTGCATAATAATGTGTGCTTAATGCAGAATCTGTAACAACGGAGCAGATAAAGCTCGACTCTGTCTTTGAAGATGATTCACTAAGTATCTAAAATTATATGCTGCCGCTGGCTCCGCAGGGAGAAGACTGGTATTTTGCATTGAGGCACTCATATGGGCACCTATAATGGGTGCCTCTTAATTCTACTGACAGCTTTACAGGAGCTGAGTTATGAAGCCACAGCAATGCTGCTCGTTAGGCCTGCGCCAGGCTTCACGCTGGGTTACACTAATACACCTCCTCCCCCCTCCCATGCTCTTTCACCCTACACACACGGGCATAAAAATCAGCCACACATTTACGAAGACTAGCTCATCCTCACACAGACACAGAGAGCTACTGGCCCACACAATTCCTTTACAGAGCTTTCTAGTGTAATGGGGGTGATTTGTTCAAGTAGTTCAGCTGGCGTTGGCATCAGATTTATTTCCTTGCTTCTACCCTTCATTTTCTGCTCTTGTTCTCCACCTACACTATTTTCTCCTCTTATCCTCTCTCCTATCATGTCCACCAGGCCAACACCCTCTCCCTTGCCTCGCTGCGTCCTGCTGGGTGATCCATCTCTGTCAGCCTGCTAAAATGATAATGCCAATTAAAGCAGAGGAGTAATTGCCCTCCACTGCCTCTCATCCGCTGCAGACCCTCAACAGGAGCCCTGGTTCCAAATATGAATGAGACCTCAGGCCCCAAGAGGCCCTTTCTGGGTGAGCATGAGGACAGGTGGAGAAGACTAGAGAAGGAGGAGGAGGTGGGGTGGAGTGAAGAGAAGGGGGGGGTGGGGTGATTTGTAACTTTTAACCTCCACTGATCACCAATGGCCTTGGAAAAGAAAGGGGGTGAGGGGGATATCACGCACACACATAGACAGACACACAAACACACAGGCAACGATGCTGGTAATTGTTGCACATGGATGAGCACACACACACACACTCAAGGTCGCTGTCAAAGGACTTATGGCTCTTGCCTTTGCACACAGACTCTCAGTGTGAGGAGCCAAATAGGAAGTGAAAGGACTATCTGGCAGTGGACTGTAACACCACTGATCAGAGGTGACATAGCTGCACCCTCAGGTCAGCCAGGCAGCCTTTATTACCAGCGTCCCTATCACAAATTCAGTGTTTTTGTCTTTCTTTTGATAAGTGCACAGACACACGGTGGGGTTCTCAAACTCTAAACAATGATCTGTGTGACTTTTTGTATCCTTTTTTCATTTCTAGAAAAAGAGTGGAGTGAACAAGATGCCACTGCATGTTTAGTTATATTTTTGATGTATGTTCACTGTACATTTGTTACTATTCTGTATGTGTTTAATAAGAATTGGGTGTCACGTTGGCCTGAAATAAATGATTATTTTTATTCATGAAAAAATTCTGTTTACTTTCAGCTTAAATATTTCTGTCTCTAAAATGTGAAAATACTGAAAAAAAACTTTTTTTTCTTCCCCAGTCTGTCCTTACTTAAGTTAAAAACCTGCGTCAGTGCTACTTAACTAAAGATTTAATACAAACATGATAGATTATGAGCCTGTTCTTTAATGTAGTGGCTTCACATTGCTAGTTTTGTCTGACCAGTAATCCAAAAGCTAAATCGTGATGTAGGAGAAGCTGAAATTGAATGATTGTGATTTTATAAATGATTATAATATTAGCAGTTTTTTATTGTTTAACTAAAGGATAAACTGATAAGTAGTTTCAGCCGCTTAATGGTGAAGAATAAAAGCCTGTCAGAGGTGATGCCCTATCATCTTGACTTAACAAGTGCAGTTTTAACTTCACCACCAACCAGGCAGCCGTGACAGCCCATGCATCATGGCATACTTATGGCAGGTCCTGTGTTAAGGGAATGTGTTCGAGTATATTATTACTGCTCAGCTCCAGCAGCGTGTGGGTGGAAGGCTGAACGAAGTGTGTAGGTGGCTGTTAACACAAGCGCCATCACCCATCCCGACTGGGTGGTGACCTGTAGCACAGACCAGAGGAAAGGTGCAACAGCAGGGACCGTGAGGTTAGGCCTGCGGATGAAAATCACACTGTTGATCTTTTTTCTGGTGTCACACCATTTAAATAAGCAAACACAATCTTATGAACAAATGGCGCTGGCAGTGTATTTTTAGCCTTTTAATTTGACCGGTATGTGGCATTTCTCTGTGGCCCATAAGCCCCTTTTAGACCCCTTTTTGAACATCAGGAGAGCAGCTGACGAGCTCCACTGCAGAGAGCAAGAGTAATGATCAGCAGAGCCTCAATATGACAATAATCTCCTCTAACTTCATCAACACGATTTGCGCCAGCAGGCCTCCAAATACTTTCAATATGCTCAGTGTTATGATCGTCCTCTCAGCTAAAATCATTGTTACTCTAGCCATAATAAAACATGGAGGCTCGCAGTAATTCTGCAGGCCTACTCTACGCCATACGTCGTAGCGCCTTAGCACCACGATGTGAGCTTGATGCTAACATTGACTTATTACAAGGGAGTGTGCCGCCAAATCCATAATTAGACTCCTTTTGTTGCCCCTGTTGTTGTTGAAAATGTAATTATGAAAGATGAAACACAGCCTTCAATGAGATGGCTGTAAAATAGCATAATTAATATGGGCTTTTGCGAGAACAATCCCCGCTTTACGGGAGCCCCGCGTTGGCCGTGAAATTAATTAAGTGTGCCAGGATTTATGGCCTGTGCTTGGAAATGAAGAGAATTAATTGCAGGCCGAAGATGGATGGTTGCTGGAAAATGATGATGCCCAGGACCATTTGGGGGAGGGGGATGTCTAACTGCTTTAGAGGGGCACTCTTGGAGGGGAATAGAAGGTTTTGACACAATTATACACCCCCAGACAACAGCTGGACCAGTGCTGGAATGGAGTGCTTTTTGGGCCAGCTTGGAATTATGAGAGTTTTTACACCTTCAGCCCACCTGCACCTTTTCCCTGTGCTCCGTGCATGGCCCCCAGGTGGCGTTAGCTTTGGCAAAGTGGATTTTTCTTGGAGAGCAGAGTTCTGTACGTGTTGTTGTTGGCTGTTGCCGATGACTAATGTCTCATTTTCTGCATCCTTCTCTATCTACTCTCCATTCAGACAGAAGAACAATAACCATGTAATTGGACACAATTATGACAATTATAGTATAAACACAATTATTGCTGCAACCAATCCAAAACTAACAGTATGTGACAAGGAGAAAATTATGGAGTATGCACACTGCTGATTTAATAGTATATTGACTTATACATCTTTCTTTTTTTTTTTCTTTCTTTTGCCTTTAAATGACTAGAAAAGATTTTAGTGTGGAGACTCGCTGAGGTTACCGTCCTCACAGTGTGAAATATTTGTAATCTAAATGGAGAATCTAATAGTTAAAAACATTTTGGAATCTTTATATTTGATGTAACCGTTTTAAAACTTAATTTTGCAATAACGTTTTTGCCCAGTTTTGAAGAGAAATTCATTTTAAAAGGATGTAATAAAAAATATACAAGAATAGATAACACACTGAATATCAGCTTTTCAAAAAATGTGCAATATTTCTTCTTTCAGCGTGATCTCGGGTGGGTTGAATGGGCAAGTCTTATAACTGAAACTCCATTCCAGAGCCCAGCTGTTCACCAGTTTACAGATTGTCAACTATGACCTCCTACAGTGTCCTTAGAACCAAAACAAGTCCTAAAACACAACCTCCCAACGCTCCTACTACCTCTCTACTCAATGTTCAGTGTGTGTCTGTTTCTGTGTGTGTTTGTGTGTGTGTGTGTTGTAATAATGGAAGGCTAATTACCCACCTCCCATGTCCCTGGACAGCGCCACAATGTCTGGGTTAGGTCTCTGTGTGGGATGGTTCATGGTGGTAATTAGCTTGATACACACACATACGCTCACAGACAAGATAAATGAAGGCTGGGTGGGTGTCTGTTGTTGGACAGTTGATTGGGCAGGTACGAGGGGAGTGTCTGGGGCCTCTAGAGCATGTCCGCTCTGATAATTATGTGCGTATGTGTGTGTGTATTTGTGTGTCCTCCTCCACTGCGAAGAAGCTCTCAGCCCAAATTGCTGTCTCTTGTCTCATTGTCAGAGTGATTATGAAATATTGTTTAATTTACTGGGTGGTAGAGTCTTTGGTGATTTTGATGAATCGGACCTTTTATTTCTTCATTCCCTTTATTGTCTAGTGGTTAGGTGTTGTGTATTTCCTCGCTCGAGTGTGTTAAATTCACTGTTGGTACCCATGGACCTGCAACATACAGTATTGCAACAGACCAGCAGAAGTGTGTGTGTTATGTGTAGAAATACTTAATCCATGGAGCTCAGAGAATAGATGTTGCAAGAGATGCCTTCCTCAAGGGAAATGGAAATGGTAGTACTGTTATCAGTATACCAGCTGTGTGAATTAGGAGATTTGGAGGAGTTATTTATTGTCATAGTTATGAATATTTAGCCTTAATGAAATGTCATTTAAAAATCCAGAATTCCACCAATTTTGACACAATGAAATTGTTAATAGTTTTGGTGGTTATATGTTGGCTGTCTTTGTGTCTAAAGCTTAGCAAAGAAGTCTGGCTTCTTTGTTAGCCAGATAGTTGTTTTTTTTGTTTTTTGGTTGTTCTTCTATTCAGGCTGGACATATTGCTTATGTATGACAAAAGGATAAAACCAAATTGGTTAATCAAGAGAAATATAGCTCAGTGCCTGTCAATTAATCTTCTGACATTGATGTGACTTAAGTTAAATAAATTAAATCAGTTCAATTTAATTTTATTTATATAGTGCCAACAACAGCAGTCGGTTCAAGGCGCTTTACACTGTGAGGTAAGGACCCTACAATAATAGAGAAAACCTCCAAAACCCGATGACCTCCTATGAGCAAGTGATTGGCAACAATGGGAAAGAAAAACTCCCTTTTAACAGGAAGACGGCAAAACCATGCTGTTTGGGGAATGACAGATAGGACAAAAGACACACTGTGAAAGAAAGCCAGAAATTAATAATTAATAATTTAAATGAACATGTCACGTTAAAGAAGCATTTCATGGGACTCTGTGAAGTGAAAAACTACATGTACAAAAGTACATCCCAGGATTCAGTAGCATGTAGAACCATATTTAGCAGCATTAGCCTGAAGTCATTATTTTCTGTGTGATTTTATCAGTCTCTCTTGACCTTTTCCCACATGAAAATGACTTCTGACGAGAGCTAAGGTCCTACCACAGCACTTCAACAGGGTTGAGGTCAGGACTTTGACACTTTGATCATTGTGGTGTTACATAACTCAGTTTCGGCCAATTTGGGTTTTAGCAACAGTCAAATGTTAGCTTTAACATTTCAGTTCAATTCAGTGCTGTTTGTATAGCACCAGATCACAACAGCAGTTGCCTCAAAGCACTTAACATTGTAAGGTAAAGACCCTACAATAATACAGTATGGTCTCACATTTAACTATATAATACTTTAGTATACAGAAGAGTTCATGCCAACTTAATGACTGCAAGGTGCCCAGGTCCTGTGGCTGCAAAGCAAGCTGAAATCATCACCCCTCCAGCGCCATGCTTGACAGTTGGTGTGAGATATGAAGAAATTAAGCTTTTTTCTGTCTATCATTCCAAAAAACTCATGCTTGTTCAGTCTTTTTCTAATTGTAATTTTATGAATTTTAACATTTAACATGCTAACTGAGGCCTGTAGCGTCTGAGGGGTTTTTTTTGCAGTATTTCTGAGAATTGTACTAAACTTGAGGTAAAATTTTCAGTCCAGTCCAGATAATGACTGTGTTAACACTGTGCAGCACACTTGCATTGTGTTAATAGTGCAAGTGTGCTGGAGCAGACACACTTGAATCTAATTGCCCGAACTTCTGCTATAAAGGTGCTGACACTTGCTAATGATCAGTTTATCAAGTGCATTTGATTAGCAGCACCTGGCTGCTACTTACCCTTAATTACTAGAGAAGCAGTAAGATTGTACTTAGTTTTTCAGAGGACTGCCTAGAGTCCTTTTTCACATAACTGTATAAACATGATTCATCAGCCTGGAAGTCATTTAAAAATTAATATGTAGTCCAACATATGTCCAACATACTTGTTACTTTGAGCTTACTGGTTTTCATTTGGGTGCAGGTAGTAAGATTGACCTATCATGTTCCTGCAGGCCTTCTATGCATACTGGTGAATAATTGATGTGGAGTCAAACTGCAAATTTGAAACCATAAGGAGTTATCTGTTTTAATTATTAGAATCTGCATATTTTTTAATTAAAAGAAATATTTCATGAAAAAGAAACCTGAATGTAAACTTTAAGTTAACTCACATTTTATTAAGAATTTTTATCATTATTTTTAGGTTGAATTTCATTATTTTCATTAGTGGGTTTCTGGGTTTCTTATGTTTTGGTATATCTGTAGTAGCCAGTAAACAGACAGCCTAGACTAGTTTTTAGAAACTGATTTAGAAAGTGAATGTGTGAGACAGAAAGGTAGGTATAGGTTCACTCTAATTGATTATACCGCTATCGACAAGGATCCAGAAAAACAGGCACTCACTTTCCCCTTGATTGAATTAAACACCTTTTATGGGGCAAATCGATGGGATGGAGATGATGGTGGGAGCGGAGAGTGGGCAAAAAGAGGTGGTGGTGGTGGGGGGGGGGGGGGGGGGGGTAGCCGAGTGTTATGATATGTGGAGGTGAGATCTGTCTTTACCTTCTCTCTCTGACACACATTCACTTACTTACACACACATGCAGGCTCACTCAGAGCACCCTGCAGACAGGTGAGAGGTCTGATTCCATGTTGTAATTCAAGCAAATCAATTCTTCTAAAGCATTTAGCCATGCCCGGTGATGAAGTATAGCAAGAATAGGCTCACCAAGCAATATATGCCCCAGACCCAAATCAATCATAATTACAGGCTGGGACAGTTCAGTGAATGGGCAGAGGGATGACTGGACCCCACTCCTTCATTCACTCCTTTTATAGTTTGATCAAAGATGAATAGTAAAAAGAGGATCGTGTCTCAGATAGCCACAGAAAGTAATACAGTATCTGGATTGTGTCTGTACCGTAGGTACTCAGTTTGGTAATAGGTCTTTTTTTTAATAGCCCACTCTTTGACTGGTTACAGCTTGAAAAGTGCAGATATCGTTAAGTCAACCACTCAAGAAAAATGCTTTCTGTAAAAATGTTAATTTTGCCTCTGTCCATATGTTTTCCCGGTCTGTACAAAGGACAGGATCAGCAGCACAGATGATTTAATAGCCACAAGGGCAAGAATACCTGAATAGCACAAACCCTTTGCTGATTGAGAATTTTACACAGTATTTGTGTTCTTGTGTGTTCTTCAAGCTAAGGTCCTCTACCAGAGGCCTCGGATGTTGAGGGTTTTGTGTAGTTCCTAGGACGGACTGCACTCTTCTTGACAGAGACCTTTCATGATGTGCCTGGAGTCTGGAGGAGCCACTTTTTCAGTTTGGTGATTACAGCTCCTAATGCTCCCGTTACCACTGGGACCACTTTACACTTCCACATCTGCTGCAGTTGTTCCTTCAGCCCCTGGAACTTCTCTGGTGTCTCGTGCTCCACCTTCCTGATGTTGTTGTGTGTTGGGATTGCCACACCAAACACAACTGTGGTCTTCTGCTCCTTGTCAACCACAACTATGTCTGGTTGATTGGCAAGCAGCTGCTTGTCTGTCTGGAGCCCTATTGTTTTAAACCCCACTGGGGGTGTCTACCATAAAAACTTGGTGATTTCTAGTCTATATGTTGCACAGATGATCCTATACACTATCTTAGCTTCTTGGCTGTGCATGTCAGTGTAATCAGTCCCAGCTTGCATCTTACATCCTGCTACTGTGTGTTGGGTAGTCTCCGGGGCACCTTTGCACAGTCTTCTTCTTGGGTCCTGTTGACTCTTGCCTTTATGGGGGGAGAAGTCTACCATAGCTAATTTAGTCTACCAAGTTGCAGTCTTAGGTGCTCAGAGTCTGTGAGGAGAGCCTCTGTACTGTCTTTTAAGTTGGCCTCTTCTAGTCAGTGGTAGAATTTCTTCATGTCAGCCTCTTCTTCTAATTGTCGATGTTACATCCCATGCAGGAGCTTTGTTGTATCTGTTGACGCATTGGTTACCACTGTCTGGGGCTTTTCCAACATCCCGTTCTTCCTGTGCCTGTATGGGTTCCTCCCAAAGTTTGGTTAACTGGTCATTTTAATTGTATATGTGAGTGAGAATTATCTGTTTTTCTGTACTAGCTGTGCTGGAAATCTGTGCAGATTCTACCCTGTCTCTTGCTCTAAGACAGCAGGGTTAGCTTTCAACCACACTGTGTGTCTCTGTTAGATAAGTTGTTAAGAAAATCAACAAAGAAACGGAACTTGTAGTCTTTTGCCAAAATCCTACATTACATTCAGTTCCTTAACATGGCTTTCATCTAACCTTTTTCCATGCATGCTAGAGTATTTTCTTGTAACACAACAGACTGTAATACATAAAGCTGGACTTACCTTTTAATTTTGATCTATAAACCACTGATGTCAGAAATCATCAAAACCGCACCTCTGCAAACACCAATAACAGCCATGATAACAGATCCAGGCAACGTGACATCATCCCCACAGACTGCTACAATCAATACAAACCACGGGTTGTTCATTTAAAAACTCAGCTGTCTGCTGTTTACTACACACAGAGAGTTCATCCTGTCTATGATGTTCCTAAACCTCGCAAGTAAGTCACAGGACATCATGACCTCATGTTGCCACAAGGAGACCTCCCTAGCCAACGCCCATCCTAATCACCACCTCTGCCTGGACTCTGGGTCCACTATGACCAAATTAGTCAACAGCACCCTACTACTGACCCCCACAAACCACCACACTAACTTCGTAGTCCGGCTCAGCCAATCAACGATGCTGTCAAGACGAACCAAACCAATTAAAGAGTCTAATGAGCATCTTGTATAACACTAACACAGCCATTAAAGAGTGTTTAAAGAGAGCACAGGGGTATCGGGTGGAGGGCTGTGGGTTAGGTGTCATGGCTTATTAGTATTCAACCAGCGTTTGGATTCCATTAAGGCGGCGTTCACAAGTGCCTCGGGTGACTCGAAGGATTCAGCGCCAGCGATTTGATGAGTCACACATCTAAGATTTTACAAACAGCTTTCACATCGATGAAAACAATATCCAGCCATAAAGAACACTTCTGATTTCATTTGCAAATAAGGAGATAAGCAAGAACAGAATGAATAAATGAAGTGCACATGAAATGTGTTTGAGAAAACAGTGACTTGACAGTATTACACAAGCACTCAGTTTAATACCCAGCCATAATATTGCTGAGGGAACAGGCCCAAGGCGCTACTCTCTTTTATTAGCCATTCGCTGGGATTATGGACACATTGCTTCCATTACCTAAGAGAGAGGAGCAGAAGCCCTGTCCCCCTGGGGATGGCGAAATAACTCTCTCTGTCTTTCTTTCTCTCTCTCTCTCTCTCTCTCTCTCTCTCTCTCTCTCTCTCTCTCTCTCACACACACACACACACTAACATTAACATTAACATACACTATGGCTTAAATAGATTTGAGCCGCAGTGTGAAGGCATACTTACAAACACATGTCATCATTAACATAAACACAAGCTCGTAGCCCTTTTTAACTGTAACATAATAGAGCCAATACTGCATACAAATAAATAGCAACTAAACAGATCCATATAAAAGTAGATGAAAGACATTAGAGCACAAATGTTTGTTTGTTGCTCTCCGTCTCTTTTTGTTAGACTACTTTTCATGTGTGCAGTGAGTTGAAATCTGGGCTTTGTGTGGAAACATTTAAAATGAGTATTATGTCAAATGTGAACGCTAAATCCACACAGACACGTGCAAGGACACACAAGCAGCCTGCAACAAACACATACTGGGTTTGTCAGCAGTGATGCAATGAGGCTGATGGATGGCAGCAGAGAAAGAAACATTTGGCAGATGAATTTGATTTGTCTTAATGCAGCTGAGGTGGATGGACTGTACATCAGCGTGTTACAATTTTAGCTGTGAATGCATGTATCAAAGTAATTCAATTACCATTAGATACAATTCTTTCATTTGCATAGATTAGGCTGTTTTAAGCAACCACTCTGTTTCTGTGTTTTGCCCCTAGAGTGCACGCTCGTCATCTGCACTCTTTCAATCCATCATCCCACCATCTCGCCACACAAGCTCTTTCACTTTACTATGACATCACTCACAAAAAAATGCAATGTGCTCTGATGACAGAGATCCTTGGTGCATGTTATTATTATTTTACATTCAGAGCTGATCACTCCCAAAGCGTAACATTTTACGCTAGGTGACAAATCGTCACCATATTACGTTTTCGGCTACCCACCACGTTCCTAAATGACGACCTCGGAAAAAGAGGAAATATGAGAACCGTCTGGACTGAACCTACACATGTTCGCTCTTTTTCTTCAAATCGCTTAGAAACACGCTATTTAACATCATTAAAGTCCTGGTTAAGGTCAGGAATAAGGTTATGGTCAGGGCTAGGGATAAGGTTAGGTTTAGGGCTGGAATACAGGGCTGGAACGTCTACTACCACGGGAGCGTCATTGCACTGGATTCCAGCCATAACCCGCCGCGTACCATAAGAACGCCGAAGGTCTCCTTTCGCGTTCCTCAGGAACGCCGTGGGACGTGACAAAACGTCGACATGTTACGCCTCGGGAGTGAGAACGCTCTGGATTATTGTACCTCTGCTGGCCGTTTGACCTCTTTTTCTAATTTGTATTGATGGCAGTAGTTGAATAACCTTAATAAACAACTGAGCAAAATCACAATAAATAACTACACAGGAAGTTATTTAGCTAGATATAATCATCCTGAAAGGATGTAATTGGTCTGTGGATCTGACCCTAACTTACATTAAACAAGAAGCACGCTGACCAGGCTGCTGAACACCCACAAGGCTGATGCATAGAGACAGACATTTATGTTCACATTCACATGTGAGAATTATTCATCTAACAAACACTATCCATGCCACTCTTAATAAAAACAGAGTTTGCAATATTTCCACTTGGAAAAATTTCATGAGTTACATGTAAAACAGAAGTAAGTGGAAAGTTTAAAAAATCTAATATATGTAGGGGTGAGCACTGACACAATGAGATGAGATGACAGGAGTGGGTATGTGTCCCTGTATAGTAAACAAAAAGGGTGCCACGTGTCTGTTATGACAAAGGAAGTTGCAGATTGAATGTACTGAATGAGTCAGCGCTTGAAAAATCCTAAAACATTCCCATAAACTGAACGGCAGTATTCCAACATTTGTCATTTAATAGTAGCGACAGGAGCATGAAAACATGAGCAGGGAAAAGTAGTCGTCTGTAGACATCAATTCAGAGAATTAATGTGTTCCAACAAATCTTGTTGTTTTATTTCCACCAGTGCCTCCATTATGTGCTTTTAGTAACTGGGGTTGATGCTTAATGATGGACACAGAGTTAAAGTGCATCGCTTATTGTGACCTGCTTTCATGTATGGCACCCACATGTACACATCCATGTATGTGCTCACACATTTTAATATTTACTTTCTTAAACACACAAGCACACAGCCAATCCACCCACTCTCCTAAACCCCTATGTGGGCATAAATTTCTCCAGCTGTGACTTAAAAGACAAATAGCCAATAAAAGTGCCAAGAGGTGTTCACACATACGTTTCTGGCACAATCAAATCAATTTCCTCTAAGTAGCTATAAACATGTTCTCTTTTAAAAGGTGAGAGAGGGGTCCTATTATCCCCAGGCCCCCTGGCATGCTCCTCCACCCCAGAGGTCTCTCTATAGGGGTCAGCATCAAGGCCTAATCTGTCTCAGTCCGCTAGACCTATCTTAGCTCCCAGACACAGAAAGATCAGGACCTCAGCCACATCCCAGTCTTCTGATCACAAGACTACATCCATTAATCAGTGGCAGGCAGTGCAGTGACAAAAGGATTGCTTGGCAGGGGGTTAAAGTCTTGAGAGTTACCTTGGGCCTGCTTCAGGGCCTAGGCTCTGCTTTGGGCTTGAAGAGGCCTGTATGAGGGACCAGACAAGAGGCTCTGTTGTAGTTAATGTTATTAATCAGCAACTGAAGTTACAGATCTGTGATTTTACTGATGTTTAAATTCTAAAATGTCTAAAATCTGTACTGCCGATATTTTGTCCCCATCCTTCTTGCACCATTGTAATGCACTGTTACTGTAGTGGCTTCAAAGGGGGTGCTAGGACTACAATTACCCTGGTTGTCCTCCCTGTGGTGAATGATTGTAATTATAATTGACTAAATCCACTTTTTGCATATAAACCCCATGTTAAACATTCTACCCCCAACTTGCAAACACTCCCCGCCCCCCCTCCATCCTCACTGTCGCTAAACCTTGTGCCTCAAGCTTACACTCATGGGAGTTGACACTCTGCTCCTTCAAATCCAGTTAATATTCAGTGGCTCATTAAAGATTGATTGTGAGCTGTAAAAGGGAAAATCACACATATAACAGCACAAAATCCTGCCTTTACCTTGTAATTGTGCTTTACAGAGGAGCTTTGGTCCTGCTGCTCCCTTGGTCCTTGTTAGTGAATGCTGGGGATCTATAGACCCGCAAAGTGGAGCCCATAGTCTGGCCCAGGTCGACCCGGATGCACCCAGGAAATAAACGCCAGACCAGGGCAATCAGGCACAGGATTGACCCCCTGAGAGAGTAGTTCATTTCTGCTACTGAAATATTTAAGGGCTGAGCATGCCCGGAGAGACTAAGAGTAGCAAATCTTAGACACAGCTGTGTATATATGCTGGAAGGAGTAATTCCTGTACATCTCAGCCCAGGTGAATTAGTGTTTGGTTAAGAAAAAAATTGGGTCTCTGCACATTTTTTTGTGAAATTGCTTTTAAAAAAATCTTTATAGTGGTTTGACCTGTTTTTAAAAACTGTATTTTCTCTGATTATCTGGATTTTTTTTTCTTCAGTTTTTTAATGTTATACATTTTGTCCATCTCATGTTCATTCTGACCTGCTTTCTTCCTCTCACTATTTACCTGCTCCTGTTTCTCAAGCTCTTCCCGCCTGTCTACCTGACCTCTGTGACCTAGCCAGTTTCCCAGGAGTCCCTGGCCTAGGCAATGCTGCAAACACAATTTCCATAATGTCATTTGCAGCATGGATGGAGGGGAGAAAGTCTGGGCTGTCAAAACCACCTCAGCGTTGCAGTGAAGAAAACACAAACCGACATATGACAGATTCTTAGGTTTGTACAAATGGACAGTTCCCCAGCTCCCCTCCTTCTCACTTCAAGCCTCTCACTTCTGCTATCTTCCATCCAGCAGCACCTTACACCTTCTTTGCCCCTCATGTTTTTCTTCAAAATGTCTACTCCCCCTCTCACTCAACCACTTTCCAAATGTCATGCCCCTGTCCCTTTGCCTCAGAGTGTCACTGCCTCACTCTCTCCCTGTCAACTGGGCAGAAATTACTGCATTATTAACTATGCATGGAGTGCCAGGTCACATCATCAGAACTAATTTAATCAGGCTGCCACATGACTCACACTATCATGGTCATAATGCACAAATACAGGCTAATCCACTTCTACATTGATATGTCTATGACACTTAAAAACAAGTGACAAAAATGGTAATGTGGAGGCAAACGCCTAAAACAGTAAGTGAGGAGATTATACTCCTGTATTCTGTAGTCACCATTTTCCTTCATGCTTTATCCACTTCAACCTTCAACTCCTCCTGTTCATAAAATAAGGGTAGGACCCTTTCAATCATTGGCTCAATCAATGAAGATGATTGGACCAGTGAACAGGAACACATTGGGTTATAACACCTCCAACCTGCTCTGCACCTGATGTGACCCACAGCCACCCAGAGTGCGCTCACATCCCATTTGTCACTGCAATTTTTCCTGGAACAGGGGGATAAGATTGAATGGGCCGCCATGGAAATATGATTTTCGGTACGCATTGTTAACTCGCCAGGGAGAAGCTTTTGCCAAACTCCATCAAAGTGTGCAACTGTGTATTAAATGACTATCAAAAGGCCACCCATCATTTTTCATAGTGTAACCACGGTGTCCGCAGGACTAACCCCTGACTACTGCTATTGATCCACTGTGAAAATGTGTTGACACTGGTTGTGACAGTGCCACAGCCAAGGAGGCAACACTGTTTTGAATATGAAGTCATGGTTAGTATATCAGAGGGCTGTATGGCGCGTGCAGAGGGCTAGGTTAATATAGCCAATTGCTCTATATACATCAAGACGGGACCCCAGAGCCATTTTTCTTCTTTACTTCCCACACTTTGGCCAAAAGTTTGGTGATCCATATGGAAGCAGGTGGGCGCCAGGCCATGAGTGGGCGAGATGGGGTCCCAGTGGGCGGGGGGTCATGGATCCCAGGCTGACGAAACATCAGAGTCTCCCACAGGAGAGAATGGTGTCTTAATGCAGTCTTCAGCGTGTAGGATGAGAGCTGGTTAAAGTTTAACCAGGCCCATCCTGTTCCCCACAACCCTCCATCAGCCAGCCAGAGCCAGAGCCAGCCTTATGGCCTCCACCCCCACTGACCCCCACTCTGCTAGGGACAGAAGTGATGGATCGCCTCTCTCATTGTGCCCTGTGAGGGGACCAAAGCAAAGAGAGAATCCTGGTTAATCTGACCCTCCCAGTCATAGTAGACAACGCAACACATTATGACAACCCCCCACTCCAAAAAGCAAAAAGAGAACAAATGACACGTATCTGAACTCGCCCGCCTACGTACGAGCCGCAGCACTCTGCTCTCCTCCTTTTTATTTACCCTATTTTCAACCTCAGCCTCCATAAAACCATGACAGGAATGCTTTAGAAGCTGGGCACATTTGGTGAGGGGTATAAAAAGAACAGAGAAAGTTGGGCAGAAAGAGAAAAATGAGAGGTGGAGGGGAGAGACGGCAAGCAGCTGTGTGGAGTGACAGGATGCAGCGCAGATGACTAATGTTGCTGGATGAACTCGTGATATTGATGAGTGATCAGTCATGTCCCGATGCCATCTCTGCCCCAAACCATGTGTTCAGTAGCACAGGGTGTTGTACTGTTGCAGCTGCTTATTCTGTTTTGTTTGCATGAAAGAGATATATCAATTTGATAGCAGGCTTATGTTTTAGATTAAAAAAAAAACACAAACATGTGCTAAAGAGTTTCTCTGAGCTTATTTTTATTATGTAATTTTTGTTTTACGATGACTGCTTCTACAATTTTGTTTTTAATTCTCTAACACCATTTACAAATCAGTAAAACTTAAAGTGTCAATAGAAGTTTATCTTAAACTATATTTTCTGCAAAAACCTACACATTTACACATAAAAAAGGATCGCAACTGCAATAAGTGATCTGAGAAATGCTTATTATGATGACAAAAGAAATAATCGTGCTAATTTGTAATGGTCCTCCCCTTGATTATTACATGTTTTCCTTGGGGAGGACTGGCAATGTTCATTTTAGTGGTTTGTTAAGGGGACAGGATGTCAAACCCTCACAAGCAAAATGTAGTAATGCAAAGGACATGGGTCAAGTTTAGCATTTGGAGGAGAAAAAAATCTTTTCCCTTGTTTGTGACAGTGGGGTCAGTGCTCCTCCCATCTGGGTCTAAACTGGAGATGCTGGGTGTCAGTAGGTGACAGAGAGGGGCACCATACTGCCTGAGTTCGGAGACTTGATTCAGGGAAGGACGTGTGTATGTGTGTGTGTGGGTGGAGGGTTTGACACACACGCGCGCTACACCTCTCTCAGCTGACGCTGAGAATATGTTTGTGTGGGACAAGTCCACCAAGACCCATCCATCAACCGGGTCCAAATACGCCCTGCGCCACTGTTGACATGGGGTTAACAACTTGACACTGACAGAGGTGGGTGAGGCCTGTGGCAGAATGGAGGCTGGGACGGAAAGAGAGATGGATTGGGCCGTGATCGACATTCAATTTGAATTATTGCAAATATTCCCATTTAGCGGAAAAATGAGAACATCATTGAGCGCGCATGCTGTTGGACAAGTAAGAGCGATTTTCCAGAGTACACAGTTTTGATCAAAAGTGTATCTGAGAGTAGTCAGTGGTCACTGCTGCAGAAGTGAAAACAAGCAGTGACCTTGTCCTTAGTTCAGAATATTGCTTTACGGCTAAATAGACGGGCTTGTCAACTTGACTGCGAGAGATGAGTTATGTTAGAATTGTTCATGAAGACATTAAACTTCCTTCCCCTCAGTAATGAGCGTACATTATTACACATTAAACATGCACTAATGTACAATTGATCAATTCTGTGGTAAGGCAACAACCAGAAAATGATTAAAAACTTTTAGGGGGCATTGATTGAAAAACTACTTTGCGGGCTATATGGAAAAAAACAAAAACACAGGCTGTATATAAAGTTGTAAATCAGTGCTGATGAACGGGTCAGGATGTTCCCCGATGAAAATTTCTGTCCAGCGGGGGCTGAAAATGTAAAGCAAATGTCTTAGTGGCTGTGGCAGGAATGCAGGTGGAGGAAAGCGCAAGGGAAATGTAGCGTAATCTCAGCTTCAGCCACGTTATCGGCTGGGCTTTTTAACACAGGGGCCAATTTAATTGCACTTAAAGCAGAATGGCAGAACATCAATCTTGATGAGTGGATCTGCATCGCAGTTCTCCCAAGCCAATCTATCACTATCTATACCTCTGGGTAGCCTCAGCCCCCCAATACTAACAAACTCATACATACCTGCACACCCTCGCCGTCCCATCTGCACCTTATTTTTTAAATAAACAAACCATACACTTTTATCTCTTTTGCTTGATCTTTATTTTTTAAAATCTAGAATCATCTCAATCTTAACATGAGAAAACGTTTTGGTTATATTTAAAGTATAAGGATGACAAGATTTTGTTGTTTTTCCTATTGTCAGCAAACAATGTGTTTGTCCATCTTGTCTCTGTGACAGAAACTTCATCTTTAAAGCGTGAATGTGAGTTTCCTTGTGAATATCTTTGTACCCTCATATTTCTTTTTGTAACTTTGCCAAATGCACCAGTAAAATCCAAGAGCTTGTGAAAAGCACGGATGTTTAATTGTCTGTAAAAGATGGTCACAGACATTTTGTATTCTATTTTCTTTCATTTCCCCCCAAAAAATGCATTGTGGATTTTTTGGAAAAAGGAGAAAACGTGTAATTGTTTTGTTGCTGAGTATTTACAGCAGCTGGAGGATGTGTGATGAAATTCGGATACACAAATAATCTTTTTTCTTAAGATCGTTTTATTGCTAGTTTTTGCATTTTTCATTGGATTTGATCACAATAAGAAACAAACATCACCTCTCATATTATTTAATACACTTCATGCCCCCCAGGAAATGCAGCCGGTTTGATGTTAAGCCTTGTAAAGTTGTGGTATCACACAAAAACCGGCTTAAAAATGAACTGACTATAGAACTTTTCATGAAGTCAGTGTCTGTTTAGTCACCATCAGTGGTGTCCACTGCAATGAATCATTCTTCTAACTGACCAATGTGAATTAAAAGCCAGTGCAGTTAATGCTGAAGTAAATGTAGGGGAAATACACACAAGCATTAGGGCTTAAGGCAGTGATGTTGTGGTTACAGAATGGTAACTACCTCCTGTGAGGTAAGCGTCTCGAACTCCTAGTGGCTATTGAACACTTAAATACAGAGGGTACTGGATTCATCAAGGCCATAAAGCATAAAGAGTACCTATCTAGCATTGAAAGCTATGGACAGAGCCTATAGAGGAGTAATGATCCCTTAATGCGGTGGCTCTCTCAACCACTCTTTCTGTCCACCCCCTCCTCCCACTCCCAACTGCTACATTAGCAGGGATAATAAATGAGACTCCAGCATCACAAGCATAAACTTTTTATGACCCACCTGACCAGCCTTATCAAATGTGGATGTGATTACTCCACCAGGTGACAGATGGAGAGATGGATGGACAGCATGCGAAGGGAGGGAAATGCAGATGATTTTCTGATGGAAATAAATAATTATTTAATACTATGTTCACAAAGGAGTGATGAGTGTGGAGAAGCGGGAAGAGGAAGTGTAAAAATAAAGGATGAGGAATAAAAAATGAGAGTAGAATGAGGAAGGTGAAGAGTGGGAGGATGGGAGTGTCTAAAGCGCTGCTCTTGGTAGCCACTCTGAATGGGCTGGTAAGATGGAGTGGACAGGCTGTATAGGCCTGGTGAAAGGCACCTTTCTCCTCTACATGATAACTTTGATCCCTCCTGTTTCCGCACACCAGTCAGCAATATTGTTAAGCAGCAGTTGGTTAATACTTTAACTGAGTCGCGGTATTGAGATGAGGGGTGTAGGCACCCCTCACCCCCGACCACTGCAGGCCCATTAGCATATACTATAACAGTAGTATTCGTTAATTTGGACATATTCCCATTTCTGTTTACTGTAAACCAATTAATTGATCAAAAACAACAAAACTTCAATTACAACTCTAATCAGATACAAAGCATTAAAAAAATACTCAAATTTAAGGCTCATGCATGCATGTGTATAAAAATTTGACGGTATTCTTCTAGCTGTTATGAAAAAAGTTAAAAAAAAAAAAAAAAAGCCATATTCCAGCTGTCCAGTGGGCTTGATTTAAATCTTTTTCGGGTCAGTTCTGGTCCCCAGACCTTATGTTTGTCAACCCTGTTGTAGAGCAACTTTTCCATTAAGTTTATTTTTTATTATGTTAAATAATAAAACACTGTATTTAAGAGAAGTGATTTCCAAAAATCATTTTAGTTTTTAACACAGAGTCTAATGCTAATTGATCTAATACAGAGTATATATATGTATATATAAAATGCAATAGAGAATAAAGGGGAAAAGTGCCATAATTGTTTTTCACCAATGATTTCAACTTTCTGCTGAGCAGCAGCACTCTTCATGAAGTCACTGAACATTTTTCCCATGTTAACTGTGTGACTGATAGCACGGATACAAGCTAAACACGTGTGACATGTAGTTTTTGTTCTGCCTCATTAATGAACGGCCCGAGTATGAAGACATCAGATTAAAGGTAATTAAAATGACAAAAACACACTATCATTCCTAATACAGCTGTAATGAGGGCCTAAGTGTAGCTGAGTGCCAGCTCCCTCCACCTCTTTCTCTTCCCCGTTCCTCCCACCGTTCATCCCTCTCTCCAGCTCAGCTGTGGCTGCAGAATCATTAACCTGGCTCTCTGAGAAGGATGTGCTGACAGAACACTCTGCTATTGTGTTTCCTGTCATCTTCAGGAAATCAGGTCTTCCCCCTGCTGTCGAGGTAAAGGACCGCTGGGTGATGAGCGACGGTCCCTCTCTTCGTTCTTCTTTTTATTCTCTTCTCTGTTTCTATGTTTATCTCACTTTGTTAAGCGCTCTTTATGTTCGTCCTCATAAAATGCTTACACACACACAAAAAAGTATTTTAGTAAAATAACATCCCGACGCCCAAGTTTAGCAGAGAAACTCACTCCCATTTAAACGCCTGAAATAATGAACAGATTTTACCTTTCAGCTATAAACACTGGCCAAAGTTCCTCTAGTTTTAAACGTGGTTTCATTTGTGTCATCTCAAATAACCCACACTAGTCCCTTAAACCAAACACCAAGATAAAATATACTGCATACGTGAAACATAACCAGAACGACTAAAAAGTGCAGTGTGTGTGTGCATTTGTGTGTCTGATTGCATGTCCTGATCTAAGTGATGGAGTGGATATACTCTGTCATGAGCAGCACAGACTTGACGCTTCCTTTACATGGCAGCTGCAAGGCACCAGTGATGTATCAGAGTCAGCAGAAGCATTGATCAGAACCGGGTTAATCATTGCTCCGGGAACCCAGAAGAGATAGAGGCTGCCTGGGGAGAAGTAAGGAGGGCGAGTGGGCGGCTGCTCCACAGGAGGCCTACAGCTCTACAGTAAAGGAATGCAGGGAAGAAACACATACACGTGTGTTTATCTCTCTTTTCAACTATCAGCTAGTCATATTAATAAACAGCTAGTTGTGTATGCATGCATTTTGTTGTGTGTGAATGTGCATAGGGGTGAGGGCACCAGCAATGTAATGTGGGTGCTTGAGAAGCCGGTTCTGTGCTGTGTCTAGTCAGCAGTACCCATTCACCCCGGTGAGCTAGAGAGTTAATAATTCAAAAGAAAGCAGGAAAAAGAGGTGATAGGCCTGAGTGACAACACGAAGAGTGTGAGACACAGAGAGAAGTAAGAGTGGAAATAGTGACCACAGAAGGAAGGAAGAACTGAGCGGAAGGACAGAAGTAAAATATATCCATACTATATCTCTTTGGAGAAAGCATGACGTGGCATGAAGTTGTCCCAACATCCAAACTGCACAGATCATTTTACTGGTAGAGACCTTCCCTCCATTTAACTTCCACCTCGTCTGCTCTGGCCATTCTTTTCTCCTCTTACTGTCCCTCTGAGTTTTCACTGTGACCTGCCGTCATCACTATCACTGGTGCCAACATCAAAGTTCAGGATGCTCTCTTCAAGAAAGCACACGAGGATATGAAGGAAACAAACACGGCCCTCCAAACTACGACTGGCACAGACACCACAAGCCTGCGTGTGTAGATATATATATGTACACATACACTCACACATACACACAGATGCTTGAAAGGAATGTCAGCAATGCCAGTAGGAAGGATGAGGGGCAATGGGAATACAAAGAGGTTCATCTCCTCAGAGGGGAAGAAAAACAGGGCAATAAAACCGTCATGTCAAGCCAAGAATCTGCTGATGGCACACATACATATACACAAGTTCAGAGAGACAAAAGAGAATCTGTCAAGCAGATAAAGCCATCACTTCTCCTTTTCATTCCTTGTTTTGTCCAGAGGCGTCCCCCTTTCACCTCTTCTCTGCCCCGCCAACACTTGTCAGGCAAGAGAGTCATTAATGTTTAGCTGGGCAGTGATGACAGCACTGACAGCACTCATCTGTCTAAGAAGACAAGATGAGAGACAGGGACAGCCCATCAAAGCTTGCCACTTAGAGAAGCGAGAGGGGGGAAATGAGGCGAAAACGGGAAAAAGTGTGGCTGGACCAACAGGAAAGGGACTCATCTTTTTATGCAAAGTTAAAGGTTACGTCACCAAGGTGGGCTATGAAATAATGCCATTGTCATCTCTATCCTCCCCTCCCTTTTCATCTTTCTATCAATCCACCTACACAGTCTCCTTCTCCCCACCCCTCTGGTCCCCTTCATGTGCTTGTCAGCAGTTTGATTCACTACCTGCAGGTTAGTTACTCATTGAGCCGAGGAGGTACCGGAGCCGATGGAGGTATATGGACGACAGTTTGTTGGGCAGCGACTGGTGGTCGGGGGCTGCGGTTTGAGTGACAGATCTGCCTGGATCGTCCATTCCCTCCTGTAAAGACTCAGAATACAAAGCACAGGAAGTGTAGGGAGGCAAATAGCTTTGAATATGAATGGTACAAAACAGACATGGTTAATAATTGGGAAGTGTTGGACTATTAATCCAGGAGAGACAAGGAAATGCTGTGCTGCTGTTTCTGGCCTTCACTTTTGAAGATACAGTTAAAATAGGAAATGTGAAAATCTTTCCCTGGTAGCTGCATTTTTCTTTTTACAGTTATCAACTATTCACTAGTTGTTCTTTATAATTTCAATAATTGATCAGATTTTTTGTGCAAACATAAGCACTTATGAATATTTGGAAATGCTTATAAGTATTTCTTTTTTTGTTTTGTTTATGTGTGACCATTTATGAGTGTGATGCTATAAATCAGTGTTTCCCTCCATCTTTGCCTAATATGCCACAAGTTTAGTGAGAAGGTGCTTTGACTGCCATGACAAGTTAAGTGGAGGGAGTGGGAGCATTGTCTTTCAAATCAGCTGTCAGTGTGTTTATGCTGTCAGCAGTTTGACTCAGTACCTGCCTGGTTAATCATCGAGCTACTCGCCGAGCTGCAGGAGGTGTGTGGAACACCGTCACGGACCCCCATCATCGCCACAACAGGACAACATCTGATTGACAGATTAGCAAGCACTGGCGCTTTTATAAAGAAAGAGGGGGGGGGGGGGGGGGGGGGGTAAGTGAGTGGAACTGAAAGAGGCTTGAAGAGGAAGTGCGAGGTCGAGGAGGTGTGTATGCGCTTGTGTGGGTAGGTAGGATGGAGGACTGGAGGTTACCAGGTCTCCCCAGGATGTAGGCATGTGATGAGGCATTGTAAAGATACAAAATGTGCTGTATGAAATTAATGATGTAAAAGAAAATGGAAGAGAACTGAGAAATCCTAATTGAATTGAGAGGATTTACTGGACTGTACAGATGTGTCTCTTTTTGTAGCAGTGACAGTTAGATGGACAGATTAAACTATCTGATTTAAAACAAACAACAACAACAACAACAACAACAACAACAACAAAAAACACCCAATCAAAATAATCAAAGTTATGTTTCTGTGGGTTTTCATAACCATAGAGCTAAAAAACAATGTTTTAATGTCATGCAGTTTTCCCACGGGCCATTCTGGACCATGGAAGAAGAAGTGGGCAGACACTTTAATAACAAGCATTGCTTTGAAAGTGAAATTGCCTCCCCTATTGGACATTAATACTGCTACAACTAACATTTGTCCCCCTCACACACTCCCCCAATCCTGATAAGGTTATCCCCACTGTAGTCCTCCCCCCCCCCGATTCCCTCTTGCATGCCCGCTGAGGTTTGATTTCAAATGGAAAAATTAATGGGAGAATAATAGCCTTGGGCCTCACTCTCTTCCACTCATCTTAGTTGGTCTAAAATGGTAAAGTGAGGGGGGGGGGGGGGGGGGGGTAAGATTTAGATCAGATCGCCTCACTTGGCCTGATACTCCACTGTGACATCAATGCGCACATACACACCAGGGATTTCGCCCACCCTGCCGCTTTTTTATTTTATTTTTTAAAAACACCGTAGAGGACTTAACTTTCAAATATTAGTACAGCGGCTGTGTGAATTTCAAATAAATAAATAAATGAGGAAGCAATGATTAGCAATTCTCCTGATAGTTATATCAACATGCTTCATATTCATTTTCACTTCCAGGAGAATATTTCTGCAGAAACAGTGATTTTTCAGAACTTTCCAAGCTTTTACAGGGTCTCCTAAAACTAATGTAAGGGCTTTTTTCCACGATGCTTTTGCAGCCACATTTGGGGAAGGACATACAGTAGCTTTAGAAAAAATTACAAAACTTTTGCTTGAATAAACAAAATACATGCAAAAACTGTTCTTTCCTTGTGGTATATTGAATTACATTTCCCATACATTTCCCAGTCTTTAAGAGACAATAATAAAGATAAACTATGTTGTTCTTACAATTCTAAGTACCTCTGTCATAACACTGGCAAAAGTCAGGGTGCAAAAATAGAACATGCGCACAGACAAGATATGCAAGTTTCACTTAAGCTGATACAGGGCCAAGTTGGTTGCAGGCGTTATTAAATCAAAGTTAAGACTCGATGCTCTTAGGCTAGCAAGACAAGAAGTGTGTGTGCGCGCGTGTCTGGTTGGGGTAGGGGGTCGGTTGTTAAGAGTTTAAAAGCGGAAGATGAGTTGGTGTAGAACCAGTATTGATGTCGGGGAAGCCCACTGGCACTTTCTGTTCAAACATTTGAGAGGACCGACCTGCTGAGCTGCAGCACCCGGGTGGCAGGATTCCCACTCTTCCTGTTTCTCCTGACTTTGAGGAATATTTCGGTGAACAAACTCCCAGTGCTCTCCTCACATGCCCCGCACCTCATCAGAGATACCTGCCTCAGCAAAACCGAGAGGGAAACAGACCAAGATAGAACTTTCCAGGAGTTCCTGTCTGTTGTCACCCAGAAATACATTACATGTAATGTTAGAAAACTATTTTTTAAAGGTGACCGCTACATATGTAGTCACTCTATACGCTATATCTTCCACCAAAAGAACAAGGTGATGAACCTTACCTACCACTTTTTCTCTGAACAAAAGTTTTTGGGCAAAACACACAGTTTTAGGGTTGGATGAAACCCATCGTTCTGAGTCTGTTAAAACATTAAATCGTGCTAAAAAGCAAACAGATGAAGTCTTGCTTCGCCCCTTTTTCTACAGATCAGTTTCACGATGACGTGAAAGTCTGCAAAGAGTGCAATTTCACTGATGTCACAAAACTGATGGCTGAATTTGCCGTGTTCAAGTGTCACTGGTGTGGGGAAAACAATTTAGACAGCTACCAGGCATGAACAATATGGACTTCATACAAGTTCAGGAGCGATTCTTTTTAATCAGTGTTCAGGTGAAAGAGAAGGTTTACAATACAGTGAATGAAAACAAAAGACAGCAAAGAGATGTCTCGGGTATAGTGATGGTACGACACACAAAACGAGCCACCGTCCCCACACCTCTCACAGTTTGCCTTTGGGCACATGTACCATTAATTGCTGCCTCTACAGAGCCTGCAGACTGTACGCACCATCCACTGCTCGCATCAAAGAAACCACACACTGAACTTTATGAAATTTTTATTCAATGTGTTCACTTCTCTTCCCTTTTTCCTATTCCCCACCTTGGCCCCCCTCTCCCTTTTAAGCTGCGCCACCAAACAGACAAGAAAGACTTCTCCCTGCCATGTTTTTCAGCTCGACTTCCTTCCTGCCCAGAAGCACTCGAGTATCTCGTTAGTTCTCTCACAGCTAACATCACTCCTCTATCTGCCAGGAGCAAAAACCTGATTGGGGGAAACGTAACGAGAAGAAAGGATAAGAACGGGGGGTGACATCAAGAAGTTTGGTGGATGAGATTCTCAGTAGAGCTAGGTGTAAAGCCGTAATATCATTTAGCTACAGTAATTACAGATGAAAGAAAAAAAAAAAAAAAAAAAAAGGGAGGAGAGATGAGAGGGTTTTCTCTCTCCGAGGACAATGTACACTGAAGAGCCCCGAGTTTCATCATGAAGTTACACATACATGTAAAACCACGCTGCGAGATCTTTGTCGTTATAACACGACCCTGGCTTGACTTCAAATGTACAAAGAAAGGCTTGCAGAAAGCTTGCCTTCCTTCATCCACAGCTTTTGCTCATAGCCAGATTATGACAACTGGGCACGTCCGGTTTTCGCAGTGCTGTGAACAGTGCTTTCTGTTTAAATCCTCCCGCTCACACACAAACACACACACAGTGGTCATCCATCAGCACCGAGTGTTGTTTCTTCCCCCGCATGTCTCATACACACAGGTATAAATCACTGCACCTGATTTCTGGGGCCAGGGTTTAAATAATTAAAGAGCTTTAATTCATCAGGATTTAGCACCTGCTGACAGTAGGGCTGACAGAAGAGAATGAGAGATATATTGAGAAAGAGAAAAAAAACAAACAAAAAAAACAAAAAGTTCATTAAACATTAGAAAAAAAACATACAAAATTATTACACATTGCACAAGACAGAAAGAAAGAAAAAAGAAAATATCTAGTTCAAAGTGGAACCAAAGACTAGGTGAGAAGGCATTGAGGTTCTGCTCTAGAGCTACTTAATCTGCTGTGTTAAGATTTTTGTTATTTACCTGTTGGCAGAAGACAAACGAGCCTGTTCTACGTGGGTAATCTTACAACTAAGTTGAAAGAATCATTAATGTAAAAAGAACACAATTGCAAAGAAAGACCCCCCACCCCAAAAAACAAAAACTCCCCCCAAAGACATCCAGTAAAAAGAAGATCAAGCAAAGTTGTACTGATTTTTTGTTCGTTTTCCTAACTGCACATGCCGTCTTTTTGGAAGCATACATATAAATGACCATGGATCTTTATGTTTCAAAGCTGTTGAAGTAAAGGAGAAAGTGATAGCCACAAGAAACTGGAGTGTTTTTAGTATAGACCATCTAAGACACTGGGCATGAGAAACACACATCAATAAGTTACATTTAAAGTCTTTTGTTATGTCACTTCATCAACTGCACAAACCGAAAATGTGGTTATTTTGTTTTAACAATGACAAATAACCCCACCAAAAGCCTAAATATTGAAATACCGGTGATTTTTTGTATTAAAACAAAAGTAATAAGTGGAGAACAAAGCACTGGGTAAAGCACACTTATAGAATGAAATTGTCTTCAATTATGTCCTGCAAGAACCAGCTGTTGTGATGTTGTCACAGAAATGTAGAACTCTACTGCCCTCTTGTGGTTTAGACACATGCAAATAAACTTTCACATGAAAGTGACCAAATGAACCCAAACACAGATTTTTTTTTTTTTTTTTTTTTAAATACTTGCATCTGTAGATTCACTGAATGAACTACTGTGTTAGCCCTATGAGTTCTGGAAGGTTGAAAACAAGATCTACCAGCAGGCACAAAGACATAAGGGAGAAACATCACAAAAAAGCAAAAATGCCATCTCTAGCTGTGTTTGACCCTCATTGTTTATTCTTACCAGTAGATCTGTCAAAACAGAATGAACACACCCAGCCACACTCTAATACACAAACACACGCGCTTCAATCAAAGACAGCACTGAAAAGACAGTTTCCCCCCCCATCTGCTGAAGAACTGTGGTCAAAAAAAGAAAAAGAAATAAAAGTCCCTTTACCCTTTTGCATTAACATGCGAGTAGAATTAGTATAATATATTTTTCTGTTACTTGAAGACTTCATGGAGTGAAGTTTGTTGTCTGCTGGCAATAGGTAGCCACCTAGTGGTTAGACCCTCTCATAAGATCAAGTATTGACTGCAGAATTTTTAAATCGCAAGTTTGGATGTTTTGTTGCTAGATGACACTTTGTCATTGATAAACAAACAGCTTAAACATAGTTTAGCAGATACCTAACAAACTATCCAGTCTACAGACTCAGCTGGGGGGAGGGGAAGATAAGTGATTATCACACCAGAAACACAGTATTACTCCTAAATCAAACAGTACACTATGTTTTTGTTTTTTTAACCATATTGCGCAATTTATTTTCAGAATAATAAACCTATATATTCATAGTTACGATACCAGTTCCCTATGAAAAATAATTACCCATAAGTCAGTACCACCATCCCCATTCTAGATGAATGATGACACTGTGTGTTTTTGTCTTTTCAAGACCATCATCCCTTCATTTCACTGGATTCCCTCCACCGGTGGATTGTTTTCACACTTCAGTGGTCCATAAGGGAGCGCTGTAAAGCCTCCTGAATCATTGTGTGCTCATCTGTGGAATAATCCTGGGAGGTCATAAGCATGAGAAGGGGAAGAAAAGAAAAAAAAAAAAAAATCACTTAAATTCTTATTAACATAAAAAAAACCCAACAACAAATAAACAGAGAGTGCTTTACTTACAACAAATGTATCATAGGAGAAAGTGTGTCTGATCTTCAGGTGCTGGAAAAAGTCAGCACTCCTGTAGTTAGGATCCCCCCAAGGCATCGAGGCACAGATGGGGCACACCTAAAGAAAACATGAAGGTAATAAAACGATCTTTGAAACACATTATTAACCCAGCTGAAGCCAGTAAGTGTGTGGAAACTCAGAATTATGACAGAATAGGTTTTGTTTTTTTTACCACTTGGCGTGCATCTCGAGCATGTTGGGTTGTGCAATGTTCAACCAGGCCATCCTGGTCGAGGTTCTGGCAGTTGCAGTAGGGGCAGGTGAAGGTGTAGCGATTTGGCACTGAACTGTGGCAATGAAACAGAAATAATAAAATGTCACAAGGTTTGGTTCTCAACTACATGATTACACTTGAAATGTAACAGGCATCAGCTTATGAAGAAATAAGTGGACATTTACCACAGTTAGTGGCCAATCTTTATCTCTTGTCACATCAACTTTGCACCAGCTGAAAGAGCTTGAGAAAGACTTAAAAGTGACAGTTATTCCTTTTTCTTTTTAATAATAGGAATCTGTTTCATGGCACAAAGGTCTGGAGGGTTAAATAACAAAATAAATAAATACTGGGATCGGTTTCTTACTTTAAACAGTGTTGGAACAACATGCCACAATGTGTGGATTCTTAGTTTTAAAGGCTGCTGTTTGGGTTGCCCCCCCCCCCAAAAGGCTACTTCCTGATTAGTCATAATAACCTCATTACAAGCGACGGCTTCTCAAACCATCTTCTCGGAACTTTCTCCAGGAAGCACAGTTGTCATAAATACTTAACATCCATATATGATAAAAACCACATCCACTTCATACAACTTGACAATAATAGTGTTTTATGTTTTCTAAAGATGAATGTTGTACTGTTTTCTATACACTCTGGAAAAATTACAATCAGAAATTACGACAGGTAAAATACAGAATGCTTAGCATATGCTTGATCATACTTTATAATACTATTTTTCTTGCAATCAAGATTGGGTTCAATTTGAAATCCCGTTTGTGCTAAAACTTCTATTTATTTTTATTTTTTTACCTTAAGTGCAAAATGTATACACTACATAAAGTAAAACCGCAAGAGAGCTTTTCTTATTTGACTGACATGTTAGGCATGCCAGTGAAACAAGGCAGTAATAGAGTCACGACTTTGGAGTCTTATCAAACAACAATGTACTGCCAAGAGTTTATAATACTATAAACATAGGGAATTTTATATCACGAGAAGATATTCCATCATTTGTCACAATGAACAGGTCAACTGTTTACATTTGGCACTTAAGTTAAAGTGAAATCTACCATAAATCATATCATTGAATATATTTGATTGGGCCAACAGAACTCTATTTCCTATGTACAGTACTTTCTGCTGCATTAATGAAGCCCTCTCACTGAAACGACTGACAGGGCTACACTCTTTTCCTTTTTCACTTTGGATCAGTGTTGGTCCAAAGGTGACCTTTAATTTATACAACCCAACAAGCAGCAGTAATTGCATGCAAAGTCTGACTCTACAGTGTAAACCATTTTGCTTTATTATGTAGGGAATAGCAAATAATTGTTCTGCTTCTTTCCCCACCTGACGATGGCAGGCTGACTCTGGGCAGTTGTCCTGACTCCCTCCTCAATGTACTCCTGGTATTTTGAACAGGCAGCTGTGTGGCTTCTCATCTTAGAAAGCCCAACCTAATTGGGGGAGGAGTGACACATATCAGTAACTTCCAGTATATGACCATCATCATAAAATTGTTGCTATTATCTAAATATAAAGACAGAAATTTAGACACAGCAAAACATTAAGATTATGCATGTGCAGTTATTGGATCTTCACCCTCTGTGATTGCTTCATAAATGGGAGTCAGTTCAGTGATATTTTAGCTTTTGGTCTGTAGTGAAACTTACCTGTGTGCCACAACCCTTACAAGCTGCCACAGAAGATTGAATAAGTGCCTCGAGTTGAGCAGCTTTAGTCCAGTGGCCCGGAGCACCTCGACATACAGCACAAACGGGCTTCTGTGGACGCAGACATTCCTGCAAACAACTGTGGCAAAACCTGTCAAGAGATGGGTGAAAGAATGTGATTGCTACACAAGAGAAATCAACTAAATTGTCAGTTTTAATTTGAGCTCTGGTTACCTTAGGCTTTAAAAAAAAAATTTATTTATATATATATATATATATAAAAACAAACAAACCAAAACAAAAACATGCAACAACTCTGTTTGCATTAACGCATGGCCTGCCATGAGAAAAAACAAAGAACAAATACTGTCACTAAAACAAACCTTTATTATGCTAGTGACTGGACCTTCCTGTAACTCATATGGAAAGTCCCCCACCTCGAGAATAGCCAGGGACTTGTAGTTCTTTAAAGTGGTTTCAAGAGTTAGAGCAATACACATCCAAACTACAACTCCCAAGTGAGGCCTCCTTTTTGATGTAAACAAAACTGAAACTGATTTAGCAAGCTGGAACTGTTTTTGTCACATATTCGAGAGAGAAAAACAGAAAAAACGGGGTCGTAGCACGAGAAGACACTCGCGAGGCCGATATTTTGCAACTCTGGTGTGACGACACATTTAAAGTGAAGCCCTTTCCTCCATTGTTTTTGCCTCTTTTCACTGTATCGTTGGTGGCAGACGCGGGTTAGGGGGAGGGCGACCGAAAATAAACGGCAAAAATACTCACGTATGTCCACACTGTGTTGTCACGGGACTGTCGAATATTTCGAGGCAAACTGGACAGACGAATTCGGACACGTCGTTGCTCCCGTCCGAGGCGTTCTTCTTGTGAGGTGCTGCGCTAAAGCCTCCGAGCATCGCCATTTCTTTTCTTCACTGAGTCGGTTCAACCACCAGCACCAACCGTCCCCGTGACGACGTCATCGGGTTCTTGTTCTTTTTTAAGCGCGAGGGGGCGGGGTTACCGGCGAAAGTAAACATCGTAACACATAATTGTACGACATATTTACTAAATTTGTGACACACCCCTCCCACTAGATTTTGAAACCCCCCAGAGACATTGAAAATATTACAATATATAGTTATACAAATAAATCAAAATTATTCAGGCACTAATACAACGAAAAAGCAGGAAATCCACACCACTAAATGCATACCTTCGGCAAATCATTATGAACCCGGGAAATCTGTCTCTGCGCGCACGCGAGCCTATATTTTTTTCCCCCAAGCAAAACAAAAACAAAAATGAATGAAGACTGTGGATGATGTAGTTGGGGGTCTGTATCCCGTCTTCCCTAGCACGTGGGCTCCTGATGCTGATGAACTGTCAGGATTGAGCGCATGCGTGTTGTTATACTGGGAATTTCCAACAGCTGAGGAGGCGTAGCTAGCCATGATTAGCACTTGTTAAAGGTAAGATTTGCGAATGGTGGTATTTCTGTTTGAAAAAACGTCTTGATCCCCTAGTGGGAGCGCATTAACGCTTGGTCCCAAAAGAAGGTCACCTTAAAAACTCGCTGTGTCTTGATATTTTATTTTAAACTGGCGGATAATGTCTGTGTAGCGATGGAACGCCCTGCTAGCCGAAAGCAATTGTTAGCTAACCAGCTACGCTGAAATGGGCGTTCACTGTTTAGCTTATATTCAGTAGGGGGGCCATAGCAGTGGCAGCATCGGGTTTGAGATTCATGGAGAATTAATGTATACGCTCTAAGAGTATTACTTTATATTGCCATTGGTCACGGTGGACTAAATTTGTTGTAGTAGATACGCAGTTGTAAAGCATGAGTCTGGCTAAGGCTCATTGGTTGCTAGCTCGTTGAGCGGATGTTCGCAGAGATTTTCAGGTAACAGGTATAGCCAGCCAGCCAGCTTGCAAGAATCTGAGAGCAAAATGTTTGCTCTCCTGTTGTTCAAGCCTCGTACTATTTTCACGATGTGTTTGTTTATGAGTTTTGAGTTGGAAGCTAAGCTAGGGCTAGGGTTAGCGCCACTCTGGTTTACACGCATGTAGTACCAATAGCTGAAACGCTTACACTGGCGCAAACGTGTGAGAGGGATGTATACATCAGTAATGAGTTCCTCTCTTGCTTATTTAAGCTATAATTCCACTGGCCTTTTTCTTGGTTATGTACATTGTAAAACAAACAAAATAAAAAAAAAAAAGCCCTTTTACTATGTGACAGACAAAAAACCCACCTACCCACCCACCCAAACGAATCCATCTTCACATCTCTACAGAGATGGTCCTGGATTAGTATATCTTCCCTCTTATCTGAACCTCTAGATATTTCAAAACATGCTTAACCACAGTTAAATTGCATTTTCATTTGGCTAGAACCGAAAATGATATTTTTATCTTAACAGATATTGCTTGTGTCATTTCAGCTTGGACATGGCTGACAACAACCCCAAGATCATGAATCTGTCGTCTTGATGAGTGACCTTGAACTCTACCAATGCTGAAACCAAGCAATGGAATAGATGCAAGTCTGTGTGCCAAGGAAAACCTCCCCCTGACGTTATCTTGCATGCCAGAAGCCTGTTTTTTGGGAAACAAGTCAGGTTTTGAGCCAAAACCAGAGATGCTCATACCAAGGCATCCTTATGGGCTACAGCCTTGCTACACCAACTGAAAGCACTAGAAAACTGCACCTCTTGCTTAGAGGATGTGCTACTGAGTGGATGCAAAGACTGACTCCTCTGGCATCTCTCCGCAACATTAACAATTAGTGTATACGGTTTAAAAAATGGTAACCAAAAATGGTGTCTGAATGTGGCATTTTGTGGTTGGGCATGCTAAAAGGTGTGAGGCTCTCTCAGAAAAGTATAACAGCTGACTAATAGTCTGCTGCTAATAATGGATGCAAAGTTAAAAGAGGACCTGTTCCGGAGGTATGTGACAGCACTGGAGAAGCGCCTGGAGGAAGGAGGGGATAACAGGGGGACTGGAAGTACGCAAGAAGGGGAAAGAAGCAGACACAAGGACAGTGAGGCCTTACTTTCCACAGCCACAGCTCTGCTAGGAGCCTATCAGCCAGATCCGGCACAGCGATTTCGCATGGTGCGTTTCTATGAGGTAGTGGAGAACTCCCTCCGCTCCCAGAGAGGAGTTAACCTGAAGGGCCTGGAGAGAGCCTTCCATACCCTGGAAACCATCTGCACCAACCTCCTGCTCTTCCCTTGGAAGAAGGAATTCAGATGTATAAAGGTGACTTTATTTTATTGATGGGATATTTAATATACTTTGCTTAGATTAGTTTACTCTAATAGCCAAAATTTCACTATTAATACACTTGTTATAACAGAATGAATCATTATTGTCCAGTCTTGAGCTTTGAGATACTGAGCTTTGGCAATTAATCAGGGCAGTGCGTGTGTACACCAAAATACTTTTGTGAATTTGCATATCTTTCAGACTGTCTTTTGCAGGCAATATATATGAATATCTTTCCTGACCTTTATTATGGAAGCGAAACTTTTATGTTTGTGTACACATTCTCAGGCTTTATGCAGATATCTGATATCTGCATAATCTTAAGAGATTTGTGTTGTTGTACCTTAATTACTTGTTGTCTAATCCTAACATCATAAAGTGTGTATACAAACAAAAGTTTGATCCCACCAGCATATCTGAAAGTACATGAGTGGTTATCCCCTGTTTCATAAACTGCTTGACATGTTTTTTAGTAAATTAATATCTAAAAGTAAGAACATTTTTCTGAAACTTTTAAAATTTGTATAGATTTGTAATTTTAGTGAACACACATGCAAAGAGGACCTGTTATTATGATTGCTTCTGCTCGGTGAATAAGTGACAGATTAAAAGGAAAGCTGTAACTCTTGACCCCTCTGTTTTGCTTTGGGGATTTATGTTGCTGGCATTCTTTAGCTCTACTTGTCTTCTTAGAGGGAAAGCACTGCAACTCAATACGAAGTTGTTTGGTGTGAAACATTTCTAACCTAATAGGAGAGGGAAATGTCCTTGCACACAGAGCCGAAACCGTTATGAATGATCTTATGGCGTTCACCCTCACAAGATATCAAGTTAACTGATTGTCTATGGGAAATTTCTGTACATGTTAGACAGCCTTCTGCCACCCAAAAAGGAAAAAAATAGTTGTCCCCACTTCTGGTGGTTTTCTAAAGCACTTTGTTTGTTTTTCCCTTGAATCTATCAGCTAATTCTATCTAGAACTATATCTAAAATAAGTATTTGTTATTAGAGAGGTGGCCATTGCAGCTTTACATTGAGGTTGTTGTAATTTGTGCTAATCATCTGTTTTTTCATATAAAGATGTGCATTTCTATATGTTTTTGTCTTTATTTTTGGCTTCATGTCAGCCTGTTTTAAACAACTGACACTTATGCTGATTCTCATTTCTCTCTTTAAGACCTTCACTGGCCCATATGTGTACCATCTGCAGTCTGCCATTTCTGATGCTGAACTCCGAACTTTAATGCGCACCATTGGCTACACCTGTGACCATGATTCGCAGTTCCATTTGCAGGAGCATCCAGGAGGTGCAAATCATCTGCGGCAGTTGGCATTTGAACTCTTCCTGGCCCAGGCAGAGTGTCGTCTTCTGGGAGAGGTAGTGGCTCTGGCCCGTGGTTCAGCGTCAGAACTGGAGGCCCTGGAGCTCCGCAGAGGTTGCAGAGATGATGCAGCTGGCTGTGCTGAAGCGCTCCGCAGACGTGACAGCCTTGGGGCAGATATGGCTCGGCTGTCCGTGCGGCCATTGGATATAGAAAAGCCTCATGCCCACCACCTTAGGCGAGGTAGCCGACCATCTAAGTCTGTGGATGTTACAGATGGGGCTGGTCACTGGCATGCAGCGGTTAGCAAGCCTGTCTTGAAGGCTTCATTGAGTCTGAGGAAGGAGCCTCTATTTGTGGATGCAGAGGAGGATATGAAAGATGAGATCATCAGGCCCAGCACCTCAATATCTCTTTCCTCTGTGGTTGCTCCACCTTCCTATAGCCCTGTTGCAGATTTCTTCCCAATTCAGTCACCTCCCCCAGCGGATCCCTACACATCCTACCATCCATCCTCTTTAGATGAGATTGACTTGTACACAGAGAGGGGTGGGGCTGGCACAGGAGGAAGGCAGACCCCGTCTCGACCTCTATCCAGAGAGCCTCGAGATGGAAGGGATGGGTGGCTGCACAAAGGTCATGGTAGTGTGAAGTGCCAGGGTTGCGGGCTGGGCTGCACCACAATGGCCTCCTGCCAGAGGTGTGACATGATCCTCTGTTCTGCCTGTCATGATGTGGACCCCTCCCCTTGCTGTGGCCTGCAGGACTACCATCTAAAATCTCCACGACCTCTTGATGGATACATTCCTGTCAAGGAAAAGCTCTCTGTCTACTCTAATACTCATACTCACTCCCATCTCCATCCACACCCCCTCACACTGACCCACTCACATTCTCATCCCCACCCTCACCCTCAGATGGTGGAGAAGCCCCTCATGTCCACTAAGCTGTTTCCCAGCAAGTCTGTTGCCTTGACAACACCAAAGGGAGGCAGCAGTGAGCGAATAAGCATGGGGGGATCGCGATGCGGGTTTTGCAACAAGCCAGGTGCATCACACACCTGTGTGAACTGTTCGAAAGTGTCATGTGACTCGTGCATGGGCTTGTATGCAAAAGATATGTGCACGCGAAAGAATCCTCAGCACAACTTTGTGCCCAACCATCAGCTCAACTTCAAAACTGGCACCATATCTCACCTGGTGTACCGATGAATCAGGCAGACAGAATATTCTTTTTCCCTTCCACTCCCCTCCTTTAACTTGCAACATATTCTTGCACGATTGCTTTAGCTTTCTTTCCATTTAAATCATTCATGTTCTTCATCTCGGTCCAGTGCTTTATTTATTTTTTTGGTCTTAGTTTTATTTTTCCTAACCCTCTTTTAAACTATGTACATTTTCTCTTACTGTTGTAGGGCCATTGGATGCACATGCCACAGAGAGCCATATCGTCTGCCCATCTCTCTGCCTTGTACAAGATCAGGCCTTTTATCTATTTCTTCTTCCTTTTACCTTGCTACCTGCTCTTGAGTAGTCATGTGATGTTGTAGCGCTTCCCAAATCCCTCAAATCTTGTCCTCATCAAAAAGGGAAACTGGAGAAAGTTTAATTCCTTCTCATTTTGAATGAATTCCGTCCAAATGAACATAATCTACTTTGCCTAATTTCTCAGCTAAAAAAATCTTCTAATATATATAAATATATATATATATATATATATATAAATATACAGTATATATATATATGTGTGTGTGTGTGTGTGTGACTGAATGAGTGAACATGTATGCGTGAGTGAGTGTAGAAAAGACCTCTGAGCTTGCATTGTGATAAAGGGGTCTTTTTAACTTGAAAAAAATATAGGAAAAAAGAGAAAACATACACTGGAAGTCAATAAGTCAATAGTATATATTTTTAATCTCTATTCTCTAGAACAACGTGAGACTGTTAAATGGGCATGAGGCCTGGCATTAGGAATTTTGGGCTATAAACTTATATATGTGGGTATGGGGTGGGGATATCTCAAGGGGACACACTGAGACAATGGTCGAATGCCATAGATTCTATTTAAAAGATTATGCCTTGTAAATTAATCCTCAATTGTTTCTGGTTGTAGGACTGAGGTTAAATGCTGCTGTTGACTTGAGACATTGAAGACAAGCGGCATTGATTTCTTTCTGGTAGTTGTGTCAGTTCCAAGCCCCCCACTCCTTTTCATTACACTTCTCAAGCCTTCATGGATCATGATGTTGTAGTGCCCCTGCACTAGATCAGTGGTTCCCTATTAGTCTTGGGTGGGACCATAGGAGTCTCACACTGGGCCAGAAATCTAGGGATTATGATTCAATTGAACAGTTTGTCAGACTATTGATAGGATAGGTTTTAGGCAGTATGAAAGTACATACTCTAACATGGTTTCTGTCTACCTCAAATGGCTTCAGCTTATACACCCAGTATGACATTGTGGTTTTAAACTAGCCCTAAGATCTAAAGATTGTTTGTTTATTGCATCTTTCATTTCTAATTTATGTTTAAGTACACTAGAAAGCACCACCCTTTTACAATCAGCTGAGCCTGTCAAGTGGTAGAGGCCAGCAAAGACATCAAAAATGTTACACATGCAAACTTTAATGCGGTTCAGTATTATGATGAGTACATAGCAGTTAAACACTTATTGCAGTTTTGCTGATGAACTATTTACCACATTGCTTTTTGCACTATATTTCACAGAGCTTTCTGCACAGCACAGTGGCTGCAGGCTGGAGTTTTTGATTTATTTCTTGCTAGTTAGTTTTGACAACACATTTTTAAACACTAAATCTGCATCTGTTTGATGTATGGGGGCAGAATGGGAGGTAGTTATGCTAATAAACTAAAGTGATGAATTAAACTGCATATTTTAAGGGGTAGATATATTCTGCTTACATTTGAAACTGAGGACCATACATTTAGTGTTTAGTAATTAGACTTTAATTTTCATTGTAATCTTAATTGTAATATTTTATATCACAGTTGATCGTCACCAAGGGCTAATTTTAAATCACATTGCATTAAACAAAAAAGTCTGAGTCTGGGTTATTTTGACAGACTGCTTAGGCTGTTGTAGCCTTTATGTTCTGTCAGGAGTAACCTCTAAATGCCTTAAACTCATTCAGCTGTCTTATCCTAGTGTATTTAAGCTTTTGATGTTGTTGTTCTCACCCTGTTTTGTCTTTAACCAGCCTGTAGGTTTAAAATTAACATGTGGTTAACAGGCTGGAAAATGAAGTTCACTTCTCTGATGGTGAATTAAAATTACACCTAAGAGTATGGAGTATGTGTTGAATACAGAACATACCTACCATGTATATTAACATAAATATGCAGCAATGAACACATTGTACATCTGTAAACATTGTAGATGTTTTGCTTGGAAACAGGTTTGGTATATATTTTGTTTGCGTAGAGATATTACCTTAACACATTGGTTTCAGAAAGTGACATCTGATTTCATTCTTTTCATTCCTTCCCTTCAAAACTGAAAATTGTCTTTTGTGTCTTTATCATATTAAAGAAGGGATCTTTTGATACCAATTAGATGTAGTTTTAGCGGTTCTTTGAAAGATGTTCTTGTGCTAATTTGGGTATCAAAAAAAAAAAAAGAAGTCTTGAGTGCCCTTATGGGAGGTGTGCAATTTTTCTGTTTCCATCAAAGAAGACTTTCTAGATATTTATCATAGCTATATTTCAGTTATTCAATTCAAATCATACCAGCAACAAAGACAACTTTCAGATGTATTGAGCCATGTTGAGTGATCATATTGCCAAATGAAGAACAAATATCTTACCGGAGGAGAAAACAAAATTATGTGGCTTGCCTGGATGTACAGTTAATGTAACATAAATCTGTGATTTTGCTAAAGTTTAGCTTCGTGTCTGTAGATGTTGGCCTTTTTAAGAAGCCTAGAGAGAACACCCCCCCCCCCCCCCTCCCATCAACATAGATACCTACTCACACACCATCGGATGTGTCACTTGAAACAGTGGACTGATAACTTGTGTAGGTCACTACAAAGGGCTAAACAGTCTGCAGGGCTGCTGCTAAGTTTGTGGGCACTGTTTTAATGAGAAACTGACAGATCAATATCTAATGTGGGGCTTACTGATGTTGGGAAAACAAATGTCATGGAACACTGAGCCATTTTAACATGATTGGTTTATCCCACACTTGAAACACTCAAGTCATTGTGGAAGTGAATGCTCCCCTTTACCTCTGTGTGGTTATCTTACTGATATTAGCAGTCTTGGTGTAGTTAGGCAGCCTCTACCCATTTCCCTAACCTTCCTCTTGGCATGCTCTGTACAAGGCCCATACCCATACCCACACCCCACCCCACCTACCTTGGCACTGAGGATCATCGCACAATGTATTTGAAGGGGTATGGACCTTGTGATCAATATGTGGGCTTACATGGGGTGGAATGGGAAAATAGCCAAAAATTGTTAATTGGTGAATATATAAAGAGAAATGAAATGAAGCAAAAGGTAAATGAGATTTTATAAATTAATTTAAAGAATAAAGTTCTGAAAAACAAAGTTTCCTATCTTGAATTTTTTTATTACTCTGTTTTTGGTTGATTGAAATTGAGTTTGTACTGTCAAATCTGTACACATAATTCATTGTTTTTGAACTACTGTAAGCACTTTTGACAATCCGAATTTGCAACTATTGGATTTGCTAAATTGTCATTTTGTTCAGTGTAATGTTAAGAAAAAGGCCAGAGTTTAGGACTCAACATCTCAGCCTTTTTAATCTGACGTGCCGGTACTGGGGAAAAAGAGATAATTACGGCTCTTTTTTTACTCATACCTACTCGACTTGACTCGGGTTTGGTCGCTCTCATGGCTCATTGAGTGACACCACTTTCCAGATAATTGGTGGTATGCAGTCTCTTGAGATCACATTTTTGATTAACTCTGATCAGCCGAGTTGGTAATGAAGAAGTACAAGGTACTACCACACAATGGAAAACTATAAAATCCTAGCCAAGTCAACTGGGTGCTAGTGGAAAAGGCCTATAGCTGTCGATGTAGGTAAGAGCCCTTTAAAGTAAGATCCATATCAGACCCTTGTACCGCTCTTTTTTTAAATCCGTTTTTTTCCATAGGTTTACAGGTTTGATGTTCCTAGTCTTTCCCTTCAACTTGTAAAGGAAAGCCTTAGTCATAATCATCTATTGTTGTTGTTTTATGTTGTTGTGCAGTCCTTTTGTGTCTTTGTAAATTTCTTTCTTCTCCTTCTTTTCTTGCAGCCAGACTCAGATGCTGTTGGCTGGTCCAAATGATTAATCTTCTGTGCTGAATCAGGCTTTTAGGGCCAATTATGTCTCCCCCTAATACTGAAGAAAGACCCTACTTAAGGTCCATGGAAGTTTGAAGTTTTTCCTCCGATAACTCCACTGACCTCTCCCCTGATTGTCCATGAGCCCACCACACAAACATGTTGTTTCTTAATAGGCTAGTTATACCTGATGATTATTTGAGTGGTTTCACACTTACCAGGAAACAAATACAAAAGCAAAACCCACAAACTCAAAACTTTTTTTTTCCTTTTGAATTCTCACAGGCCTCCAATTAGTAACTATGTTTTACTGCCTTAAGGCATAGTGCGCTTACATAGGTTTTTATCATTTATATCAAGTACATAGAGTTTACAAGAAACAGATAAAAATAAAACTGTCCTCTGTCCTCCACTAGATGGCATTGTATTACTATATTATGACTGCGTGCTGTTTGCATTGTCTGTGAATTTTGCGGGTTCTCCCACAGTACATGTAGGAGACATATATACAAGATTCTTTATTGATTCTAAATTGGCTGTTAGACTGTGAGCGTGAATGGTTGTCTGTCACTCTGTGTTAGCCCTGTAAGGGACTGGTGACTTATCCAAGGTATGCCACGCATCTCGCTCAACATCAGCTGACACAGTTTCCAGTGCCTCAGTGACCCTGAACTGGATGAGCAGTGAAGAAAATGGATGGGTGGACGAATGATGCGAGTATAACAATTAGTAAAGTCAATATTCCTTAAACTGTAGTTGCACAAACACTTCTGCACGAACAGAACCCTTCATTATTTACACTAAATTAAGCATCATTACTAGTAATATATTTCACACCTTATTTCACAAACTAACTGGCTGTTTTAAATGGGCCCCTTGCCAAGTTTTCTGCGACATGGTCCGCTAATAAGCTCTCCTCATGACTCAGTGATATCACAGTTAAACCAGCTGATATTCACATTTACAAATGCTAAATTAAACTAAAATAAAAACCTCAATAAAAAAAAACCTTTCTGTCTGTCATTTTTATTTAATTTTTATTTTTTATTTTTTTTTACAAATTTTCTTTGGTGAAATTCACCCTCATAAAGCAGCTTGTTACTGTGATCATATAACATTTTATTATAGCTCTGCTAAAAGTATCAGAGGAAGGTAACAGTTACAATTATGTAGTTACTTGTATTACAAATATTCTTCTTTTATCTGCACAGTCGACAGATAGAAACACTGTCTGCTGTCATCTTTGTGTTCACACTTAAGACTAGGAGAAAGATCCTGAGTGTGTGTCCTCATTAGGATTAGGATTAATGTTGTGTGTGGGACTGTAGCCCAATATTTATGCTGTTAAATAGTAATTAGGACTATGCATCTATAGTTATGTGACAAAGTAATACAAAAATAAAAAGCAGTGAAATTAGTTACTTTCTCCAGTGACTAATTTGTTTAATGCATTCTTTTTTTTAAAGTAATGAATAATATGTAAAGACCCTTATGAAAAGGACACCGAGGGAACAGTTTACCCTGCCCGGGATAGGGTTACCGGGGCCCCGCCCTGGAGCCAGGCCCGGGGAGGGTGCCCGAGGGCGAGCGTCTGGTGGCCGGGCCTTAGTCCATGGGGTCCGGCCGGGCACAGCCCGAAGAGGAGACATGGGCCCATCCTCCCGCAGGCCCACCACCCGCAGGAGGCGCCATAGGGGTCGGGTGCATTGTGTGCCGGGTGGCGGCCAGGAGCGGAGGCCCTGGCGGACTGACCCCCGGCTGCCAAGACTGGCAATAGGGACATGGAATGTCACCTCTCTGGTGGGGAAGGAACCTGAGTTAGTGCGTGAGGTTGAGAGGTACCGGCTAGATATAGTCGGGCTCACCTCTACACATGGCTTGGGCTCTGGAACCAGTCTCCTGGAGAGGGGCTGGACTCTGTCTCAGTCTGGAGTTGCCCCTGGTGAGAGGCGGCGGGCTGGGGTGGGTATCCTAATATCCCCTCGGCTTGCTGCCGGTACGTTGGGGTTTTTCCCGGTGGACGAGAGGGTTTGTTCCCTGCGCCTTAGGGTCAGGGAACGGGTCCTGACTGTCATCTGCGCTTATGCGCCGAGTGGCAGTTCAGAGTACCCAGCCTTCTTAGAGTCCCTGGGGGGGGGGGGGTGCTGGACTCTGTTGTCCTGCTGGGAGACTTCAATGCTCACGTGGGTAACGACAGCAAGACCTGGAGGGGCGTGATTGGGAGGAACGGCCTCCCTGATCTGAACCCGAGCGGTGCTCTGTTATTGGACTTCTGTGCTAACCACAGTTTGGCCATAACGAACACCCTGTTCGAACATAAGAGTGTCCATAAGTGCACGTGGCACCAGGACGCTCTAGGCCGTAGGTCGATGATCGATTTTGTAATCGTATCAGCAGACCTGCGACCATATGTTCTGGACACTCGGGTAAAGAGAGGGGCTGAGCTGTCAACTGATCACCACCTGGTGGTGAGTTGGATCAGGTGGCGGGGGAGGACGCTGGACAGACCTGGTGCACCTAAACGCGTAGTGAGGGTGTGCTGGGAACGTCTAGCAGAGGCCCCAGTCCGCGAGATCTTCAACGCACACCTCCGGCAGAGCTTCGACAGCATTCCGAGGGAGACTGGGGACATTGAGTCCGAATGGACCATGTTCAGAGTCTCCATTGCCGAAGCTGCTGCATTGAGCTGCGGCCGCAAGGTGGTGGGTGCCTGCCGTGGTGGTAATCCCCGAACCAAATGGTGGACACCAGAGGTGAAGGGAGCCACCAGGCTGAAGAAGGAGTCCTATCGGGCTTGGTTAGCCTGTGGGACTCCGGAGGCAGCCGACAGGTATCGACAGGCCAAGCGGAATGCGGCTCGGGCAGTGGCTGAAGCAAAAACTCGGGTGTGGGAGGAGTTCGGAGAGGCCATGGAAAAAGACTTTCGGACTGCCTCGAAGAGATTCTGGCAAACCGTCAGACGTCTCAGGAGGGGAAAGCGGTGCTCTACCTGCACTGTGTATAGTGCTGGCGGAGCGCTGCTGACGTCGACTGAGAAAATTGTCAGGCGGTGGAAGGAATACTTCGAGGACCTCCTTAATCCCACTGACACGTCTTCCGAGGAGGAAGCAGAGTCTGGGGATGAGGGGAATGACCCGCCAATTTCCGGGGGCGAGGTCACTGAGGCAGTTAAACAACTCCTTGGTGGCAGAGCTCCTGGTGTTGATGAGGTCCGCCCCGAGTTCCTGAAGGCTCTGGACGTTGTAGGGCTGTCCTGGTTGACACGCCTCTGCAATGTTGCGTGGAGATCAGGGGCAGTACCTGTGGACTGGCAGACCGGGGTGGTGGTCCCCATCTTTAAGAAAGGGGACCAGAGGGTGTGTTCCAACTACAGGGGGATCACACTCCTCAGCCTCCCTGGGAAAGTCTATGCCAGGGTGCTGGAAAGGAGAGTTCGTCCGTTAGTCGAACCTCGGATACAGGAGGAACAATGCGGTTTTCGTCCTGGTCGCGGAACACTGGACCAGCTCTTTATCCTCTCCAGGATACTTGAGGGTGCATGGGAGTTTGCCCAACCAGTCTACATGTGTTTTGTGGACTTGGAGAAGGCATTCGACCGTGTCCCTCGGGGTGTCCTGTGGGAGGTGTTGCGGGAATATGGGGTGTCTGGCCCATTGCTACGGGCCATTCGATCCCTATACAACTGTTGCAAGAGCTTGGTTCGCATTGCCGGCAATAAGTCGGACTCGTTCCCGGTGGGTGATGGGCTTCGCCAGGGCTGCCCTTTGTCTCCGGTTCTGTTCATAATTTTTATGGACAGGATTTCTAGGCGCAGCCAAGTGGCGGAGGGCTTTCGCTTTGGTGGCCTCAGAATCTCATCTCTGATTTTTGCAGATGATGTGGTTCTGTTGGCTTCATCGGGTGAGGGCCTCCAGCTCGCACTGGAACGGTTCGCAGCCGAGTGTGAAGCAGCGGGAATGAGGATCAGCACCTCCAAATCTGAGGCCATGGTTCTCAGCCGGAAAAGGGTGGAGTGCCCACTCCGGGTCGGGGATGAGTTCCTGCCACAAGTGGAGGAGTTCAAGTATCTCGGGGTCTTGTTCGCGAGTGATGGGAGAAGGGAGCCAGAGATCGACAGACGGATTGGGGCTGCAGCTGCAGTAATGCGGACGCTGCACCGGTCCGTCGTGGTGAAGAGGGAGCTGAGTGTAAAAGCGAAGCTCTCAATTTACCGGTCGATCTACGTCCCTACCCTCACCTATGGCCACGAGCTGTGGGTAGTGACCGAAAGAACGAGATCGCGGATACAAGCGGCAGAAATGAGCTTCCTCCGAAGGGTGGCTGGCCTCTCCCTTAGAGATAGGGTGAGAAGTTCGGCCATCCGGGAGGGGCTCAGAGTAGAGCAGCTGCTGCTCCACATCGAAAGGAGCCAGCTGAGGTGGTTCGGGCATCTGACAAGGATGCCCCCTGGGCGCCTCCTGGGTGAGGTGTTCCAGGCATGTCCCACCGGGAGGAGGCCCCGGGGCAGACCCAGGACACGCTGGAGAGATTATATCTCTCGGCTGGCCTGGGAACGCCTTGGTATTCCCCCGGATAAGCTGGAGGAGGTGGCTGGGGAGAGGGAGGTCTGGGCCTCTTTGCTTAGGCTGCTGCCCCCGCGACCCGGCCCCGGACAAAGCGGATGAAGATGGATGGATGAATAATATGTAATACATTATTTTTCTTTACTTGCTCTTTTTAAATATCTACTCCTGGTAATACATTTTCTGCCATAAAGTATCTTGCACATTTAATAAACTTAAACTCACTTCCTAGGCTTTAGATAGTAAAGTAAATTTAGATCACAAGCAAAAGACTTCACAAGATCCGTTGCTTGATTACAAGTACACCTCCAACAGAAAAGGGAATATCAGAAGCTAGGAGCATGAAACCCAAGGGTAGGGTTACTGTGCTTTTAAATGACATATATTGCAATGAATAGACCAGTGCTAGGTGATTTGTGAGGTTTGTGTGGCTCACACCTTGTAAGCATTTCTGAATTAAGGAGCGAGGACATAAAGTGCATTAAAACAAGTGTGGGCAGTGGCTTTTGCTTCATTAAAAGCCAGTGACTTTGTAAATGGAGCCAACAGTTAGTCTTCACAGAAGTCTGTGTACTCTTAAAAAAATCTTAAAAGCATATTCTAGCGTTTTCAGGTGTAATTGTCATGAAATGCTTGTGAAAACCTGAGGGAAGCACAGAGAATAAAAGAAATTCTTCACTTTATCTAAGAACAGGTTTTCTGAATTAAACCTATTTTCCCAGTATAAGGTTGACAAAGGACACCAAGCATGTTTTGAAATCAGGTATATACAAAAGCTAAGCAAAAACTTATTTTCTAAAGTAATGTCCTTTGAAGTAAGGGGGAAGGGAAATTTCACAAAGTATATGCCCTTGGATCGAGCGCAGGCCTCAGTGCTGGCAAAGCTTTTGGTAGAAATGGCCCACCTGCAATCGTGTGACCTACATGTGTCCCATTTTATGTTATTTTTTAAAAGAAATATATGATTGTCATTTAAAAAAAAGATAAACATTAGGAATGTTGTAGGACTCCAAGCTTCTTTTGTTATTTCCCTTTACAGTGTTACACCATTACTGTATTTTTTATCATTATTATTATTAATAATTATTACTGCCTCATTTCAGTCACAGTGAATGTGATGGCTTCACTATTTTGTTATTTAAATTATACACATCGTAAAAAGGTGTCAGTGAAAAGTGAGGAGATTTCTTTTTTAAACAAGTCCCTTTATAAATAAATCTGTGTTAACAGTTATTATAGAAATCCAAATTACTTGTAGAGATGTAAGCAAAAACCATCAGTTTTCCTTTTGTCCCCACTCTCCTTTTCCATCTCTGAAGTCCTCAAAATTTTTTAATGCTTTTCTTATTGCATCACATTTCCATATCCTAAAAAACATCAGACAGCTATTGGGCGGTTGTCATTGTCAGCCTCACAAAGGTTGTAGCATGTCACCTTTTATACAATGCAGAATCAATTTCCCCACACAGCTACCCTGTGGTGATGTGATCAATGGTAGTAATTTGTTTAGAGAGCGACAGCAACAGCATGAATGCTCCATTTCACTGTAAACAACTTTTACACTTTCATATTCAGTAGTGTGATGTGTGAAGGAGAAAGATGAGATTGCTTTCTGCTTTCCTCATGAAACTGAAGGAGAACTTTATTAGGTACAGCTTGCTAGTACCACGACCCTCTTTGGCTTTCAGAACTGACTTAATTCTGTGTTACAGATTTAACAAGGCGTTGGAAACATTCCTCTGCGATTTCTTTTTTTTTTGTTATTCTCTTTTTATTAAACAACCTATATAAACACAAATAATCCAAAATAAACATATAATCAAGAACAGACGTAAATAATAAAAAAATAAAAAAATAAAAATAAGAAAAACAGACGGGTGTACCCTCTAGTGTGTATGTACTTGCACACACATATTCACTCACACACCCATATTCTTAAGCATACATACACATACCTACTTACATATGTGTTCACTTGTAGTCTCATACATACTAACATATACATATAAACACATAATGATTCAGAAATGTGGCATATATAGTTACAGAGATTCAAACAAGATCGGGTCTCCTTAACCGGATGTAGTGTTTCCATTTACCCCAAATTTCACTAAATATATCAAACTGGAGTCTTTTAATGAAGGTAATTCTTTCCATTTTAAACATCCCATGTACAGTCTCATGCCAATCACCCAGTGATGGAATTTTCACACTAAGCCATTTCTTGGTAATAATTTTACGGGCAGCCAAACTCAGGATACCATACAACTGCTTAGACATTTTATCTACATTTACTGAGTATAAATATCCAAACAAAAGTTCGTCCCAATTAAAGGGAAGCTGCATACCAAAAATAATCTGCAACTCAGAGTGGATCAATACCCAAAAAATGTTGATCCTTGGGCAAGACCAGAACAGATGAAAATGTTTTACTCCTTGGGCCCCACAATTTCTCCAGCAATTAGAGTGATTAAAATAATGTTTACTTTGTGCAGGGGTAATAAAAAACCTACAGATACTCTTCCAACCGTAACATCTCCATGTATTAGAACTAGAAATTCTCCACTGAAAAGCGCACTGCTCATACCAAATGTTATCTGATATTGCTATATTTGTTTCATTTTCCCATTTTTTTTTGATGTAGGTAGTATTCCACTTCTTAACCTCTTGTATACCCTTGTACAATCTTGAAATCACCTTAAGGCCTGTGTCAGCCTGATAAGCCTTGACAAATATACTCAGAACAGGTAAAGAAAAAAGATCTGTTCTCTTAGGTATAAAATTATATAGATGATGCCTAATTTGTAAGAACCTAAAAAAGTCCGTTTTACTTAACTGGTATTGATCTTTTATTGATTGGAAGTCCCTAAGAATTCCCTTATCGTAAAACATACAATATGCCGTTAAACCTTGTCCAGACCATTTTTTATATCTTACGTCTAATTCATTAGGTAAAAAATCACTGTCAAAAGCGCACCATCTTAAAATCCTAACCTCTTCAATCCAATCATTCTTATTAAGAAATTGTAACCAGAGTTTTAAAGGTAGGTTAATCCATTGGTTTCCTTGATGAATTTGTTTTTTAATAAGTGTCACATCCCCTAGAATTGCCTGAATTGGAGAATCTTTTAAGGTCACTGTTTCTAGTTCTTTCCATCTCGCTTGATAATCTACATTACACCAACACACTAATGTCCTCAATTGAGCAGAAATATAATAGTCTTTCAAACATGGGAACCCCAACCCTCCTTTGTCTTTAGCCAACTGAATAGTTTGGTACTTAATCCGTGGTTTTTTCCCCTGCCATATAAACCTAGAGATTATTTTGTCCCATTCCCGAAATTGTTTGTCAGTTATTTCTACAGGGAGTGTTTGGAATAGGTAGAGCATCCTGGGCAAGATATTCATTTTAACTGTATCTATACGTGATTCAAAATTTAAAAATGGTAATAAATTCCATCTTTTAATATCCTCATTTATTTTATAACTTAAAGGATTAAAGTTTGCATTGTATATCTTAGACAGATCTTTAGTAATATTTACTCCAAGATACTTCATCTGCTCCGTTTCCCATTTCAAATTGGCTTTAGCCTTAATTTCATAATTGGGCTCACAGTTAAAAGTTAATATCTGAGTCTTCGATATATTTAGTTTATAACCTGATATTGAACTAAAGATCTCCAGAAGTGACAATAGCTTGGGGAAAGTAGTGTTTGGATTTGTCAAATAAATCAAAATATCGTCAGCAAACAAGGAAATCTTATGCTCTCGACCCCTAATCTTGACTCCAGTAATAGTATTGCTTTGTATTACACTTTGACTCAGGGCCTCTATGAAGAGAGCAAAGAGTGAGGGGCTTAGAGGACAACCCTGACATGTCCCTCTCTGTAGGTTAAAAACATTTGAAAACGCCCCGTTAACTTTGATTCTTGCCTTTGGTGATTTATATAATGCTTGTATAATCCTGATAAACGATTGATGGAATCCGAATTTATCCATGACTTTGTATAAAAATTCCCAATTAACCCGATCGAAGGCCTTTTCTGCATCTAAGCTCATAAGGACCATCTGAATTTTATTTTTCCTAACATAATCAATAACGTGTAGTGTTCGGCGAACATTATCTTGCGTTTGTCTCTGCTTAATAAAACCAGTCTGATCCAAACTAATTATCTGAACAAGAATATTTTCAATTCTTTTGGCAAGAATGTATGTAAATATCTTAAAGAACACTAATGGGGCGGTAATTTCCACAGTCAAGCCTGTCCTTTCCTTCTTTAGCTATTATAGAGATAGAAGCCTCATTCCAAGATGGGGGAATTACTCCCGTCTTTAAAATATAGTTGAATGATGTTCTCATCAAAGGAATCAGTACCTCTTTCATTTCTTTATACCAGTCTGATGGGAATCCATCTGGGCCTGGGCATTTATTCGGTTTCAATTTTGTAATAGCTTTTTTAATTTCAAATTCAGATATGTCCTTGATTAGGGTTATATTCTGTTTTTCATTCAACTTTGGTAAGTCGAATGAATCTAAAAAAGATATCATACCTTTAATATCCACTCTAGGTTGTGTATATAGTTCTTTGTAGAATTTTAGGAAGGCTGACTGTATATCTTCAAGTTTATACACAATGTTATTTGTTTGAGGGTCCTTTATTTTATATATTGTATTTTCTAATTGTTGTTTTTTTAATTTATAAGCCAGTAATTTAGCAGATTTGCCTCCTACCTCATAGTATCTTTGTTTTAAAAAAACCATATTTTTTTGTATTTCACTTGAAAAAATTTCATCGATTTCGTTTTTCTTCTTTTGTATTTCTAATTGTAAGTTTGTAACTGCGCTTATTTTATGGGCATCTTCAAGATATTGTAGTTGTGTCTGGAGTTTTCTTAAATGCTCATTTCTCTTCTTTTTTAAATTAGCGCTGTAACCTATGAGTTTTCCTCTTATCACTGCTTTTAGGGCGTCCCATAGAATACTTGGGGAAACTTCTTCATTATTATTTTCCGCTATATAATCTATTATATCTTGACTAATTTGTTCTTTCATCGTGCTTAGAATACTTGTATTTAATCTCCAGGATGTAACTCTTCTTTCGTATCCAAGCACTACTTCCAGGTACAATGGGGCATGGTCTGATAAATCCATCACTCCTATCCTGCAATTGATCACCCTGCTAAAATCTTTTTGGTACATAAAAAAATAATCCAATCTAGAATAAAATGAATGAGGGTGAGAAAAAAAGGTATAATCCTTCTTGTTGGGGTTTAGTTCTCTCCATACATCTATGAGCCCTACGTCCTTTAAGATTAATTTGATGTTTTTGGTTGTTTTATTCAATCCCGGAGCGTGTGGGTTTGATGAGTCCAAGGACGGGTTGAGGCGAACATTCCAATCTCCTCCCAAAATCAGAGTACCTTGTGCCTCTCCAACAATCAATTCAAAAACCTTTTTGAAAATTTTTATCTCTGATCCTGGGGGAGCATATACATTTATAAGAGTAATCAGTATACCCTCCAGGTACCCTTTGACTAACACAAACCTCCCCTCCTTATCACTGATTTCTTGGATGCATTCAAAATTTAACCTACTAGAGATTAGAATTACCACACCCCTTTTAGGACTCTGAGGGCAGGAAGAGGAATACTGATTAAATTTCCATTTCTTTAATTTATCATGTTCGAGCTTCGATAAGTGAGATTCCTGTATAAAGGTAACTTCTATTTGTTCTCTTTTTATTTTTGACATAATTTTACTTCTTTTAATATGGCTCCCCAGACCATTTACATTAAATGACACTATTTTAGTTACCTTACAGGGCATTGATGTACGACCTTATATAATTCCAATCTCTGTACATAGCCAAAGATCGAAAGGTACTCCCCCAAAACAGAAAAAAAAAGAAGAAAAAACCAAAAAAAACAAAAACCAAAAAAAAAACCAAAAAAAAAAACATTATACAACGAAAACATATAATCATGTTGACTTCCAAAAACATAATCGCTATATTAGCTATATTTGGTGAGGGAAAAACTCTTCTGTCCACTTGTGGAAGAGTGCCCTCTCCGGCACACAGGCCGAAAGCCCAGTGGTCTGTAGGGTCCAACTTATTGTGCAAATAAATGACCCGACTTTAATGTAATTTTATATGCCCTCTTTATAAGATTAACTAATTATATAACAAAACAAGTAAATCGAAATAAAATTCATATTCTCAGTTCATCTTAGGTCTCAATATTCTTGAGTTTACCTCTAGTATAGTGCTCCGTCACACACTTGCTGTTTATCCACTGTCATCTTGGTGCCTAAATATCTGAAGGCGTTCCTTGAAACCCAGCTTTGGAGTCGAGTTTCCACCTTTCTTCTTCGTACTTGTTTGCCAAGTGTGCTGTTTTATTTGATCCAAGAATGAGTCTCTGTCTTTCACAACTTCTACCGATAATCCCCTCTTCACCATATCGGTAGTCGCTTCGTGCGCCGTGTTGTATGTCACAATTCCCTCTCTGTAGAACACCCTTAGCTTGGCCGGGAAAGGCGTCTGGAAGCGAATATTGTTCTCTTTAAGCACCTTCTTCGCTGTCGCATATTCCTTTCTTCTTCTTTGTATCTCCGGGGCATAGTCATTGTCCACATATATCCTAGAATCCATAAAGTTGAAGCCCTTAGCCTGCCAGGCCTTCTTAATAATGTCTTCTTTGTTACGATAACTTGCGAGTTTAACTACAATTAAGCGTGGAGGGGCTCCTTCCGGGGGGTTTTTGCCACCGGCTTGATGTGCTCTTTCAATTCCCAACACCGTGGGGTGGGAGAGACTCATTGTCTTTTCAAATAGAACCTCTACAAAATTGACAACGGATGGAAATTTGTCCTCTTCCCCTTCCCTCACGCCATATATTCTAAGATTCTTGCGACGTGACCGTCCCTCTAATTCCAGTAGCTTAGATTCGCATCGCAACTGAAAATTTGCCATCTCAATTAGCAGCTCCTCCGAGGCCTGGATTCGAGTCTCCATTACGTCTATGCGTCCCTCTGCTTCGTCGAGTCTTATACCAATGCCGACGACCTTCTCCCTTATAGCATTAAACTGATCATTTGTGTCTTTTCTAAAAGCACGTAATTCTTTTAATATCATGTCCATCGTAGCTGGGTGGTCCTTCGCTGTGGCGTTAGCATCGGGTTGCTGGTCTTCTTCCATATTGCTGCTAGCTTGCGACGAAGCATCTTCTTCCGCTTCAGTACGTTCTCCTACATCCTTTTTCTTGGATTTTCTGGGCATTTCTATTCCTTGGTATAGTACCCCACAAAGATAAATCCAAACTTTTTATGTTTCGAGTTAGGTAAATTGGGGTAGAAAAAATGTCGGGAGCAACTATCCTACACAGCCATCACACGACCCGCCAAACCGGAAGTCTCCTCTGCGATTTCAGTCCATATTCTCCCTCTCCAAATTTTGTGAGGCTGTGTAAACTGTAGCATCAGTTTTCTTTCTCTGACTCGAGTTACACCTGGTGTGGTCTTCTGCCCATCTAGTTTAGCGTTTGACTTATCCATTCAGAGATGCTCTTTTGTATATTTTGGTTATAATGAGTCGCTGTTTGAGTTACTGTTATCAGCTTGAAACAGTCTAGCCATTCTCATCTGACCTTTGGTATCGACAACAGAATGCTCCAGTGAACGCTCACTCACTCTGACCATTCTCTGTAAACCCTACAGACTGATGTGTGTGAAAGTCCCATTAGAACACCAATTTCTGAATTACTCAGAATATCGGTGCACATTTAAAGTCACTTAAATCACATTTTTTTTCACCATTTTGATTCTCAGTTTGAACCTCAGTAACCCATCTTCACCATGTCAACCTGTCTAAATTGACTTAGATGCCAATATATGATTAGATTTTTCCATTAACAAGCAGTTACAACTGCTATGGTTTGATTTGAATTCTTCTTGATCTGAGCACAGCTGATCACTCTGTTCCAGAGTACCTACCTCTGTTAAGGTAGCACATCAGTTTGTGACCCATCGGGAACTTGTGGTAATTTTTTTAAAATTATTATTTTTTTTTTCCAATATTAATTTAATTATTTACTTTTCTGACAGGAAGTGCTGGATGACCTGCAAATTATCTGAAAAACATCTGCAAATATTATAATAATAAATTAAGATTTCCAGCAGTTGGCTGAAAAAATGAGCTCAGAAAACACACAGTCATATCTTCACTGTTCTGACTGTTTAGATAGATTTAGAAATTATATAGGATGTTTAGGACTTTTTGGCTCAACACAAGTTATCAAGTTATGCGGCACTAATGAGACAAAGCATAGTCTCAGATCTCCTGCTTTTGTATTTGGGGCTTAACTGTTTTGGATTTCCCTCATTCTGGATCTGAGGTTTGCATAACGTTGTTTAAATTGCTTTTTAAAATGCATCTTTTAAAAAAGAAAAAGCATGCACATTTATCAGTGTTTTATTTCTGTCTTGTCTGATTTATTATTATGTTTAATAATATTTTAATCTCATATTATTGTTATATATGATAAGTTTTTATTTTATTGGATTTTAATTAAACAATGTGATTAAACTGTGGTTAAACGATACATAATTCTTTGTAACTTTATTTTGAAAGGTGAATAATAATTGTGTTTAATTGTAATTATTATTTGCATTGTTGTGGGAATGGGATGTGGAAGCAAATAAAATTTAAATTGAAACTGCAGTAATTATGAACGTCATCAAGCACAATCTTGTCTGGCATTTGGACACGTCTGATTAATGACTACTGCGAAAGTATTGTGATTTACACATTTGCCTAATAGGCAAAAGCTCTCTGGTTTGATCCTGTGACGAGACACAAATCTTTTGGGGTTTTGTGTTAGGAAGGACGTTCGGCATAAAAATTCTGCCAAATCAAACACATGGAGCTACCCGCTGTGGCGACACTTTGTGAATAAGGGAGAATCTAAAAGTAGCTTCTTTAAGTAAAACTGATTCACAGTTAGATGGATAATGATGTCAAGCAAGTTCTTTTGTGTGTGTGTGTGTGTGTGTGTGTGTGTGTGCTGCTGCCTGGAAGTACTTCCAGTTGTTTGAGCTACTCAATAAATTATAAAGAAATCTGCAGGACATCACTTTCTGATTTGTTGAGAAGACACAATCTTTGTCCATTCTAATTATATGTGGCAGCCCTGGATTTGTCTTTAGCATTTAACAGCTTTTTTAAAAAGACCTTAAAAAATATGGCCCAACAGACCAGCTGTTTTACTATTTACTTCTGCAGTAGCTGTACTGACTAGAAAGTAGCTTACAAAGTGTCATGCTGCTAACATGATTGGAGAGTGATTTGTTAGACTTTGAGAGACTTAGAGCTTTTTATTGTCATTGTGCAGTTTCTTGCACAGCGAAATTGGGTAGCTGGACCACAAAGGTGCTAAAGTAAGAAGAAGAAAAACCAATACACAACGAGGGGGGGAAAAATAAAAAATAAAATAAATAGAATAAAATAAAAAGCAGTGTATATGTATACATATGTGAGTGGAACTATATACATGGTGTACTGTATGTGTAGGAAACATTGAAACAGACTGGGACCAAAATAATTGCACATGAGCCAAAAATATTGCACAGAACATGGAAAGACTGAGATATTGCACATAGATGATCAACAGCAGTGTCAGGGTGGATGTGTTGGGGAAGTCTTTACACACTCTTAGTTTGCATTAAGAGTTCTGACAGCCCACGGGAAGAAGTTGTTCTTTAGTCTGTTGGTTTTGCACCTGATGGATCTGAGCCTTTTTCCAGAGGGCAGGATGTTGAAGAGGTGGTGGTTAGGATGGAGGTGGTCCTTTATAATTGCCCTGGCTCTGGAGAGACATCTTGAGCTGGCAATTAAGTCCAGGGAGGGGAGTGGACAGCCGATCACCTTCTCTGCAGTTCTGATGACCCTCTGTAGTCTCTTCTTGTCAGCTGTTGTGCAACCAAGGATGGCGTGCACCAGCACACTCTCGATAGTGGCACGGTAGAAGGACACTAGGAGTTCAGTTTGCAGCCTGTTCTATCTCAGAACCCTCAAGAAATGGAGGCGCTGCTGGGCTTTCTTTACTAGGGCTGATGTGTTCATCAGCCCTAGTATCATTTGTGACATACAAATGATTTGTGCATTTGTATGTCACTTTACTCCTCACCCCTTATTCCACATAATTACTGCTCTTCTACTTTGTGCTTGCACAGCTTTTATTTTAATATCTGTAACTTAGCTTTAGGAGTCAGTTTGATCTTTCAACACTTACCAAAGATGAAGGAAAAGAAGAGTTTTGTACTGCTCAGAACACTTTTGCATCATAGCTAAATGAGCACACATAGGATTAGCTTGCTCTTGCAAATTACCAGAGCAGTCAAAAAGTAGTTCTGAAGTCGAACTGTTAATGCTTTTTTATTTTTTTTTATTTCATGCTTCTGCACGAATGACAAGCTTCAGAGTCCAGTGTCTGATGTCTACACTAACACTTTTGCTGTCAGCATAACTTGTGATTTTGTTTTCATAAGCACTGACCTGCGATGATGTACAGCAGAGGTGGATTCAGATTTGACAGAAGGATTGTGATAAATGTTTTATTTACAAGGGCTAGATGTTGGCAATAGCTTTGCACTTTCTCATGCGCTGTATTTAAACTGCATGTTAAACTGCATCAATACAATCCCATAAGATTTAATAATAAAAACTATCTCTGAGATGTTTTTCTCTCACCACTTCAGTGAGCTGTTTCGACACACCCAGACAGTAAATCATGATAGACAACTTTGAAGTTCTAGGTCAGTATTTATCAAACTGATTTCAAGTTGACAGTGCAGTACATGGAGAAATGAAATGGGCAGTGCAACAAGTTAATACGTAAAATTTCAGAAGCAAACACAAACAAACAAAGACAGAGTTAGTGGCAGTTTGGGAGTAGCACTTTCTGTAATTATACATAAATTTAAAAAACAAGTAAATAAATAATAAAAAAAAATGTTATCCAGAACAAATCCAGTGTATTCATACATGTAGTTTCATAGTTTGAAGGGAAAACTGACAGATATGACAGATCCAATCTAAGCAATGTAAATCGTAAATGTGCTGTATTTATATAGCGCTTTACTAGTCCCTAAGGACCCCAAAGCGCTTTACACATCCAGTCATCCACCCATTCACACACTGGTGATGGCAGCTACATTGTAGCCACAGCCACCCTGGGGCGCACTGACAGAGGCAAGGCTGCCGGACACTGGCGCCACCAGGCCCTCTGACCACCACCAGTAGGCAACAGGTGAAGTGTCTTGCCCAAGGACACAACGACCGAGACTGTCCAAGCTGTGGCTCGAACCGGCAACCTTCCGATTACAAGGCGAACTCCCAACTCTTGAGCCACGTAATATCAGTGGTTTAAGACATCAGTATACATGTATTATGTGTATCATCATGCCTGAACATGTACCTACTGGCCAAGGGTTTAAGTAAAAAAACAAACAAGGAAAAACAGTCTTAGTGAAGAATCTCAGCGACTGTGAAAGTTGACAGGCCGAAAGAAAATCCATTTTTAAATCTTTGGATGCATTTCCAAGTATTACCTCTGCTTTGTGTAGGCTAAACTACAACGTGCTCTTTCGTGACCCTCGCAATTTTTTTTTTTATCAGACTTATTACTCCATAATCGTTTGGCTCCTGAGAAAGCATCGACAAGAATTGACATTTTCTTAAACATACTTTTGAAAAGTTGAACAAAGTTCTGAGTTCAACTTTTACATACAAAAGAATTAAAAGGCATTAAGTACGGATAAATCACACTGATATTTCTACTGTCTCTTTTTTGTCTCTTCATCTGTAACTTGAAATCAAACGTGGACTGTGTGTCAAATATGTGTTCTGGAATCAGAACATCATATTTTTGAAATCTTCACTTAATAGCATTTCACAGGTAATAAATGTAATCACTATTAAGCATGTTTTGTGTCAGAAACACAGTATATAAGTTCACTGATTGAGGTTCTAAACTACTGTTTCAGATATTATTACAGAATGTAATTAACGAGCATGGACACCTTGTGCTCACTGTTTTTAGATTTTCCCATGTGTACTATTTTCCTCTTTGTCCAGTGGACTTGCACCTTGATTTCAAATAGCAGAAAAGTTGGACTGGTTTTAAAAACTTTGCATTTCTCAATATGGTCCTGGTTCAACATACTCCCCCTTCTTTGCTTCTTCTATTGACTCTTACTGGGGATTTATGCCTCAGCAGGAAATCTACATCTATAAATATGTCATTATAACAAACCCCTTTCAAACCCTACAAAGTAGCTTATGGTGCAACATGACATGCATCTCCCTAGAAATGCATGTCAGGTTACACTACCCTTTGGGTCAATGCATTTGTGATTGACCTCTTCTTTGCATTTCCAGGTTTTCGCCGCAGTTTTATAATTAATCAGTGAGAGAATACCAGTCGCTAATAACAATCAATATAAGAGTCAATATAGGAGAAAAACAATAAATATAAGAAAAAAATAATAATAGCATAAAAGTCAGAAAACTCCTGGAGAGAAATGCTGAAACAATTTCTCAGAATAGAAATAAGAGAATGTACAAAAAGAAATGGAAAAAGTTTTGAGACGAATTTGTTTACCCCTATGAAATATTTGTATGTATTAATAACATTGTGGTCCTGCCAAAGTGTTTTATATGCGGTGCATGCCTTTGTTGTGATCAATTCAAAAACTGCAGTGATGAATTAGATTAGGTTCATTTTTTAGCATAGCAGGAACTGACGATACTGAACAAAGTAGTTGTGGACAGTATCGACCCAACATGCAGTTACATTTCTGGAGAGGTGTATGGTTGGTTAGACTGGAAGTTACAGCATAGGGTATCAGATAGGTTTGTGGTTACAATTTCCCTCTGAAGTATAAATCCCCAGTAAGTGTCAAACTTGTCAGTCCCCATTTACAGACGCATGCACAGACCCAGAAAGCCAGTGTTAACAAAGAAAGGTGATAACCCCTGTTATGATACTCGATCTTGGATTGCTTATATGGGATTTTGTTGAGTAGACTAACATGAAGAAAGCTTTCCTAGATCCCTAAAGGTAAATCAAAACAGTCAGAGAAAAACAGACCATTTCTCACTAAAGGTGAGAAAAATATGGGAAAAGGAAGTCAAACAAACCGGCCCCCATGAGGGTCAAGATCTTTCTGTTAGCCAATCAGTGCTGAAGGGATTCAATACAGTGTCTGGCTGATTGCTGAATAATAAATCATGTTTTATAGTTAAACATATAGCTGCAAAGATGAAAATAAAAATAAATACAAGACAATATTTCAGCATTACATTTGTGTTCTTGGAATTTCCCCTCATTTTCCCTTAACTTTATTTGTTTAATTGTTAAAGAGGTTCTTTTTTTATGCAGCAGTGATTCACAGATCAGTATTAAGTGGATAAATAACCAAAAATAACCCATCCCTCTCAAAATAATCAGGTACAAGAATTGGATGAAAATGGGTGAAAAGCAGCCAGTTTCCCAAATGTCTAGGAGAAGTTGCTCAAGATGACCATAAAACTATTTCAAAATCTGGCTCCTTGGAACCAATATTAAAAAACAAGGGGTGCATTAAGACTTTTGCACAATGCTGTATGTAAAAATGTGCAATTTGTTATGTAATGTGCATTATATAAGCAGCAAAGGAGCATTATGTATGTTGGATACAACAGAGTGAAAGTTCAACGTGAAGTATGTGTGTGTGTGTGTGTGTGTGTGTGTGTGTGCACGCGACAGTGGCTTTACATCTGTTGTTGAGTATAAGTTTAGGCCGTATAAGAGAGAACAAGAGAGACGGCTTGATTTTGCATTTCTTGATGCGTAAGAAACCCCTGACACGTTCTGAAAAAAATGAAGAGATGAGACATAATAAGATGGCTATAACAACCCAACAGAGAGCAAATAGAATTTGAAGAATTTGCTGGAGAGTGAGAGAACTGAGAGGCAGGGAACAAGAAGGAGATGCAGATCAATAGAAGCAGTCAGAAAAAGAGCTAAAACGCCTGAGTGATGTGTGGAAATGGAGTCAATGAAGGACAGATGTGCTGACAGAGAGTGAGACGAGGAGTGACAGCGGAAGAAGCCAAGACGGGGAGAGGGAGAGTGAGTGAGAGATTGAGGCTAGGCAGGAATAAAACGGTTGGATGAGAAGAAGGGTGGAAGAGGGACAGACCTGATGGCTACAAGTCAGACTTTCACCGAACATGAAAACAGAAAAACTATTTCCTAGATTCCTCCAAATCATCATCAGACCCATTCTGCTGTTGTACCACATACAATAATACTGTGAGACATCTAACACTTCATAAAAGTAAGAACAGTAACATAGAAATACAGATAAAATATGAGGAACAAAAAGGAAAGCTGAGAACTTAAACCTCAATAAACCTCAATAATCTTTTATGTTTCTTTGGCAAATGTTGATGCTTGCAAATCTGAAGTATATAAATATTGCAAATATTATACTGTGGCTTTTACAATCACCAGACAGAAAACATTTAATAGACTTTCTTAGACAGTAGCCTTCACACTTTCCATGTTTTCTTACTAGATAAGTAACCTTGTAAACCTAGATACACCTAGATACCTTGATAGAATTCATCCCTCGGCTACAGTTTACCATTGGTGCTTTTAATATTGGTAAGTGCTTCTTTTATTACAGAAAAAAAAGTAAATTTCCTTATTAAACACCCTTTGGTAGAAAACACCTTCAGCCTTGTTCTGCATTTTACAAGCTGTTTTATGTATGAATTTTTAAAGCAGACTACTTTAAACACACACATGGGGGGAGCAACAGCTGCAATAAAAGCAAACCTGGCTGCAAGGACACAGTGAAATGTATGTCCTGATCAATAAATATTCCATCATTATTACTATACTATTGATTATACTGTTATTGCTCTATAGGTGGCCCAAATAAAGTATGGCATTTATCTAGAAAAAAACTATTTCAGCTTACCAAGCAGCTGCATGATCAGCAACACAAGGAGGGGCCCATACAGTCTTATTTAACTCATATGGCAATGTTCTTCAGTAGTTTAATTTACTTTAGTGCCAGCTGTTCCTGTGTTGTTCTGGTCTTTGTAATATTGTGGAATAGAAATTGTGTGTGACTGAGTAAAACAGATTTCATTCATTACAGTTGCAGCTGATGCCTTGTGACTTCTGGTAGGTGGCACAGACCTAAAGTCCTTAGTGGAAACTTTAAGAGATTCAATTTAGTAACTACTATACTTCTCCTCCAGTACTGACGTACTTACGTTATTGTGCCCACGCAGTCAGAAATAGCATGAAAGGAGGAGCTATGGTGTAGAATGCATGCCGCCTAAAGCTTCTCATTTGTGTCTTCTAAGTGAGATTTATATTGGAGGATATCAGCTAAGCTATCACCTAATGATAGCTTAGCTGAAACCAGCTGACATGTTGGAGCTTGGCTTTGTTGTCTGCCTGAATGAACAACATGATGACCATGTGGAGTTGTCTGGTAAACAAATCAAAGTCAGGTTATACATAATTCGTGATACTGCAATTGTAGAGTAAAATAGAATAGAATAGAATAGCCCTTTATTGTCATTGTGCATGTACAAATTGTGAGCGCTCCACACCAACTGTGCCAGAATAAAATATAAATAGTAGACAGCAGGAATAAATAGCAAATGGGAGAAATATGTACAATCAAGAGGGATGTATACAAAAATAAGAGAAATGCACACACTGGAGAACAAAATAGTTGCAAAGTGCTCGGAGGAAGTGGAAAGAAAAGAATTGGTCTGAATTGGATTCATGTGTGAATGGCCAGAGTGATGAAGGTAACAGACCATGGCTCAGATTAGTGAGGTGGGTGGGCAGGGGTGAGGTGTCAGGGGATGGTGTTTGTTGACAGTCTGAATGGCCCTGGGGAAAAAGCTGTTTGTGAGTCTATTGGTGTGGGACCTGATTGACCTGAGGCAAGGATCAGAGGGCAGCAGGTTAAACAGGTGGTGGGTGGAGTACAGGGGGTCACCTGTGATGGCCCTGGTTTTCCAGACACAGGAGGATCTGGTGATGGTCTCCAGGGGTGGCAGAGGGCAGTGGATGATTTTTTTGGGCGGTGTCAATTTCCTTCTGCACAGCCTTCTCTACAGAAAGGTGTTTTCAACCACTGCTCCTGTGCAGTCCTGTCAAATCCCAACTGCATGTTGCTGGAATAGAGAAGAAATACCAAAGAAAAAATTCAGATAAAAATGCAGTGTGAAAGAAACAGACAGTGGCTTCAGTTCACACTTTTCTTTTTTTTTTTTTTTTTTTTTGGCCTGTCCCGTTTGGCTCTTTTGCCATCAGAATTGTTGTCTAAAGGCAAAGAAAGATGCCCAACGGATTTACTTTACCAAACTGACCATCCCAGCCTTGCCGTAATGGTCCATTTGATTCACCTTTTATTGTTTATTTTATTTTCACTTACTGAATACGGGACAGACTTGACTGGGGGAAAGAAGGGGAGAAAGAAAGAGGGAAAGAGAAACAGCTGAGAAGAGGGACGGGGGAGAAGGGCAAAAGACAAAAACCAACAGAACGGGCAGAGAAAAAAAAATGCATATATCAGTCACCTGGATCACCTGTTGAGAAAGAAAAAAGAAAGCAAGCAGAAGAGAACAAGAGTAATAGAATAAACAACATCACAATGATATATGGGAATATGACAGTAAATACTAAATGTTAAACATTATTGTGCAGCACATAAGATCAACAGAACACAGTGTGCTTTGAGGTAGGAGCCAAAAAGGGTGTAGTTTGTGGGTGTGATCACCCGTGTGTACACCTGTGAGCATGGACGTGCTTGTTTTTTGTTTTTTTAAAAGGTTCCTTCATGTAATAATCTGCTAGAGGGTGTGGGGGGGCCACAGCCCCGTCCTCCAGGGCGTGAAGCAGGTGTGGAGGAGATCAAAACTCCAGACATCCAGAGGCCCCCAGAACACAAGAGACCAAGGAAGACCAACAGAGGGGCAGCTGCGCCACTGTCCCGGAAAGAGCTGAGGAGAGTCCCAGATGAGGGCTCACTCAGCAGCCGCGGAGCAGAAGCCAGGGGGAGTTGCAGTGACGCGCCCGTGAGCTCCGCCGGCAGCCAGCTGCGCCTGAGTGACCGAGCCCCAGGCCGAGAGGCCGGGGGCACCCCACCTCCGAAGTGGCCTGAGCGAGCCCCAGGCTCCAGGCCCCGATAAGCGGCCGCCAAGGAGTGAGCCGGTGTGTACCTGGACGCCCATCCCCGGACACAAAGAACCACCAACGCACCGATGTCTGAGGGGGTCCGCCACTGGCAGGGGAAGTGGTGGTAGGGGGAGATAGGCCTCCAAACCTTGGAGGGCCTGAGATGTCCCCAGAGAGGTGGCGCCTGACACCCAACCTGACATATAGACACAGACATACAGGCACACACAGATACAAACATCCATTCCCACCCTCATGCTCTCATATGCACTTACTCCACACTCAACCAACGTGGAGACAGACATAAAGAGACGTTGTACACACGATCACACTCCCCAAGCGTACTCTACAAACCGGGTCTAGGTGCCCCCGCCCCTGGAGGGGGGAACTGCACCCAGACCCAGGTGGTGTTTCCCTTTTCCCTGCGGTGGGGGGAGGCAGACTGCCCCGACTCCGCAGCAGCAGGAAGGCTCCACACTCCAGACCGCAGTCGGACGGCCAACTCCTCCTCCTAGTCCTAGCCCCCCCCCGCTCCAGCAGGTCGCAGAGAAGACTCCAAACCTCCCTCCACCCGTTCATTGTAGTGTTGATGCATGTGTGTTCTAAGGTGCAATTAAAACCCAGGAGGGCATGGAGCTACCTGCCAGAGAGCAGCAGGTAAGCGCATGGTCGCTCCTGCTAGCCCTCAATGTCTACGTGTATTTAACATTGAGAGGTGGGCAACGATGCCAGGGGTGGGGTGTACACCCTGATGGTACTTTGGACTCCGTGTATCGTGCCCACCCCCAAGATCCTATATGTATGTGTAATGAGAGTGTGAGTAATGTGAATGTCTAAGTTGTGGGATAAAATTGAGGCAGAGGCAGCCAGAAGGGGACAGAGGGGGGGGGGGGGGGGGGGTAGCCTCCTCTGCACCCTGGTGACATACCCCTACTCCAAGGCCCTGCATGTGTGGGTGGTTGTGGTGGAGCGGGAAGAGGGAGGCAGCTGGAGATGGGGAGGGAAGGAAGGGAGGGGCAAGTGACCCCTCCCTGGGGCCAGCTCCCCCGCTGACCCCAGTAGGCACCCCCATACTCCGCGACCCGCCAGGGAAAGGGGGCCCAGGCCCATCCAGACCGGGCCCAGTGCAGCAGCGCTGCCCGGCCCCACAGAGCCCGGTACAGTCCACCCAACCCCACCACAGAGAAAACTGCACCCACCCCACCATCCACTCATCTTCCAGACTACATAAGACAATAAACACCCAGGCTGAGATCTTCCTCCACCTCTCCTGTATCTCCCCCTCCTGCAGAGGGAGCTCCTGAGGAGAGGAAAGCTCCTGCAAGATGTGACAATCTCCCCCACCAGTTGAAGAGCCCCCCAGGTGGCTCGACGCACCGGCGGCACCCTGCTCCAGGGCTGGGCCCCCATGCACCCACCCGCCCACAACCCCGGCAACACACCAACCAGGACCCAAGCCCCCGAGGCCCGGTCCGGGTCCCAGCCCAGAGACGGAGCGCCCCCAGAACCTCACGCCCATCCCGGACCCACCCAGGGCCAGCCAGGCTACCAGGTCAGTAACCCACGTCCGTCAGCACAGACCCTCCCCTAGCCCCGCTGCACACAGCCGCGAGGAAACAGTCACTTGAGAGCCAACAGAGCCCCTAACCGGACATGACCGCTACCCCGGGTTGAGCCCCCCACTTTTCACTGTTTTAAACACTGTTCCACTCTTGACTTTACTCAGCACATACAAAAATGCTCTAAAACATGATTAAATTTGGCTGTTTTGACTGAATGCAGAGGTTTTTTTGGGTTAGCACTTTGGCCAAAAATATAAGATCCTAAGATCCTAATATGACAAAAACACACTGGATAGATTAATCAAATAAACCAAGAAAACAGGTGTTCTGTGTACTGTGTTAATGTTAGAATAATTAAGACATTAGCATGCAACCGCTGTAATGATGCATGAGATTATTTAATCATTTTGCATTAAAATTCATAAAACTATCAACTGTGTCTGTTATCTCAGATAGTGATTCCAGTAAATTGCCTCCTGTGTGAGAGGTTTCTCTCATCCATGCCCTTTATTCTCCTTCACATTATTCATGTCTTCTGTTGGGGTCACGTTTGCCTGAGCAAACGTGAAAAAAGATATGTTCAGTAAAAAGCAAATCAAGATAAGCTGTAGCTTGATGAGTGAGTAGAGAGATTAGGACCACAACTGCTCCACTAAGAAGTTAATTGTATAGCAGCTTGTAGTGGAAAGTAAATCCATATATGGGAGATAAGTTATATTCTGTCTGACAGCTGGAAGCCTTATCACTGCACTGTTACATAATTAAGAGGGGATCATTTCTAAAGATCCCTATGAAGGCAGTCAGAAGGACATGTGTTATGGAAAAATCTTCACTCTATTTATATCATGAGCAACTCTGTCTTTGCATCAGGCCACTTTACCAAACTTGTATTTGAGAGAAGAGCTTGCACATCACCAGGTTACTGGACATACTGGACATTTTAAGCTCATAGATTTTAATTTTTTCCAAATGAAAAGCTGCACACAAGTCATAGTTAATGTCTTCATCAAAGCATTTTTTTGTATCTTTGATATTTTATCAGAAACCAGATATTTTCTAATGGGGCTCTTTATCTTCTGTGCAGATTCAAGCAGAATATATTTATGACGTTTTTATTTTTTTTCTGCAAGTGCAAGAAATTAGAAATAACTAAATACATAATCATGCTTTTGATTCTACAGGGTGGGCCATTTATATGGATACACCGTAATAAAATGTGAATGCTTGGTGATATTAAAGTCCTGTTTGTGGCACATTAGTATATGTGAGGGGGCAAACTCCTCAAGATGGGTGGTGACCATGGTGGCCATTTAGAAGTCGGCCATCTTGGATACAAGTTTTGTTTTTTCAATAGGAAGAGGGCCATGTGACACATCAAACTTATTGGTAATGTCACAAGAAAAACAATGGTGTGCTTGGTTTCAACGTAACTTTATTCTTTCATGAGTTATTTACAAGTTTCTCTTTCTTCACAGCCATTGACATGTCGAAGAGGTTAACACATGAGGAGCAGTTCAAAATTGTGTTGATATCTGGTGAACGCAGTAACCGGGTCATTGCAGCAGATTTCAATGCAAGACCCCCTACGAGACCACCCATCTCCCATGCTACAGTTAGCAAACTGCTTGATAAGTTTCGTGAAACTGGTTCAGTGTTGGATTTGCCAAAACGTGGATGTAAGAAAACTGTCACTAATGAAGAAACATCAGTGCCTGTCCTAGCTTCATTCAGCAAGAGCCCAGTGTTGGATTCAGTGAGGACCAACTCCTCTGACTAAAAACCTCAAGTGACATATAGTGTCAGATTTTACAAATACCAAAAGTTTGCACATTTTTTTCCTTGTCTTTTTGCACAGTCTGTACATTCCCTTCAGATTTGCAGTAGTAAATCTGAGAGGTTACTCTGGGATACCACATAAACTAGGGGCTGCAATCGCTGCACATTCTTCAGGGAGCTACTGCACACCAGCTTATGACCTGCAAACACTCAAATTATGCATGCACAACTAAGCTTGTTGACAGTTTGTGTTAAGGTCTCGTTTTTGAAAAACACAGTGAAAATCAAAGTTCGACACCAGTAAAATTAGATGCCATTCTTGGTTTCAGTTTCTGGTGAAAATAGTCAGCACTGATACTGCTCTTTTATTCAGAACACTTTACAGTCACACCAAAACCACTCACAGCAAACAAGGGACTGTCATATTTATCAGAAGACTCTGGAGTTCTGCATTTCGTTCAGGGGCATTTTGACATGTGGACCGGAGGGGCTGCCCTCAGTTTTGGAAAAAGTGCTGCAATGCTCTGTCATCCAAAAACCAAACAGAATTATATTCAACTGTTCAAATAGAGCTCAGCAAGTACAGGTCTGAAACATGGATGTGCAGAAGGGCAGCATAAATAAATATTTTACTCTGTGTTCCATATGTTAAAAATGTGATTTCCTAAATATGATCAAAACAGGATGTGACTCATAACACGCGGGGTGAAAGTATGTCATTTAGAAATTCACTTGTAGTGTTATGAGTCATTACGGGGGTTGTGAATGCGGGGTGAAATTAAATGGGGAGCAAAAGAGAGGGACAGAAACAGAGACATATGGTGCTGTCACAGTAACAGACGGGGTGTAGACATGCGGTAAGTTGCGGATGTGAACAAAGATGCAGGGTCAGCAATGGTTTCATACACACATACACACATACAAAAACCACATCTCTTCATCTTGCAAAGCTTCTGTATTTAAAAAGCATAACAATGCTCCCACTGACTGACAATAAGAACTGCTAAAAAGATTATTCAGCTTACTTTTCATTATGCTCCAAATAACAGCAGATGTTTTTCATGCTAGTCAAAGAATCCTTTCTTATCCTGAATCAAATGCTGCATGCCTAAAATTAACAATTACCATGCCACTTACTTTTTTTTTAAGATTCTACAAGGAGATACAGAGTAATTAGTTACTTCTGACTGATATGTTAAGCATCCAAATTTAACATGGTACATTATATTAATAAAAACATAACCAAGGTGAAGTAACATTTGTAGTAAATCAGTTTTATGTCAGGGGAATATAAATGTTGTTTATAGGAGGTGGCTTAGAAAGGCAGATGGGCTATATTTAAAATAGAAGCTATAACTCAAAAGAATCAAAGAAGCCATGATCAAGACAATCTTCTTGTCATATAATGCTGAATTGTACACTTAAGTCATGTGTGCAAATGCAAGCTAATTAGACTGGATGTTAGGTGAAACTGGAATGGCAGATGTGCTTTATGAGGCATGTCTGCCTACAGTGAGGACATTAAAACATTCAGTTTAAATCATAAAATGTTCTATAGTCTCCTCAAATAACACAGCTGACAAAGTATCTGTATTAAATCCTTTCTAGGCAAGTGGGACTTCAGCAGCTCATTATCTGAATCAAGCATCGTGGTGGCTCAGAGTGAGGCATTTCTGTGGGACTCTGCATGCAGGGCTGCACAAGAACTAGAGTTGGCCCCAGGGCATCTCCTAAGATCTCATAATGATGTAAACATTTCACACAAGTTGTAAGCATTTTTAAAAACAGGATTAATGCTATTCATCATGTTTTCTATCATGTCTAAGTAGTCAAAGAACAAAGGATTTTTAACAGTCCAGGGTGTAATTATTTTCTGAAGAGACAGCACTGTAAGCTGTGAATGTCCTCCACGTGACTGTGTGTGTTATCTCCAGGCACTTTTTCCTACAGTCCAAAGACATGTGGTTAGTCGGGTAAACTGGTGAGTCTAAACTGGCTGTAGGTGTGAATGTGAGCGTGAATGGTTGTCTGGCTCTCTGTGTTAGTACCGTGACAGACCAAGTGACCTGGGATATGCTCCAGCCCCACTATGAGCTGAAATTGGTTGAATGGATGTATGGAAGGTGTATCTGGTGTTGTTTGTCTCTTTAACCAAGAAAAAACCCATATAAACAATAACAATTTATAAATAATAAATAATAAAGCTAAAATAAATAATAATAATAATAATAATAATAATAATAATAATAATAATAATAATAATAATAAAAAGAAACAAACATGTTCTCTCACTGTGACTGTAGTGAATGTTGTTATTGTTTCTGCTGGTCTTTACTTCCTCCATTAACATGGTCTGACTTGTATCACCTGATTCATGTTAATGTACATGAACAGGGTTAACATTTGGAGGCTTGAGGCTAAAGACTTCAGATTTTGATGTGTCATAAATTATTTTGTGAAATAACCATAGTCCCCACACGCAGCTGATTTACATTTCATTATCTGTGTTTAAGTTAAAATTCAGGGACTGACACTTTTTTCTCAAAGCTTTGGTTCTTGGTTGCCATGGTGATGAGTGCCCTGTGGAGAGTCTGAAGAAAAAGTACATGCTGCATGGATGAAACATACTTACTCTTGAAATACATTCATTGTTTGCTAACTGTATCCACCACATTGGTTTTTACACAGTCAAGATGTGATTGAAGTGCAGACTTTCAGCTCTATTTTAAGCAGTTTAACAAAAGTATTTTATAAACTTGACAGACATTATTGTCTTTGAAAACAGTCATTTTCAGAGGCTCAAAAGTAACAGGAAAATTGTATTGTATGAGTAGCAGAGTCCTTTTTATTCCATGACAAACTAGGCAGGCAAAAGATGTTGAGTTGAACTTTTTGTTAGCAGTTCACTGGAAGTCAATGATGCAGTTGATGCACATTAGGGAAACCATCATCATTAATCTGACAAAATGCAAAACAGAATAAACCTACTCAAGAACAATCAACAATCTGGTACATTCTCAAAAATGAATGAATGCACTGGCCATGATAACGGCCCAAAGCTTGGTGCAAAAGTGGCCCAAAAGTTTCTCAAGGCAAATAAATTAAATATCATTCAACGGCCAAGCATGCTTTTCAGATACTGAAGACAAAACTTAATGCAGAAAGACCCACAAACAAGGAGCAACTGGAAGTGGCTGCAATAAAGCAGAGCATCTCAAAGGAGGAAACACAGCATTTGGTTGTGCCCATCTGTTCTACGCCTCAGATGGTCACTGACTACAAAGGATTTGAATCTAAGTATGAAAAACAATTCTTATATTTAACATTATGTTTGTGTGCCCAATTAATTTTAAGTCTCTGAAGACAGTGGACTGAACTGGGTCCAGTTCCTCAAGAGTTAATGCAATATTTTGTTAAACCCTCTGCACATCAATCACATCTAGATTGTCTTAGTTAAAATAAAAAAAATGTCCAAAAAGTTATGAACATAAAAGCTAAAACTCTTTATGGAATATTATGCAGAAACACAATATTCCTCAAAATGTCCCAAATTACTCCATATTTGCTACAGACTTTATGTGAGTATTCTGATCATGTGTGACTTTATAACTGACAGCAAAGAAGTAAAATGATGGTAATCCGTCAGACTGAGAGCTTAATTTACTGCTTGTTAGTAAACTGTTGTTGATTTGTGAATGAGTGGATAAAGGGATGATTTTGAACACAGTCCAGAGGCTTTATTAAATCAACTAATCAGATTTTCACTAAATGCTATCATGAGAAAGTATAACGTGTTTGGCTGAAGACTGACAGAAGCTCTTATTCATCGTCAAATGAAATGTTTGAGAGATGAAACAGAGATATCAGCGGCGGAGAGAACATTTACTTTACCCCCCTAAACACTTACTTGCTTAGGTCCTGTTTTGATCCTGAAATGACCTGTATCCCCTCAAAAGGAGTCCTAGAAGTACACATACACACATCTGTTAGTGTTTAAGAGACTATTTTGAGATGCTCTCCAGGCTTAAATGTTTAATCCAGTTAAATTTGTACTTTTCAGATTGTTAAATCCATCATGTGGAATGTCAGCTGAGTGTACAAGGTCAGCAAAACGTTGAAAGTAATTATTCAGTGAAAGAGTAACACACTTTTTCTCCTGCTTCTGCCTCAGCCAGAACCAGTTAAATCTAGTTTCATTTACTGCCCCTACATGTTTTTCAGTAAAGTGAGCTTCTGCTACCTTTATAAATACCTTTATAAGCCTGTAATGATCAGAGCACCCAGAAAAAAAACAACACACCTACAGCAAAAGATGGATTACAAATTTAGACAACACTTTCAGACAAAAGAAACATTAAAACAAAAGCAGCCGTCACTTTCAGTTAATTAATAGTTAAATAAAATGAAATTTAATACAATATACTGTCGAGTGAGTTCATTTTTCTAGACATGTAGAAAGTTAAATCACCACCACATTTTAAACAGCTAACTAAAGGTCCGTGTGTTTTCCAGGTTCATAGAACAAATCTTGCAAAATGCCACCTGAAAGCAGTTGTGTGTTACATGAATGCATTGAACTGATAGATGTTTTTTTGCCTTTGTAAGTCTATGTTGAACCAACCCCTTTTTCTCGTTCTACAGAAGTGACTTTCACTTTCCCACACTGTCAAGCTGATTGTGACATCATTGGTCTAATCCAATCATCTTTCTGCTGACCTTCTTCTGGCCAATCAGCCTTGACACTGCATAAATCTTACTTTGGATCTGTCATTCTCCCTTGCTGACGCATTTGTGCAACCCACCTCCTCCCCATCACCGCATCTCCATCATCACTCAGACTCCATTCAAGCCTCCATCTTCATCTCCAGCACCAACGTCATGACTCCAGGGAGTCCTGCACTAATTCCTATCACTGCTGGGATTCCATTCTGCTGTGAAGGTCCGTCGGAGTCTAACCACAAAATACTTCAAACTGAATTCTGTACATCAATAAATCATTTTCAGTTCCTTCTAATGGCCTCTACTTTTTTGAAATACAAATACTAATAGTAAAAATGTTGTATTGTTTAAAAACTACACAAAAAACACTGAAAAGTAATAAATAAAGTGGAATCATTGTACAAAGAACAAAATGGAAACATTATTCATAGAACATTACTATTCATAGTATAGTATAAACAGTAAATTACTATCATATTCAAAGATAAACTGAATGTAAAGTGTAATGTGATTCAACAGTAAATTATGTCTACTGCAGTTACAGAAACTGTACTAGACGGTTGAAGGACTTTAGCAGGAAGTTAAGCTCCTCCTTGAATCGCTACCTTATCGTGGTGGAGGGGTTTGTGTGTCACAGGGATCCCAGGGGCTATGTTGTCTGGGGGCTTTTGCCCCCTGGTAGGGTCTCCCATGGCAAATTGGCCCTGGGTGAGGGACCAGACAAAGAGCGATTCATAAGACCCTTATGAAAAGGACACCGAGGGAACAGTTTACCCTGCCCGGGATAGGGTTACCGGGGCCTCGCCCTGGAGCCAGGCCCGGGGAGGGTGCCCGAGGGCGAGCGTCTGGTGGCCGGGCCTTAGTCCATGGGGCCCGGCCGGGCACAGCCCGAAGAGGAGACATGGGCCCATCCTCCCGCAGGCCCACCACCCGCAGGAGGCGCCATAGGGGTCGGGTGCATTGTGTGCCGGGTGGCGGCCAGGAGCGGAGGCCCTGGCGGACTGACCCCCGGCTGCCAAGACTGGCAATAGGGACATGGAATGTCACCTCTCTGGTGGGGAAGGAGCCTGAGTTAGTGCGTGAGGTTGAGAGGTACCGGCTAGATATAGTCGGGCTCACCTCTACACATGGCTTTGGCTCTGGAACCAGTCTCCTGGAGAGGGGCTGGACTCTGTCTCAGTCAGGAGTTGCCCTTGGTGAGAGGCGGCGGGCTGGGGTGGGTATCCTAATATCCCCTCGGTTTGCTGCCGGTACGTTGGGGGTACGAGAGGGTTTGTTCCCTGCGCCTTAGGGTCGGGGAACGGGTCCTGACTGTCATCTGCGCTTATGCGCCGAGTGGCAGTTCAGAGTACCCAGCCTTCTTAGAGTCCCTGGGGGGGGTGCTGGAGGGTGCTCCACCTGGAGACTCTGTTGTCCTGCTGGGAGACTTCAATGCTCACGTGGGTAACGACAGCGAGACCTGGAGGGGCGTGATTGGGAGGAACGGCCTCCCTGATCTGAACCCGCGCGGTGCTCTGTTATTGTACTTCTGTGCTAATCACAGTTTGGCCATAACGAACACCCTGTTCGAACATAAGAGTGTCCATAAGTGCACGTGGCACCAGGACGCTCTAGGCCGTAGGTCGATGATCGATTTTGTAATCGTATCAGCAGACCTGCGACCATATGTTCTGGACACTCGGGTAAAGAGAGGGGCTGAGCTGTCAACTGATCACCACCTGGTGGTGAGTTGGATCAGGTGGCGGGGGAAGACGCTGGACAGACCTGGTGCACCTAAACGCGTAGTGAGGGTGTGCTGGGAACGTCTAGCAGAGGCCCCAGTCCGCGAGATCTTCAACGCACACCTCCGGCAGAGCTTCAACAGCATTCCGAGGGAGACTGGGGACATTGAGTCCGAATGGACCATGTTCAGCGTCTCCATTGCCGAAGCTGCTGCATTGAGCTGCGGCCGCAAGGTGGTTGGTGCCTGCCATGGTGGTAACCCCCGAACCAAATGGTGGACACCAGAGGTGAAGGGAGCCACTAGGCTGAAGGAGTCCTATCGGGCTTGGTTAGCCTGTGGGACTCCGGAGGCAACCGACAGGTATCGACAGGCCAAGTGGAATGCGGCTCGGGCAGTGGCTGAAGCAAAAACTCGGGTGTGGGAGGAGTTCGGAGAGGCCATGGAAAAAGACTTTCGGACTGCCTCGAAGAGATTCTGGCAAACCGTCAGACGTCTCAGGAGGGGAAAGCGGTGCTCTACCTGCACTGTGTATAGTGCTGGCGGAGCGCTGCTGACGTCGACTGAGAAAATTGTCAGGCGGTGGAAGGAATACTTCGAGGACCTCCTTAATCCCACTGACACGTCTTCCGAGGAGGAAGCAGAGTCTGGGGATGAGGGGAATGACCCGCCAATTTCCGGGGGCGAGGTCACTGAGGCAGTTAAACAACTCCTTGGTGGCAGAGCCCCTGGTGTTGATGAGGTCCGCCCCGAGTTCCTGAAGGCTCTGGACGTTGTAGGGCTGTTCTGGTTGACTCGCCTCTGCAATGTTGCGTGGAGATCAGGGGCAGTACCTGTGGACTGGCAGACCGGGGTGGTGGTCCCCATCTTTAAGAAAGGGGACCAGAGGGTGTGTTCCAACTACAGGGGGATCACACTCCTCAGCCTCCCTGGGAAAGTCTATGCCAGGGTGCTGGAAAGGAGAGTTCGTCCGTTAGTCGAACCTCGGTTACAGGAGGAACAATGCGGTTTCCGTCCTGGTCGCGGAACACTGGACCAGCTCTTTATCCTCTCCAGGATACTTGAGGGTGCATGGGAGTTTGCCCAACCAGTCTACATGTGTTTTGTGGACTTGGAGAAGGCATTCGACCGTGTCCCTCGGGGTGTCCTGTGGGAGGTGTTGCGGGAATATGGGGTGTCTGGCCCATTGCTACGGGCCATTCGATCCCTATATAACCGTTGCAAGAGCTTGGTTCGCATTGCCGGCAATAAGTCGGACTCGTTCCCGGTGGGTGATGGGCTCCGCCAGGGCTGCCCTTTGTCACCGGTTCTGTTCATAATAACTCGTCGACCGTGGCTCAGGGGGTTGGGAATCGCATCTGTAACCGGAAGGTCGCCGGTTCGATCCCTGGGCTCTCTGTCCTGGTTGTTGTGTCCTTGGGCAAGACACTTTACCCTACTTGCCTACTGGTGTTGGCCAGAGGGGCCGATGGCGCGATATGGCAGCCTCGCTTCTGTCAGTATGCCCCCGGGGCAGCTGTGGCTACAACTGTAGCTTTCCTCCACCAGTGTATGAATGTGAGAGTGAATGAATAGTGGCATTGTAAAGAGCTTTGGGTGCCTAGAAAAAAAGCGCTATATAAACCCATTGCTACGGGCCATTCGATCCCTATACAACCGTTGCAAGAGCTTGGTTCGCATTGCCGGCAATAAGTCGGACTCGTTCCCGGTGGGTGATGGGCTCCGCCAGGGCTGCCCTTTGTCACCGGTTCTGTTCATAATTTTTATGGACAGGATTTCTAGGCGCAGCCAAGTGGCGGAGGGCTTTCGCTTTGGTGGCCTCAGAATCTCATCTCTGATTTTTGCAGATGATGTGGTTCTGTTGGCTTCATCAGGTGAGGGCCTCCAGCTCGCACTGGAACAGTTCGCAGCCGAGTGTGAAGCAGCGGGAATGAGGATCAGCACCTCCAAATCTGAGGCCATGGTTCTCAGCCGGAAAAGGGTGGAGTGCCCACTCCGGGTCGGGGATGAGTTCCTGCCCCAAGTGGAGGAGTTCAAGTATCTCGGGGTCTTGTTCACGAGTGATGGGAGAAGGGAGGCGGAGATCGACAGACGGATTGGGGCTGCAGCTGCAGTAATGCGGACGCTGCACCGGTCCGTCGTGGTGAAGAGGGAGCTGAGTGTAAAAGCGAAGCTCCCAATTTACCGGTCGGTCTACGTCCCTACCCTCACCTATGGCCACGAGCTGTGGGTAGTGACCGAAAGAACGAGATCGCGGATACAAGCGGCAGAAATGAGCTTCCTCCGAAGGGTGGCTGGCCTCTCCCTTAGAGATAGGGTGAGAAGTTCGGCCATCCGGGAGGGGCTCAGAGTAGAGCAGCTGCTGCTCCACATCGAAAGGAGCCAGCTGAGGTGGTTCGGGCATCTGACAAGGATGCCCCCTGGGCGCCTCCTGGGTGAGGTGTTCCAGGCATGTCCCACCGGGAGGAGGCCCCGGGGCAGACCCAGGACACGCTGGAGAGATTATATCTCTCGGCTGGCCTGGGAACGCCTTGGTATTCCCCCGGATAAGCTGGAGGAGGTGGCTGGGGAGAGGGAGGTCTGGGCCTCTTTGCTTAGGCTGCTGCCCCCACGACCCGGCCCCGGACAAAGCGGATGAGGATGGATGGTTAATGAACTGAGATCTCCAAATTTTGACAGCATCCACCTCTCTACATCTGTATGCAGAGGGTAGAACTCCACCCTCAGGACTAAGCTATTGCCCACCTTCACCAGACCACAGCATAGAAAACAGCATTCACCACCACAGTGTTAAAACTTTTCACAGCATCTACTAAAGACTCACTTACTTATATTGAAATTTTGAGGCATTGCCTGCATTGAAGTTAACATTACAGCTAATATTACAGTTTTTATATTTCTAATCACTATTGTCTGTGGCCTCATATTTATAATAAAAGTACTATAGATAGATAGATAGATAGATAGATAGATAGATAGATAGATAGATAGATAGATAGATAGATAGATAGATAGATAGATAGATAGATAGATAGATAGATAGATAGATAGATAGACACTATCTCTACTTTCAAGATTAGGCTTAAAACTTTCCTTTTTGCTAAAGCATATAGTTAGGGCTGGACCAGGTGACCCTGAATCCTCCCTTAGTTATGCTGCAATAGACATAGGCTGCCGGGGGATTCCCATGATGCATTGAGTTTTTCCTTTCCAGTCACCTTTCTCGCTCACTATGTATTAACAGACCTCTCTGCATTGAATCATATCTGTTATTAACCTCTGTCTCTCTTCCACAGCATGTCTTTTATCCTGTCTTCCTTCTCTCACCCCAACCGGTCGCAGCAGATGGCCGCCCCTCCCTGAGCCTGGTTCTGCCGGAGGTTTCTTCCTGTTAAAAGGGAGTTTTTCCTTCCCACTGTTGCCAAAGTGCTTGCTCATAGGGGGTCATATGATTGTTGGGTTTTTGTCTGTATCTATGAAGCGCCTTGAGGCGACTTATGTTGTGATTTGGCGCTATATAAATAAAATTGAATTGAATTGAATTGAATAGATAGATAGATAGCTAGATAGATAGATAGATAGATAGATAGATAGATAGATAGATAGATAGATAGATAGATAGATAGATAGATAGATAGATAGATAGATAGATAGATAGATAGATAGATAGATAGATAGATAGATAGATAGGTGGTGGTGTGGTGGTTAACACTGTTACCTCACTCAGTACTGAGTTTGACTCTACCATCTCCACTACAATCCAGAGATGTGTAGTTAGTGGGGTCACGTTAAATGGTGATTCTAAATTGCCCATAGGTGTGAATGAGAGTGGTAATGGTTGTCTGTCTTTCTGTGTAAGCCCTGCAATAGACTGGCGATCTCTGGCCTTATGACTGTTGGGATAGGCTCCACCCCTGAAAATGTTGAATTGGATAAAGGGAAGAGAATGGATGGATGGATGTACTCTAGATACTTACATTCTTGATCTCTCATATATAAAGGGCTAAACATCCTTGAACTAATCAGTTATAGTGCATTTTAGGAGGCACACATACTTTCCCACACAAATTTCACAGGCTACGATTTAAGAGAAGGATTTAAAGATTAGAATGATGGAACAAGACAGATGGTCAACTATATAGCATTGCCTGTCCAGTCCTGATAATCACATCTGACACTGACATGCTATTATGAAATCATATCATCCCACTGCAAGAAAAATTCTGTTTCTGAACTGCATGAATACTGTTGATCGTTGCAAAATGATTCCTTGTTCCACCTTACAGTGAAAAAACAACGACCAAAAAACATGCAAATATTGCAGATAATCATCAGGAGGATTTACACACATCAATAAGTAACTGCAGGCACTGACAATAGTCTGCCCAAAGAGATGAAAAATACCTGCTTCTGGTTTCCAAATCTTACCTTATTCTACCTGAACATGACAGCATTTTAATGACCAATCATTTTCCCCGATCAAAGACAAGTGTCTACAACACCTATATTATAGATGTATCATTAATATTAAAGACATACAGTAGATTAGAGGCATTGGCACTGTCACACATCATTTGTAAAATTAGTTTTGAATGTCTACATGAGGAAAATATGCCCTGTCATTCAGTAACTAGGGGGAAATTACATAATGTCCATGTGAATAACAATAGGGGCTTCTCCAAATGTGGACCTTAACATGAGTGTGTATTATTAAAAATAGATCAGAAATGGCCTCTTTAAAGCCTGATCCATAAAACAATTGCCGGAAAAACATGTTTATTGATCACTCTGACAAATTAAAAAAATCTGGGGAGGGGCATCACACTGGTGATGTATGTAGAAGTGTCAAAACTCACAAAAAATGCCGTATCAATATGTCACACATGGCATTGCAAGATTATACACCAGTATAAGCAGTATGGCAAACAGCAGTAATAGTATAAATAGATGTTTTTTCATTTGACAGCGGATTGCAAGTAGTTGTGGAGTGGTTGAGCAACATCCTAAACATCTGGTTACTGCTTTCAATCGATTTTAGATTTTTGTCTAATTCATAAACACAGACAGTGCAATCAGTCTGAGACGGTCTGCACCAATAAGTGCAGCTTGTCTGGGACATCTGCCTTTGCAGTGGGGGACTGGACTGAACAGGTTTCCAACAGGTTGGATTCTGATTATATTTCCATAAAAATGAAAGCTGCTGTGTGCCCACTATATGGTTTGGTTGCTACCAGCTGACCAACTTGCCAACCGGTCAGAGAGTAGACATGTTTCCTTGGTGATTGGAGGTTGCCAGGGGTTGCTGACTGGTCGCTTGGCTTATGTGACTAATTGCTTATTTAACTTCACTCAATCATGATTTATTGAAATTATTTAAAAAAGACCCTGTGGCTGCTTATTATATGGGAAATAATCACCAACCTTAAAACCAGAATATTTATTACAGTGTATTGTTTTTAATAGTCAGTGTTTTGGGCTCGAGTCTTAGAAAACCATTTAGCCTTTGGCACAGTTAATTATACAGTAACCTCAGTGGCTGTGTTGTTATTGCAGCTGCAGACTGGTTCACTCATGTGTTGCACTCACATTTAAAAAATTTCTGTTTGTGTTTCTGTATATTTTAGGGCGAGTTACTGCAAACTACAATTTACATACTACATGCTATTTTCTAAAGCACCCAAAATGTTTTGGGAGTGTATAAATTAAATCTCATACCAATTAATCTGTCAGAGCAATAATTTGTAAGTCATGTACACATTATTTTCTTCTTTTATGCTCTTTGCTTAAGCACAGAAAGGTATGAGTTTTCTTCTGAAAGTCTGGTGGGAAAACATTAATGCTTAACACAAGCATGCTACAAAGTAGGCAGCATCTCACTCTGTCTGAGGCACAGGAAATATCCATAAAACCTCTCAGAGGTAGCAATTATCCAAACACACTGATGGGCTCAGAGCACTTTGAATATCACTTAATTTCTACACATATTCTCAAGATATTAACGTTTGTTGAAACATTCTGGGTAATCTTTGTGTTGAAAAATGTAAATCCTATTTAACTTTTCCTTGCAGGTTGGGAATGTAAATAAAATACATAGTGTGGCTTGGACCCAAATTTGATGTCAGGAAAATCTTCAGAATGAAACGAGTGATTCATTTTGGCTTCATATCACTGTCACCAGGGTGCAGGATCTTAAAAATGAGCTAACTGTTGTTGGCAATATTATGACAGATGTGACTAGAAGAGACGTACTGGCCCTGGATGATGCTCAGGCAACTGAATGGGAAGATTAAAATGACAGTACTTCTTTGGTTTTCAGGTGGGTTCTTCTTTGTTCACTACCGCTGGAAGGAAACAAAAATAGTGTTTCTATTACAGCTTTTTAATTAACTCTCTGTCCTGCGTTACTTTCTTCCTCTTACTTGATTTGTGGCAGCATGCCTTGCAGGTACAGGAGGGGAGGTGTTGGCAGATGATAACACCTCTAAAACTGACAACACCTGAGCACAGTGATCCATTTAAAACAGTTCTTGAAGCCCAGTTTCTGTCCTAGCTGACACTTTTTTTGCACCATACTGCATCATACTCAACATTCTATCCCACCCATCTTCTCACAGCTTGTCTTAAACAAATTGGCTTGTTCAGTGACTTCTGCAGTGACATACTTCTACTTTTACAAAGACAGCATACAGAAAGAGACCACCATTGTGTTCCTTTCTGAATTGGTTGGTTATTTCAGTTGTGTCTAACCTACTTTAATACTATTCCAGCCAGAAAATCTAATTAGACTAATATCCTGTGTTCGTGGATGACTTATTCATGTATGGGAGATTGGATGTTATTATTCATTGATGAAATTATTGTTACTGGCAGTGTAGTGTAGTTTGAGTCACTACAGCATGCAGACTGTGGAAGTGAAGACAAGGGTAGGGATTCTAAATGAATTTTAAGCAGGAAATGATGACTTGGCTTAGGTCTTAACAAGGACATTTTTCACATCATAAGATGTGGAACCAGGATCAAGAGAAGAAAGAATCCAACAAGTAAATAAAATGCAAGCATAAGTGTGAAAGCACAAAGGATTTGATCCCTGAAACTATTAAAAACACTGCAAGTACTGGCACTTGGAGAAGAAGTTTATGATTAAAAGCTGTCCCTGAAACTGAAGCCTTGTTAAGATTAATTGTACTTCATTACTTTGAAATAAAGAAGGAGGAAAATGTAATAAATTCACATTTTGCTGCTTTTTGCTGACAGTGTATACAAGGACCTTGGGATTCATTTACATATGCTCAGCCCTGTTTACACAGCTAGTTCACTCATTATTTGGCTCACTGAAGTAAATTTTCACATAAAGGGACAACAGTCAGGCACCCTTCCTGGTGCCTTGGGCAAGATTAGGATTTGATGTGCAGCGATTTAGGTAATTAAGTAATTTATTATTTATATTCTTCACAAAACAAACCAGATGATGTCTGTTAGTCTGGATTCTTATTGATCGACCAGCTGCAATTACCATCGTAACAAAGGCTGTGGGAAAGTTGCTAGATGATAGTGTTGTCAATGTGTCAGGACAAAAACGCGGAGGACAAGCTTGTTCCAGATGGAAAAAGTTTGCTTTATGTGTTTGAATGTGAAGTGAATGTGTGCCTATATAACCTGTATTTATTTATTTTTATTTTTAGTAAATCTAACCTCAAAGTTTCTGATAATGAAAACCTACAAAGTAGAAGGATGCATGAGATATAATCTTGTTCCTTCTAGCTGAAAATCCTAGTTTAAACCACCACCTCATGTGTCTCCAGTTGTAAACTTTGCTTAGTGTGTTTGTGCTTTCTCATTTGCATTTTGCTTTATTTCAAAGTACTACCCTGCGAGGGGAAAAACACTGCTAAAGGGGTACCCAGTTCATTGAAGTATAACCAAATGGGGTCAGAATGTGACGAGCCGGCAGTGAGAATGTGTTGACTTAGCTTCTGCAGTCACTCCACGATCATACTTGCCTCCCCATCCTGCTACTGGCAGAGTGTAGCTATTTTGGCAGATGGCGTTCAGCAGGGACATCTTGTTCAGGTGAGGTAGCCAGATCACGTCCATCTGTTTGCATGGAGTGCAACTGCTCTCAACTATATCTAAATCTGCAGGGTTAATGCAATAAGCCAGGTGTGCAAGGAAAAGAATGGGAAAAAAATGATGGGCAGAAACAACAGCAGCTGATAGTGTTTTCAATCTCCCATGAAATAAAATGGGGAAAAAATATTTGGCTTTTTAACGTTGTTTCAAGGTCAAAGATGTTGCTAAAACATAGATTTAAATATATGAGCTCAATTTTTCTTTTTCACGTTCATACTATATCCACGCACACAAGAAAGGAAGTTCATGTAAAAACCTCTCATTTTAGGTGAATAGCTGACAAATAATCACCACTGTCAGTCAGGATTCGTGTTTTGGAAGTGCACACCGCTGTTGTAAAAGTCAATTATGACTAAAAGTCCATGCCATCCTCTTAATGAAACCCCAATAAAACATGATGTACATGTTTGTGTGTGCACACAAGCAGGACATAATACAAGAAAATAGGGATAGACACAAGTTACAAGTTAGCAGAGACAGAGAGAGGCTGACCTTCACCTCAGGCAATGCTTTTCCTTAGAACATTTTTTTTCCTCAAACTGAAGGCTGATGCTCAAAAATACACGGATCAGTAAAGTAATCTAGTTGGCGGTCACTTGACAGGACCGTCTGAGATGTATGGCTACAAGCTGATATGACAAAAAGTCTATTATTGACCTTTGGCCTAGGGTACTGCAGTGACAAGTGCACTCATAAGCTACTTCATGCTTGAACATGATATTTGCGATAGCTTTTTAATGCTTAGTGCAGAACAATCAAAAGCTGCTATGTTTTAGGTCAGGGAGGCCAATCTTCCCATTACTAACCTCCATGTTTTTCTACTGAAGATGAATGAAATCCCCACATAAAGACAGATATATGGAACTACTACCATATTATGGTAAATGGCCTGTATTTGTATAGCGCTTTACTAGTCCCTAAGGACCCCAAAGCGCTTTACACATTCAGTCATCCACCCATTCACACACACATTGGTGATGGCAAGCTACATTGTTGCCACAGCTACACTGACAGAGGCGAGGCTGCTGGACACTGGCGCCACCGGGCCCTCTGACCACCACCAGTAGGCAACGGGTGAAGTGTCTTGCCCAAGGACACAACGACCGAGACTGTCCGAGCCGGGGATCGAACCGGCAACCTTCCGATTACAAGGCAAACTCGTGGTTGGTAAGATCCAGTAAGTTAAAGTGAGGTAAGGCTCTCCAGGAAAAACACCAGAAAAGCAGTAGTGATCAGCAGGGGCTTGTGGCTATCCCGTCACAACAAGAAGCCCTGCCTATGTCTGATGCCTGAACTGCACTGGACCCAGTTTCAGTGTTTATGGTTGGAGGACTAAGTTGTGTCTTTTAGGGCTCTGTGTATAGTATTTAAAAGTAGTTAAAGAAAACCCCAATTAAATACCAAATAATATTTATTTATCATTCCATTTTACTTCTGAACAAATGATATTGCATTGGCTAAATATATGTTACACTTTTTTAAACAATCTTTAATAATTTTAAAACAAGAAACAAAAGCTGTAAACATTTTCACAGTGCATCTGAAACATCACTGACAACAATGAGAATAATTTAATACATCTAACGCATTTGTTCAAGCCTATGTAGTTAGACAGAATTGTTTTCATATACATACATACAGACACACATATACATATTTACACAACACATTCAGCTTTGTTTGTGTCTAAAAAGCTGAAGAAAGGTGCATCAAAACTCCTGGTGTTTGTGTACTCATGAACAAAACTGCATCTCAGAAAATAAAAAGGGAAACATGGACTGATTTAAAGACTTGGCTGTTTTAGTCAGAAAATTCTAGTTGCATTGCTCAATTACATTAATCTTTATTTACAATGCATTAATACAGCTATTATAACACAGTGCAAACAGAATGTAACGTAATATTCTGACCAAGCATAGACTCAAAGGTCTTTGCCATGTTGCCAGGCTGTATCTTGACAGAATATAGAGATACAGAAGATACAGATACAGAAACCTTCAGAAAGAAGGTTAAGATTAATATGATTAGCAAAAGTTTTAACACACTCTAATGGTGGGAACAGGATTTATTAATGCAAGGACTAACTATAATTGCACCAAGCTTGAACTTTTTCAGACAGCTCAGACATATTGGCACTAAATGTAACCTCCCTCATTGTAAAATGCTCATATAAGCTTGTTTAACAACATTAAAGCCTTCAAAGTACTTAAATCTTTCAATTCAAGTTCACCAGATGCATGCACATTAACATCATTATAGATAAGTTTTCCACTTGGATAATGGGCTTTATATTATGGCCAATTGAATATCCAGCCTTTTTTCTCTTTTCTATAGACATTAGAAGGGGGAAAAGGAAGTAAGCAGCTCGTTTGGACTGAAACTTGTTTGGACTGCATTTAAAACATCAAGAAAATAAAAATCATCACCATTTCAAGACACTGCAAGGTGTTGCTCCATCTCTATTTTCATGTTTTGACTGATATTTATAATAACATACATCATAATTAGGCATTTGTACAAACACGTATTATCTTCATCCATGCAAACAATCGACATGAAATCCCTGACGTCAGATATATACAATGCAATATTATTTGAAGGAGTAAAGTCAGTGTAGATTACCCAGGTGAATGGCTAGTAGTACAGACTGCACACCTAGGTACTTGCAATATTTGTTCATAGAGTAGAACAGAATAGAAAAAATAGACATCAGAATCAGATTTTCACAGTTATGTTTCCTGTTTTGAATGTCCTTTTTTTGCCCAAAGACTGTGGGCAAAACAGAGCCTATCAAGCACTGGACTTGAAGCCGAGTCTTTGATATGTTGTTTTTCATTTTCTTTTCTTTTTTATTATGTTAACCTGGATATTGGTAGAAAAATATGACAGTCCAAGACAGTATTTTTTTGGCTTTGACAGTTAGTGTAAAGGTGACTGTAACCTTTGGTTGCAGCATGACAAGCAGAAACTTCACACACTTCAGTTTTTATACTACTTTTCTCATGTTTAAAATGTTATAGTTACTATGAAACCACCATCATTAGTCACATAACAGAAAAATAAGTACAATCATTTGTTTCTTTCTAGGAAATGTTTACCATACCATCCTGCACACAGTTCAAAGGCTTTGTGTCACTTATTTTTTTCCAACCTGGAGGTTGTGGAGCAAGAAACAGCAATGAGCTGCTTACCCTGAACATCCAGGAAATCTTTGATATATAAATGAAAAGCTGAAGATAATGTTGTCTACAACATCCTCATAAAAAATAAAAAACTGACTCTATGAGTCCGTGGAGAGCCTGTTGTTGTCTTTGCAAAGGGAGCAAGTTTTCACATGTACATGAGTCAGCTGAAATAAACTCGAGCTCCAGACGGCCCGAGGCTTTCCTCACCTCATTTCACAGTTAGCTCCAGGTTCAAAAGATTCTCAAACTTGAACTTCACAACACTTGACGTGTATAACTCTTTTAATATGGCCAGACTCGAGATTTTCCATTGCTTTTATTCTCGTGAAACCTCACAAAATAGTTTTAAGAACAATCAGAGTTATATCACAGCAAATACTACAGATCTGGGCTTTGTAAACTCTGAGCTGAAGGTTGCCTGGGGTTATCCCACTTTAGAGACTGAAGCAGCTGTCATTTGGTGTTCAGCCAGGAAACAGCACTGCAGTAGAAAACGCAAAAGGCTGCACTGTTGGTGGTGTGTTGCATGAGGATGAAGACGCACCAACCTAGTATCATATCGCATTAAAGTACCTCCTGACTGATCTTTAGTGTCGGTGTGGGAGAGAGTTTTTATGCGATGCAGAAAGTGTTGACCTTATTAGCTTTGATTAGTCGCATAACCAAAATGGATACAATCATACTTATGGCCTTCCCTTATCTTAATGACATTGTAGTTAATGAATATTGTAGGAAATTATATATTCAATAAACTAATAAGATGTGACTAACTAATAAATAAAACTAAACTAATCATAAAGTCAGTAGTGGATCTGATTGAGTAACATATTCATGCAAAGCTGGTTTAAGTAATAGATGAGTCCCATCAGATGGCAAAAAACTGTGAAGTAATTCCTAACACCGAGACAAAAGTTAGAATTACAACACTATGAGACATGCTTCTGCAACCTACCTCTCTCATATTCTGCATTGCTGTCACATATTTAATGAGTATCTAGTGAGTTATCACATTTAATCACTATTCTGCCCTAACTTGTGTCTTTTCTTTGCAGAAGTAATTTCTTTAAAGGTGGAGAATCTGGCACTCGTTCATATCTGTGACATATATAAGTAAGTATGACTTACTTTAATTTATTCAAACTCCCTGGATTCACAGTGCTCATACGTGTTTCAGAAAGAATTCTGCTAATATTTTAAAAAATTCCTGGATTTGAAATAGTTAATAAGTTTGGCAGTGTTTTTTGGGACAATTTTATTAAAGCTGCTTAATAGAATAAATTGGACTTCCCCCTCCTTTTCTTTCCTGGCTTGTCCAAGGTTATACAGTTTACTGCCTGTGCACAGTGCCAGAGCAAGTGAGGAAATACTGTGCAGCTGCTGTTTTCGGCATCATCCACATTTGAATAATATTGTGTGCAGCTGTGCATATTCATTTTCATATTCAATAGACCTCACCACAAAGTTTTACATGCACAACACCAAAAAGAGAAGTACATAATTCTGCTGAATCTCCCACGTATCAGTGTTCTAGCCTCAGCAAACTGAGCAATGCTAATGTCAGCCTGAACACAACTTAAGTTCACAACTGAGAAATGAGCCTTGAGCTAACAAGCGTCTAAGCCCAGGGCTAAGTGTCTTGTGAAAAGCCCATGTGGAGTATTATAGTTCAGGTGGTATTAGTAATTTTGAATCCATTTCTCCATAAACTGTCCCGACTGAGGCTAGAGGAGTTATTGTAGCAAACAGCAGAATGCACCACATGTGCTGACCTGGTTGTTTTGCATGACTTTAAGCTAATTATTCCATGCCAAACTGAACGTGAAAGCAGAAAATCTGAAATGCTTTTGTAGTTTTTGTGTGTGTGTGCGCGCTTGTGTGTAAACTGCACAGAACTGCAGTCTTCGGTCTCAGCCTTTCTGTAAGAAAGGAATAATGGTATCAAAGTCATGCCAGTTAATCACAAGTTGCACTCCAGCACATCCAATTAATTTTGCCCATGGCAGGTCGTTTTGTACTTTTGAGTTGATGGCCTATGCTGCCGGGAGGGAGGTGGTATAAAATTGCTTGTTGGACAAACATTTCAGTTAACCTCATCCATCCTCACTATGCTTTTTTTTTTTTTTTTTTTTTTTAAATTAAAATAATGTTGATGGGTGCTGAGGCAAAGCCTTGTGTCTCTCACATTAAAAACAAGCAAAAGAAGTACTAAAGGCAAGCGTTCTATCCACAGGCAGGCTTTTTTCTCCCATTTTGTTAAAATGGCTCTGATTAAAAGATCGCTCAGCTTTATTACAATTTTGGGTCTTAGTCTCATAGGTTTGGTGCTCAGTGAAGCCAGTAATAATAACACACTAACTTGTTTATTTGCGGAAATTTGGAACAGGACAACATTTTTTTAGTACCCTGATTAAAGCCTCTTTCCAAGCCCTAAGGCAACCAAAGATAATGAAAAAGTTTGTTTTCCTAAAGTGCTTGTTTTAAACCAAATAACCATCACACTTTTTCCTTGGCTAGTTGGGCTACATTGTAGAGATGCTTCTGTGACATGAAAAAAAAATCCTAACCCAAAATATGAAAAATAAGCTTTTAAGTTCTAAATGCTGCAGGTGTTTTTTTTTTTCATTTTATTTATTTATTTTTTCTTCTTCCTTTTGAAAAGAATGAAAATATGACCCAGCTCTGCCACCAAAGGCAACCTTATAATCCCAGGCTCGGAATTCAAGATAAATAAATCATCAATCAGCCTTTTAATGAGTCTTTTCCACAGTTAATGTCATAAAAGATACTAATTCATTTGCAGCAGAAATTCTGCACAAAGAAATGTCTTTTTGCTCTTTTAAACTGGTCTTCAGAAAGTGCTAAAACCACCCAAACAGAATCACTGACAGAGTTCAATGTAGTTCTGATCACAAACAGTTAGTGTCCATAAGTATTTGGACAGTGTTTTCTTTTTTTTTGGCAATTTTGCCTCTGCACACCATCACGGTGAGTTTTAAATCAGACAAGAAGTTTAACAAAAGTAACTGCAATAACCTAAAGTTTAAGTTCAGAAATTACAGTCATTTTTATTGTATTGTATTTTATTTTATTTTTTTTTCAACTTTATATGTCCCTCAATTTTAGAGGCTCAAATGTAACTGGACGATTTACTGTCAAAAGGTTTCATGCCCAGATGAGACCTGTTCCATCGTTACTCTACGACAAATTAAAATTGATGAAAGAATTGGAGTTAATTGCTGAACATGCTTTTTGGTAGCTGTTCACTCTAAATGTTGATATTTTCTTTGTAGATTAGCCTAAAAAGTCATATAAAATCTATCAGAGAGATAGTCTAAGGAGCTTGGAAAGAAAGTGGCTGAACTTCTTTAAGTTTTGTGAAGATGTTGCATGAAGACTTTTCACCTCTTCAGTTCTATCAGAAAAAACATTAGGACCGGTGAAATCAACAACCTGGTGACGTCCATGTTCTAGATTTCAGCCAATGATTGACTGCAGCGTATTTTCATCGAAGTATTGAAAACAATAAAATTATGTTAGTTAGTCCAATTACTTTTGAGTCACTGAAAAAGGGCTTATTATAAAAAATGGCTGAAACGCCTAAAAAGCTGACACTCTCCACTCCATCAAAATCTTCTTGCCTGGACAGAGGTGACTAGGAAAAATGGAAATAGAAGACAACATCTCCTCCTTGCAGATGTACCTTCTGGACAAAAAGGTGGCTCACCAAGCCAAATCTTTCCCTAAGTGCTTTGTATTAACACCCAAAGTGTCTGCTTTAACTATAGGAGTAGAGGTTTTGATTTCTCCTCGACAATGAGGTGAAAGCACTCTTTTCATTTTAGATACAACAACAAAGACAACAACAACAATAACAATAACCCTGTGGTCCTTCAATTTGAGGCATACATAAATACATAATATTTAAATACAGTACTCATAATAAACAGATAAAATGTGGTTCAGGGAGTAGGAAGTTTCATCGTCAGTTCCTCCCTCCAAGCCCAGCGTAAAATGACTTGCATGGTGACTCTTCAGTCTTGGTTTACACTTGAACTGATCACATAGTTGCTGACACTTGTTCATTTGACCTGATAAAATGCTGATGCACACACCAGTGAAATGTTTGGCTTGCTTATCCTCCTGTATTGGCTTTTAACCACATATTTTTTTGGCAGTATCACATATTTGAGGCATGAAAGTAGTTTTAAACTTTTTATTTCTTTTAAATCAGTCTTACCATTTTTGTTTGTTTGATTGCATTTTCACTTTCCCCCCAACTTGCACTTACTGTTATTTGGGCTTCATTCGTGCCACTTTTTGCTTCATACTTCATTTTCCACTTGTTCCTCTAGAGAAAGTCACTCTGCATCTCATTGGAGAGCTGGCTGACAGCCACTTCACTGTGTACGGATCCTTGAAGAATCCTGGCGGTTTGCTGAGGACTGTAGTCTATACAATTTTCTCTATTACCGTTGTCTGTTTCTGGGCAAGGACAGTGTCTGCAGGTCCTGTGGTTCTCTGGTAACCCATTGGATAACCTTGTAGAGTTGCATTCTTCTTTGTGATGGGACTGCCTGCAAATTCCCTTCTCTGCAGAGCCACCCTGGCACAAACATCCACAGAGTCTCCTTCTGCAATTCGCCACATCTTGACACAAGGACTTGCGAAAATTGGGCTTGAAAGCCAGGTAGACGATAGGGTTGTAAAGGGTGGAGGACTTGGCAAAGATAGCTGCCACAGCAAAAGCTATAGGTGGTACAGTTGTTGAGTTACCAAACGCTGCCCACATAGACGCAATAGCATATGGACTCCATGCTGTCAGGAAACCGATGCAAACTGCCACTGAAAGCTAAAAAATAGACACAACACAGCAAATAAAATGCAATGCAAACATGAATTCATGAAGGAAATAATATTTAGTATAAGTCATTTGAAAAGAAAATAATGCACGTACCTTAACGATAAGCGCTTGTGCATTGGTGATCTTGTTCTGTGGGGACATATGCTGCTGCACAGCCTGGTGTGAGCCACGGACAGTCAGCAGGATGAATGTGTAGGAAAGAAAAATTATAGTGCAGGGCAAAATATAGCAGAAGAAGAAGAGACAGATGATGTAGCTCATAGCTGCAGAATTATAGTTCGGCGCATGCCAGTTGATGCAGCATGCTGTACCATAAGGCTCAGGCCCGTACTCTCCCCAGCCCAACAGGGGACCGACAGCAAAGACTCCAGCGTAGCACCAGATGCCTGCAACCAGCAGGCATGCATGGACATATGAAAACTTGTTACCTAAAGACGAGTGTGAGAAGGCAGAGGGAGGACAAGAGAAAAGAGTTTTAGAATTGATTATTGACAGATAAGGACATAAAGAAGATATAGTAGGCTCCATTTAAGATACACTGTGATTTATTAACATACTACAAGTAGTACTGCACTTATCCAGCAAATAAGGGGCTCAGAGAAAAATGCCAAAACAACCCTGGCAACTAGTGATGTGCGATACCACTGATTTCCTTTCCGATCCGATACCAAGTAAAATTCAGGGTGGTATCAGTGATACTGATCCGATACCGATACTTTGTACAAAAACATATTTTATTTATTGTATCTTTTACTGTATCTCAAATTATAGCTTCATAATGATTACGGGACATCAGACTACTTGTTCTTATCGCTTAATAATGCAGAATTATCATATAGAAATAAAAAAAAACTGAAGTTGTGCCTACTTGAAAACATTGCCTGTAGCACTAAAGGACTCCGTGAGAGACGTCTGTCTCCCTCTAGCACCACCTGTCCCTCTCCTCCTCTTCAGTTCGCCTCAACATACACTCGTCATATTCTGTGATACGATTTACTGTGAGGTGTTTGATGAGGTTAGTGGTGTTGCCACAACACCTCACTGTCTTGCCACATGTATAGCAAACCACGTCTCGGCTGTTTGTGGAGGTAAAATACATCCATGCATGACTCCATTTAGGCTCAGTCATTGTTGTGAGTGCGCACGCCAAGGGGCTGCGACACATTTATACAGCCGTATTTCACACATGACTATGAAAGGCGGAACATGAAGTAGTTCCTTCAAAAGTAGACAATTATATAGTTTCTTTCCACTGTGTTCCTATTAAAGATAAACTACAAATTTACCCTAAATTACCAAAATATCGATATTTTAATATGAGAATCGATTCTAGAACATAAATGACTGGTATCGGAGGAATCGATATTTCAGTATCGATTCGCACATCACTACTGGCAACACTCTTCTAAAGTTGTTGTGAGTGAAGTGAAGATGAGAACAGAGGAAACCTTACTCATGACACCACACAGCCCCTTCAGCAGGATGCCAGCCCTTTTTTATGGTTCAAGCTGATGGTGGGGGGTCATTTTGCCCCAAGGCACTCACTCAACTGTGTCAGCAATTACAGTTGGCTTTTATCTGATTTTGGCCACCCCTTTCCCAATCAGAACTCCAGCTATCCACGTGGCACATGAAGGAATTATTATTTCTAAGAAAGTCCTCAACTCTCCCTTTTATAGTCTAGCCCACTGGAAGCTATTAGAATCATTCTTACATAAAGTAGCGTGAGACCAAGGATTTCTGAGGCGCAAATATGTTGGAGGCTTGCTCTGAGTCAATAAATTACACTTATTCTTGGTCTAACCTTCTGCTAGCAGATGGGATAAGTTGATGTGAAACTCCTGTCACTGCATTTTTGCGATTATTGTCTGGATCGAAACATCCACATTGTTTTGTTTGTGTGCTTGTTTGACTAGGAGGGCTGTGTAACAGTGTATAAAAGCAAGAAAACAACACATTTGAACAAAGTTTCTTGCAGGAAAAAATATATGACAGTGTAATTATTTGTGCTCATTTGCATTTCAAACACATTTGCTTGTGAAGCTTGTAGTCTCTTGGCTTTTATTCTCTGCATTATAGACTGTGCACCACTGAAAAACAGACAAGAGGAGCTATTTCATAACACAGCCTTCAATTATAATGTGCCTATTAGCCAAAGTTAGGACAAATCCTGAAATATCTGCATCATATACTGTAAGTGGACACTTTTCATTAGATGTATATAATCTCCACCTGCATCTCATAACTCATCCTGCAGCACTACATTAGTTTTGTGCTCTCTGTGCTCTTTTTTCCATTTGTTTTGATTTTGTTTCTTGAACAGCTTGACCTGCTTTTCTATTATATTAAAGTACTAGAACATGCCTGTTAGGCAGGGTTTTACTTAGTGGACTATAAAGATGATCGATGCAGCCCCCAGTTCTGTGATCCCTGCAGTGTGTATGGGCAAGTGTGCAAAGGATATAAATGAGAATATTGCTTAAATCTGGCACTTAATCAGCACACCCATTCATCGAGTGAGGATAGTAATAAGGGTTCCTAATTAAAACTAAATTACAGGTTATCAATTAATTTATGCCTGCATATTCAGTGTTTTTTTAAATTATGATATAAATTATGAATTATAGTCAAGTGCTGCTTCGGATTATCAAAGTTTCAAATATTAAAGAAAAGAATGGTTTAATGAAGCACATACAAGTAAATGATAAGTCTTGAAAATTAACCTTTATCAACCATGAATTCAGTGCTTTTTGGATGTGCTAACGGTGTATTGAAATGTTACACTGATCCAGAATCAGCTATTTGTGCTGGTTTGGCTTAGTCATAAATAACTGTGTAGAACAACAAATTCTCAGAGCCCACAAAACGTAACTGTGCTTTTTAACATTTTGTGGAGGAGTGCAGCAGCAGAATTTCCCTCAGTTTATAGTGTCCCATAAAACCCTTGGTTTCTATGGATTCAAGAGGAAAGGGCACCATATTACCATCAGATTTGTAGCAGTACAAACGCCAGCATGATGGTGAGAACTAAAGAGGTAAAATCCAGGATTAAAAACAAAATGCTAACTGTGAATAATTAATATATATGACACAATGAAATTTTAACTGGTTTATACTGTCCAGCTACACAAACATGAATGTTGCAATAAATGTTTCTCTTCCCTAATTCTGTCCCTGTTTTGAGAATTTAATTTCAAAACTTCAGCATTTCTAAATCTGGTCTTTTTTTCAATAATCAGTCTACTTTTACTCTTTTACTGCTGCTAATTAGCAAATAGCTGAACCCTTTTAGTTGTGACTGGAAAAAATCTCATTATTCTATCTGAACTCAATGGAAATTTTATCTAAAACTTTTAGACTATGGATGCAAACCCACAAATAAAAGAAGGTGAGTAGAAGTATGATTAGTGAAGCTTCGCATAGCAATAACACTAAGACTCTATTGGTATATATTGAAAAAAAATACTCACTTTAACCTGTGTAAAGAGCTGATGCTTTGAAGACGAAACTATTATTATTATTATTATTATTATTATTGTTGTTGTTGTTGTTGTTGTTGTTGTTGTTGTTGTTGTTGTTGTTGTTGTTGTTGTTGTTGTTGTTGTTGTGCAGCTAACTCTATGATTACCTTAAGTACTTGTATGAATACGAAGCAGACCTTGAGTTAAGCTAATACAGATAAATAATAAAGAAACGGTGAAGAGGTTTGAAAGTGAACACGTAAGGACCATCGTAGCTGAACTAAAAGAGCTTTCAGACAAGCCTGGCACACAGTTTTGAAAGGTTGAGATCAAGGAATCAACACCTTGATTTTTAACCCAGAATAAAGATGCCTTTGATGCTTTCACGATATTTAGATAACTGAAATACTGAAATGTTACATTCATTACAGTTTTTAAGAACAATTACCAGTTTTTCTATAACATCTGAAGTGGTAAAAATGCACATGTGAACAACTAACATTTTAAAACACACAATGAATGACAGGAAACACAAACTTTTATGTATTACAATTATTTGGATTCATTCAATTCATCTATAGCAGCCTTTCTTGCTGCTAAATCTGCAGTCATTAGTTGTTTTCGGACAATGACACATTTCGCGTTGTAATTTCTGTCTTTGTACACACCAGAGTGGATGATTAAATAAATTGTGACAAAAGTGCAGACTTTCAGCTTTAATTCAAGGGGCTTAACAAACCATTAAAATAGTACAGCTATTTCTGGCCTTCATAATCTTCAGTGTAACTACTAATATAAACCTTGAGGAAACCCTCTTGTTATCTAGTCATGAAGACATATATTGACTATAGACATATCTTGATTATAAACCTTAACAATGACACGCAAACTACCGTGGAGATGGAAGAGTTTTTCTTAACCATGGAAATAATTCTGTCATCACGCACTTTAGTTCTCGTCTGTGGTCTCTCGTGCCTTTTGGTTGTCTGGTGGTTTATTTCGATTTTTCAATCTATACAGTGGGGCAAAAAAGTATTTAGTCAGCCACCGATTGTGCAAGTTCCCCCACTTAAAATGATGACAGAGGTCAGTAATTTGCACCAGAGGTACACTTCAACTGTGAGAGACAGAATGTGAAAAAAAAAAATCCATGAATCCACATGGTAGGATTTGTAAAGAATTTATTCGTAAATCAGGGTGGAAAATAAGTATTTGGTCACCTCAAACAAGGAAAATCTCTGGCTCTCACAGACCTGTAACGTCTTCTGTAAGAAGCTTTTCTGTCCCCCACTCGTTACCTGTATGAATGGCACCTGTTTGAACTCATCATCTGTATAAAAGACACCTGTCCACAGCCTCAAACAGTCAGACTCCAAACTCCGCCATGGCCAAGACCAAAGAGCTTTCGAAGGACACCAGGAAAAGTATTGTAGACCTGCACCAGACTGGGAAGAGTGAATCTACAATAGGCAAGCAGCTTGGTGTGAAAAAATCAACTGTGGGAGCAATCATCAGAAAATGGAAGACATACAAGACCACTGATAATCTCCCTCGATCTGGGGCTCCACGCAAGATCTCATCCCGTGGGGTCAAAATGATCATGAGAACGGTGAGCAAAGATCCCAGAACCACACGGGGGGACCTGGTGAATGACCTGCAGAGAGCTGGGACCAAAGTAACAAAGGTCACCATCAGTAACACACTACAACGGCAGGGAATCAAATCCCGCAGTGCCAGACGTGTTCCGCTGCTGAAGCCAGTGCATGTCCAGGCCCGTCTGAAGTTTGCCAGAGAGCACATGGATGATACAGCAGAGGATTGGGAGAATGTCATGTGGTCAGATGAAACCAAAGTAGAACTTTTTGGTATAAACTCAACTCGTCGTGTTTGGAGGAAGAAGAATACTGAGTTGCATCCCAAGAACACCATACCTACTGTGAAGCATGGGGGTGGAAACATCATGCTATGGGGCTGTTTTTCTGCCAAGGGGACAGGACGACTGATCCGTGTTAAGGACAGAATGAATGGGGCCATGTATCGTGAGATTTTGAGCCAAAACCTCCTTCCATCAGTGAGAACTTTGAAGATGAAACGAGGCTGGGTCTTCCAACATGACAATGATCCAAAACACACCGCCCGGGCAACAAAGGAGTGGCTCCGTAAGAAGCATTTGAAAGTCCTGGAGTGGCCTAGCCAGTCTCCAGACCTCAACCCCATAGAAAATCTGTGGCGGGAGTTGAAAGTCCGTGTTGCTCGGCGACAGCCCCAAAACATCACTGCTCTCGAGAAGATCTGCATGGAGGAATGGGCCAAAATACCAGCTACTGTGTGTGCAAACCTGGTAAAGACCTATAGTAAACGTTTGACCTCTGTTATTGCCAACAAAGGTTATGTTACAAAGTATTGAGTTGTATTTTTGTTATTGACCAAATACTTATTTTCCACCCTGATTTACGAATAAATTCTTTACAAATCCTACCATGTGGATTCATGGATTTTTTTTTCACATTCTGTCTCTCACAGTTGAAGTGTACCTCTGGTGCAAATTACTGACCTCTGTCATCATTTTAGGTGGGGGAACTTGCACAATCGGTGACTGACTAAATACTTTTTTGCCCCACTGTACATACATTTTTACTCCTATGCAGATGACACCCAGCTCATGAAGCCAGATAACACACACCAATTAGTTAAACTGCAGGAATGTCTTAAAGACATAAAGACCTGGATGGCCGAAAACTTTCTGCTTCTTAATTCAGATCAAACTGGGGTTATTGTACTTGGCCATGAAAATCTTAGAAATATGGTATCTAACCAGACTCTTACTCTGGATGGCATTACCTTGCCTCCAGTAACGCTGTGAGGAACCTTGGAGTCATTTTTGACCAGGATATGTCCTTCAACGCACATATTAAACAAATATGTAAGACTGCTTTCTTCCATTTGCGCAACATCTCTAAAATTAGAAATATCCTGTCTCAGAGTGACGCTGAAAAACTAGTTCATGCATTTATTACTTCCAGGCTGGACTACTGTAATTCATTATTATCAGGAAGTCCTAAAAACTCGCTGAAAAGCCTTCAGTTAATCCAAAATGCTGCAGCAACAGTCCTGACAGGGACTAGAAAGAGAGAGCAGATTTCTCCTGTTTTGGCTTCCCTTCATTGGCTTCCTGTTAAATCCAGAATTGAATTCAAAATCCTGCTCCTCACATACAAGGTCTTAAATAATCAGGCCCCATCTTATCTTAATAATAATAATAATAATAATACATTTTATTTAAATAGCGCCTTTCAAAGCACCCAAGGACACTGTACAACAGATAAAAACTGGAAATATACACAACCCTTTAAGACCTACCATAGAACCAAGTCCGCCAGAGCTTATATTATATTTTTACATGCTGTGGAGCCATTTTTGGGAGCATTTCAAGTTGCTATACATCAATACAACCATTATAGCCCAGATTTTAATAATATGTATTCATTAAGTGCATAGTAATTACATAAATTGCAAAAAAGTGCAATAAACTACAAAAAAATTGAAAATCGTTTTTGCTTTTTTAACATATATTTGTACTTAGAGAAATTTAAGAGGCTTATCCCTCAATACTGTAAATACAAAAAAGTTGCACAACATAGTTTCCCACCACAGGAAATTTATTTTGAGTGTCTTCATAGTTTTATTTTTGAAATACACCAATTTTTATACACTGCAGGAAAAACGAAAATAAATATTATACTGCAAATTTGCAAAAAAGCAGCATATGCATCAAAATAAACTATTTCCAGCATTGCAATATGAGTCCTAAGCATCCCAGAAACGACACAGAAAGTCATAAAGTCAAAGATAACTTTTAAAAAGACCAGTATAGGCCCTGAGGCCCTGATGGTAAAAAAAGACTACATTTCCGCGAAAATGACGTCACTTCCGGTTTCGGGCAGGTAATGGCGGAAATGCAAAAGTTCGCGCTGATGTCTATTCCAACGTAGGAAGTGTTATGAACAGCTGATCTGATCGGCAAAGCGTGTTTCTGGAATGTTATGTTTTTGTTCCTGCAAGCGCTTTTTATGCAGTTTTTGCAAAGCTTTATGTGGAAGGAAACCGTGACCTAGGACAAGCTGATGGCATAAGATGTAAGTACAACTCCTCCGGTTTCATATGCAAAAAAAATTTTTGCGCTAGCTTACGTGGTTGCAGTGCTTCTGGGATTTAAAAATAGTTACGCAAAACAGAGCGTGCCCGCTCCGATCGGCTCTAAAGGGTTAATGACCTTGTAGGACCATATCACCCTATTAGAGCACTTCGCTTTCACACTGCAGGCCTACTTGTTGTTCCTAGAGTATTTAAAAGTAGAACGGGAGGCAGAGCCTTCAGTTTTCAGGCCCCTCTTCTGTGGAACCAGCTTCCAGTTTGGATTCTGGAGACAGACATTATCTCTACTTTCAAGATTTATGTTATGCTGCAATAGACGTAGGCTGCCGGGGATTCCCATGATGCATTGGGTTTTTCCTTTCCACTCACCTTTTTCACTCAGTATGTGTTAATAGACCTCCCTGCATTGAATCATATCTGTTATTAATCTCAGTCTCTCTTCCACAGCATGTCTTTTATCCTGTCTTCCTTCTCTCACCCCAACCGGTTGCAGCAGATGGCCCCGCCCCTCCCTGAGCCTGGTCCTGCCGGAGGTTTCTTCCTGTTAAAAGGGAGTTTTTCCTTCCCACTGTTGCCAAAGTGCTTGCTCATAGGGGGTCATATGATTGTTGGGTTTTTCTTTGTACCTATGAAGTGCCTTGAGGCGACTTTTGTTGCGATTTGGTGCTATATAAATAAAATTGAATTGAATTAAAGTCAGCATCTTTAACTAAGGATGACCACAGCAAACTGCAGGTGACCAAAGCAATCAGATTGAGGTTTTCAGTGCAACATTGTATTCTTCCTTTGTGATTGAGTTCACCTATACTGCTAACAACCTCCCACAACCACTTCCCAACCGGTCAGGGAATAAACATTTTCCTAGCAACCAGTGATGACCAGGCAGTAGTTAACCAGTCGCTAGGCCTGCATAACTGGGGCATAAGGGATGTCACAGCAATTTTAACATATACACACCACATATAGAAGATGATAAAAAAATAAATGTTGAAAAGTGAACATAGAATTTACATGCAAATCATATTCTGTTATAATACTTCAGTAACGATTAAACCAATAATCAATAAGTTCTTTGATAGTTTAAAATTAACAACACAGCATAGAAGGTTGCAGAATTTCAGTATGTAATATCAAAACCCTTTGCACAAAGAAGAAAGAAGGCAAACAATTGAAGACTACATGTTACCAAAGATGATTAAAGCAGTAATTTCTTCCAAAACAAAACATCAATTTATCTGTTAGCAGGTTGCCTCTTATTAGCATGTTTTAATTATGAGCAACACTAATGCTAATTCAATCATGTGTGTAATAGCTCTTCCCTAGATAATTTTATTCATTGTGAATCAAGCATTTCACTCAGGAAATTGTGATGTTGTTTATTTACGCTGTCCTTATCACAGTAGCGAGTAACATTAAAGCACAGTGTTGCTGAGAAACAAGATATGTAGAGTTAAATGTATTGTCTGTTACATGCAGCATATATAAGAACAAATAAAGCAATTTACAGTATTATAAACAACTCAAGAAAGGCTGGTTTTGCTAATTTTCAAAGCTACAATTTAAATTTTGTTTTTGTCTTTTTCTGAGAAAAAAATATTTCACCCTCATCGTGTTTGGAGGAAGAAGAATACTGAGTTGCATCCCAAGAACACCATACCTACTGTGAAGCATGGGGGTGGAAACATCATGCTATGGGGCTGTTTTTCTGCCAAGGGGACAGGACGACTGATCCGTGTTAAGGACAGAATGAATGGGGCCATGTATCGTGAGATTTTGAGCCAAAACCTCCTTCAATCAGTGAGAACTTTGAAGATGAAACGAGGCTGGGTCTTCCAACATGACAATGATCCAAAACACACCGCCCGGGCAACAAAGGAGTGGCTCCGTAAGAAGCATTTGAAAGTCCTGGAGTGGCCTAGCCAGTCTCCAGACCTCAACCCCATAGAAAATCTGTGGCGGGAGTTGAAAGTCCGTGTTGCTCGGCGACAGCCCCAAAACATCACTGCTCTCGAGAAGATCTGCATGGAGGAATGGGCCAAAATACCAGCTACTGCGTGTGCAAACCTGGTAAAGACCTATAGTAAACGTTTGACCTCTGTTATTGCCAACAAAGGTTATGTTACAAAGTATTGAGTTGTATTTTTGTTATTGACCAAATACTTATTTTCCACCCTGATTTACGAATAAATTCTTTACAAATCCTACCATGTGGATTCATGGATTTTTTTTTCACATTCTGTCTCTCACAGTTGAAGTGTACCTCTGGTGCAAATTACTGACCTCTGTCATCATTTTAAGTGGGGGAACTTGCACAATCGGTGGCTGACTAAATACTTTTTTGCCCCACTGTACATATATCACACAGAACCTTTGGGGATGTATGATACAGAATAAGAAAAAAACCCTTCTGCAACAGTAATTTTTTTTGGTCTTCTTAGAGCTACGCTGGAATTAAGCTATATCTACACTGGAAGCATCATACAGCCAGCCCTTTGATTCCTTGACCAAGTCAAATAAATAAGGTAATGCTAGCTAAGAGGCCAAATGTGGATATCAGATATGACTTGTTCATCCTAAACTGTAACAAGAATGGAACAAAGTATTGAATCATGTCATTCAATGAAGAAAGAAGAAATATCTGTTAAATGTGCAGGAATGAAACAGGGAAAAAAGAGAGATGCATCAGTTAGGTCTCATTCCAAGGGCATGAAACATTGATGTTGTGTCAATTTGGTAGCATCTCACAGATATGCGCCACGTGTCATTTTTTTTGTCAGCGCCTTATGTGCACAGTCTAGGCAGCAGTGAGACAAACCTCTCACTCACATGCTTGTAATAGACTCCTGCATATCATTTTAATGGAAGGGGTAAACACGCATTGAGGTAATTTCCAGTGCCAAAGCCTATTTTCTCTATCTTCGCCCAAGGAAGTACTCTATACAACACAACCTAACCAATGAGTTAAGTCCATCCATTCATTCTTCCACTCAATCAAATTCAGGGCTGGAGCCTATCCCAGCTGTCTTAGGAGAAGAGGCACCCTGGGCCTGGACAGGTTTCCAGTCTGTCACAGACCTAACAGTAGATTGCTCACATTCACACCTGTGAGCAATTTAGATTTACCAGTTGACCCCAATAATTGGATGTCTTTGGACTGTGAGAGAAGCCAGAGAGAACCCACACAAGCACAGGGAGATGCACATGCAAACTCCACAAAGAAAGGCCCTGGCCTGATGGTGGAATTGAACTCAGGACTGTCTTGATGTGAGGCACCAGTGAGTCAGGTGAGAATAAAAAATAGCCACAAATGAAATAAATAAAAGGGTTAAAACAAAGCCAAAGCTCCAAACTCAAATATCCAAAAGGAGTATAAACAAGAAATTAGCATACTCCACCACCACTCCTCTCAATGCAGACTTTTTCTAGTAACATCCAATAATGCTGCTGTTTTGGCAGCCACTTAAAAAGCAACAACGACAACAAAAAAGAACAAAACAAAAACACCTTCTGGGTTTGTTTGTGATGTTATCTGCGTCTAACAAAAGAATATTACTTGATGCACTGCAATGTGTACGTGTTGGTAGTGTATGTTGTCTCTCTATGCTTTTCTTTCTCTCTTCTTCTCATACTCCCCAATGGCTACAGCAGATTGCTCTCCCTCCCTGAGTCTGGGTCTGCCAGAGGTCTCTTCCTGTTAAAATGAGTTCTTCATTCCCACTGCTGCCAAGTGGCTGCCGGGATAGTTGGATTGTTAGGGGGCCTTGGAATAATACTGTAGAGTCTTTAGTTACAATATAAAGCATCATGAAATAATTATTGTGAAGTGATACTGGAAAGAGGCAGGGACACTTGCATCTTATGCCAACTGCATCCTGAGACCTCCCATAGAGAAACAGTTTGACACAGCAAAGTGGTTCATGTGAGTGAGTGAGCATAAGTTTGGTTGTGATTCAAAATGAGTTGCAGAATGAAAAAATGTTAAATGGAAAACACCTGAAAAGTTGCAAAAGGTTTCTGTAGATCATCCATGGAAAACAACCAATAATGGAATTACATTTCAAGTAAACTCACTGAGATCACACAGAATCTTATTTCACTGGTTTCACAATAACCCTAAACAACCATGTCTTTGATTTTCTTTATTGCCTCAGTTTGGGTCATTCTCGCGGGTCACTAAATTCCTTAGTGTTAAAATAGTGCATTGTTTTGCAATGTAAAGCATTAAAAACTGGTGTTGTTACCGTAGTTAGGACAGCAGACCTTGAGCCAGCAGACACAGGAGAGCACTGTTAGGTTGGTCAGACTGCACAGGCCAAACAAAACACCACAAAAGGCATACACAGTACAGGCTGTCTCATTAAACAACCACCTGAATGGAGAGAGAAAGAAAACAGAACATGTGTTACTGTGTGATATTAAGTGAGAGTTTGCCTGCAAATTCCCTTTGGTGAATTTCAGTCAATGAGACTGCAATACATTTTCTGGTCTCCTGGATCATATTCAACTGTAGCATGCGGTGAAGCACTCTGACCCAATAATGGTGCATATGACAGCTATCAGCAGCAAATGGTCAGAGAATAAGACAGCAGGCAGACAATCATAGGAAGAGACAGAAGACAGACAAAGGTATTATGTAGGATGCATGAACAAAGGAGACATAAATGCTTTCCACATTATCTAAAACATTTTTATCAGTGCAACACATAGAAAATATTACAAAAATAGGAAACATGTTATTGTCCAAAGCTCAATGACAGTGGAGTTAAAAAGACATTTGCATTGTTTATTGTTTTTTGCACAAATACTACTTAAAATCATACACCTGGAAACTTCACACAGAGTTAAACTGAAAATTCTGGCTTTTCATCTGCACTACACAGGGCCTTGCTATGCTACTTGTGTCTTTTTCAGCATTTTTTCCAACCTTGAGTAGCATCTGTAGTCATCTTTTCAGGCTGCAGTTGGGCTCAACAACCTTGTAAAGCCTCAGAGGCAAAACCCTCAGAGGCAGAAATCACTTACTGCTTCTTCCCAAGGTCTATGCTATGAGCACACAGCAAGAATTACAAGCAAAAATGATCTCAAAATTAGAATATCAACGTTTTCATAAATGTGGAGGGTTTTTTCAAATTTTGATTGCTGAAGTGACAATATCAGATATACCATTAATGTGTTGCAAATCTAGCATGATAGTATATTTCCACCTCCATTTTATACAAATGGAAAAATCACAAAATCCTTTAAAAATGCATTTATTTGTATTTTATCTGTCGTATCCACAAACAATCAAATATGATGAATTTATGTCTGCAAGCATCTGCTTACAAAACCTTAATTTGTCTTTTAATGCATGTCGTAAACTACTGCTCAGGCTGTTAAAGCCCTGGTTTTCGTCGGCAGCTACAGCCTTGCCTTTCAAACCACTCCTCTAACCTCACTCTTCATCTGTCTTTTTCCTTCTATCCTTGTCTCTCATGAAGATAAAAATGTGAAGATGACATAAAAGAGGACTAGATGAAATTTGAAAAAAAAATTGAAAACCTGAATTGTCACTCACATGTGTGTGTAGGTTGAAGGTATTGCAAATGGAAACAAGATTACGGTCATGCTCAGGTCACTGATGGACAGGTTTACCACAAAGAACTCTGCTGGCTTCAAGGAGGACTTCTTTCTATAGGCCACGAACAGCAGGATGCCATTTCCAAGCACCGACAGCACACCTAGGACACAGAGCAATATAATGTAAAGAGCTGAAGAATTTGAGTCCACATTAAAAGGATTGACCTTGGGGGGATAAATCACTCACCAAAAATGGTGTAGAGCGTTCCCATGATGAAGTCATTTTCTTTTGATATTTTAGACATGAACAGAAATGTTTCAGAGGCATTTCCCATCTAGAACAAAAATGGAAAAACAGACGGGTATAATAAAAAGGAAGAAAAACACAGAATATGTGTTTTCACCCTCAGGCATAAAAACACAACGGCAAAAATATCTGCATTAAAATGTTACATACTGACATCTTTGGAGGATTGAACACAACAACAAAATAGTTCACCCTGATCAACACTGTGTAAATAGGAGGCCATATCAAGCATATTTCATCATTTACATCAGACAGTCATTAAACATATCAGCCACATAAGTAAGAATTCCTTGAAGTTGATGTGTTGGAGGGCAAAAATGGATAAGGATTGTAACTTAAGGTGACTTTACATGGGTCAAGTCATGTTGGGGGCTGCTACTAATTTTCATGGTTAGTACCTTCCAAAACTTGTCCAAGGAAGATCAACTGATGAAGCAACAGTGGGGACATTGGTGCCCAAGGAAAAGAGTGCCAAAACTGCATACTGCAAACCATTTTGTTTCACACTTAAATGTGCTTGTGATGGACATCAGGACTAGGCCATAGGTCAACGAAAGACAGTGAGGGTGGTCTGATGAGTCATGTAATTCTTTTTCAGTATGTTTACAGGCATGCTGCTGAAGTGCTGGCTTGTCCTTTCAGTTCTCCAGATGTTAGCCTGGTCATGCATCCATTGGATGTGCAAAGTTATCCTTGTAACTTATTTTTCTTGCTATACTTCAAGAGACCAAAAGTCTTTTGGTTGCATATTGTGATTCTACAGAAGAATAGGCAAGTGGCTTTAATGCTTCCCCCTGCTTCTTTTTGAAACCTTCAGAAAATTCGCGCAGTCTCATCAAAGACTAGAGCAGAGAAGAGAAGATGGTGCAGAAATCCGATGCCACCCTTCACTTCATAATCACTCTTATCTTGAAAGGCCGGCAGAGATGTGCATACACAGCATGACCCACTGCCAATACAGTTTTCATTGTGACCAACACAAGTTGCTGATGTAAGCTTTCTACAGAAAATTATGGGCGGAGATAAGATGGAAATATATTCATAGCCTTTCTATTTACTCAATTACTTCACCTGTACTGAGGGGCACAGGCAAGTTAAATCACCTGGGGTTAAGAGTTGAGCTGCTTGTGTATAAATCCCTATAACCATTCACACTAGAATTTATCTTCAAAGAGCCAGAGATTTCTTTGTGTGGGTTTTCTAATTCAATTTTATGTGGCCCTTATGTGGCCAAGCATAGCTTGTAAGTAGATACAGTCCTGCTCAAGTTTGTGTGTAAGTGTAAACACTTGCTTTAGTATTTGCATAAGTATTGAGATATGCAATTTCAGTATTTAAGTAGATTTTTTCTCATAAACTGCTGGATGTAATATGTGACAAGCTGTAGTTACTACATCAGCTGATATGTATACTTTCAAGCCAGCCATGTTTTGTGACATATGATTTTTCGCCTTTTCCCTTTTCATTTGTTTTTTAAGATTAAATAGAAATATGACCTGAAACATCATATTTTAAAGTCCTAAAAGTTAAATGTGAGAACCTAATTAATCAAATTATGTGAAACCATTACACTTGTTCATTTACCTAAGAAAAATAATTATACACTTGCAAAGGGCCATAATAAGTGAATCCCAGATTTATCAGTATGTTTGGTTAAATTAGAATTAGGTGTTTTCAATGGCACTAGTGACAACTGTTCGTAGGAAACAATTTTTATTTAAGAAAGAAGGCTCTAAAAAAATTTGATCTTCACTTCATACCATGATGGAAAAAAAGGAGAAGGCTGGTCACGTAGTTGATAAATACTCCACTTAGACAGGGTATACACATGAAGGAAATTCAAGACTATTGATCTGCTCTTCATGAGCGATCAAACGTCACTCCAGAAAGAGTTCACAAGGAACTACAAGCCTGTCCCATATTTGCTAATGTTCATGTGTCAATAATCGTGAGAATACTGAGCAACAATAAAGCACTGCGTCCCAAAAAAGAGCACATGTGCACATCTGTTTTCCGCTAAAAATGAAATGATAGGCTTTTGGAATAATGTTTTGAGGACTGATGAGACATAGAGCGTATTGTCTTATGTCTAGGGAAAGAAAACCACTGCATTCCCATTTGTGGAAAATGGTAATGGTTTTCAGCCTGGAGCTTGAACACAGAGCAAGTTGGAGCAGGTTATACTGTATGTGGAGCATAGGCTACCATAGTGATATATCCTAGAGTGATCTACCCGAAGATACCAGACTAACGGTCTAACCCTGCCACATACTACAGGCCCATTTTGAAACTGAACCTTGACAGGGTCGTACAATTTGAAGGTGGAATAGAAGACAATACTAAAATAAAACTAAAAATGGGGAACAAGTATAATTGGGTGGACAGTAGCCAAAAGAGGGATGGTAACCAGGGAGTCAGGGACCAAGCTGAGAATTAAAAAGTTGATTGATATACAAATTTGTTTTTCAGAGATTCTAAAAAAAAGAGGCAATCTTTTTTTGCATGTTTTATAATCAGGTGCAGAGAATGGTGGTTCAATTTTTGTATGATGAGCAGAGAGCTGATTACAGTTTTTAGTGACGAAAAAAATGGTCAGCATGCAAACATAGAGGTATAAAGGAACCCAGAGTGAATGTATGCTGACCTCAAGTCCAGTAGCGAGAGCAAGAGGAAAATACTTACCAATGAACAGCAGAATTAATGAATTAATGAAAATAAGTTGATGAACTTCTAGTGCATGAACTTCTTTAAATTAAGATGCATTTTTTAATGTTCATTGAAAACAAAGTGTTTTTTTTCTCTTGATAAGTGAACAATTACTCTTAGCAAAAATAAATGTTAAATTGTCATCATCACTGAACACGTTGCTGTTAAAAAACAAAAACAAATTCTGCTTTATAGCTTGTCTTTTTATTCCATTCATGTAATGTGATCCCAAAGCAAAAGTATGCTGCATTTTCAGTCTCCTTGATTGACCTGAAATTTCAGAATCAGTTCAATAATCCACAGAATGCTTAAATCTTCTGCTTCTCATTCTCCTTCATCTCAACCTGACTCAAGTTTGACGACTTATCACCAAGGCAGCACCAAATGGATATCTCACACATGAAAAAAAACAAATGCATATTTATACCCTTTTCCTGTTTCGTGTAAAGCAAAACATCCCAAGACACAGCATTTGAAAATGAATGATGGAATAAATGTGCTCTTGTTGTGCACTCAGACTTTCAGACTACATTTTATGTGCAGTTCTGAGTATGTGCAACAAGTTAAGTGTACATGGGAGCCAAGCCAAACTTCCATTAAGGTTTTTTATGCCTTAATGAATAAACACTGAATATTCAGCATTCAGACATTTGTATTCAGACTTCATACCATGGCTGGACTATCAGCAACTTGATTCTAAATGATTGCAAATGATAAAAAAAAAAAATACTCTACCATCACATGTTGGAACAAAGTTTGTGCTAAAGCAAGGATATTTTCACATGGGCTGTCTATGTCTATGGCCCGAAGGGAGGTAAACTACTGTACTGGTCAACCTGAGTTGTTTGTGACTGCGATTATGGGTCATGAATGAGGAGATACTAATGATTTTATTGGCTAAAAAGAAGAAATAGTTGGTTAGGGTACATGAGAAGATGTGAGTTTGGACAAACAAATAGGTATGGACAAATACTTTATTTGTAATACTTGGGTGTTGCTGTTCACTCTCCATTATATCATTTAAAATTTATATTAGTCTTAATAAAAAAGTGTGTTGGTAGCTCTGGTTTCAAAAACATATATTTCAATTGGCAGTCAGTTCAGGAAATGAACCATTTAAATGAAGAATGTGGCAAAATTGAAAAGATCAAATAATGACATACAGCATACCTGGGCCTCAGAGACGCAGCTATGCAGACCTCTACTAAAATGTTAACAATTTAGTGTGATCCATTTTTAAAACATTTTCATGTTTGTTTTGGTTCTTTTGACGAGTTATTAATAGGGATGGGTATTGTTTAGGTTTTATCCGATACCGGTGCCAAATCGGTACTTTTGAAACGGTGCCGGTGCTCAAACGGTGCTTAAAGAATGGAGAACACAAAATTGGTCCAAAAACCTCTCATGTTCAGCTGTTTTTTGTAAAAATATAACAATGTTAGCCTTTTCTGCAGCTATGGGGCATATATGGTATCACTCTTGGCTGGAAGCAGTGCTTAAACAATGGAAAAAACACAAACTTTGTCCTAAACCTCTCATGTTTAACTGTTTTCCACTTTTTCTTTGGTCATTTTAGCCTTTTTAGCCAGGGTGAAGGGAGTATCTGCCATCAAACAAGAGGACAGCCGCATGTAGCTATGATGATGTTTGCTAGTTCACCTTACATGCATTAATGTAATAACGTGGTTAGCCTACTCAATGTAAATTAGCTACTCACGCAGAGAAGAACGGCTGCTGCCACCATCATCCGTCATCATTTCTGCTACACTGGCAGGGCTAGGGGCCAGGACTCTCCTCTTCGTGTTTTTGGGGGATGTTGCATAACAGGTAGGGGTGGGTTTTTATAATCGATTCATCGATTAAAATCGATTCTGGCTTGGATAACGTAAAATCGATTCATTAAAATCCTGAATCGATTTTTTAATATAAATTTATTTTGTCCGAAATGCCAGAATCTCTGGTGACATCTCACAAAATTTCAAGAACCACCAAACAGTAAATGAGAGCAGGTACAGGAATTCTGCACATAGACTTAAACACACAGCGCGACCCGCGGATCAGAATCAGTTAGATGTCGCCTTTCTCACAGTCGGGGCTGAAAGCCGACAGCTCGCTGATCCGGGTCCGCGCTTTGTGTTCACGCCCTTTATGCGCTGATTCTAAAGCTGTTAGTTTGATCTCTCTCCAAACAATATTGACCGAATCAGCAGCAAAAGAAGATCCAAACGCTTCACATAAACATCGTCATGAATTCACTCTTTTACTGTTTTGCTTCCATTGCGATGCGCAGCTCTCTCTCTCTCCCTCTCTCCCCCCCCCCCTCTCGAACAGTTTCGCTTTCTTCATTATTCGCTTGCTTGTTACGCACAAGTCTACTGTTGTTTACAGCGCTGTCGGCCGCTGTTTTTTTCCCTTTTACATTCTTCCGAAAAGAAAACCTCATTTCTGCTGTTCAATACTGAACAAATTTAAACTTTTTAATATTATTCAAAATGCAAAATGCTTAGCCGTGTGTCTAATAAAACCGCTGTAACGTCAGAAGTAATGTTCATAAGTTGATTAATGGTTTTCTTTCGTTTTTGATGTACTGCAGAATATTTTTATAAAATCCCAGGCCAGGAAAACCTTCATGTTTTTCTGTGTTTTATCCTCAGCTACTTTGACACAAAGGCATCTGCTGTGATGCTCACACCTTGAATAAAGTCTTGCGAGTGTCAGCTTCCTTTTTATAGATACAAAAATATGTAAATGTACTGATCTGAATTATAATATTTCTGACTGTCAAAATTTCCCAGATGTAAATCGAATCAAATCGAATTAAATCGAATCGTGGATCGAATCGATTTGGGACCTTGTGAATCGGAATTGAATCGATTCTAGAAATCAGTGACGATACCCAGCCCTAATAACAGGCAACCCACCCGCAGTAGATGTGCTCGGTGTGAGGTCTCGCAGCAAGCTATCAAATACAGCGCATTTCTGGGCTTTTAAAAAAAACGCTATGCGTCGCCAGGTGTTTCATCGGATTTGAGGTGTTACCTCCTTTGACAGTATCACAGTATCAGCTTAAAGCACTTGTTGCAGGCTGCTGAGTTTGCATCTTTTGCTGTGAAGTACAGCCAGACTTCTGACCGCTTTGCCTTGGACATTTTTAATCTGTAGCTCTGCTCTAACAGAACGTACGTACCTGGCCCCGCCTACTATCCTCGGAAACGTAAAATGATTGGCTAGATTCTAAAGTGTATCACAGCTCAGGAAAAAAAAGCACCGAAATAAAGCACCGAAATGTGCGCTGCTTTTCGGTCTGGTTACTACCGTTTATGTCAGAACCGGTGCCATCATGGCACCGGACACCGGTACCCATCCCTAGTTATTAATATTTGTTATTGCAGTAAAGTACTGCAGCTATAAAGTCAGACCATCTACAGGTTTAGTTGATAAGAAGCCTGATGCACTCAAACAGCATTATCGAGTGGAGGAAATACTGTAAACTACACAATCTTTTAGCTTACAATCACCTATTACTCTTCAGGAGGAATGAAAGATTCATATATATGCAATTATTTTAGCACAAAATATTAGGAAAAAATTTTTCTGTTACCATCTATAATTATTTATGAGTAAACTAAGAAACTACACCACAAAGTCAGGTAAGACACAAATAGCAGGAATTTCCACCGAGATTACTTGAAATCATATCACCACCTCTCTGTCATTACATTATTGTATTATTAAATAATTCAGGTTCATCTTGTTGATCATTTCAGGTCTTGGGCTACTAGAATGACACATTATTTAGGTTACAACTAAATATTACAAAAAATCTAGCTGTTGTCAGTAATAACAAGAAAATGAAGTAGAAGCTGTACTTCATATATTTGTTATAAACCCAAATTTACTACTCTTTTGTGTATAATTTAGGCTATTAAGAAGAATGTCCAAAAAACTGCTTTATCCATTTATTTTTTGCAGCCACGACACCTCATTTCATTTAGCATGCTTCCATAAAAATCAGAGATCAGCTATTGCAATAAACAAAAGATGCACACAGTTCCCGGGGCGATTGTGGCTCAAGAGTTGGGAGTTCGCCTTGTAATTGGAAGGTTGCCAGTTCGAGCCCCGGCTTGGACAGTCTTGGTCGTTGTGTCCTTGGGCAAGACACTTCACCTGTTGCCTACTGGTGGTGGTCAGAGGGCCCGGTGGCGCCAGTGTCCGGCAGCCTCGCCTCTGTCAGTGCGCCCCAGGGTGGCTGTGGCTACAATGTAGCTTGCCATCACCAGTGTGTGAATGTGTGTGTGAATGGGTGGATGACTGGATATGTAAAGCGCTTTGGGGTCCTTAGGGACTAGTAAAGCGCTATATAAATACAGGCCATTTACCATTTATTCCTTGTAAGGGGTAGAATTTGAAGTGTGATTTCATCTGGTCTACTCTAAAGAATGCAATATGCCAACAAAAAGAAACACTGAAAGAGCACAAAACAGAAAAGAAAATTCAGTACAAAAGGCTGAAAGAATGTAAAGCAGCTTTAATATGTGTAATTTTAAAGAATCTGGTTAAAGATAGACAATAACAAAAGCAATAAGGTTGCTCATTGTTTCAGCATAATAGGTGGTTTATGTCAGGTCTGAAAGATACCTAATAGCAGGGCTGAGCATCTGGGGTTGCCTAAGAAATAGATTAGAAAAGTTGTAAATGAATTCTTTACACAAGACAGGATTTGAAGGTTTCTTTATTGAAAAGATAAAATTGAAGGTTTTCTTTAGCACGCAAACAAACAAAACAAAACAAGAAACAAAACAAACAAACAAACATCTTTGCTACTGCTGAAGATTTATCCAAAAAATAAATAAATAAATAAAAAATAAAAGAAATCAGACTCTAAATCTACTGCTATTGGGTCTACTGCTGAAGATTTCTAAATCCCTCATCTTTAATAGCATGTTTATGCTTTTGCAAATAGTTTGAAAAGAGCAAAAGAACGGACTGTTCAGTTTTTGTCAGACTCTCATAGGAAACAAATATAATAGTAGCTGCAGATTTGGAGCCAAGTTATGCAGTTATTCTCAAACAATTTCAAAATGTGAGAATATAAGCATTCTCACCCAGGCAAATTGGCCCTGGGTGAGGGACCAGACAAAGAGCGATTCATAAGACCCTTATGAAAAGGACACCGAGGGAACAGTTTACCCTGCCTGGGATAGGGTTACCGGGGCCCCGCCCTGGAGCCAGGCCTGGGGAGGGTGCCCGAGGGCGAGCGTCTGGTGGCCGGGCCTTAGTCCATGGGGCCCGGCCCGAAGAGGAGACATGGGCCCATCCTCCCGCAGGCCCACCACCCGCAGGAGGCGCCATAGGGGTCGGGTGCATTGTGTGCCGGGTGGCGGCCAGGAGCGGAGGCCCTGGCGGACTGACCCCCGGCTGCCAAGACTGGCAATAGGGACATGGAATGTCACCTCTCTGGTGGGGAAGGAGCCTGAGTTAGTGCGTGAGGTTGAGAGGTACCGGCTAGATATAGTCGGGCTCACCTCTACACATGGCTTGGGCTCTGGAACCAGTCTCCTGGAGAGGGGCTGGACTCTGTCTCAGTCTGGAGTTGCCCCTGGTGAGAGGCGGCGGGCTGGGGTGGGTATTCTAATATCCCCTCGGCTTGCTGCCGGTACGAGAGGGTTTTTCCCGGTGGACGAGAGGGTTTGTTCCCTGCACCTTAGGGTCGGGGAACGGGTCCTGACTGTCATCTGCGCTTATGCGCCGAGTGGCAGTTCAGAGTACCCAGCCTTCTTAGAGTCCCTGGGGGGGGGGGGGGGGGGGGGGGGGGTGCTGGAGGGTGCTCCACCTGGAGACTCTGTTGTCCTGCTGGGAGACTTCAATGCTCACGTGGGTAACAACAGCGAGACCTGGAGGGGCGTGATTGGGAGGAACGGCCTCCCTGATCTGAACCCGAGCGGTGCTTTGTTATTGGACTTCTGTGCTAATCACAGTTTGGCCATAACGAACACCCTGTTCGAACATAAGAGTGTCCATAAGTGCACGTGGCACCAGGACGCTCTAGGCCGTAGGTCGATGATCGATTTTGTAATCGTATCAGCAGACCTGCGACCATATGTTCTGGACACTCGGGTAAAGAGAGGGGCTGAGCTGTCAACTGATCACCACCTGGTGGTGAGTTGGATCAGGTGGCAGGGGAGGACGCTGGACAGACCTGGTGCACCTAAACGCGTAGTGAGGGTGTGCTGGGAACGTCTAGCAGAGGCCCCAGTCTGCGAGATCTTCAACGCACACCTCCGGCAGAGCTTCGACAGCATTCCGAGGGAGACTGGGGACATTGAGTCCGAATGGACCATGTTCAGAGTCTCCATTGCCGAAGCTGCTGCATTGAGCTGCGGCCGCAAGGTGGTTGGTGCCTGCCGTGGTGGTAATCCCCGAACCAAATGGTGGACACCAGAGGTGAAGGGAGCCACCAGGCTGAAGAAGGAGTCCTATCAGGCTTGGTTAGCCTGTGGGACTCCGGAGGCAGCCGACAGGTATCGACAGGCCAAGCGGAATGCGGCTCGGGCAGTGGCTGAAGCAAAAACTCGGGTGTGGGAGGAGTTCGGAGAGGCCATGGAAAAAGACTTTCGGACTGCCTCGAAGAGATTCTGGCAAACCGTCAGACGTCTCAGGAGGGGAAAGCGGTGCTCTACCTGCACTGTGTATAGTGCTGGCGGAGCGCTGCTGACGTCGACTGAGAAAATTGTCAGGCAGTGGAAGGAATACTTCGAGGACCTCCTTAATCCCACTGACACGTCTTCCGAGGAGGAAGCAGAGTCTGGGGATGAGGGGAATGACCCGCCAATTTCCGGGGGCAAGGTCACTGAGGCAGTTAAACAACTCCTTGGTGGCAGAGCCCCTGGTGTTGATGAGGTCTGCCCCGAGTTCCTGAAGGCTCTGGACGTTGTAGGGCTGTCCTGGTTGACATGCCTCTGCAATGTTGCGTGGAGATCAGGGGCAGTACCTGTGGACTGGCAGACCGGGGTGGTGGTCCCCATCTTTAAGAAGGGGGACTGGAGGGTGTGTTCCAACTACAGGGGGATCACACTCCTCAGCCTCCCTGGGAAAGTCTATGCCAGGGTGCTGGAAAGGAGAGTTCGTCCGTTAGTCGAACCTCGGATACAGGAGGAACAATGCGGTTTTCGTCCTGGTCGCGGAACACTGGACCAGCTCTTTATCCTCTCCAGGATACTTGAGGGTGCATGGGAGTTTGCCCAACCAGTCTACATGTGTTTTGTGGACTTGGAGAAGGCATTCGACCGTGTCCCTCGGGGTGTCCTGTGGGAGGTGTTGCGGGAATATGGGGTGTCTGGCCCATTGCTACGGGCCATTCGATCCCTATATAACCGTTGCAAGAGCTTGGTTCGCATTGCCGGCAATAAGTCGGACTCGTTCCCGGTGGGTGATGGGCTTCGCCAGGGCTGCCCTTTGTCACCGGTTCTGTTCATAATTTTTATGGACAGGATTTCTAGGCGCAGCCAAGTGGCGGAGGGCTTTTGCTTTGGTGGCCTCAGAATCTCATCTCTGATTTTTGCAGATGATGTGGTTCTGTTGGCTTCATCGGGTGAGGGCCTCCAGCTCGCACTGGAATGGTTCGCAGCCGAGTGTGAAGCAGCGGGAATGAGGATCAGCACCTCCAAATCTGAGGCCATGGTTCTCAGCCGGAAAAGGGGGGAGTGCCCACTCCGGGTCGGTGATGAGTTCCTGCCCCAAGTGGAGGAGTTCAAGTATCTCAGGGTCTTGTTCTCGAGTGATGGGAGAAGGGAGCCGGAGATCGACAGACGGATTGGGGCTGCACCTGCAGTAATGCGGACGCTGCACCGGTCCGTCGTGGTGAAGAGGGAGCTGAGTGTAAAAGCGAAGCTCTCAATTTACCGGTCGATCTACGTCCCTACCCTCACTTATGGCCACAATCTGTGGGTAGTGACCGAAAGAACGAGATCGCGGATACAAGCGGCAGAAATGAGCTTTCTCCGAAGGGTGGCTGGCCTCTCCCTTAGAGATAGGGTGAGAAGTTCGGCCATCCGGGAGGGGCTCAGAGTAGAGCAGCTGCTGCTCCACATCGAAAGGAGCCAGCTGAGGTGGTTCGGGCATCTGACAAGGATGCCCCCTGGGCGCCTCCTGGGTGAGGTGTTCCAGGCATGTCCCACCGGGAGGAGGCCCCGGGGCAGACCCAGGACACGCTGGAGAGATTATATCTCTCGGCTGGCCTGGGAACGCCTTGGTATTCCCCCGGATAAGCTGGAGGAGGTGGTTGGGGAGAGGGAGGTCTGGGCCTCTTTGCTTAGGCTGCTGCCCCCACGACCCGGCCCCGGATAAAACGGATGAAGATGGATGGATGGATGGAAAATATAAGCAGTGAAATGACTGGACTTTGCATTGCTGCCACAAGATCTGGGCAAATTGGGCACTGAGCTGACCATGAATTCAGGTCAAAGTTCCTCTACAGCAATGTGAAAGACTGATATGGAAAAATAATACTTCAAGTTATTGCTGCTAAAAGTGCCTGTTAGTGTTCTTAGATTTCCATACACTGCTTTTGTACATTGGCTTAGTTTGTGTTAAATAAATAATCACACTGTGGACCAGATATTTTCTTATATGTCGTAATATGTAAAACTTTAGAATTAATGGAAGGTGTACTTTCTTTTTAACCATGGTTATACGTACTGGTTTTACCTTGAAAGATCAATAATGGAAATGTTCCACGTTAGGTTCTCTCTTTCTATATTTTAGCAATTTATTGGCAGTCTTGAGTCAAGCACTGGCACTGGAAGCTGATCTATATCACGCATGCTGATTTATGGAGGTGATTTATGGATTATATGTTATCAATGAGACCAGTATGAAGGTTCATAAGATCTCACAGAATGTGATCGTTTAGTGTGAAACCATTTCCTTAAATCGGGGTCACATCTAACAGAAAACATAACTCTCTGCTGACTTTTTATCAACACTGTGAAGGGTGCTAAAACTGTCTTGACTTCAGCTTGCCCTCTTTCCATACAAGTGACAAGCTTCAAAACAGAAGTACTGTACACAGAGAGAGAGACACACACACACACACACACACACACACACACACACACACACACACACACAGAACAGACCTTCACATGACACCACGTCTGCCTGTCTTTGTGATTATTTACGTTACCTCCCACTTCCTCCCTTTTACAATCTGCTCTTCTTGCGGCAATGTCAGGGGTACAAGGGGCAAGACTGGATTAGCAGTCCGAGAAGATGAAGTCAAGGCAGAGACACTTAAAATGAGAAAATGAAAGGGGAGGGACGTACAGCAAGATAGGAATGCATGCTCACCCCCATTAGTTTGAAAAGGGGAAAGAGCAATAAAATGTAAGAGAAAGTCATAACATGATTGTCAGCTTCTAGCCGAGTTGTGGAATTGGAGCTAATCACTGTAGAGAACGTCTTGGACAGTTTAAGCCTTGCTGTCACACAACCGGAACTTACAGTCTTCACGAATTACATGTACAGACACAAGGTTCAACAACAAAGAGCGAGGGCAAAATTTTCAAGGAGACAAAGGGAGGTGGAAATGTTATAAAAGGATTGTAGGCTGGGACAAATAGGCAAGGACAAGTGTAGGATGAGGGAAATCCTATAACTGAAATTGTCAGAAGCATCGAGGGCAGAATGATGGAGATTAGTCAGAAGAAATATGAGACAAAGAGAAAATTTTGTAGAAATGAAAACATCCAAGCAACTCTCACATATCATTGAATCCCCTTGTGGAAAGAAAAGTGATTAAGAGAGCTGGACACTAAAGAGTCCAGCTTTTCTTCTGAAGTTATTTGGAAAACAGATGACTGTTTCTCATTCACTGATCCCCTGAGTCTGATATCAAAGACAGCAGTAGGGGAATAACAAGTTGCACATATTTGAATTTGCAAGTCTTGAGTCTTTGGAATAGTGGTGTTTAGCTCTCTATGGCATGGCGTCGCTCTCAGGCAACAAACCACATTTATTGGATGAAAAGAGTTTGACCTTTGACCTGAGTGTTTATTCTTCAGGAACCAAATCTGCACAGGATGCAATGTCAGCTACTTCTAACGCTAATATCATTTTTGAAATAAGTATACAAAAACATATGTGCGTGTACATGAGTATATGAAGAAGAATATTTTGGTGTTTTAAAGACAGATTTTGATTTCATTTATTTATTCAAATAGCATATTTTTTTTAACCTTTGTGTTCCAACATTATGCAGTTGGAACACTTTTTTAGGGCAATGATGCTGAAGCAGTCAGTGATTGATATATCAATCCCAAGAACCTCAAGCTTCTAAAAATGAGGGTGAAATATTTTTTTCTCAGAAAAAGACAAAAACAAAATTTAAATTGTAGCTTTGAAAATTAGCAAAACCAGCCTTTCTTGAGTTGTTTATAATACTGTAAATTGCTTTATTTGTTCTTATATATGCTGCATGTAACAGACAATACATTTAACTCTACATATCTTGTTTCTCAGCAACACTGTGCTTTAATGTTACTCGCTACTGTGATAAGGACAGCGTAAATAAACAACATCACAATTTCCTGAGTGAAATGCTTGATTCACAATGAATAAAATTATCTAGGGAAGAGCTATTACACACATGATTGAATTAGCATTAGTGTTGCTCATAATTAAAACATGCTAATAAGAGGCAACCTGCTAACAGATAAATTGATGTTTTGTTTTGGAAGAAATTACTGCTTTAATCATCTTTGGTAACATGTAGTCTTCAATTGTTTGCCTTCTTTCTTCTTTGTGCAAAGGGTTTTGATATTACATACTGAAATTCTGCAACCTTCTATGCTGTGTTGTTAATTTTAAACTATCAAAGAACTTATTGATTATTGGTTTAATCGTTACTGAAGTATTATAACAGAATATGATTTGCATGTAAATTCTATGTTCACTTTTCAACATTTATTTTTTTATCATCTTCTATATGTGGTGTGTATATGTTAAAATTGCTGTGACATCCCTTATGCCCCAGTTATGCAGGCCTAGCGACTGGTTAACTACTGCCTGGTCATCACTGGTTGCTAGGAAAATGTTTATTCCCTGACCGGTTGGGAAGTGGTTGTGGGAGGTTGTTAGCAGTATAGGTGAACTCAATCACAAAGGAAGAATACAATGTTGCACTGAAAACCTCAATCTGATTGCTTTGGTCACTTGCAGTTTGCTGTGGTCATCCTTAGTTAAAGATGCTGACTTTAATTCAATTCAATTTTATTTATATAGCACCAAATCGCAACAAAAGTCGCCTCAAGGCACTTCATAGGTACAAAGAAAAACCCAACAATCATATGACCCCCTATGAGCAAGCACTTTGGCAACAGTGGGAAGGAAAAACTCTCTTTTAACAGGAAGAAACCTCCGGCAGGACCAGGCTCAGGGAGGGGCGGGGCCATCTGCTGCAACCGGTTGGGGTGAGAGAAGGAAGACAGGATAAAAGACATGCTGTGGAAGAGAGACTGAGATTAATAACAGATATGATTCAATGCAGGGAGGTCTATTAACACATACTGAGTGAAAAAGGTGAGTGGAAAGGAAAAACCCAATGCATCATGGGAATCCCCGGCAGCCTACGTCTATTGCAGCATAACATAAATCTTGAAAGTAGAGATAGTGTCTGTCTCCAGAATCCAAACTGGAAGCTGGTTCCACAGAAGAGGGGCCTGAAAACTGAAGGCTCTGCCTCCCGTTCTACTTTTAAATACTCTAGGAACAACAAGTAGGCCTGCAGTGTGAAAGCGAAGTGCTCTAATAGGGTGATATGGTCCTACAAGGTCATTAACCCTTTAGAGCCGATCGGAGCGGGCACGCTCTGTTTTGCGTAACTATTTTTAAATCCCAGAAGCACTGCAACCACGTAAGCTAGCGCAAAAATTTTTTTTGCATATGAAACCGGAGGAGTTGTACTTACATCTTATGCCATCAGCTTGTCCTAGGTCACGGTTTCCTTCCACATAAAGCTTTGCAAAAACTGCATAAAAAGCGCTTGCAGGAACAAAAACATAACATTCCAGAAACACGCTTTGCCGATCAGATCAGCTGTTCATAACACTTCCTACGTTGGAATAGACATCAGCGCGAACTTTTGCATTTCCGCCATTACCTGCCCGAAACCGGAAGTGACGTCATTTTCGCGGAAATGTAGTCTTTTTTTTACCATCAGGGCCTCAGGGCCTATACTGGTCTTTTTAAAAGTTATCTTTGACTTTATGACTTTCTGTGTCGTTTCTGGGATGCTTAGGACTCATATTGCACTGCTGGAAATAGTTTATTTTGATGCATATGCTGCTTTTTTGCAAATTTGCAGTATAATATTTATTTTCGTTTTTCCTGCAGTGTATAAAAATTGGTGTATTTCAAAAATAAAACTATGAAGACACTCAAAATAAATTTCCTGTGGTGGGAAACTATGTTGTGCAACTTTTTTGTATTTACAGTATTGAGGGATAAGCCTCTTAAATTTCTCTAAGTACAAATATATGTTAAAAAAGCAAAAACGATTTTCAATTTTTTTGTAGTTTATTGCACTTTTTTGCAATTTATGTAATTACTATGCACTTAATGAATACATATTATTAAAATCTGGGCTATAATGGTTGTATTGATGTATAGCAACTTGAAATGCTCCCAAAAATGGCTCCACAGCATGTAAAAATATAATATAAGCTCTGGCAGACTTGGTTCTATGGTAGGTCTTAAAGGGTTGTGTATATTTCCAGTTTTTATCTGTTGTACAGTGTCCTTGGGTGCTTTGAAAGGCGCTATTTAAATAAAATGTATTATTATTAAGATAAGATGGGGCCTGATTATTTAAGACCTTGTATGTGAGGAGCAGGATTTTGAATTCAATTCTGGATTTAACAGGAAGCCAATGAAGGGAAGCCAAAACAGGAGAAATCTGCTCTCTCTTTCTAGTCCCTGTCAGGACTGTTGCTGCAGCATTTTGGATTAACTGAAGGCTTTTCAGCGAGTTTTTAGGACTTCCTGATAATAATGAATTACAGTAGTCCAGCCTGGAAGTAATAAATGCATGAACTAGTTTTTCAGCGTCACTCTGAGACAGGATATTTCTAATTTTAGAGATGTTGCGCAAATGGAAGAAAGCAGTCTTACATATTTGTTTAATATGTGCGTTGAAGGACATATCCTGGTCAAAAATGACTCCAAGGTTCCTCACAGCGTTACTGGAGGCAAGGTAATGCCATCCAGAGTAAGAGTCTGGTTAGATACCATATTTCTAAGATTTTCATGGCCAAGTACAATAACCCCAGTTTGATCTGAATTAAGAAGCAGAAAGTTTTCGGCCATCCAGGTCTTTATGTCTTTAAGACATTCCTGCAGTTTAACTAATTGGTGTGTGTTATCTGGCTTCATGAGCTGGGTGTCATCTGCATAGGAGTGAAAATGTATGTACAGTGGGGCAAAAAAGTATTTAGTCAGTCACCGATTGTGCAAGTTCCCCCACCTAAAATGATGACAGAGGTCAGTAATTTGCACCAGAGGTACACTTCAACTGTGAGAGACAGAATGTGAAAAAAAAATCCATGAATCCACATGGTAGGATTTGTAAAGAATTTATTCGTAAATCAGGGTGGAAAATAAGTATTTGGTCAATAACAAAAATACAACTCAATACTTTGTAACATAACCTTTGTTGGCAATAACAGAGGTCAAACGTTTACTATAGGTCTTTACCAGGTTTGCACACGCAGTAGCTGGTATTTTGGCCCATTCCTCCATGCAGATCTTCTCGAGAGCAGTGATGTTTTGGGGCTGTCGCCGAGCAACACGGACTTTCAACTCCCGCCACAGATTTTCTATGGGGTTGAAGTCTGGAGACTGGCTAGGCCACTCCAGGACTTTCAAATGCTTCTTACGGAGCCACTCCTTTGTTGCCCGGGCGGTGTGTTTTGGATCATTGTCATGTTGGAAGACCCAGCCTCGTTTCATCTTCAAAGTTCTCACTGATGGAAGGAGGTTTTGGCTCAAAATCTCACGATACATGGCCCCATTCATTCTGTCCTTAACACGGATCAGTCGTCCTGTCCCCTTGGCAGAAAAACAGCCCCATAGCATGATGTTTCCACCCCCATGCTTCACAGTAGGTATGGTGTTCTTGGGATGCAACTCAGTATTCTTCTTCCTCCAAACACGACGAGTTGAGTTTATACCAAAAAGTTCTACTTTGGTTTCATCTGACCACATGACATTCTCCCAATCCTCTGCTGTATCATCCATGTGCTCTCTGGCAAACTTCAGACGGGCCTGGACATGCACTGGCTTCAGCAGCTGAACACGTCTGGCACTGCGGGATTTGATTCCCTGCCGTTGTAGTGTGTTACTGATGGTGACCTTTGTTACTTTGGTCCCAGCTCTCTGCAGGTCATTCACCAGGTCCCCCCGTGTGGTTCTGGGATCTTTGCTCACCGTTCTCATGATCATTTTGACCCCACGGGATGAGATCTTGCGTGGAGCCCCAGATCGAGGGAGATTATCAGTGGTCTTGTATGTCTTCCATTTTCTGATGATTGCTCCCACAGTTGATTTTTTCACACCAAGCTGCTTGCCTATTGTAGATTCACTCTTCCCAGTCTGGTGCAGGTCTACAATACTTTTCCTGGTGTCCTTCGAAAGCTCTTTGGTCTTGGCCATGGCGGCGTTTGGAGTCTGACTGTTTGAGGCTGTGGACAGGTGTCTTTTATACAGATGATGAGTTCAAACAGGTGCCATTCATACAGGTAACGAGTGGGGGACAGAAAAGCTTCTTACAGAAGACGTTACAGGTCTGTGAGAGCCAGAGATTTTCCTTGTTTGAGGTGACCAAATACTTATTTTCCACCCTAATTTACGGATAAATTCTTTACAAATCCTACCATGTGAATTCATGGATTTTTTTTTCACATTCTGTCTCTCACAGTTGAAGTGTACCTCTGGTGCAAATTACTGACCTCTGTTAAGTGGGGGAACTTGCACAATCGGTGGCTGACTAAATACTTTTTTACCCCACTGTATGTCTTCTAATGATGCTGCCTAAGGGAAGCATGTATAATGTAAACAGAATTGGTCCTAGCACTGAACCCTGTGGAACTCCATAATTAACCTTAGTGTGTGAAGAGGACTCTCCACTTACATGTACAAATTGGAGTCTATTAGATAGATATGATACAAACCACTGCAGCACAGTACATGTAATACCTACAGCATGTTCTAATCGCTCTAATAGGATATTATGGTCAACAGTATCGAACGCTGCACTGAGGTCTAGCAGGACAAGTACAGAGATGAGTCCACTGTCAGAGGCCATAAGAAGATCATTTGTAACCTTCACTAAAGCTGTTTCTGTGCTGTGATGAGCTCTGAAACTTGATGTTTGATATGAAAGGAAGTTGGAGATTGGCCTATAATTAGCTAAGACTGCTGGGTCTAGAGATGGCTTTTTGAGTAAAGGTTTAACTACAGCCAGCTTGAAGGCCTGTGGTACATAGCTGATTATTAGAGATAGGTTGATCATATTTAAGATCGAAGAATTAATTAATGGCAGGACTTCTTTGAGCAGTTTTTTAGGAATGGGGTCTAAAAGACACGTTGATGGTTTGGAGGAAGTAATTGTTGAAGTTAACTCAGAAAGATCAATTGGAGAAAAAGAGTCTAACTTAACAAGTACTACTAAAGTACTAAAAGTAGCTGTAGATAATGTTACATCTGTGGGATGATTATTGGTAATTTTTCCTCTAATGATAAAAATTGTATTTGTGAAGAAGTTCATGAAGTCATTACTAGTTAACGTTAAAGGGATGGTTGGCTCAAAAGAGCTCTGCCTTTTTGTCAGCCTGGCTACAGTGCTGAAGAGAAACCTGGGGTTATTCTTATTTTCTTCAATCAGTGATGAATAATAAGATGTTCTGGCTTTGCGGAGGGCTTTCTTGTAAATCAGCAAACTATTTCTCCAGGTTAAATGATGATCTTCTAAATTTGTGGCACGCCATTTCCTCTCCAGCTTACGAGTCATCTGTACTGCAAACGCTCACCAACGAGTGCTAAAGAAATAGCCAAAATTGCAACGTAAACTGGAAACAGAGAGGGTTTGCCTTCAATCTCAGAATTGAACCTTTTGAGATAAGTTGGTTTCATTAGGAAGGTGCAATGCCAAGGTGTTAGCCAGATGTGCCACAGGGTTGTAACAGGGTCAGTTATAACAATTTCTGAGTTCCCATTTCTTTCATGTAATCTTTTCACTACGCTCTGTTTGTGAATATAGCAAAAACTTTTATTTTTCTTTTTTACACCAAAACCCAGTTTACACTGCACAACACGTTAGTAAATCTGTAATACCCAAACTATAGCAAACATCTCCACACAGCCAGTTAAGGACACCTGCTTTTACAGCACCAAAGCTGATAATGATTATGGTAAATGGCCTGCATTTGTATAGCGCTTTTCTAGTCCCTAAGGACCCCAAAGCGCTTCACACTACATTCAGTCATTCACCCATTCACACACACATTCACACACTGGCGATGGCAAGCCACATTGTAGCCACAGCTGCCCTGGGGCGCACTGACAGAGGCGAGGCTGCCGGACACTGGCGCCACCGGGCCCTCTGACCACCACCAGTAGGCAAACACGGGGTTAGTATCTTGCCCAAGGATATTTGGCATGCAGCCAGGAGGCAGCCTGGGATCGAACCACCGACCTTCTGATTAGTGGCTGACTTGCTCTGCCACCTGAGCTACAGCCACCATATTAGAACAAATACAGGCAATTAAATACAAAGATCTGATTCATGTGCAATTACACATGAAGAGAAAAAGCAACACTCGCCAAAAGAACTATTTAATCAATCCTTTAAAATGATTGAAAACTCATTACCAGTCCTGACAATTTGAAGTCCTTGAAACAGGACAAGCGTATTTAAAAGCCTTATCCCTCTTAAAATTATTCTGATTCTCAGGAGAAACATTTGTAAAATATTGTGAGAGCTGTGCTGATTGTACATTTTACACATATATGCAAACAGATTGGAAAGAAGCAGCCGAAGAAGAGATTTGTATATAAAATTCAACCAATGGGAAGGTCTGCAGACATACAGAGATGACCACTTAGCAGCGACATACATAGAACAGGGATATATACTCAATTTCCACATCCACTAATAAAATGTAAAGCATACTGGTCTCTAAACTCTTTAGGTTACTGACCAGGTGCATTCAAAAGAGCAGATCACAGTAATACAGTAAAGGTATAAATAACTAATAAATAAATAAATAGTAGAGACATTAAGTGTTTCCTTACTTGGAGAGAGAGAGAAACAAAGTCCTTAAAAAACAAGAAATGTAATTTAAGTTTCAGCTTGGACTTACACACTTCTTGTCAAAACACTTGGAGATAAAAGGACATAATGAAACACTGCAAACAATCCTTTGTTGAAAAAAGGCTTTTTGCCAACAAAAACATACACACTTTGGAATACTTTATTAAAGCAGTAATAACACAGTCATATATTTTAGGCAAAGCCAACAAAGTGACTCTAGGAGCCTGTGGCGGGGACTAAGGACAATAACGGATTATAAAGCGCCAACAACCGGTATGACGAACGCGGCCGTGACTCTGGCAGACGAGCTGAACACTTTCTATGCTCGCTTCGAGGCTACAGCTAAGGACTCCAACAATGCTAGTGCTAGCGGCGCTAACGGCTGCAGACAGGAAGATACTGCCAGCACCGGAAACGTGCTCGTCATCTCCGAGCATGAAGTAAGGAGAGCCTTCAAGAGAGTGAACACCAGGAAAGCAGCAGGACCAGACGGCATCCCAGGTCGTATCCTCAGAGACTGCGCATACCAGCTAGCTCCTGTGTTCACTGAGATATTCAACATCTCTTTATCTCAGTCGGTGATCCCCACATGCTTCAAAGAGTCCATCATTGTTCCTGTCCCGAAGAAACCCCACCCTGCCTCTCTCAATGACTATCGCCCTGTAGCCCTCACCTCAGTAGTGATGAAGTGTTTTGAATGCCTGGTCAGAGACTTCATCATTTCTTCACTACCAGACACACTGGACCCACTACAGTTCGCTTACCGTCCAAATCGTTCCACAGACGATGCCATCTCTCATCTCCTCCACACATCACTCACTCACTTGGACACTAGAAGGGGGAATTATGTTAAAATGCTCTTCATAGACTACAGCTCTGCATTTAACACCATAATTCCCTCCACACTCACCACCAAGCTGGAGCATCTGGGACTCAGCTCATCTATGTGTCAGTGGATCTCCAACTTCCTAACTGGCAGACCACAGGCATTAAGGATGGGCGGACATGTCTCAGCCTCCACCACTCTCAGCACTGGAGCCCCCCAGGCAGGGCCGGCCCATGGCATAGGCCGTATAGGCAAATGCTAAGGGCGCCGTCCATCGGGGGCGCCACGCCAGTGCCACAAATGTTGAAAAAAAAAAAAGTTGGTACTATTATTTCTAAATACAAAAAATAATCCCACGTTAATTAAAATGCAAAGTAAAGCTTATTTAATAGAAATATTATTTGTTACAACATTACACTACACTGCTGATGTAGGGGGGCGCCACCTAAAATCTTGCCTAGGGCGCCAGATTGGTTAGGGCCGTTTCTGCCCCCAGGGGTGTGTTCTGAGCCCCCTGCTGTACTCTTTGTACACATATGACTGTGTGGCCACTACCAGCTCCACCACCATCATCAAGTTTGCTGACGACACCGTCGTGGTGGGCCTGATCTCTGATAACAACGAGACGGCCTACGTGAAGGAGATTAGGAATCTGGAGAACTGGTGCCAGAGGAACAACCTCCTTCTAAACGTCAGTAAGACAAAGGAGCTGATAGTGGACTTCAGCGCTAAGCAGGAGAGGAACTACCAGACCCCCGTCATCAACGAGTGCCCAGTGGAGAGAATGGACAGCTTCAAATACCTCGGAGTTCACATCACGCAGGACCTGTCATGGTCCTGTCACATCAACACCGTGGTGAAAAAGGCCCGTCAGCGTCTCTACCACCTCAGACGCTTGAGAGACTTCCAACTGCCCTCCAAGGTGCTCAGGAACTTTTACTCGTGCACCATAGAGAGCATCCTGACGGGAAACATCTTAACCTGGTTCGGGAACAGCACCATGCAGGACAGACGAGCTCTACAGAGGGTTGTGCGGTCAGCTGAGCGCACCATCCGCGCCGAGCTCCCTGACCTGCACTCAATCTACAGCAAGCGGTGCTGGACCAAGGCCAGGAAGATCGTGAAGGACCTCAGCCATCCCAATGTAACCTGGACGTGTGTCCCTCTATCTATAAAGAGCACTGGATTCCAGCCATAACCCGCCGCGTACCATAAGAACGCCGAAGGTCTCCTTTCGCGTTCCTCAGGAACGCCGTGGGACGTGACAAAACGTCGACATGTTACGCCTCGGGAGTGAGAACGCTCTGGCGGTGCCTGTTATCGGACCCGAAGTTAGCAACATCCCCCAAGAACCCGAAGAGGACAGTCCTGGCCCCTAGCCCTGCCAGTGTAGCAAAAATGATGACGGATGATGATGGCAGCAAACATCATCGTAGTTACGTGCAGCTGTATTCTTGTTTGATAGAGTGATATTATATATGCCCTATAGCTGCAGAAAAGGCTAACATTGTTATCTTTTTAGTAAAAAAACAGCTAAACATGAGAGGTTTTAAGACAAAGTTTGTGTTTTCCATTGTTTAATTACCGGTGTTGTATCAACAGAAAAATTTTGCAGAAAAAAAGAGACTGCTAAAACTAAAAACATAAGAGGTTTTTGGACAAAGTTTGTGTTCTCCATTCTTTAAGCACCAGTTCGAGCACCGGTTTAAGCACCGGCACTGTTTCAAAAGTACCAGTTTGGCACCGGTATCAGATAAAACGATAACCCTAAACGATACCCATCCCTAATTAAGTGTTTACTGACAATTGACAGTGATAGCGGACATCATCATCACAATTCCAACAATCCTCTCCACACAGACGAGCATAAACATACTCGACTATCACTAAATCAAATTTAACATGCATACACAAACACGATTTGTTATGACGCAAGTTCAGTTTACAATAGCGCTCGCTCATACGCTTTCTGGGTCACAAAAGTGGGGTGGCTGTAGATCAGGTGGTAGAACAGGTCATCCACTGATCGGAAGGTTGGTGGTTCGATTCCTGGCTTCCCCTAGTCTACATGCCAAATATCCTTGTGCAAGATACTAACCCCAAATTGCTCTCTGATGCATCCATCGGAGTATGAATGTGTGCAAATGTCACCTATGAAGCACTTAGAAAGATGTGCTTGTGCGAATGGGTGAATGCACAAGTTGTGTAAAGCACTTTGAGTGCTCAGATGAGTAGAAAAGCGCTATATAAGAACCAGTCCATTTACCATTTACAAAATAAACAACATATTTTCAGGCGAGAATGTGGGTGTGTAAACTTCAAATATCTGCTTGTTTTATCAAGACATCACATATATGCAGAAGTGCTCCGACGTTTTCGGACATGTCTGTTACCGACCACATCAATAGCTAGCCGGGGGTTCAAGGGTCACTAGAGCTGGTAAGAACAGCGGATTCCCGGCACATCATTTTCAGACCTCCCATGGTCCTTCACTTCTCAAGTTAAACATGATGTATAAGTCAATTAGATAACTTAAAAATATTATTGTTTGGCTTTTTTCAGTGTTTTATTTGTTCCTGAGTAAATCGGTTTGGCTGACATTAAAGTTATTAGATTCGATTAAATAAAACTTTATTAATCCCTTGGATGGGTTCCTCCGGGGTTTTCACACGGCTGAGTAAACATCAAACAGAAAACTGATTAAGCAGAAGTGTGAAATGGTCGAGAATTTACACCAGTGTCCTGTTATATTTTAGATAATAAGGAGCAGACGGCTGAATTTATTAAACTCCACCAAGACAATGGTACGCAAAGACAATGGTACACAAATCTGAAGGCTAGACCATCCCATTTCACAGCCTCGTACTTCTGGCCTTCTCAGTCTTCGAAGGACCCAGTCCACGTAGACTGAGAAGGCTGGGTCCTCCGAAGGATGCATCGTAGGTTTTTGGACACAACTTGTGTCTTTACGGTTTTTCTAGCTTAGCTTACCTTGTAGTCGACTCGCTAGTAGACCTCACACCGGCACATCTACTGCGGGTGTGGTGCCTGTTATCGGTCCCGGAGTTAGCAACATCCCCCAAAAACCCGAAGAGGAGAGTCCTGGCCCCTAGCCCTGCCAGTGTAGCAGAAATGATGACGGATGATGATGGCAGCCGTTCTTCTCTGGGTCAGCAGCTTAATGTCGTTCGTGTGTAATTTATGTTGAGTAGGCTAACCACATTATTACATTAATGCATGTAAGGGGAACTAGCAAACACATCATAGTTACATGCGGCTGTCTTTGTGTTTGATGGCAGATACTCCCTTCACCCTGGCCAAAAAAGCTAAAATGACCAAAGAAAAAGAGGGAAACAGCTAAACATGAGAGGTTTTTGGACAAAGTTGGTGTTTTTTTCCCCCATTGATTAAGCACTACTTCCAGCCAAGAGTGATACCATAAATCCCCTATAGCTGCAGAAAAGGCTAACATTGCTATCTTTAAAAAAAAAAAACAGCTAAACATGAGAGGATTTTGGACAAAGTTTGTGTTCTTCATTCTTTAAGCACCGGCTCGAGCACCGTTTAAGCACCAACACAGTTTCAAAAGTACCGGTTTGGTACTGGTATCGGATAAAACCTAAACGATACCCATCCCTACTCGCTAGCAGCATGGCCTCTTCACGTCCCTCCTGCACTTTCCTTCTCAATTGCGTCAGATGTTTAGTTACTCCTTGGCAATAATCATACCTGTAATAAGTGTAGCCTGTTTGCACCTCTGGAGGTCAGGATCACTGAATTGGAGACCTGGCTTTGCACCCTTAAAAAAAACCCATAACTAGCCAAGCCCCTGTGGCTGGTGCAGCCAAAGGTAGTGCAGGCCCCGCTAGCTGCCCCCCCCTCGAAAGACTGTCCTGAGCAGCTGGAGAAACAGAATGGCTGGGTGAGGAGGAAGCATAATCCTCAACAGAAGTCCCTGGTACACCACCATGTGTATAATTGTTTTTCCCCACTTTCAAAAGTGCCTCAGAAAGGAGAGACATCTAAGGCAAGAAGAGGGGTCCCTATTTGCCTCCAACTCTCTCAACAACACCAACGACCAGGACAAGGGACCACGACCTTCCCCAGTCCCCCAAACCCCTGACAGGCCATCACCCTCCTCCCCCTCCCTTTCTCCCTCCTCCCCACACCTGAAATTCACTGAGGAGATGATGGAGCGGGTCAATGCTGGGCTCAGATCTACCCCCCGTCCCAATCCCTTTTTGTCCCCCATAAACCCCCCACCAGAGCGGCCAAAGGTTCGCCATCGAGCCCCACCCTCAACAGAGCAATCGAAGTCACATTGCCCAGCCTCGCCCCCCTTAGTTCCTCTTCATGCCCTGTCTCCGCAGTCTGATGCGTGATGTGTGAAGGGTCCGGGCTGTGAGGATTATGGCAGTGATGACTTTTCCCAGGAGAAGCTGGGACCCTGTTTACTAGAAGGTTTTAAAATTTCTGTACTTTTAGGTGACAGGAGACATGTGGCCTGGTCAAAACACAGAGAGCTGCACTCTAAAAGATCTTTAAACATAGTAAACATACCTTGTGTGCCACAGACTGCTCCCAAACACGAGGGCACAAGTAATACCTCTAAAACACTTAAGTTGGCTTTATTAAACATTAGATCTCTAGCTGGGAAAACATTTTTAATTACTGATTTAATCACTGAGCACAGCCTTGATTTTATGTTTTTAACTGAAACTTGGTTGGACCAAAGTAACAGTGGAGCTGTTCTCATCGAGACGACCCCTCCTAACTACAGTTTTATCAGTGAGGTCAGGGCGAGCAGGAGAGGAGGAGGGGTTGCTGTCTTATTTAATGAATCATTTCAATGTAAGCAGCTATCTCCTGGAAGTTTTCAGTCTTTTGAATATGTGGCTTTACAGCTGAAGGCCCCATCCAAAGTTGTGTTTCTTAATGTTTACAGGCCTCCCAAATACTGCACAGACTTTTTTAATGACCTCAGTGAACTGCTGTCTGTGATCTGTGTTGATTTTGACTGTGTAATTATTGCTGGGGATTTTAACATTCATGTGGACAACCCTCAGGACAAAGGGACTAAAGACCTGAGTAACACTCTGGGCAACTTTGGGCTGACTCAGCATGTAACAGAGGCCACACATAATAGAGGACACACTCTTGACCTACTGATCTCCAAAGGCCTGAGCATTTCAAACATTACTGTGTCTGATGTGGGCCTGTCTGATCATTACTGTGTTTTCTTTGAAAGTAAAATCTCAGCCCACACAAATATATCAACAACAGTGATCACAAAACGGTGTATAACTGAACACAGTAGTGCAATTTTTAACCAGGTCTTCCCATTAACACCTGACCTGTCCAGAGGGTCAGTCAATGAGCTCGTCAATAGCTTCAATGCTAACATGTTAAATGTAATGGACACTATTGCTTCCATTAAGGTGAAGGTTATCTCTGGAAGGAAAAAGTCTCCATGGAGAAACTCCACACTGGTGAAAAATGAAAAAAGAGAGTGTAGGAAAGCTGAGCGCAGATGGAGAAAAACAAACCTCCAGGTTCATTATGACATTTATAAAGAGAAACTTCACAATTATAATTTACAACTGAGGAATGCAAGGAGGTCCTACTTCTCTGACATCATCACTAAAAACAGCCATAATGCTCGGGTCTTATTTTCTACAGTTGACAGGCTAACAAACCCTCCTGTGTCAGTGGCAGCTGAACTTCATTCGACCATGGCCTGCAATGACTTTGCCAAATTCTTCACTGAAAAAATCCAAAAAATTAGACAAGCAATTGGTACATCAACAGCAGATCCAGGATATGTACTGTGTCCACCAAAAAACTGTTTAAACACCATGAAACAGTTTCAACCTATTAACAGCAAAGACCTGGAGGACATCTTAGGTCAACTGAACTCCTCCTCCTGCTGTTTAGATGTCCTGCCAACAAGTTTTTTCAAAAAGGTCTCAAAGACTTTAGAGTCAGACCTGTTACAGATCGTCAACTTTTCTTTATTATCAGGTGTGTTTCCAGAATCACTAAAAACTGCTGTAATCAAACCTATACTGAAAAAGGACAATCTTGACAAGACACAAATGAACAACTACAGGCCGATCTCAAATCTCCCGTTTTTAAGTAAGATCATTGAAAAAGCAGTTTCTCAACAGCTCAGTTACTTCTTAAAACAGAATAATTGCTACGATGCCTTCCAGTCAGGTTTTAGACAGAACCACAGCACTGAAACCGCTCTGACCAAAGTGTTTAATGACATATGTCTGAATACAGACAGTGGAAAAATGTCAGTCCTAGTTTTACTGGATCTCAGTGCAGCATTTGATACAGTTGACCACAACATATTACTCAAACGACTGGAGAACTGGACAGGTCTTTCAGGAACTGTACTAAACTGGTTCAAAACATACGTAGAAAACAGGAAATACTTTGTATCAATAGGTAACTTCACATCTGAGCAGACAAGTATCACATGTGGAGTTCCCCAAGGTTCCATCTTGGGACCCCTTCTGTTTAACATCTACATGCTCCCACTGGCACAGATTATAAACAACAACAAAATAAACTATCACAGCTATGCAGATGACACACAAATATATATCACAATGTCACCAGGAGACCGAGGCCCTGTACAGGCTCTTGGTAAATGCATTGAGGAAATCAATGACTGGTTGTGCCACAATTTTCTCCAGCTAAACAAAAACAAAACTGAGGTAATAGTCTTTGGCACCAAAGAAAAACGATTACAGGTCACCAGAGAACTTCAATCTATACATCTAAAAACCACAAACCAGGCGAGAAATTTGGGTGTAGTGATGGATGCAGACCTAAACTTAGAAAAACACATTAAGACAATAACAAAGTCAGCTTACTATCACCTCAAGAATATATCAAGGATAAAAGATCTGATGTCTCAACAGGACCTGGAAAAACTAGTCCATGCATTCATCTTTAGTAGGCTTGATTACTGTAACAGCATCTTTACAGGTCTACCTAAAAAATCAGTCAGACAACTACAGCTCATTCAGAACTCTGCTGCTCGAGTCCTCACTAAGACCAAAAAAGTGGACCACATCAGTCCAGCTCTGAGGTCCTTACACTGGCTGCCTGTCCGTCAGAGGATAGACTTTAAAGTTCTGATGCTGGCCTATAAAGCTCTGAATGGTTTAGGACCAAAATACATCAATGACCTCCTGACCCAGTATGAACCATCCAGATCCCTCAGGTCATCTGGATCCGGTCTTTTATCAGTTCCCAGAGTCAGAACCAGACACGGAGAAGCTGCATTCAGCTTTTATGCTCCTTATATCTGGAACAAACTCCCAGAAAGCCTCAGATCAGCTGAAACACTCAGTTTATTTAAATCCAGGTTGAAGACTCACCTGTTCTCAGCTGCATTTGAATAAAGCACCAAATCCACACTTTAAGCTTAAATTTCAAAACTTACATTTAACTACTGATTTTATCTACTGTTCTGATTTTATCTGTTTTGATTTTATATACTGTTGTTTGTTTGTTTGTTAATTAGTTAGTTAGTTTATTTGCTTGTTTTAATCAATTTTAAATCATGCTTTTTATTTGTTTTTGTTTCTAATGTCTCTAATGTCCCAGTGTTTTCTGGCATCTTCAACTCCTCACTGCAGGCATGTCATGTGCCTGCCTGCTTCAAGTCCTCTACCATAATCCCTGTCCCCAAGAAACCTAGGATCACTGGACTAAATGACTACAGACCCGTGGCTCTGACATCTGTGGTCATGAAGTCATTTGAGCGCCTAGTTCTCTCCCATCTCAAGACCCTCACGGCCCCCCTCCTGGACCCCCTGCAGTTTGCATATAGAGCCAACAGGTCTGTAGACGACGCCATCAACATGGCCCTACACTTCATCCTGCAGCATCTGGACTCCCCAGGAACCTACGCCAGGATCCTGTTTGTGGACTTCAGCTCTGCCTTCAACACCATCCTTCCAGACCATCTCCGAGGCAAGCTTTCCCAGATGAATGTGCCTGATCCCATCTGCCGGTGGATCACTGACTTCCTGACGGACAGGAAGCAGCACGTGAGGCTGGGAAAGAATGTCTCGGACTCCCGGACCATCAGCACCGGCTCCCCTCAGGGCTGTGTTCTTTCTCCTCTGCTCTTCTCCCTGTACACCAACTGCTGCACCTCCACCCACCAGTCTGTCAAGCTAATCAAGTTCGCAGATGACACCACCGTCATTGGGCTCATCTCGGACGGGGACGAGTCTGCCTACAGGAGGGAGGTTGAACATCTGGTGTCTTGGTGCAGCCACAACAACCTGGTGCTGAATGCCCAGAAGACAGTGGAGATTATTGTGGACTTCAGGAAGCACACAGCCCCACTCCCCCCCATCATCCTGACTGACACCCCCATCACCTCTGTGGACTCATTCCGCTTCCTGGGTACCACCATCACCCAGGACCTGAAGTGGGAGCCCACCATCACCTCCATCATCAAGAAAGCCCAGCAGAGGATGTACTTCCTGAGGCAGCTGAAGAAATTCAACCTGCCAACACGGACGATGATGCAATTCTACACTGCAATCATCGAGTCCATCCTCACCTCCTCCATCACCGTGTGGTACGCTGGAGCCACTATCAGGGACAAACAGAGACTGCAGCGTGTTGTGCGCTCTGCTGAGAAGGTGATTGGCTGCAGACTCCCATCTCTGCAGGACCTGTACACCTCCAGGACACTGCGGCGTGCAGCCCGGATCTCAGCTGACCCTTCTCACCCTGGACACAGTCTGTTTGACCTGCTCCCCTCAGGCAGGAGGCTCCGGTCCATTCGCACCAGAACCTCTCGCCACAAGAACAGTTTCTTCCCCTCTGCTGTTGGACACATGAACAATAACCACATGACTGTCCCCGCCACTAACACATGACCCTACGCTGTGTCACTGCATTATTTCATGTTTGGCACTGATCACCACCTGCACTCATGTATATATCTTTCTACGTAGCACTCATAATTCTTATTCTCATGTATATATCTCATGTATATCTCATGCACATATCTTTCTTTCTACATAGCACTTTAATTCTTATTGTCTGCACTGAAGCACCGCAGCAATTTCCTAATGTTGTAAACCTCAACATCTGGCAATAAACCCATTCTGATTCTGATTCTGATTCTGATTCTGTAAAGCACTTTGAATCACCTTGTTGTTGAATTGTGCTATACAAATAAACTTGCCTTGCCTTGCCTTGCCTTGCCCACTATGTGACACACCCACTGGAGATCAAACTCTGGTACGATTCTGGACTGAGACATGTGAAGCTACAAACATCAGCAACCATAGTCAATTGTCTTCCAGGGGCCAGAGCAGGCGACATTGAAGGAAATTTAAAACTGCTGGCTAAGGGTAAACGTAAATTCTGTAAAATTATAATTCATATCAGCAGAAATGACACCTGGTTACGTCAATCAGAGTTCACTAAAATCAATATTGAATCGCTGTGTTACTTTGCCAAAACAATGTCAGACTGCAGTTTTCTCTGGTCCCCTCCCCAATCTGACCAGGAGTGGTATGTTTAGCCGCATGTTCTCCTTAAATTTTCTGAGTGGTGTCAAAAAAACAATGTGGGCTTTGAAGAAAATTGGGAAACCTTCTGAGGAAAACCTGTTTTTTTAGGAGAGACAGCAACCATCCCACTTTGGATGGAGCATCTCTCAATTCTAGAAATCTGGCTAAATTCATTAACCCAAAATATGACTATTGGGCCTCTCTGCAGTTTCTCTCCTCCTGTTATCCCCACAAAACCCTTTAGAGACTGTATCTGCTCAAAAAACCAAAAAAATCACAAAGAAAGAACAATATTGTATCCACAGCTGCACCAAAGAGTAAAACACTGAAATGTGGATTATTAAACATTAGATCTCATGAATTAATAATTGATCAACAAATCAATTTACTCTGCCTTACAAAAACCTGATTACAGCGTGATGATTATGTTAGACACAGAAACTGAACCCCCTATGAGGGTTCAGTTTCCATGATGATATGAGTATTGGGATTTTCTCTGTTTTCTTTATATTATTGTAGGGTCTTTACCTTACAATATAAATTGCCTTTAGGCAACTATTGTTGTTATTTGTTGCTATATAAAAATTAATTGAAATACAATTGAAAAATAAAATAAAATTGAATTGCTGTCGGTTAATTTATAAAGGGTATCACACTGGCTCACTACTGCACAATCACATACAGCAGTACAGGTAATACTGCTGATGCTGCCAAGCTCAAGGCAACATGCATGTGATGTAGAGAAAGTTTTATGACTAGACCATTAACCAGAATTTTTTTTTCCTTTTCATTTCTTTCTTGCACATTTTTATTTCTTCTGCTTCACTTTGTTGTCTGGGTACTCTTAAATATAAATAAGCCCACTCAGTGTAGGCAGAGATAAGTGTTAAGTTATTGGATTTTGATAAAGCTACACAGCTGCATACTGGATCAACTGGTCTTTCTGGTTTGTACATCAGTCCAGCTGTAAAGTAAAAAGAATTTACAAGTCCATTAAAAGACAGAAAAGAGAGGAAACAGGCGCGCGCGCACACACACACACACACACACACACACACACACACACACACACACACACACTCCTAGTAGCTGTGTGAGGTCAAGCAACTAGAAGCTTGGCACTTACCGAGCCATTACAAGCCTAGTTTAACTTATTATTAATAATTGAAAATCTTGCTACATTGACCCTAAAGTGTGTATGCTTTAAATCCAAATGCACAAAAAGGAGCATAAATAAAATACCCAGCCCGAGGGATGCATCTTTGAGAACTGAGCAGAGTCTAAACCAGAAGGAAATGATACAGTGGGAGCTTGTTACAACAAATAAGCACGATTATGTAAACAGGACATGAGTGATTATCTCCCAAAGCCCCCCTCCTCCCCCCTACATCCAGATAAGAAAGCCATGGAACATGAAGAATCCAGTCCTATGATTGCCCCCCCCCCCCCCCCTTTTTTTTTTCTTTCCCAGTGTTTGTGTCTTACCCTTCTATGATTAAAAACTCATCAATCATTCTTTACTCCGTAACCCAGTAACAAAATGCTGATGCATTCCTTGCTGCTTTCCATTTGCAACACATGAACTTGTTTAAGGTGTGAAAGGTGACCCGAGCTCCCTCTGGTCACATCACTGGTAGATTTTGAAAAATCACGGTTGTCAGAGAGCCAGAAATGTGGATATAACACATCATAACTCACAGTAAGTGTCACTGTGAATGCAGTTTCATACTTGCAACATTAGCAGTTAAAGCCAGCAGTATTTTCAGTGTCCAGTGATGTAGCTCAATCCAGGCTTGAGCTACATCACTTCTGACAGGGCCACTTTATCAATAACATACAATACTGTGCAAAAGTCACGAGTCAACCCACATTTCTTTATACTTTGCTTCCAAGGAGCCAGACTTTCTGTCAATATTTAAAGTGTACGTGAGTAATAGCTCTCCAGGCACTCTGGAGGTCTTTTAAAGTTTTTCTTTGAACATTTGCTGCTTTTACGACTCATTTTCACTCTTGTCCTTGTGCCTGACCATTTTGAGTGGAACGCTTTTTTTTGTTTGCTGAACACTGACCTATGAATCATTCAAGCGCAACATCCAAAGAAGAGCTTTGTCCTTGAAGAAGCCTTGAGAAGATTACTAAAAGAAATTACAAGATAGTTTAGATAAGAACAAAGGTGGTCATACAGAAAGACTTTAAAGCTTAGTAGAATTGAACAAACTCTGTTTTTTTGTAGTTCCATAGATATTTGCAGATGTTTCCCTAGAAAAACATAAAGAAATGAAAGGTGACTGCACAGTACTGTGTATCAGTTATTGAGGACAGAGGATAAACTACCCAAGACAAGCTCCATTTGGGGTTATTCCCTTCATTCCTCAACTCTGTTCCTGTTGTTGCTTCCTGCAATATGGTTCTTGATGAGCGAAAGAGAACGAAAAGAGAAAGAAGTTAAAATGTTTGTAGATGTATCCCATTGCTCCTCTTCCCTACCACAACCTCCTGTCTTCATCATTTAACCTGATGTTCCATTATCCCTAAATGCTATTCATTCCTCTAGCACCCTATTTCAGCCTGTTTCTCTTACATAAATATGGTTTCATTCTTTTTTCATCAGCCTGATATCAGTTCCATTGCTGTGAAGGCAGAGTAAAAAAAAATTCCATCGATATCTTCTGTTAATATGATGTTAAAATGGGGACAAGGGTTGAAATGTAGCAACAGCCATAAACTCTATGTGCAGCACGTCAGTTTCATTCTCCATACTGGAACTACATTAAACTGCATTTTTCCTTTTAAATAAATAAATAAAATTAAATATCGTTAAACTGAAAACAACACTCATAGAGACAATAGTTTAGTGTCTGTGTGAGTGACTGAGTATCTTGAGGATTGAATTTGTAGGCCACTGAAAATCACTGGTGTGTTTTATTGACATAATCTGTCTCCATTCCTATTCATTAAGTTTTTAAGATACCTGGTGGTGGGGGAGTCTATGAATTTGTCCAAAATATGCAGAATCTGTGCAATTAAAGAAAAAATCTTCTCTGAATACCAACACATGTATTGTTGTGTAGTTTTAACAACAATATATTTTAGGTAGCATTTTAAGCAGATTTATCAAGTTTTTTGTTTATTTTTTGTCTTTTTAGATGATGATGGTTTAGCTTTATAATTGTCATATTTTTGTCGGATTATTACTGAGAGAACTACTATATTTCTTGATACCAGTTGTTAGAAAATCTAATAAACTGTAACTGTTAGAACAGAGGAGTTTAAATTGTGAAGGAAATGCTTCCTTGGTCTTGTTCTTCACTCGTATACATATCTTAGTATAACATGAACTGTTGATGAATGAAATGTAAAGGAGTGCATTGTTTCTTTTTTGCAAATGGGCTGAAAGGTGCACAAGGGTGGCACTGTCAGAACCCTGGAAATAGGTAAAGAGCTGTTCCCTTATTTCATCCCACGTGTAACCTGCTTTCCTGTCATCTTCCGCGACCACTTTTTGGGCCTTTTTTTAAAAAATTTGTATTAGTTTTGCCTGTGCATTTCCACTTGCCACCCTGTGATTAGGTATGAATAATTACTTCAGTATTAGTACATAAATGTACAGCTCAATCCTAAAACACAAGCAAACACACACAAGTAAAAAAGAATTAATAGGGAGGCAATTACGCTGACTTAAATTGATGGTGAGCGAAGACTGTGTTGTTGTGCCCTGCTGGGCACCAGTGCAAGATGGCACACTGGCATGCTCCATCATTGAGTAAAACTCCTCAGCGACAGTTTGAGCCTTGGGGACTGATTCACAAGGCTCTTGAACACTTGAAAATCAATTTAAAAAATAAACAAAGTCAGATTGCTCCAGGTCCCACTCCTACCCTGATACAAAGCAGGCATAGCTAGCCTATGCAGCCCAACATTGGGAATATTATCAGTGATAATCCTTGAAATGAAAGTCAGGTCACTTTGACAAAGAACTCGTTTGCTTTCTACCCAGGTCGGTGATTCTCATGCACAAAGGGACAGAATGGGAATGCCTGGAGGAACATGTCTAGATTGCTAAATGCATAGCTGCCATGTGATCAGCTGATTAGACATTTGCATTAAAGAGCAGTTGCTCAGGTGTACTTCACAACGTGTGTAAGTAGTGTGGATTTTTGGCCATGTTTAGTGTAACTGATGTTAGCTGGATGCATCTGTTTCCTGATGTCTTAAAGCCTTTCTGGGGTGACAAAGAAAATAGAGCAACAGGAATATCCCACTGTGCTTCAATTAATTCAGTTACCAGTAAATATCAGTAATTATAATTTAAGTAAATATCAGTTGACTGGCACATTTCTCTAATGAGCAACCCAGGACCAAACTTAATCTTAGGTTATGAAACATTGCCACATGAAAATACAGGTTTGCATGTGGGGGGTCAAGTAACAGCAGAATCCAAAGCTTTGATCCTGCTGGTTCCTTTTTAAATGAGAATAGCTGATGGCAAGACTTGTAGACTGAGAGCTGCGCTGGCACACAGCCAGTATGCTGTATAAACAACTGAATTTCATGAAATTAATTACTATATGCAAATGTGTAGTTAATATATATTATATGTAAATCATTTTCATCTTGAAGTTGCAGTAATTTCAGACTTTTTCACTTTGAAGTTACTGTAGGGTGTACTATTTTAGCTATTAGCAGTTGGCTAATCATTTAATTAGATCCTGGACTGGACTGGACTCGCCACAGATCCAATACAGTGGGTCATATTTTAAGTTAACTAAACTTAAAATTAACAAACCTTTTAAAGTAACAAAACTTCAGTTATTAAAGATAAGTAGACTGTACTTAGTTCCTACATGATATTTTACAACGTACCTGTTCCTCTTTTTGCACATCCCTTCTTCCCTTTCATTGTGCCTGTTCCCCCTTTGATCCACAACCTGCTTTTGACGTCCCTGACAGTATTCCTTTGTTGGATTTGTTTGGATCCCGCACCTGGCAATAAAGTCTTTGAACTGTTCCTGCTTCTTAGATAATCATTACTTCAGCCACGTGTCAGGTACATTCGACCAAGACATGATTCTGTTTGATTATTTTTGCTTAAGAAATCTTAGGTAATGCTGACTGTTTATTTAAATTACTTTAAATTAATGTGGGAAATCGAAACATGTTGTCTTTTAATGGCTTGTCCAAGAACAAGTGAACTATGACATCAGTAGATAAGTCTGTCTGATCTTTTAATCCCTGCAGATAACTGAAAAATAAAACATGCCCTGCATGTTTATACCTGCTCCCCATGCAAGAATTTGAGTTTTGGAAATAACTTCAACGCCTCTACACATGACAGCCATCTGTGTTTGTATTTACTATGTCCAAATGCTGTTCCTGTTTTTTGTAGGGGGCACCAGATTACAGAAACAAATCTGTTTTGTATCTTATTGCTTCTTTTTTGAGCTTTTTGTAGCAAAAGTAACATGTTTAATAAAAGGTGTGTTAAAAATTCAACATTTAAAAGTAAAATCTAAAAAAAAATGATAATTAGATTACAACAGAGAAAGTAAAGCTTTAGTGCATGGTGATGTAGATGATCTCAAGACAGTAATGTAAAAACAACAGAATTCACATTTTTCTTGAATCCCTTGAAAGCGAGTGATTCCAGCTCATGGTCATCTGGTCAGCTGAGGACTCAGATGACTGAACTTATCACTTGTTGCCTCTGGTAGTGAACAACTGCTACGGTTGACTCTTTTGTTATGTCACCTCAAGATAGCCTGCCTGTCAGTGTCATGATTACCAGTGTAGTGAAAGCAAGCTCTAGGTTGGGCAGATAAAAACCTGAAAAATGGTCTTAAATTATGAAAAGAATAAGCAGGGTGTTACAGAGATTTGTCTTCAGTTGATCTAATAGAAAATGACATGATAGCGATCATATAATATGCTGTAAGCTGTATAAGTGACTCTAAGACCATGAAATGCTTTCAGATCCTAAAAAGTACATTTACTCCTTAGCTAATAGAGTGAAACACAGTCATATTATTAAAAACAAAAAACTGTGTTTTCTTTTTTGATGGTGTGAGTAAATTCACACAGCATGTAGTGATGTTCATTGTCCAAAGGTGCACAACCTTCCATAGTGCATGACACCATGTGTGTGTTACTCCAAACAATGAAGCTCATGTAAATCAAATCCTTTGCTAGGGTTGCTTGCGCTACACATATACTCTGACTTCCACCTGTTATATCTCCATCTGTTCACCAGTTTGTCTCTGACAAATTTCAAATGGCACAACAACACTCATCATTAGTGGTTCCTCTTGGTGTTCTTACTTTGTCTGTAATATCAGTGAATCCAACAACTCTTTCTTTACTGAGACAATAGACGGGGGCGATCGTGGCTCAAGAGTTGGGAGTTCGCCTTGTAATTGGAAGGTTGCCGGTTTGAGCCCCGGCTTGGACAGTCTCGGTCGTTATGTCCTTGGGCAAGACACTTCACCCGTTGCCTACTGGTGGTGGTCAGAGGGCCCAGTGGAGCCAGTGTCCGGCAGCCTCTCCTCTGTCAGTGCGCCCCAGGGTGGCTGTGGCTATAATGTAGCTTCCCATCACCTGTGTGTGTGTGTGAATGGGTGGATGACAGGTTGTGTAAAGCGCTTTGGGGTCCTTAGGGACTAGAAAAGCGCTATACAAATACAGGCCATTTACCATTTTACTGTCCCATCTTCTCACCTCAAGTTAAGCTTTGGGGTGCTGTAAACACAAGGCTTGGGTATTTATTTACACAAGGGTTTTTTTCTTTGTGGCAAAGACATATAGATGTATCTTGTTTGTTTGTTTTGTGTGTGTGTTTGTGAGTGAAAAGGAACAGGCTAGACTTGGGCTTCATTTCTCATAGAAACAAGAAAAGAGTTTTTGATTGTTTACCTCCGAAAACCAGGGTTCAAGCAGCATCATTCAGAAATGGCAAGTTCTGCCATGTGTACGAAAGAGTTTCAGGCTAAAGGAGAACAAAGATTCTTCTCCTCCTTCATAAATCATCTTCATGTTGCTGGCTTTTTCCTACAATGTGGTCTCTTTCCAACCTCTGAGTTGAAAGGCAGCAAAGAAATATACTTATGAATAATTGTCTGTTTAAATTTCAGTAGGTTAATCTAAATATGATAATTGCATGGCACAGAAAGAAGGAAAACATTTCAGTTTGATGGGCAGTTCTCCAACAAACCACCACTGCTGAATACATCCCAAACAACATGCAGGTGTTTGGTAAAAAGACACAGTCAAACCTGAATCTCATTACATGCTGAAAGAGCAGCATGCAAAGAAAAGGGATAAGGAACAAATCTGTCACAGGTGAAAAGGAGACTGCCAACGAGAGAAAAAATGTTTATGTCCCAAAATGCAGTTTCACAAATTAGAAAGCTGATACGTTTGCTTCTTTCCAACTTTCTACAAAATGTTAAACATTCGTTTGAGAAAATCGTGATTAATGCGGATTGATGTGCACTTAATGAATTATCAGTTACTGTTAAAACCAGTTTAATTATGATACAACCAGTCTTGTTGCAAGGCAAACATTAATGCTGTATTGTGTTCAGGGGAAGTGCTCTAAATATTTTAACAACAGGAAAGATCAAAGGAATGGGTTACTGGATGGAGGGAGAAACATTTTCCAATGCTGTATCCCTTACATAACATATTTCAAGTGCTTTGAGTGTTTCAAAATAAAGTTTCCATCTTTAGTTGGCGTGAGTGTACATATTTCAATTTTGCAGGAAAAACGAAAGACATTTTTTCATGTTCAGAATATATATAGATTTAATAATTTTCTAACATGGCAGATACCTTTTTTAATGATGTATTCTTATGTTAATATATAAAAAAGTCACTTCTCATAACATACTTGCTGCTACAAATTTCCAGTTTCTCCTCCAAAAATAATTACAGGAGACAGATTTGCCGGAGGAGGGTTTTGTTCAGATTGGTAAACAAATTTGTTGTTGTTTGTTAGTTTGTTTTTCAATGCTGTCTTCAATTAAACGACAGCAGTGAACTACTTCCTTCATCTCTTATGGGAGGTTTGTTTAGTTCATTGCACAAATGTGCCACCATATAAACACAGTATCGTTGCAATGAAACTCTCTAGAACATCATACACACTTTAAATACACTGTGAATATGTTTACCGTTTCTATTACAATGCATATACTCTTGCTGAGGGTTTGCTCAAGTTTAACTGGTTGACGGTAGGCATATATGTTCATTTTAAAACTTAATGGAACATTGTGCAGTATGGTGGTATTTTTAAAACTTCAGGGTTTTGCTCGTTATTTTCCTGCATGCCTGTATCCACCATCCACCTGCTGCCACTGTTGGCAGCTTTTGAGAAGCTACACTTCAACCACAGCATGCATCTGTCGGGTCTGAGTCTTGTGTTCTAAAGGTAAATTACGTGAGGTTAAAGTCGAGTTGCACATATATATTCCATGTGAGTTGGTTATGTTAAATACATTTAACTGGCCTCATGCATGCTGTATCACATTAATATTTACATTATTTATGAGCCTTTAGGAATTCCTGCTTCTTTGCAAACCTACATTTATGCAATTAAAAGAAAACACTGAATGAGACTAAGACTGACCATACATCCATCTGCTAAAGGAGACATCACAACCGTTATGGAGACCAGTTTTAGTCCCTCAAATGTGAAAGCTAAACCTGAAGACTTATTGTCATAATATCAAGAGTGTTATCCTTGTTACAAAAAACAAAAAAAAAACAAAAAACAACAACAAAAAACCAAAAATAAATGAAAACAGAAACAATTTAGAAAAAAATAAAAACTAGTCCAAAGGAAATGAGGAGTAAACTAGAACATCCAGGGAAGGCATGCCAGCAGGCAAAGACCACAGTACAAATCAGCAAAGAACAAGAGGATGACTAGGCTGTTTATACACAGACACATAAACAGTGGAAAGAAAACAGATGAGTAATGAGAAGCAGTGATAACTATCAGAATACAGTGAACACAGAGACAGGAAGTAAAACTTACACACAAAATGAAAGAAAACAAACCTTCCAAAGTAAAACACTGTAAAACTGAGGAACGCTAACACAGACATTCATACCAATACAACACAAAAACAACCTACAGGATACATACTGAACACGACCACATGAAGACTTACACTACACCTAAACATAGAAATGACACACACACACACACACACACACACACACACACACACACACACACACACACACACACACACACACACACACACAGAGAGAGAGAGAGAGAGAGAGAGAGAACAACTAATACCACAAATATTAACAATAACTATATTTAAAAGGCTTTAAAATGACTTTGGATGAAAATCAAACCAGTAATCCAAACCCTAAGAATAGAAAGCCTATAATATAGCAAAGACTCTAGATTCAAAACAATGCGGGAATAATGATAAACAGAGAAAGACTAAGGATAAAACAGAAAGAGAAATAAATACTGCAAACAAACTGTCAAAATTAGGAAAAAGTAAAAAAAACTCAAGGTTACAAGTACAAATATAAGCACATGAGGACTCCAATCAGCAAATATCAAGAAAAATAATGCTACAAAACCCAACAAACAGACCAAAAGTACATGTAAAGGATGCCTGCTAGGTTATAATTAGAAAAAAACCAAAGAAACAAATACCATAAGCATAACTAGCTCTTACAAAGGTCAAACTTTAGATATGAATCAAATCTAAAGTGAGAACTGAACTCCATAAAACTCGAAACCCTGGAAGGAATAAAAACTTCACTAGAAATAAATCAAAAACCAGAAACTAAGAAACAAAAAGCCCAGAATCCAAATATTAAAGAATACTAAACTCAACACCTAGTGACACATGCCACCAGTGCACTATGTATAAAGTTCAGTTTGGTACAAGACAAAATGAATAAGTTTAACATTTGTGTAACATTGGCGTATTAGAAACACTAAATCAATCTCTAATAATATTTTTTCTTAAATTCTATAAGAAAGTCAATTCATTATCGACAGATTAATTTGTTGATCTCTGGGATTTTGAATGTTTTTTTGTCTTCCATTCTCAGCTTTTGACCACTTCTGGCTCTGTGATAAGGGTCAAGAATACAATGTAGCTCGCAGTAATTAAGCACACACAGTCTCTCACCATTTATCATTGTGGTCAACATCTGGTTTACAGTAAAAACAATGCAAATCAGAAGAAAATAACTAACAAAAAAATAAATAAAAACAAAAAACTTGCATGACTGTCATTTCTAATTCCTCATCTGTCAGAATCCAAATTCATTTCCCATTTCCATAAAGTAGAAGCACACTTCTGTGTGTCCTGAAAGGCCGCACGAAACAACTGTGAGAAGAGCAAAATACATGCACACAAGGTAGAGATTAAAAAGAGCCATGTCTGGAGTGCAAGTAAAATATATAACTTTGTTTAGAACTGGTAATTTTCTTAGAAGTCCTTGGGCTTTAAATAATGAAATAAAGATAAGACAGTGAAGGCAGCGTGTCTCTGCTTCTGTTTCTGGCATGTGGCTGATGGCAGCCCAGACTGCGCTTCTATTCTCTAGTTGATATCCTGAGATCTCAGTCCAAATAAAAAAGCTTTCAGAAACACTGCACCACTCCTCAATATACAAACAACACACACATAACACAGCCTGCAAGATTAGCTTTGAAAGTTCATTTTATCAACAAGCGTGAGCCAAGCTGAGAGACAGATATAGGTACGGCAATGAGACAAAGAAACATACTTCCGCACTGCTAGACAGGACAGGTGTGTATTTGCCCACATGCTTTGCCTAAACAGTGTATCCATATCTCATAAAAGAATGATTTGTTACTAATTACAAGCATGATTCATTACTAATCAAAAATGTGAACATGACTCGTCACCACATGCCCTGCTTGTTTGTCATGGCATTAGGGTATTTTTAATTCTAGATATAGTGATTGAAGACATGTTTTTCACTTGGAGTGCTTAAACTTAGGGGTGTGTTTTCATAATCGATTCATCGATTAAAATCGATTCTGGCTTGGATAACGTAAAATCGATTCATTAAAATCCTGAATCGATTTTTTTAATATAAATTTATTTTGCCCGAAATGCCAGAATCTCTGGTGACAGCTCGCTGATTCTGATCTGTCGGCGGGTCCGCGCTTTGTGAGCCGATTCTAAAGCTGTTAGTTTGATCTCTCTCCAAACAATATTGACCGAACCAGCAGCAAAAGAAAATCCAAACGCTTCACATAAACATCGTCATGAATTCACCCTGACTTTTACTGTTTTTCTTCCACCGCGATGCACAGCTCTCTCTCTCTCTCTCTCTCTCCCTCCCTCTCTCTCTCTCTCTCTGTACTTCAACAACAATTTCCCCGTCTAAAAATCTATTTTCTTCATTATTCGCTTGCTTGTTACGCACAAGTCTACTGTTGTTTACAGTGCTGTCAGCCGCTGTTTTTTTCCCTTTTACATTCTTCCGAAAAGAAAACCTAATTTCTGCCGTTCATTACTGAACAAATTTAAACTTTTTAAAATTATTCAAAATGCAAAACGCTCAGCTGTGTCTCTAATAAAACCGCTGTAACTTCAGAGATAATGTTCATATGTTGATTAATGGTTTTCTTTCGTTTTTGATGTACTGCAGAATATTTTTATAAAATCCCAGGCCAGGAAAATCACCTTCATGTTTTTCTGTGTTTTATCTTCAGCTACTTTGACACAAAGGCATCTGCTGTGACGCTCACACCTTTGATAAAGTCTTCCGTGTGTCAGCTTCCTTTTTATTGATACAAAAATATGTAAATGTACTGATCTGAATTATAATATTTCTGACTGTCAAAATTTCCCAGATTTAAATCGAATCGAATCGAATTAAATCGAATCGTGGATCGAATCGATTCGGGACCTTGTGAATCGGAATTGAATCGATTCTAGAAATCAGTGACGATACCCAGCCCTACTTAAACTGTGCCTTTACTGTCACAGCGTGGCCATCAGGAACAATAAGTGGACCCAAGAGCAGATTCAGAATGGAGGCTTGGTAGCATGAACTGAGTGCTTTGTTTACAAAGTGAACACAAGAAAGGCATCTTGAAAACATGAACTAAAGCTCTGAACATGATTATGAATGATTAACATGAACTATGAGATTCTAGACCGAGATTAACTAAATGCAATACACATGGACAGTGAGGTTCTGGGCTAGGGCGACTGGATTCAGGTGCTCGAACTTGACAAACAAAATGCGGATCGAGAGCTGGTGGTCTAGGCCACTGAAACAGAGGGGGTCAGGGCGGTTCCAAGGATTGAATGAATACTGTTCCGGTTGTCTGCAGGTGAAGTGATGCAGGAGGAGGAGGACGTGAGGTAGAGACCTGGGTGAGTCCAGTGGAGAATTGTTCAAAGGTTTTCAAAACAGAGGAGTAGGGAGGCAGGCAGGTGAGGCTGAAGAGCATGCAAAGAAATGTTACCAGCTGTGGGTAAGCAGAGGAGACCAACATCCAGGCGTGAGAGGCTATGGCAGTGGTTCCCAAACTTTTTTTGCTGGGCCCCCCTTGTTTTACAAGAAAAATGTTCGTGCCCCCTGTCTCGCGCGTGCACGAGCACAAACACAAACACATTCTCCAACCACACACACCCATATTTTGTTCCATTGCGATTTATTTCACACCTCAAACATTTAGTAAACAATTAAGCAAATACAAGTAATCTGCAATAAATTACAGGTAGTAATAAAATAAACTACTAACTATGTCCACACGTACACGGGTATTTTTGAAAATGCAGCTGTTTCGTCCACACGTAAACGGCGTTTCAAATCACCGAAAACTGAGATTTTTTAAACTCCTTTTTTGCATTTACGTGTGGACGAGGAATACAGAGTTCGTCACGCAACGTCAAAGGGATGTGCCTTTTTTTCACGTCACGCTGTGCGCAAATTATTTTTTACATGAGATGAATTGCAGAATGGCAGATAGAGACAAAATACTGTTAATCTGACTATTTTCAGGTTTTACACTCTTACATATACACACGCAGTTACTGTCCCTCCTAGGGATGGGTATTGATAAGATTTTAACGATTCCGATTCCATTTTCGATTCTGTTTAACGATTCGATTCCTTATCGATTCTTTTTTTTTTTTTTAAAGGAGAACACTAAAGTCGATTAGCTTAGAACTGTGTTTTATATCTTCTCTTTGAACAAGATAGAAATTTAGGAGTAACATGGCCTTACAAACCCAACAGTGAGATCTTAAGAGAGCCACAGCCTACGGCTCTTCAATGGGGTGTCACAGGGTCCCCAGGAAAAAAAATGTATATGTAAAATAATAAAATAAATATTCTCCTGTAGCAATAACAAAGTTTAACATAAATTATTCTGTAGCAATTACACAAGAATATCCAGTAATGTCCTGCCTACAATTAAACACATTCACTTACCAAAGTGAAATCGGGGGCATCTGCTGTGGCAAATGGGTGCAAGCCTTTGACCACAAACTTAGACACTGCTCGGTGACATTCGTCTATCCTGGCCTGAAAGGAGACGCTACTGGTAGACTGCAGCGAGAACTGCCAGCATCTGAGCCAGCCAGACTCTGTCTCTCTCATCATGGTTATCTAAATGCAACGCACAGTAATAGCAGGTTTTGTAATAAGGTAAATTGCGCTAACATAATATGCAATGCTAATTGATTAGTTACCTGCAGTATAGAATAGAATAGAATAGAATAGAATAGAATAGAATAGAATAGCCTTTATTGTCATTGTACAGAGTACAACGAAATTGGAGTGCCACTCCCTTGGTGCAAGTTTCAACAATAAATATAAATGTAAAATATAAAAAGTACAAAAAAAACAATCGTAAGTACTCAAACAATAGTATGTACAATATATACAGGATAGCAGCATTAATATAATGACAGTATGAATAGCAGCATAATATAATGACAGTGACGGTATGGAATAGGTTCAATTGTTTTTGTGCTTATTTACTACGGTGATAGCTCTGGGAAAGAAGCTATCCCTGAATCTGTTTGTCCTGGTTTTATGTGACCTGTACCGTCGGCCTGACGGTAATAGTTCAAACAGTTGATTGCTGGGGTGAGAGTGGTCCTTGATGATATTGCCAGCTCTGCTGAGGTACCGAGAGTTTGCAGTGACCTCCAGGCTGGGCAGAGAGCAGCCAGTGATCTTCTGGGCTGTGTTGATGACCCTCTGCAGTACTTTCCTGTCTGCAGCTGAGCACCCTGCATACCATGTTGTTATGCCGTACGTTAGGATGCTCTCTATGGTGGCTCTGTAAAATGTCACCAGCAGCCTCTCCTCCAGGTTGTTCCTCCTGAGCACTCTCAGAAAGTGGAGACGCTGCTGGGCCTTTTTAACCACCGCTGTAGTATTTGCAGTCCAGGAGAGGTCATCAGATATCTGCACGCCCAGAAACCTCATGGAGTGTACCCTCTCCACACAGCTCCCGTGAATGTAAAGTGGGGCCGGGTCTGCTCTGCCCTTCCTGAAGTCCAAGATAAGTTCTTTAGTTTTCGTGGTGTTCAGTTGGAGGTTGTTAACTGAACACCACTCAGTCAGTCTGTTGACCTCATCTCTGTAGTCCGACTCATCCCCCCTTGAGATGAGTCCAACCACTGTGGTGTCATCCGCGAACTTTATGATGGTGTTTGAGAGATGGGTAGGGGAGCAGTCGGATGTGTAGAGCGTAAACAGGAGGGGACTCAAAACACATCCTTGTGGAGACCCGGTGCTGAGTGTGATGGTGCTGGACCGGTGGGGGCCGAGTCTGACAGACTGTGGTCTATTTGTCAGGAAGTCCTTGATCCAGAGGCAGATGGGGGTGGAGAGTCCCAGGTGAGACAGTTTCTGGACCAGGATCTCCGGGATGATATGATTGAATGCTGAGCTGAAGTCCAGAAAGAGCATTCTCACATAGCTTCCTCGGTGCTCCAGGTGACTCAGCGCAGTGTGGAGCGCTATGGTGATGGCGTCCTCGGTGGAACGATTTGTCCTGTAGGCAAATTGGTGGGGGTCCAGAGTGGGAGGCAGACCGGCCCTGATGTGCTGACAGACCAGTCTCTCAAAGCACTTCATCACTACAGGCGTAAGTGCAACAGGCCTGTAGTCATTTGGGCTGGCCACAGCTGTCTTCTTGGCGATGGGGATGATGGTGGAGGTTTTGAGGCAGGGTGGGACGGTGTTTGATGACAAGGAAAGGTTGAAGATTTTAGTGAAGACTCCGGTCAGTTCGTCAGCACATGCTCTGAGAACCTTTCCATGTATTCCATCAGGACCTGCCGCCTTCCTGGGATTCACTGACCTTAGAACACACCTCACTTGGTGCTCCCTAAGTGTTAGTGTGCCAGTGCTGGGGGCGGGTGGAAGTGGTGTGGCAGCTGAGGGCTTGGTCGTCTCAAAGAAGAAACGGTTTAGATCCTCAGCCAGTGAGGCATCAGTCCTAGATGTTGCCTGGTTATTGCTTCTGTAGTTGGTAATGTGATTGATCCCCTGCCACATTTTTCTGGGGTCGTTGTCAGCAAAGTGATCTTCAATCCTCCTCCTATAGGCAGCCTTAGCTTTCCTGATGCCTCTACTCAGGTCTGCCCTGGCCGCCCTATACGCAGCCCTGTCCCCTGACTTGAAGGCAGTGTTGCGGCTTTTTAGGAGGGATTGCACTTCGCTATTCATCCAGGGTTTTTGATTTGGAAACACCCTGACCCTTTTGTTGACGGTGACATTGTCAACACAGTTCCTGATGTACGAGAGTACAGTGTCCGTGTACTCCTGGAGGTTGTGGCTGGAGAATAAATCCCATACAGTTGTTGAGAAGCAGTCCTGCAGTTGAGAAAGGGCTCCTTCAGGCCAGGTTTTTATTGTCTTTGTCTGGGGCTTTGTTTTTCTCAGCAGGGGGGTGTAGGTGGGGGTGAGGGACATGCAGAGGTGGTCAGATCCAGCCAGGTGGGGGAGGAGTGTCGCTCTGAAACCATGCCTGATGTTTGAATAGACATGGTCCAAAGTGTGTTCTCCTCTCGTAGCAAAGTCCACGAACTGGACAAATTTAGGAAGCACAGTCTTTAGGCACGCTTTGTTAAAGTCGCCGGCGACAATAAAAACCCCATCGGGTGGGCAAGCTGTTGTTTGTTTATGGTGTTGAGCAAGAGGCTGAGAGCCGTGCTAACGTTAGCATCCGGCGGTATATAAACAGCTATCACAATAACTACTGTAAACTCCCTCGGGATGTAAAAAGGTCTGCACGAGACTGCCAGAACCTCCAAATCAGGAGAACAGTGTGTGTGAATGATCCTGCTGTTACAACACCACTCGTTATGCACGTAAACACATAGCCCCCCTCCTCTGCTTTTACCTGAGTTGCTGTTTTGTATTTTTGTAAACAGTATTAACGGGAGAGGACGTGGAAACGCTACCGCTGCTGCTGGGTTGAGCTTCGCTAGTCCGGAGCGGATCAAAAACACGACATTCGTTGAAAGCAATCGCGTGTTTTTTGAGCAAATGCTTTTGCATATTCGTAGTGTTTCCTCCCTTTGATGAAATCTCTACTTTGCAAGTATTGCAAGTTGCCCTGTTGTCATCCTTTCTCATAAAGTGTAGCCAAACTTTTGAGCGTTTGTGCCGCTCAGGCGCCGTGTTTCCTACTGGGTAAAAGACGCTACTCAACGTGATGACGTCATTCGGGGCGACTGGAATCGATAAGGGAATCGTTTTTAAAAGTGGCAAACGATTCCAAGGAATTGAAACAGTGGGAACCGGTTCTCAACAAGAACCGGTTTTCGATACCCATCCCTAGTCCCTCCATTTAGAAAGGCAGAGGCATCACGGTGTAATTATTTTACGTGTAGTTTTTTTTTTCATGTGTAATAATATTCAACATTGCTGTCAATACATTTTTCAAAAAATGCCTCTCTGTGCAAAATGGGTTTAAAAACATAAACAACTGTGGGATAATGTTTGTCTGTGATTTGAACAGCCCAGCGCTGCTCCCGACGAAGGAAAAAACATTTCTGCAGGGGAGACCTACCTTGGCACTTGTGCAGGTGAAGCCAAAGGGAAGATATGCGTCACCATATTTTCTAGTCTTTGGCTTAGAATGAAGTTGGTTTGGAAACACATTCAGATATGCTTCATCTCATGCTTTGCGTTTCTGTGGGCGCCCCGTGCTAGCAGTGTCCAAGCGTTTTGTCCCCCCCCCCCCCCCTCTTTCATTCCGCGCCCCCCCTGCAATGGCTCTGCGGGCCCTACACTTTGGGAAGGTCTGGGTTATGGCAAGGTTGGTTAAGTATTTTCCATGATCCGAATTGGTTAGCAGACAATCTGGCAAAGGCTGGTTGAGAACAGTCGTCTTAAATACAGCTGATCTGATTAGCTCCAGGTGGGAATCCTGGGAGGAGCGATGAAGGCTCCACCCAGAGGGGGAATTACTGTGACTCACCCAGACTATGATATTTACTTGTTTTTGCTAATGAAGAAAGGTAGGCCTAAGAAGTACAACAAGCTGTTCATACCTGAGGCCTTAGAAACTCCCAAGAAAATACTCACAGCCTTGACAAGCTGTTCTCCACTGAACCATCCGAGGTGTACTCTCAGTAAAAATCTGAAAACAGCCCCACCAAGGCTGGAGACGGAGCAATACTGGAAGAGCATATTGGAGGACACAACCCATAACAACAACACCCACAGACCACAGCAACCTTCCTGAACAGAATCAAGTAACCACCATAGCTGCAGACATCCAAGAAAGAATCTCAAGCATGAAGAGTTGGACAACACTAGGCCCTGACAAGATTTACCTCTTGGCTTAAGAAGCAAACTGCACTCCATGAGAGTTCGGCAACAGAAATGAACCAATTGCTAATGGATGAGACACACCCAGAGCTGCCAAAAGCCAGACAGTTCTGATCCCCAAGGATCCACAGATGTGATCAGTCAATAGCCTCAGCACGGCATGCAAGCTCCTGTTGGACAGGCACATTGCTCAGTCATTACATGAGCAGCGTTGAGAAAGTGGCAAAACACCAGAGGGAAAACACAAACTACTAATAGACTGATAGAGCACCCACTGAAGAGTGTAAGACCAGACTGACCAATCTGTGCATCTTGTGTACTGACTACAGTAAAGCCTCAAAAGAATGCCTCACACATTGATCCTGGAGAGTCCAAAACTATACATGATCAACAGGAGCAGTCTCTTGGTCTACCACACCAGGAAAACCCCCAGACAATCCATCACATGCACATACTGTAACAGCAGGGTTCAAGATGCTAGCTGGCAGGGCATCCAAGATCTCTGTCCAGAAGAGCGCAGTCCTCAGGAAAAGTAAAGACAATGCAAAGACAAAGAACAAGTCAGGGATGAAGCAGGAATGACCTGACTTTTAATGAGTGCTTTATCAATACTAACTTCTGATCCAAAATTTAGATAATGTTGATACCAATTGTATACTAAAGAACTGATGGAGAGATAATATTTAATAAATGTAATAATTCACAATTTTCCCTTTATTCATTTGTCATTTCAGACATACAAATTATTTTGAATCATTTTATCCTGAAGTGTACAACCATCTCGTGTTTTCAGAAGGACTAATGGCATTGACCATTCCTTTTAGTTTATTCGTACTGTGCTTACAAGATAAGTTACAAGGTAAGTTATTAACTGTGCCCATAATTCAGTCATATTGCAATTCAGTCAGAGCATGCTGGAAAAAAAACTTTAGCATGCACCCATGGCTTACTCTGAGGCAATGAGTATAATGTGAATACTTTTTAGTACTTTACATATATTTAAACGTTTCTTACTTGTTTTTATTTCTTTACCTTGTATAACTTATAATGTAGATATAGCTCCGAGCAGAAAATACTTCTCCTGGGACTGCAATAATAAACGGTAAAGCAGAACAGATAGCAGATCACTCTTTCAAACTTATTTTAATTTAACTGTGTAACCCACAGTGTTAATTTCATTTTGTATAGCCTGCAGCAGCTCTGTTTGTAATTACACCCACTGTAATCAGTGCATAAAAACTTGCATTAATTCCAACATTATGTTCCTCAAGCCTTGTATGCTCCATCTCGAACGCTAATATTAAAAAAATAAATGTTTTGCTGAAGTGAAGTAATGAATTAATTAGGTTTTGTAATGCACAGTTTTAAATACCACACCCCTGAAAACAATATTTTGTACTCTTAAATGTTTTCATGCGTGCAAATAAAAATAATTATGTTATTCTGGCCAATTTATTATAAAATAGTTCACTTTTTATGACTGTTATTTGACTGTTATTATAGCCAGCCAGCAGTTTAGGAAATTGTTTTCTGATAGATTTTCACTGGGTTATCAGCTGGGAGTTAAAGAAGACTGTTCACTCTTGCAGACAGAAACAGGCCACTGGCTTCCTTCACTAAGAGTTAGAAACAGTAACTCTAGTGAGCAAATAACAGCATCAAACTGTGGCTGATCATGTGGATTTTATGGCAGATCTGTGCTGTTTCGATGTGTTCACAAGGGGAAGGTTTTTGACATCTGAACAGAGCGCCTTTCAGGAGCACTCTCTGACCTATGGAGAAAGGAAAGAAACACGGGGACAGTCTCTTCTCATATTTTTTTGGATTTCTGGATGCACAACTTATTATGGTAAAAAAAAAAAAAGAAAAGAGAAAAGAAAAGAAAAAAGAACGAAAAAGTGGAATTTGAATAATATGTCCCCTGTGAATAAGTAAATGCCTACCTTATCATCTCAGTGTTTTCCAATTTCCTTGGCTTGAAGGACATTTGTGGTGATGGCGTGTGAAGATTAAATATCAAAGTTTAGTTGCTAGAGCCTGGGTTTGTTTTCCACATCAGGTTTCTTTAAAAATAATCAAACTCTGAACAGAAGATGATTTCTGTGAAGCTGTTTTAGTAACTGGCCAGTTTTGTTTATTATTATTGTGAAAAAAAGAGGGTCTCAAATGAGACATCAACTGATACACTCTTCTGACTGGGCTATCATGCACATAAAGTATCGTGTGCATGATATTACAGAGACTCTGTATCTGGCTATTAAAGTAATATTGTTTGTATGCAAAACATGAATTTAACTGTACAAATGCATTAATGAAAAGCTTAAATTTAATAAAACAATCTTCGCCCATTTAATCTTTTGCTTGCTTCCAAAACTTCAAATGTCTTACTTGCATGTACAAAATTACACAAAAACGTCCATAAGGTTCAAGGCAGTATAAAGAAAAAGCCTTCTTCTGTTCTGTCTGCAACTTTTTAAGCTAATCTGTTGAGTGCAAATGCCAGCCCTTGTGACTGGAGTTGAGGAGCAACTTTGGCTCAGTCAGGACATATAATGGGTGCTCAAGTCTCCTCTTGTCTGGGCAGGAGACTGAAACCTTAGTTGCCCCTGATGCGACTGATGTGTGAATTTTAGATTAAAAGTGCTCAGATGTTGTACAAAAATCCTTTGAGGACTCAAATAGAGTTGAAAAGTGCTACACAAGTACCAGACTATTTACTATTTAGTACACTTAATATAGCATGAGTCATCTGTTGGACATCTGGTAGATCATGACTCTATTGCATCTGACAGGCCAGTTGGGCTATTGATGTCACATGTGACATCAATAGCCAACCCCTTTTTGACATTTCAGTATTTGAATGTGTGCTGGGAATACTTTCTAGAGGGCAGCGGATGTGTCAGACAGCTGCAGAAAGTTAACATGTGATTAGTTAAATTAAAAAGCTGTCAGTGTCTGCTGTGCAGTGGGGTTTTTCTGTCTTGTTAAGGTCAATATTCATATTACTGCAACTGTGTACTGTCAGAATATTAGATTTTAAAAAAAGTCTTGCAGTTGTCAGTGTTTTGTGGTCTTTGTGGGCATGGATTTTTTGCATGTGTGTGTGCCTGTGTGCATTGCTCATTGTTTTGGTGCTCTGCATTGCATTAAGTGTTTTGGGAATTTAGGGTTTCAGCCTTTTTCCATTATGCTTCTGCACGAAAAGAAGTCAAACAGTGGCATTTGGTGCAGAGAGAAGCACAAGTCTCAGGTGTTATTTTATTCTGAGTGGTAGAATGATGGTGGTTGATGGTGATTCTAACTATGAGTGATGGACAGGTGTTTATTTCTAACACCTGCTCTCACCTGCTCCTCAGCACGCAGAACTGTTTAAGTCAAATCCCCAACTGCAGTTTTGTTCAGGATTATTTTCTTATGCACCTCTGAACTCTCTTTATTGAAACTGCTGTTTTTACGTCTCTTAGTGGAAGTCTTGCAATGTGCCTCTGCAATGGGTGCTGGATCTTCTCTAGTGTCAAAACAGCAAGAAAAATAGTAAGAAAGATAGTTACGGGTAGCTAGCAAACGATTCAGCAGGAATTTTAAAAAATTGTGAAACTGTCAAATGTTCTCACCAGGGGTGATTTTAGCCAAAATGAAGTACCCCCAAAGATATCTTCCTTTTTTTCACAATATTTGCTGTTTGTGTGACACACTACTAAAAATATAAAAAGATTACAGTACTTGGTTGAAACGTAACATTTCAACAACGAAAGTATAGATACACCCCCCCCCCCCCCCCCCCCCCCACCCCAATGTTCCCTCTAGTTTTTCATGTGTCTGAGCGAACACACAAACTCCCTGAGCGGTCCCTTGGATCACTATGAGCGACATCAGACGTGTGCGCTGTGGTCACACCGGCATCTAATCCATCCAAATTACATGGTTTATTAAAATAATCAAATTACACCATTTACATTTATGTTAGACTATTTTTAATTAACTGCTTTAACCCACTTACAATGAAAATTTAAAACAAAATCTAGTCATTGACCTGTGTAGCATGTTACTAATATTGGAAGTAAAAATAACTTGAACTCCAATTTCGAAAACACAACTTACTTTTTTCTTTTCTTTTCTTTTTTATAAAGCTCTGACTTGTATTATGAGTATGAGTCTGTGGTCTGGGAGAGGGTCCTGTCTGCAAAATATAGTATATAATGACCAATGCTGGGCAATTAATTATATAGTTACTTTTTCAAAAAAGTAACTCAGTTTGGCAAACAGCAAAGTTTTTTGCAGCTATATTTTTTTAAATGCAGCCAAGGCATTTTTAAATAAACATTTCAAACTATTTACAGAACAATCAGTTGTTCTGCGTCAAATTTGATGCCACACAAATCATTTGTGACACTCCAAAAAATATTTCTGTCCACTATGAGATAAAGGAGAACAACAGTCTGATACCTGCAGGCCTGACAACAGGAGATGTGTCACCTGTAACATTCAGCAGTCGCCTCATTGTTCTGACACACACAACAAAACTACACTACACACTAACTACACAAGATTTGCGCTAAACGTCTTAAATGTCTCACATCTCAAAGCACCGCCGTCACTCCTAAAACTTCCCCCCGTTTCTTAACAACTAGATGCCACGTTGCCATATCATTTTTTGATTGGTCGACATGGTACTTTTTTGGACGAATAGGAAAGGGAGAGGGGGGTTGAGTTTGTTTTTGCTCACAGGTGGAGAGCGCTTTCGAGCCTTTTTTCTTATAAAACGCAGTTTTTACCATTTCTTCCCGCAGTAAATATAAACAACGGTAGTATTCAGCAAGGAAACCAAACATTGCAGATATTTTTTATCATAACTCTGGTTTTACGTGGCCTATCAACACAATTTAAAAACTGGTATAAAGTCCACACTTTTTCCGTCAATTGTTCCATCTGTCCTGCTCACACATCTCCAATGGTTGTCCACGTTGTTATTAACGTGGCTTCACTCCACATCAGCCACGCCGCTTTGCTAGCTAAAACACGGGTGTCGGCACATAAGGACGCTGTCATAGTCTGTCAACGACGTTGATTAGCTGCATATATACGAATGTAAATCGCATTACAAGGGTTACAAGTTAGTTGACTGTTGTGTTATCAGTGTTTTGTGTTCAGAATTGCCAGTTACTTATGGCATTTGGTACCAAACCAATTGGTACCAAGTGTGCTGTGACGGGGGTGGAGGAACGGCCATCCAGTCAGAGGCTGGATGCAGCAGAGTGGAGACGTCAACAGGAGGAGGATGCTGACATCAAGCCAGTGCTTGGGTGGATTGAGGAACAGCGACAACCCCAATGGGAGGAAATCGCCATGTTGTCACGGGCCACAAAGGGACTCTGGTCCATGTTTAATGCCTTGCGGCGGCACAATGGAGTGCTGCAAAGGGACTGGAAGGAACCGGCTACGGGCGAGACGAGGTGGCAGCTGGTTGTCCCGCGGGCCCTGCAGGAGATGGTGCTTCGCGCAGTGCATGGGGCCCCAGGGTCTGGCCACTTTGGTGTCACCAAAACACTCCGCCGCCTCCGGCAGGGGTTCTATTGGGCCCGACATAGAGGTAGAGGACTTTTGCCGCCCCTGTGACAGCTGTACAGCACGGAAGGGACCCACAGCCAAATCCCATGCCCAACTGCAACAGTTTCCTTCAGGGTACCCTATGGAGAGGGTGGGGATGGACATCCTGGGTCCTTTTCCCCGCACAGAAAGGGGAAACCGCTATATCCTCACAGCTATGGACTATTTCACAAAGTGGCCAGAGGCATACAGTTTACCTGACCAAGAGGCCGAGACAATTGTGGATGCCCTGGTGGAGGGGATTTTCAGCAGATTTAGGGTGTCTGAAGTAATCCACACGGACCAGGGCAGGAACTTTGAGTCCCGTGTGTTCGCGGCCATGTGCGAGAAACTAGGCTCCCATAAGACCCGTACAACTCCCCTCCACCCACAGAGTGATGGACTCGTTGAGAGATTTAACCGTACACTGGCAGAGCAACTGGCGCTAGTGACGGCTAAACACCAACGTGACTGGGACAGTCATGTTCCCCTGGTCCTCATGGCATATCGTTCGGCGGTCCAAGACTCCACTTCGTGCTTCCCTGCCCTTTTGATGTTGGCCAGGGATGCTGATGGGGACCAACCAGGTCCTGACTATGCGAGGAAGCTCCAGGATCGCATGGATTCTGCTCATGACTTTGCTAGGAGGAAACTGATAAGTGCGGGGGCGCGGCAGAAGAGGAACTACGACGTCCATTCCAGAGGCCGACATTTTAAGGTGGGGGAACTGGTCTGGGTGTGCAGCCCCCAGGGGAAAAAGGGCAGATGCCCTAAGCTGAACAGTGACTGGGTTGGACCCTGTAGGGTCTGGAACGTCTGGGGGAAGTGGTGTATAGGGTAACTGCCCCCAAGGGGACGGAGAGTCGCCCTGCACCGGGACAGACTGGCTCCCTATCGGGGTGCGGCCACTTCACTGGCACAACAGGGTGGGCCGCAGACGGACATGGACTCCACCCATACAGACTCTGCCACCACCATTGGGACAGCCCCTACTGTGAGTCCTGTGAGCCCTGGGCCCACAGCCACTTTGGGCGTGGCCCCTCCCCCACCTCCCTCCGGGCACCTTCGCCCAAGGAGGCACCATAGAGTGAGAGACTTTATCCACCCTCGTGGGCGAGGGACTTTGACGGGTCGGGGTAATGTAACGGACTGGGTTACAAGTTAGTTGACTGTTGTGTTATCAGTGTTTTGTGTTCAGAATTGCCAGTTACTTATGGCATAGTTGGACCACACCCGCAGCATGGTGATTTACTGAGTGTCCTTGAATGTGCAGTAGTCTAGAGGCCGGTTGGCCTGTCAATCAGATCAGCTACCAATGACAGAGAGTCTGGAGGAGAGCAGGTGTGTGGTTGGCTGAGAGTGTTCGGGGGGTGGGGGTTAGAGAGTGTGTGTGTGGGGCGGAAGAGAAGGAGAGTGTCGGGGGTTGTGCTGTTGCTGAGAGGCACTTTTTCGCTGTTGTTTTGGCGTTGGCTACGGCCCACAGTAGCCCGTGTTACTCTTCTAAATAAACACCGGTAACTGGAACGCTGATCGTCTGTGTCTTCTGTCGAGGGACGCTACATTACTTTCAATTCAGATTTTTTTGTGCGCAACGCAGATTTTCTGTGCGCAGAGACCGTGCCAGCAGTGCGCAATTGCGCACGTGTGCAGCTTAGAGGGAACATTGCCTCCCCCCTTCCCAAAATGGTTTGTTTTGCGGAGCAGAGGTGTGAGTGCCTGGCTTAAAACAGGACATATTAGCTGCATTTAACCTTCAGTTACTCTTTATATAGTTAGGTTGGAGTCAGAACATGTTTCTTTTTGTCATGGTCCTGGGTCGGTGACCCAGCGCTTTTAGTTATCATTTTCTAGTTTATGATGATGATTATTATTGTTTGAGTTCTATGTGTTATATTTGGTCTGCCTTTGAGTCTGTGTCTCTGTCTGTCTATGGTGTCACCCCATCTGTTTGTGAATCTGTCTGTTTAGTTCAATGTCTTGTCTGGTTCCATGTGTCTGAGTTTCCTGTTTTATTGTGAAGGTCTGTCGTATGTGAGTGTGCTCAGTTTACGTTTCCCCTGTCTCGTCAGCTGTGATTTCTCCCAGGTGTGTTCCCCTCCTGTCTCTCATCCCTTGATTACTGCCATCTGTGTATTTAAGCCCTGTGTTTCTCTGTGTCAGTGTTGCGTCGTACCCTCAACACGCAGACCTCGTGTAACCACACCAGCCCAGGACCTCCACATCCAGCAGGTTCACCTCCAAGATCGTCTGAGACCAGCCACCCAGACAGCTGCTGGAACAACTGGTTTGCACAACCAAACAATTTCTGCACAAACTGTCAGAAACCGTCTCAGGGACGCTCAACTGCATGCCCGTCGTCCTCATTGGGGTCTTGACCTGACTCCAGCTCGTCGCCGTAACAGACTTGTGTGGGCAAATGCTCACATTGCTCACATGGCGTCTGGCACGTTGGAGAGGTGTGCGCTTCACGGATGAATCATGGTTCACATTGTTCAGGGCAGATGGCAGCTGAGAATGTCCCAGTTCTTGCATGGCCAGCATACTCACCGGACATGTCACCCATTGAGCATGTTCGGGATGTGCTTGACCGGCGTATACGACAGCGTGTACCAGTTCCCACGAATATCCAACAACCTCGCACAGCCATTGAAGTGGAGTGGACCAACATTCCACAGGCCACAATTGACAATCTGATAGACTCCATGCGACGATGTGTTGCACTGCATGAGGCAAATGGTGGTCACACCAGATACTGACCGGTTCTGGGTCCCCAGACCCCCAATAGCGCAAAAAACTGCACATTCCAGGGTAGCCTTTTGTTGTGGGCAGTCTGAGGTACACCTGTGCACTACTCATGATGTCAGATCAGCATCCTGATGTGGCACACCTGTGAGGTGGGATGGATTATCTCAATATAGCAGATGTGCCCACTACCACACATTTGGACTGATTTGTGACCACTGTTTGGGAGGGATGGTTATATTGTGTTTCTGGAATGAATTTTAGGTCTCTACGTCCATCCCATGGGGAATGGGAGCAGTAACAAAGGTGTTGCGTTTATATTTTTGTTGAGTGTATGTTCCTAGTGTTTGGTCTCCTGCTCCAGTTTAGTGTTTCTTTCCAGTGTTTCAGTCCTTGGTTCCTCTGTTCTGACTTTTGGTTTTCTTTTGGTGAGTTTAGTTTGTAGGAGGTTTTTCCCAGCAATAAAGCTGCGCTTTAAGTTTCACTTCCGTGTCTGAGTTCTGCATTTTGGGTCCACCACTCCTGCTTGCCTGCCACACAGCGATTCATGACACTTCTTAGCTGAAAAACATTACACCCAGGTAACCTGCAGTGTTGAAAACAACGATGTTTGCTACCCTACAATCCGTCCTGCTCTGTAGTAAAATCAGCGACATTTGACCGTCCTGTTGCTCCCATTGAAATTTATATAACCTATTTAAAATCTAAAACCTAAAATTGTCCTTAGCCTACTGTTGTTACCACTGTCCTGTTTGAAATGGATACTGTGGCGTGGGTGTGGTCTCTGGCCGGCTGCAGAGGAGGGGTGACGCAGTGAGCTCCCGGGGTGGCGCAGGGGCGGGGTGAACAGGTGTGCTGAGAAGTGAATGTGATTGTCACTCTTTATATGTTCACAGTGACAGTCGGAGGTGGAAGGGCGGACGTGACAGCAGAGAGCGGGAGTGACTGTGTCCCAGTGAACTGAAAACCACAGTATTAATAAAAGTATTGCTGTCCTCACACCTGTGTCCTGTGGCTACTTTACAGGACAGTAGCTAACTGACTGGATGCCCATTAACCTCATAACTCCTGTTGTGTGTGTGTGTTTGTGTAGAGAGAGACAGCCAGATTTATAATGGATATAAGGAAGTCACATTCAGGTAAAAGTGTAAAATCAAATGATCCGTCAATCAAGAATAATGTTGGATCAGTGTTTTAATATTTATATCTTTTATTAGATGTTCATGTGGTTTGGTTATTTGCCTTTTGGTTGAAAGTACACTGAGAGAGGACTTTTTGTTAGTGAGCTTAATAGTTTTTTTTTCATATTAATGTCATTTTTCATTTAATTGAATACAATCTGTGTATGATTGTCAGTCCGAACAGGGAGAGAGGAACGAGGGGAATGTGAGGAGAAAGGGCAAGGTCAGGAAGAACCAGGTAAGAAAACAGACAGGGAACAGTGACAGGCAAAACAAAAACTGTTAAACCGACAAAGTGAAAAAACCTGATTTTACTCAACACAATCTGGAAGTTGTGTTCTCCCTATATTAAAGCTGCTATACAGAATCTGCAAAACAAACTGGGTTGAAACATTTTGACCCTCTTTAACAACATTCCAACATAACATTATAATTGATTGGGGAGATGAAAATTAATGATATATTTTTATGTGGTTCAGCCACAACTCTACTAAAACCTCAGCCAGTAATAGGTAGGCCAACTTTTGGACCGTCCAGTTGTCTCTATGACTGCCGCAGTACGTACGTGAGGAGCTGTAAAGAGAAGCAGAGTGCTCTGTTTATAGTCTAGCTAGCTTGTTTCAAAGACTATGTACAGCAGCTTTAAATGTTTTCCAAAAGCACACATACACTTACTTTATCAGTGTTTCTCAAACTTTTTACAGTGTGTACCACCTGATAAAAAATGTCAAGCTCTCCTAAGTACCACTATGAAAGCATGAAAGTCATAAATCTTACAACACAAAATTTGTATTATTAAATTAGTCAAATTAGTATCTGCAGTAAAGATTTTTTCATGCATTGTATACGTTCACCACAGGCAAAGTTGCCTCTATTTTTATATTTTTTTTTTTCTATATATTTTGTAATAATTTATTTGTAATAATTTATTCTGTTTTGGGAGTGTTTTTTTATGCATCTGTATTGGATGCATAACTGATGCAGGGACTGACAGAGACAGGGAAGAAGTCTCATTTAGGGCTGGGTATCGTCACTTTTTCCTAGAATCGATTCGATTCCGATTCACAAGGTGTCAAATCAAATCGTGGATCGAATTGATTCAATTTGATTTAAATCTGGGAAATTTTGCCTCAGACAGTTAGGAATATTATAATTCAGATCAGTACATTTACATATTTTTGTATCTATAAAAAGGAAGCTGACACTTTCCACACTTTATCAAAGGTGTGAGCATCACAGCAGATGCCTTTGTGTCAAAGTAGCTGAGGATAAAACACAGAAAAACATGAAGGAGATTTTCCTGGCCTGGGATTTTATAAAAATATTCTGCAGTACATCAAAAACAAAAGAAAACCATTAATCAACATATGAACATTACCTCTGAAGTTACAGCGGTTTTATTAGAGACACAGCGTTTTGCATTTTGTATAATTTTAAAAAGTTTAAATTTGTTCAGAAGACTATTGAACGGCAGAAATTAGGTTTTCTTTTCGGAAGTAAGTAAAAGGAAAAAAACAGCGGCCGACAGCCTGTAAACAACGGTAGACTTGTGCGTAACAAGCAAGCGAATAATGCAGAAAAAAGATTTTTAAACGGGAAACTGTTCTTGAAGTATACTGAGAGAGCAAGAGAGAGAGAGAGTAAGAGAGAGAGAGAGAGAGAGCTGTGCATGAAGTGTGGAGGAAGCAAAACAGCAAAAGTCAGAGGGAATTCATGACGATGTTTTTGTGAAGTGTAGTTGGGATCTTCTTTTGCTGCTGGTTCGGTCAGTATTGTTTGGAGAGAGATAAAACGAACAGCTTTAGAATCAGCGCAAGAAGGGCGTAAACACAAAGTGCGGACCCGCCGAAACATCAGAATCAGGGTGAGAAAGGTGGCATCTCACTGATTCTGATCTGTCGGCGGGTCCGCGCTTTGTGTTTACGTCTTTGTGCAGAATCCGTGTACCTGCTCTCATTTACTGTTTTAGCTGTTTGGTGGTTGTTGAAATTTTGTGAGGTTTAACCTGAGATTCTGGCGTTTCGGGCAAAATCGATTCAGGATTTTAATGAATCCACATCACGTTATCCAAGCCATAATCGATTTTAATCGATAAATCGATTATCAAAACCCACCCCTAGTCTCATTGTGACAAGTAAAGTGTATCTTGGCTGGCTGGGCAGCTCTCTGGGTGCTCAGCACCCCCAAAGCTCTGATCCTAGAATCGCCCATGGTTCTCACCCTTCACCTTCTACACTATGGTGGGCTGTTTAACTGAAATGTTTTTGCTGTAAACGATTCTCAGTGATCATCCTTCACATTAAATTCAGGTCAGTTTGAAGCAGAAGTTGGAAGTGGTGCAGCAGTTCAAGTGGTTAGAACGTCCAGGGAGTATCATAAAAATAAGAACCACCCTGGAAGCTTTCTGGACATGTCTGAGAAGATAACCACACACTTTTGAAATGCCAACTGTCTGCAGAGAACCATTTCAGATTGGAAATCAACATTTTTGATATGCACACATTTCTGTCATGACAAATGCAAAGCATAAAGGAACCAACTTAAATAAGTTACAAATACTAAGGACTTTTATGGGGAATATTTATTCTGTTTGGGTATTCAAACTGTATTGTATAGTACTGTATGCACACCAGCCACACTATCAAAACCACTGACGGGTCAAGTGAATAATGCTGATGCTGAAGCTATTTTCTGCTGGACATTCTTGGTTTCTGGCATTCATGTCTATATTATTTTGGCATGCATCTAAACTCCATTTCTCCCCAAGCAAACCCACTCATGGGAATGGCATTCCCTGACACTAGTGACCTTCCTCTAGCATGATAATGCACCCCACCACACTGCTCAAGAATAGCTAGAAAAAACAGCACAGCAAAACTGCCCTGATCCCCATCCGACCGAGTGTACAAGTGATGCACCAGAACAACCCTGATCATAGAAGACTTTACACACAGATCTGCTGCAAACATGTGACACCCACTGTGGATGTTATCAGTCCAGATCCTGTATCCATGTGTCAATGTGTGAGGGGCTGTTTAGTCATGTAACATGACCAGTGAGGACAATGACTGCATTATTTCACATCATCACATCACCCAATGACAGTATTCTGGTAAAATAAAAATCATTTCAAAAACAGGATCACTTGCCAAGGAAACACTTTTGAGCATATCATTGCAATTACCATGTAAACCACATCTCTGCAAGCCACCACAACTTTCAGTAATCCGTTTCCCCGATTCGCTACAAAATGCTCTGTTGTTCCAAAATAAATAAATTATAATTTTTTTTTTATATTACATTACAAGTTAGCCAGTCATGAACTTCAGCATAATGGCCTTCAAGGCTCTAACATCCTGACTGCAATGGAATGAACAGAAAACAAAAAAGCAAAAGACGACTTACTAAATTAATCCAAGAAGACATTATCACTGTAACCTCAGGCAGAGTCACTGCTCTACAGATCTCCTTAGATGAGGTCAAGATAGATAAGATTGAACACTTCAGATCAGTGCTTTATTTTAACCTCACAATAAACAACAAATGAAGTATTTGGCCTGCTGTTTTCCACAAGGATATCACTGAGGAAGAATAAAACCAAAACACACAATAGCATTTTTGTTTGTTTTCTATGAACTGCTGAACTGACCAGTTACACAGAGAGAGGGGAAAAGGGGGTCACAAATGCTTTTATAATATACAAGGAGCCTTGTGTAAGACAACAATGAAGAAACTGTTTCAAAAAGTGTACAAATTTCATAAGACACTGCTTAATTTTGTAATTCAATAAGTAAAACTTTAATGACAATCGCATATTTACGTACATCAAACCCATGTTTATATCATGGTTAAAAGTTACAAGTATCTCCATATTTCACTGGTTATAAGAACAGGCTGTGAAGGATTACCAAAAAAAAGGGCCCAAACATACAAACACATCCAAAACTTGCGTGCCATTTTTATATACCATTTTCCTTGTTTGATGGACACTGTTAAAAATGTTTTCTTAAACTCTTAAACTATCTCTTTCTTAAACTATCTATGCATTTAATCAATAAGATAAAAGAGAAAGAAGGACAATTTCAACAGCATCTCTTAGTTTCTACGTGATAAAGAAATGCTCCTGTAGTGAATGAAAAAATTGTAAATTTACTTCCTAAATTGTAAGCAGTAAAATGGAAAATCACAGAAATCTATAAATTAATTATCTTGGTGTATTGTGAATGGCTATGGGGGAAGTCCAAAATTTGTCCTACTTCATATTGTCCGAAGCCATCCAGTGGACCAAAATTGAATCTTTATCAGACCAATTCTGACCCCCGGACACTAGATTTGACACCCCGGCTATTCACCCCTAAGAAAAAGATTATGGAAAGAGGACACCTTTATAATAAAACACAAGACAAAAATATCTCATACTTGAAGGAACGTATACCTTTACGTGTACCTTTATGTACTCTCGAGGGAGACTTGATAAGAACACTGCATATGAAGGATTCATGCATTCAGGCTATTGTTTAACGTCCACATGGGAGCTGAACAATAGGCTATACTGTGTCATAAGAGTTCAGCCAAAGGAGTCTTCTTGAACTATAATAGTTAATTCAGTCAGCTGATGACAGAATGAGGACATTAATGGGATCTTTTTTTAGCAGTATTACACAATCAATGACTTTATTCAATGATGTGGTTCTTTCCGTTACAAAGAAAACTCAAATCCTTGTTTGGCACAGTACTTTCTTCCCTTTTTCCAGAACCTTGGCACTGAATATGTCATACACTTTAAGTTATAAAATATGTATGATGATGTATGCGGTTCTGCTTCTCAACCGAAAACACTGACTTTCAATCAAAGCAATAAAAATATATTCTGTTGTAGTCAAACTGTCGAGTTTGTACTTAAAACTTTTTGGTTTTTTATTTTAAACTAAATGTCAGCATGCTAATATACACACTTTGCAATTATGCTGATGTTTACAGCAGGAATAGAGATTACAATGCATTTTGCATAGTGAAGATCACAAACCACAAACAATTAAAGCAGATGGAGTCATGGAGTCATGTTTTGTACACAACTTGCTATGTTCCATAGTGCTGGAAAGAATGCAGACCCGCTGATGGCTCTTCCTGAAAAGTCAAAACCTCTTTTAAGTTGTTCTTCCTGAAGGAAACAAAAACTTCTTTTTTCTTATTCTTTTTTGTGGGTTGCAACAGCAGAGTCATCTACCTCCATTTCACCCTATCCTCTTCTGTCACGCCAACCCTCTGCATGTCCTCCTTCATTACATTCATGTATTGTCTCTGTGGTCTTTCACTTTTCCTCCTTCCTGTCAGCTCCATTCTCACATCCTACACTTAAAACAGTCATAACACCTGAAATAAGATTTAAGTCTGCTTTTATTGTACAGTGCAGTGAAGAAGAGAAAGAGAGTGGGGGAAGAAAAGAAAACAAAGGGCCTCGGGTTGGAGTCAAACCCTGACTGCCTTGCAACCCAAAGTCACCTGCTAAGCCTGTGAGCCCAGCCAACTCCCTGGAAAAAGGGTTAGGTAAGGGTTTTCAAGAAAATGAAATTTATCTGTGGGTAAGGTTGCAATTGAACTTAACTTTTAATTTATTTACATCTAGCTTCATACATTAAATATGAAGCTAGATGCTGAAATCCACACACAAATCGTCTGACAGTTATTATAATCACATTTATAGTTTATAAGCATTTTACCATGTTGGCTTGGCACATTAGAATACCAACATTGTCCAACACATAGTGCAGTTTCCCAATTCATCCTCTGGCAATGATAAAAGCCTGTGTTACACTTAGAGTACTGACAACCCACAAAAGATATTCCAGTTAAATTAAAAAAAAATCAGACTTGCTATGGTATAGTAAAAAAACATATCAAAGGTCTCAGTAGCATTCTTCTCCTGTCCACAAAATGTAGAAAATTGCATAACAGTCTAACTAATAGGCCAACATTCCTTGGAGCCATGCCACTACACAAAAAGCAGAGGTGTCACAGTGTGCCTTCAAACAAACATCAAACTGTTTTCAGCCTAAACAGAAGGAACAACAACACATAAAGACAATCCTGTTAGTGTATCCAGCACCAGTGCTTATGAAGAGACAACTTGCCAGTTTGCAGTGTTTTCCAAATCTCATGTGACCGCAAAACAATGCATCCAAGTTTTGACAAAAATCACCCACAGATACTGACTTTTAAAGGGGATTAGCTGGGAATTATATGACTGGTACTTTATGAGAGCTTAGGGAATCACACATAAGCTTAGGTATTAAACCTGTATGCTAAATATTTGATGTTTTCTCTACTTCAACCAATATATAACACAAATCGTCATATAAAAAAAGATGTATGTAAAACGTATGACTATAAAAACTATACAATTTTTACATTTTTATCCAGTAGTAGCTGTGTGTTTGGTGAGTATATACTTTAACAGCGATTTGTTCCCTTTGAAACGGCACAGCCGCACTATTCTCATGTTGCAGAGTGAAGAAGTCATTTATTATAGCATGCAGTGACCCAGAGGAAGGCTTACACTGAAGAATCTAATTTTGGTTAATCAAATGGCTACAATGGAGAAAAGCTACACCTCATTTGCATTGTCTGTTGGCTGATCCACGGTAATGGAGTGAAAGCTGCAGAACATGTGCATGCCAAAAAGCTTCAAGAGAGATAAAGTGCTGGCAGGATGCCAGTGCTTGGTCATAAATGTAATTTACACCCACCTCAAATCAAGGTCAGACATCTATAAAAAAAATATTTCACCGATGTTTCACTTCTAATTTCAGACCCTTTCTAAACTCCCTTCTAATTACTTTACAAGCTGGGTTATATTCAAAATTGTGAGTTCCATGGCAAAGGAAATAGGATTTATGGTGACGAACAGCTTGATCCTGAATCTTGATATGAAACTGACCAAAGGAAATGAAGTAATTGATAAAGGGGGGCAGAAGGGAAGAGATCATTAGACTGATTCAGTGGCAGATTATTTCTTGGACAGATGCTGACAGAATACTGAAATAAACACATTAAACTAGACTCTTGAGACTGCTCATTGAGTAGATTTACCAAAGTAAAGCCATTGACTTCCAAGCATTTGCTGTACCTTGAATCCAGGGCTGTAACCAGGGAATTACTGAGGTCCAGAATTTTGCTTCTTGATGCGTCATATTTCAAATTTAGCACCTGTTGTCCAATAAAAAATGGATAAGGCTATACTTCTAAAGAGACAAGGTCCTAGAGATGCAATATAATCAAAGGCAGAAATTTAGAAAAGTCTGAGGGACTTTATTTTACACAGTTTCCCACTTTAGCTGGAGGAGCTGTTTATGTAGAAACATGGAAGATGAGTGTTTTTTGTATAAAACAAGGAAATAAAGTAAACCTTAAAAAGTTATTTATTCACTTGAGATTTAAGTAGCTCAAGAGCAAAAGTTATTCAATGTCTTTGACCCTACTCATTCCCTCCTGGCATCTAAACCAACCAATTATCATTCCTCATGAGTCATGCGTCAACCTAACCCTCTAAATACAATCAAATTAGAGGCACTGTGGAACAGGACATAATTTAGGAAAATTCCTGTTGAGTCTTTTCAAAGTAAAAGCTATCTCAATCCAGATGGATTATTTACCAGGTAGCTGAGGGAAAATATATATCCACAATGACAATGTTACAGTTCCACTATACCTGAATAGAGCACTCACTCACAGCTTGTCACATACGTTGGCTAATAAAAAAAACTTTGAAAAACTTTTATTTAAGAAATTATAGTCCATTTCAACATAAAAGACCCCCCCCCCTCCCCCACAAAAATTCAGTCATTGGTGATTGGAACACAAATAAGCTGTTGTTCCAATGTTAGCACGAGTCAAATCTTAAAACACTGGGTACCCTTTTTGCAATGTACAGTCCAATGGATTTCAGCAGAAGTCTATCAGATGTTGCCTTAGGCAACTGTTCTCTACTCGTAGTGTCAATGTTACAGTGAGTGTTGGTTAAAAGAAAGCCAGGAAAAAAGGCTTGCGTTTGTTCAAAGTTGTGACAGGATGCATTAAACTGAAACTATGATGCGTTTGGTTGTCTAGTGAGGAATAATTTCATTGGGAACAATCCTTTCATTCAGTCAGCATTTGTATCCTGCAGCCCAAAGACCAGTCTGTAGTCAGTGCATTAAAGCAAAATTATTAGTGGCCATGAAGATCTGTGTTAGACAAAAACAATGCTTGTCTAGTTTCTTATTGAACTTATCTGACATTAATGTATGCACTGTTTTCATGTTGTGTTAAATGAAGATACTTATTACATATAGGGAGAGAGTTAAATGTCTACAGGTGGATGGTAGGATGAAGGTGGAGGGGGTGTGAGAGAACTGTCAGATGGAGAAATTTGAAACTTTGCAGCCTAAAAACAACACCAAATTGTAAGGCCCGAAGAAACTGCATGTTACCTATGTATGATGCAGTGCAGCTTGGGATGTCTGCCTGAAAAAATCTTCAGGCTCACTCCATTTTGAATATCCAAATACAAACTGTTTAACCGCCAAAATACAAGTCAATAAACATCACAAATGTAGTGTAGCGTTGTTTTTGAAACAATCTAAGAAGCCAAAGGAAAATAGATCATGCAGCTCTGACCTCTCTGTTACTGTCGTTAAGAGCTTTCACTACAATGTGAGGAAGTGATATTGCTGAAAAACTGATAGAAAAAAACTAAATGTCACAGCTTGCCTTGGCAGACCGTGTTTAGGGTCGAAGAGGACCCAAATGCAGACACTTAGAATAAAACTATAATTTCACAAAAGGCGAGCAGTTTATTTGTGGCCGGGAAAAGGTACAAAGCAAAAGGCAGAGGTAAACTGAGGCAAACCTAACTAGAACTAAACTGGGAAAACTAAATGCTAAACACAATAGACAAAGAATAAAACCTTGAGCATGATAAGAACCTGGACATGGAAAAACCTGGATAAATGATGGCAAGAACTCGACAGAGGACTTAAATACACAGAAGGGTAATGAGGGAAGTGGAAACACCTGGGGAAACACAGCTGACACAAATGAACACTGCTCGCACTACAGGCTTGCTTGTTGTTCCTAGAGTAAGTAGAATGGGAGGGAGAGCCTTCAGATTTCAGGCCCCTCTTCTGTGGAACCAACTTCCAGTTTGGATTTTAAGATTTTAAGATTAGGCTTAAAACTTCCCTTTTTGCTAAAGCATATAGTTAGGGCTGGATCAGGTGACCCTAAATCCTCCCTTAGTTATGCTGCAATAGGCATAGGCTGTCGGGGGATTCCCATGATGCATTGAGTTTTTCCTTTCCAGTAACCTTTCTCACTCACTATGTGTTAATAGACCTCTCTGCATTGAATCATATCTGTTATTAACCTCTGTCTCTCTTCCACAGCATGTCTTTATCCTGTCTTCCTTCTCTCACCCCAACCAGTCGAAGCAGATGGCCCCGCCCCTCCCTGAGCTTGGTTCTGCCGGAGGTTTCTTCCTGTTAAAAGGGAGTTTTTCCTTCCCACTGTCGCCAAAGTGCTTGCTCATAGGGGGTCATATGTTTGTTGGGTTTTTCTCTATATCCACTATTGTAGGATCTACTGTACAATATAAAGCGCCTTGAGGTGACTGTTGTTGTGATTTGGCGCTATATAAATAAAATTGAATTGAACTGTATTGAATTGAACATGACACCACAGAGGAAGCAAAACTAAACACACTGAACATGGAAACAAGACTTTCAAAATAAAGCAGGAAACATGGAGACACATGAACTGGAACATGCAAGCTTGACACAAGAGACAGAGAGAGGGGCAGGAGAGGAGGAGGGACACAGAGGAGAGAGACACAAGAGGAACCTACACAGACAAGGAGATAATACATGATAAACAGAAAAAGACTCAAGTAGACATGGAGGATAACATAAACTAGACTAAACTTCAACTAAGACGAACTAATAATAACCCCTGAACTTAACCTTATCTCATAAGTAATCAAAAATGACAAAATAACTCAAAATGCTGGGTCACAGACCCAGCCCCTTGACACAAATATTCCCCTTTGAAATTGTCACAAGGCAGATGCTACTGTCACTCAAAGAGCACATTTATCCACTCAGATCTGATTATCTGTCTGTCAAGCTCAGTTATTCTCCACTTAATTCTCTGACTCTCTGACTATTCATAAACAGTAAATATATAAATTTGTCTTAACCTTTTAGATGCTGCAAACAGAGGATTCTCAATTCATGCTAGTCACAGAAAGTAGGAAGTAGCGGGAGATTATGAGACTTTGTGGCTCGGTCAAATGTCTCAACAGTTTTATGTAGATAAATAGAGTCTAAACATGTTTGACACTGTATCTGAACTTGTTAAGTCAAACCTAAGGAGTAAAACAATACACTGGTGAAATCATATTGACTATGTGCATGAGAAAATGCTAACTTCCTGGTTTGAGACCGGATGTGGGGTTGTGCATTTCCGGCAGCTTTACTTTGCGGTCAATCGCTACTGCGAAGATATACTCCAAAATCATGTCCAAAACTCGAAAACGGAAAGATTGCGTTAAGTTACAAAGAGCAGAAGGTGGGAACACTCACTGCTGTTGTGTCATAAAAAATCTAATGATCAATTTTGACGTTTAAAGAGTTTAGATCGATCAGTTGTTTACATCACTCAACAGCAGAACTGCATTACTGCAGCAGAAGACACATCGTCCACATTCAGAAGCACATCTCTGTATAGTGACTGGTCTTATGATTTAAACAGGCAAATGTTCAGCATTCAAACTACAGGTGAAGAATAGTCAAACCAGATGTTTCCCCCGTTATGTCGATATCAGCTAGTCAAGTACACAGCTACACAGCATGTTAACAAACCGTGAAAAAAGCCACACAAAAAATGAATGATTGCTGGTAACGGTTTCTATACATTAGTATTTATGAAGGGTATGTTGTGACTTACCTTCAAAATTACAGCGGTCCCTCGCTATAACGCGGTTCACCTTTCACCTCGCTGTTTCGCAGATTTTTTAGTGCAAGTTTGCACGTTTTTTTACGTCACATTGTGTCCTGCGACCAGACGATCTCCTCCGTGACGTCTCTCCCGTACAGTACAGAATCGCTGCATCGATCGCTAGCAGTGTGACTCTGAAGTGCAGTACTGTATGTCCACAATGTCCACGAAACGTTTTGTACCGTCAAAAAATAAAATTGGCTACTTGATTTCACCTATCGCTGGTTATTTTTAGGACATAACACCCGCGATAAACGAGGGACAGCTCAGAAATATAACATTTGAATCCCTTTTCTCTTTTGCTCTGAGGCGCGGGGCAAAAATATCGACAAGTCGATGAACATCATTTACAGATATATTGGGTAAATACCCAAGACATCTATAGAAATGTAAATCGCCGCTTGATTCATTCATTTGCTTAACTTGTTTTGGACCTTAAACCAGGCGCGAATAGGACACCGGAAACAAAGCTCCCCACAGGAGTTTCCGCACCGGAAGTAGCATATGCTAATGTGCACATAGTCAATTAGTGTCACTGTTATTTTGTATTGAATTGTAGCCTCATATGAATTTTGATCCATCCATCCATCCATTCGGTTCCGCTTATCCTTTTCAGGGTTGCGGGGGGCGCTGGAGCCTATCCCAGCTGTCATAGGGCGAGAGGCAGGGTACACCCTGGACAGGTCGCCAGTCTGTCGCAGGGCCAACACACAAGGACAGACAACCATTCACACTCACATTCACTCACAAATTCACACTTAGTGGCAATTTGGATTATCCAATTAACCTATCCCCACAAGCTGCATGTCTTTGGACGGTGGGAGGAAGCCAGAGTACCCGGAGAGAACCCACGCAAACACAGGGAGAACATGCAAACTCCACACAGAAAGACCCCGACCTGATGGTGGAATTGAACTCAGGACTTTCTTGCTGTGCGGCAACAGTGCTAACCACCGTGCCACCGTGCTGCCCATGAATTTTGATATGAATTGGTTTTTGTATATATGCGTTGGCGTCCTAAATGGTGCACAGCTCCAAGAGACAATGGATTGATTGGAAACATTGTATACAGTGTATATAAATGGCATCAATGACACACATATTCCTATCAATGCCCCAATGATACTGCACCAGCCAAAAGCAAATAGAGGGGGTGACACTCTATTTTCCTCCAAGCCATTGTCACAAAAGCAAACTCCACAACCTCCTTTACTATCATTTGTGACATGAATGTGCTATATTTCTTGATCCCTAAACTCCCTAAAGTGTTTTTGCTGACCACAGGTTCACAGATTTGTAAGTGCATTGCTTGAATGATGCTATATTTTGTTCAACTCACCCTTCCACAGAAATGCAAAAGAGAAGGTGGCAGTAAAATATGAGTCTCTAATGCCGGGCTCACACTGTGCGATTTTGTCAGTCGCGCGATTCAGCTCCTGCTCAAACTGTACGATTGACTCGCAGGAGTTAGAAGTTCGTAGGTCACGATGCAGGGTCTCACACTATACGACCCGATGCTCGGATGCGACCTGAGTGCTCACACTGTGCGTCCATAAAAGGTCCATGAAGGTTATAACAGAAATTCTGTCGCTCCCTCTCCCTCTCTGTCTTTCACTCACACAGACACGCACACCACCACCATCAACTTTGCTAAATTGCTAATGAAAAACATTGATCAGGCAGCTGTGATTGAGCAGCAGTGTCTATCCAACTATTTTCACGGTTGTTGTGGTCGTGATAATTTTGTGAGGCCACATCGAAAAGGCTCGGATGAGCTTTCCAAAGTTCTACAAGTGCCTCCATCGCTTGTGTCCAGATCACACGCTGCACTGCCGTGCTGCGCCGTCTTTTTCGCTGACATTTGTGTTTGCGCGTGCGCAGTGTGACAAACTGCGGTGACACCCTCACCTCAAACAGGTTTGAAATCCTCACGACCAAGCGATTGATGATCGGAAGCTGGTCGTGAGGTGTTAATCGCTTCTCGTTACCCCATGTATACTACATGATGCACGACACACGATGAAGGCCAAAATCGGGCCAATCGCCAAAACGGTCGCACGACTCAAAAATCCCCTCAAAATGGGCCAAAAATCGCACAGTGTGAGCCCGGCATAATATGAGATACTGGAGGTTGTATTCTTGTCTAAAATATACTGTTTATTCAGTGACTTGTATTTTTACAGTATTTTTTTGTTTTTCCACTATATAGAATAACATCATAAGAATATATCAGTCACAAGCTTTGTACAACAAACAATGTTCATTACACAAGACAAACTGTGAAAGAGTATTTTTTTCTTTTACTTTCTCTGTGTCTGCCGCTGTGATGGTTTCTGGATCCTGGGCCATCGTAAGACCTCAGGCACCGGCGGCTTGGTGTATTTTTAGGCAGCCCTTTCTTCATCACACCTTTCTACAGATCTGACAGTTGGCTAGCTTCTCTCTGTGCTACCTTGATCTTGGCCATCATGGGAGTTACTGCTGCTGGGTACTGTTCATCTTATTGCCAAGCTTCTCAAGAATCACTGTTGCCTTGGTGTAAATCAGCTACTTTGGTTGCAGTGATGGATTGGCCTTAAAGCAGCATTCACATCTTCATGTAGTCTTGGTAGTATATAGACTCTTTAAATAAGTAAATTGTGAAATTCTGATACATTGGCAACAGTGACAGATTTCAACAACTAGAAATTACACCCCTGCTGCAGGTGGTTTTAGCACTTCTATGAATTTCTACAATTTATGGGTTCCTGGAGAATTTTGGCGTGATGACATTTATAACTTTTTCCTGTGAACACTAATTAATTTTTGCTGCCTCGTGTCAAGAATTAATCATAAAACTTAGCTGACGTATGACTTCTCCAGGCCTCTGTAGCACTTTCATGTCTCTTATCTTTACGGTATGGTGTGAAGGCTTTTTAATAATATTTTTTGTTCTGGATGTTTTAGATTAGGAAGACATGAAGTCTTGAGTACCTTTGGTAAATGCCAAATCATTAGGTACAAATAACTAGGTAATACCTGAAACTGCATAACTTTTGGAGCATTTATGGTCAGCAGGGATATTTTTTATGAGTAATTTTCTACAAAAACCCTGACGTCAGGGTTTTGTAGAAAGGTTTTGTAGTTTGCTGATAAGCTGTTGATGTCATACACCAAAAGGATCCTGCCTTATACATTATACAGGACTTCTTTGTGATTTTCAGCTTTTATTTTTATAGCATGAAAACGAGTATTTTTAGCATATTGGATACAGGCAGTCATGTTTTTCCTAAACGGTGTAGTCTTTTAAAACCCTATTCATGTGTTTGGAACAGCCAGCGAAAGCTGTTTTTCCTGACCTTGAAATGCATTTTTCCCTTGTAGAAAAATACATGTGTGGATGACTGTTTTGTGCCAGTAGGATGTCCAGTGCACAGACTGGAGGTGAAAACAGGTAGGAGGTTCATTCATATCAGCAGGTACAAAGTGAGTTATTTGTATATTGGTGGAACATGTCTGCTGCAGTGTGAGTTTTTCAACAGTTGGGTTATTTTCAAATTCTGGTTCTTTATCTGAAACTGGTGAGCATCATATTACTACATTTTTTAAAGAATTCAGAGTGTGTCACCCTCAGACCTGACACAAATGAGGTGGTTATAGGTTGATAGAAGGTGTGGGGTGGTACTGGGGATTTGGATCTGTGTCAGACATGAAAAGGGAATGGCAAGAGGGAGAATAGCACAGAGATGTAATGTAATCTTTCAGAGGAAAAGAATGTGAGAGATGAAGAGGCGACACTGTAAGATATGTGGACTGTTCTACTAACTGCTTGTCTGAATCCTAAATGAATCATCTCGAAGTTTATGGCAATGGAAAGCCTGTGTGCATAACGCATGTGGGAGTTTGCAGTGCACAGAGTTTCTCCACCTGAATCTGGTATTCTTGGTTTTATATATTTAATCTTATAGGTGTTGCTGATGCTTTGTTCTGAATGACTGGAGGGAGGATTATGAAAGACAACAAATGGGTACTTCCCATTTTTGTTGCCATGGATGCATCTTGGGAACAAATTTGTCGCTGTTGCAAATTGATTTTACTTGAGTGATTGGACTTGCTTTTCTTTGAAGATGGCAAAGTAGTAAATATTTAAATATATCCATATGTATGTGTGCGTGTGTGAGAGAGAGTATTTCTGTTTGTGTGTATGGATATGGATTTACAGATAGAAGAGAACTGAAAACCAGACAAAAGACACATACTAAAAGGATGCTACATGTTCCAGCTGTAAAGACATGATAATCAGTTCTAAATCCAACAGTGTGTTGATTTTGTTATACTTGCTGGCTAGGTTGTTGGATATGTCTATTCAGCTTGCCAACTTAAATGTGCTTGCCTAACATTAGTGTAGGCACATTTTAATAATCACATATAGACAATATATGACACACGCTATATGAAACACAGTAATATAGTTATTGTATTGTAGCTTCTTAAGTGTGGGAGATTACAGCACCATATTTAAAGAGGAACGGAGACAGACATCTGGCAAGTATGAACACAACCTATTAAATCACCAATATAACTCAGTGTGTAAATGTGATGGAATTTAGCACACAGGTGTGTGTGTGTGTGTGTGTGTGTGTGTGTGTGTGTGTGTGTGTGTGTGTGTATGTGTGTTTTTATTTATGCATTTGCTAGTGTACTGGTGTATGTGGGCAAAATCATGTTCATGTTGTCCTTATAGTCTAAGCTGAGAGTGACAGCCTCATACATAATGCATTAAGAACATGAGGATAAGGATAGTTGACATTTGGTTGCTCGTCATTTAGGATATTTCTTCCCTGGGGGGGACTACGCTCTCAGATAATCACACATGGGTATTAATACACACACACACACACACACACACACACACACACACACACACACACACACACACACGTTGCTGTACATAAGCCAAAGTATACAGTATTTCTCATCCGGGTACTGTAAATGGCAGATGTTCAAGTCAGAGTCAAAGGCTGGATTCAGCTCTGTGTAACCGTATTAAACAATAGCTGATTAAACAGCTTAAAGCACAGTGTGCATGCAGCATGGGCTCATGTGTCTACAATGCTTAGTGAAATGTGAGAGTTACAGTCAAATATGTATAATTCAAGCATTTTTAATTCTTATTCTTTGGTTGCAATTACGACACAGTTACATTTTTTTTTCATTTTTATAATATTTGTCCAGAATGTAAAGTGTAGCCACACTGCATCAGTTATGGTATTTAGACCAGCATGTTACATAAGTTCATGTTGTCTACTGAAGCATATACAGTACATAACACACATAACTCGGTGACACAGACATGTAGGAAGCAGCTGCGCAGCCAGGGCTTACTGCTGCAAGAACACTTTTATTTTTAAACCGTCTGTTTATTTCATCAAGAGGAGATCAAATGTGGGGAATGATATGAGCATGTCACAACAAAACTTAAAGAGCTGTCTGAACATTTTAGATTTATGTTTGTCAGTCATTTACCGGTTTACTGTTTTGTATAGTTAACTAAAACCGTGCGTTGGGTGAACACTTTTGATTATAGAGTTATAAGGTTAAAGTTTGTGCCAGAAAAGATTTTTATTTTCAACCTTTGACTCACCTGAGTTAATCTCCTTGTAATGTGAGTAAATTTAATTTTAAAAAGGCAACACAGCACATGAATATTGTGCCACTTGCGATAATGTCAATATTGCACCATACTAAATACATCAACACTTAAGTTGTGTTCGCGCTGAGGGCAATTTTTAATAGCCAGGGAACTTGTGACTATGGGCGAGAGAACCACAAGAGAAGGGAAGTGGGTTTGGAGCTGAACTCGATTAACAGGTGAATATCAGCTTCAACTCAAGTCGCAATTTTGCTTTTCAAAAAGAAAACTATGCTCAAGAAAGGCTGTAAAAAAAAAGAAAACAGAAAGAAAACAAAGGCTGTACGACAAGCCGAGGAATTTCAGAAGAGAACGGTATACATGCGAACGGTGTGACGCAGTGTTTAGAGAAAAAAAATTAAAAGATACCCTCCACTAAAGGTGGTTATAGTGTGAGCATTAGGCTGAGAGTTGAACGCCCTAATTTGACACAGTTGGGTATTTAAGGCATTTACCATTGTCATAATTAGTACCAGTATAGTCTGGTACTATTTGCCCTCAGTGAAAACTTTACCTGTGACATCCTCAAATCCCAATTAATCTCTTAAGCCCCAAGCCTACCTGATCTCCTGCTTTTTGCCCCCGTATCAGGGGGCGTAGGGGCTTAAGAGGTTAAAAATGATACCAATTAAAGAAACATGAAAATTACTTCAGGGAACCATTATGATCTGATTTTATGCTGAACGTGAGCCTGTGAAACAGCAGGGCACAGTCAAAGGAGCTGGTTACCTTGCTCAGAAGTTGGATTCCGACTGTTGCCTGCAGCTCTTCATCTACACCTCAGTGTGGAAGGTCCTTCTTGTTCCACTTCACCCTGCATCATCTTAGACTGATTCACTGTTAAAATTGTAGAAAATGCCAGTTTTTTTGTTTTGTATGCAGTTTCAGTGATATGAGATCGCTTACAAACACACTGCAAAGTTTCCCTCTGACTACTTCATAATACAAATGCTTTTAAATATAGCTGTTGTTAAATGTGTTCAGCAAGATTTCTTTTGAAATCCTGACTGTTTAATTAGCATGACTAAAAACATTTTGTATGAGAGACTTCAGCTTGTAGTACTGTAAATTTTGCAGCATGTTTATGATAGCAGCATATTCTCAATCACTCTTTGGCAACAGTGTAAGTTTATTTAGTCAATAATTTAATTTTGACATTTTAATTAAATTTCATTCATTTTTTTTATTTAATACTTATTTAATCGTAATTTGCAAATTTAATTTTAAAGACTTTAAAATTAATTAATTAGTTAATTAATTAATTTTTTAAAGAATTTAGTTAAAACTCTTTTCTCATCCAGATAATTTCAGGCAAGGCCTTGCATAAACAACATACTGCAGCCTTTCGCCAACTAAAAATATCTGGTGGCATTTGCATGATGAAACAAATGGATACAGCTGGACTGTTGAGCAGCTAGACTTCTCCATCAGAAAATAATGGGACAACATTCCTCTCCCAAAAGTCCAGCAGCTCAGTACCCAAACATTTACGTACTGTTGTTAAAAGAAAAGGGGAAGCTAAAGATGGGCAAACATAGCTCTATTTTTGAGACATGTTGCTGTCATCAAATCGAAATGTCCCTACTTTTTTTTTTCATTTTGCATTTTCCCAGTTTAAACATTTGACATCTTAGTCACCCTTTCTATTATTGCTCGGTAATAAAGTGGTAAAAGTAGGGTAACAAGGCAAAAATGAAATCTAAATAATTACAGCTCAATTACCAAAGTAATAACCACTGAATATCCAAGTATCGTGGCAGCAACAGTGGTCACATTTGAGTAACATTACACTAAAATGAATATAATTGGATAATAAAGGGCCAAAAACTGGGTGTAATAATGTGGCTGCACTGCTCGGTAATAAAGTGGTGATAGTAGAGTAACAAGAATGTCATAATGTGTGATTTCTAAGTTATTACCACTAATTACCTGTGGTAGTTTCTGTGTGATAATCAGGAACCACAGCTGCAAAATTGCCTTTAAAGTGATGCACACTCACTATTGACTTAATTAAATCTAAAACCGTGGTAAAAAAAATAAAATGTTCTGTGTACTTTTTTTTTTCAGCCATAGAAGCACATCATCTAACGTGTAAATCTCTAACATCCACTGAATCAAGCAGTCTCCTTCTGTGTGTGTTGCTGTACTTTTTCTGAGAACCAATTATCCAGGCACACTGCTGGGGACTCAAGTAAGTGCACCCTGAAGTTAGAGGTCGGCGGTCTCATTTTAGGTGCCTTTTCGCTGTTGCTAGGCAATGGGTGTAGCCTGTCACTCTAGTTGCTAGGCATCATCACAATCAAAGGCAAATTATTTCATGTGATGATGTCACACCTAGTATTGTAGGATATGGTAACTCAGAGAAGTGATTTTTTACTAAGCGTTTTAAAGAACCATTACTACCTCAATGAGTTGTCAATGAGTTGTCACAGCTACTGTCAAATTACAGCCACTCAATGTCAATTGTTTTATTGGCGGGCATTTGACTCTTGCCTTACACAGTGTATATTCAGCTTTCAGAGTGTTAACATTTGATGAGAAGCAAGAAGTGCAATGTGTCTGCCTTCAGCAAACATTAGGTGTAAAATGCATGCAAATTATTACCAATTCAATAACTGATATTCATTGTAGGTTGGAGAATTGAGAGGCTTTTCCTTGTGTTTGTTTTTACTTGAGCCCGCAGCTGCAACAGAGCAGATAGTGAGAAGCAAACATGATTTCCCCATGCAGCAAAAGTAAAAAGTCAAGACATGGTTAATGAATCACTTTGGTAACTCCAAACTGGATTCACTCAATTAATGCTGTTAAACTGCATTCCTACACACAAGTTGCAGATTAGGACACTAAATTGCAAAGAAATGCTTCTTTGGACACACTGAGGAAGTCAAGAAATTCTTAACTTTTATTAGCTCTTTGTGTTTGTCCTTAAAATGCAATTTCATATGGTCCACATACAAAGCATAGAGTAGAGATAGTGCTGCGTACAAGGAAAAGCTAAGGATTTCAAATGAAGTAGTCTATAAATAGACTAAAGAGAGAAAAACAAGGGTCTTTTTGATGTAAATTGGGGTTCTCAGCCGTTCTGTGTATTTGTAATGTATTAAACTCTCAATGTGGTAAGAAACAATTGAGAATGAAAGCAAAGAGGGTATTGTGCTCTTCGGTGTCACATTATCCCTTGGGCATGTCCTGTGATTTCTGCTGATTTGTGCTGGGAAGAAGGGGAAATCTTTGACAAAATTGTTATGGTCTTTAGAAGCTCTGAGATCAGACTCCAGCTAAAAAAGCTCTTTGTAGAAAACTATGTGCTTTACACTTGTTCTGATTCTCATAATGCCCTAAGCAGCATTTTCCAACTTTCTGTTTAAGACATTCTTGAATGAAGCTGGGATTTGTGATCTGTTGTTTATATGGTTTTGTATTGGGTTTTATTTATTTTTGTTTTTTAATTTGGAAAAGCAGTGAAGAGCAGTGTTATTGGAGGGCCAGATATGTAAAAGATTTATTTTATTGATCCTGTTATTTGGTTTTAAGCCTGTAAAATTTCATATAAAGGATAAAGATTATAAAAAGACTGTTTGAATTTTTTTAACAAGCGATAAATAATTTTGACCTTTATTACTTTGACTGTAAGATAATAAATATTATTGCTGCATTAGACCAAACAGAGTAATAAAAAAAACAAGTTGCCGTTCTATCACCCAAGACTTGGACTGATTGTAATAACACAAAAACACTGCACAGTAGACTGTCCGTATACACTGTAACTGACTAAATGCAATTATAATTCAATTATACCAATGTAGCTAATTATGGTAGAAGCATATTAAGATGTACTAATACTAGTGCTGTCAAAATTATCGCGTTAATTGTTAAGATCAACGCGAAATGTTTAATGCATTAAAAAAATTTAACGCTGATTTTGTTTTTTTATTAATTTCCTGTAATCTAAGACCTTTAAATTCATGAGCACCTCTGGAGGAGGGGGCAACAGTGTGCTATGCTGGCGTTTGGCCTGACAGAAATGATTAGAAGAAGAAGAAGAAGTGACACCATGCTACTATCTAGCTAACACTAGCTAACACACGCAAGCATGGACGAGGGCAGACTTTTGGGTGGAAAGTTTCTCTTTAAGAAGTTGCCTGATGGCTTGTTGGACAAAACGAGAGTAAGATGCACAATTTGCAACGCTGAATTCAAGTACCACAGAAGCAGTTCATCACTGGCGTATCACCTGAGAGCAAAACACCCAACTGAATCCACCTCTACGGGACCTCGCCAGTCTACGCTTCAGGAGTATGGTGCTTGTGGACGAATAACAAAAAATGTGAGAGAAAAGGTAACCAATTCCTTGGTTGTTTGGATAGCTAAAAACTGCCGACCAGTTAGCATAGTAGAAGATGATGGACTGAGAGAAGTCATTCGTGCTGCATCAGGAGATGAGTGTTACAATCTGCCCTCGAGAGGAACCATTGTGTCGAGACTGCACACTTTGTATGGGGACCAGAGGGCTCAGCAGTCCAGCAAGCTTGTGCAAGTAAGGAATGTCGCTCTCACCGGAGACCACTGGACTTCGGTGAACAACGATAATTACTTAAAATATAAAGAATAAAAAAATGTAATTGGAGCCAGGCTATTAATAAAGTAATTGAGATTAATCGCAATTAATAACAGAAAATTGTGAGATTAGTTAGTTAATTTTTTTTAATCTATTGACAGCACTAACTAATACATCAACTACTAACAGTAGATTATCATTTAATTTCCTGTCAGATTCTCAAACATTCATTCTGCATCTTCATTAAATGTGCAAAAAGATGAAATTCAAATGACAGACATCAAGTTAGCAAAAGTAAATGAAACATGATTTAGTTGGCCCACAGCCGCACGCTTGGTCTTACTAGTTAATGCAGTGGTTCCCAAATTAATTTTTGCTGGGCCCCCCTTTGTTTTACAGAAAAATGTTTGCGCCCCCCCCCCCCTGCACGCGCACACACACAAACGCACGCTAACACTAACGCACGCTAACACTAACGTACGCTAACACATCCTCCAACCACACAAACCCATATTTTGCTCAATTGCGGTTTATTTCACACCTCAAATATTTAGTAAACAATTAAGCAAATACAAGTAATCTGCAGGTAGTAAGAAAATAAACTACTAACTCTTTTACGCTACGTCCGCACCTACACGGGTACTTTTGAAAACGCAACTGTTTCGTCCACACGTAAACGGCGTTTGGAATCACCGAAAACTGAGATTTTTTAAAACTCATTTTTTGCGTTTACGTGTGGACGAGGAATACAGAGTTCGTCATGCAACGTTAAAGGTATGCGCCTTTTTTCACGTCAGCTGTGCGCCACGTTATTGTTTACATGAGATGAATTGCAGAATGGCAGATAGTCAGATTAACAGTATTTTGTCTCTATCTGCAGGTTTTACACGCTTACATATAAACACGCAGTTACTGTCCCTCTATTTACAAAGGCAGAAGCATCATGGTGTAATTATTTTACGTGTAGTTGGGTTTTTTTTCTGTGTAATAATATTCAACATTGCTATCAATACATTTATCAAAAAAAATGTCTCTCTGTGCAAAATGAGTCTAAAAACATAAACAGCTGTGGGATCCTGTTTGGAGAGCCTGGCGCGTGCTCCCGACGCAGGGAAAACCAATTCTGCAGGGGAGACCTGGCACTTGTGCAGGTGAAACCAAAGGGCAGATATGCTTCACCATATTTTCAAGTCTTTGGCTTAGAATGAAGTTGGTTTGGAAACATATTCTGCGATGCTTCATCTCCTGCTTTGCGTTTGTGTGGGGCGCTCCATGCTAGCAGTGTCCAAGTGTTGTTTTTGGGGTTTTTTTCCCTTTTCATGCCGCCCCCACCCCGCAATGGCTCTGCCTAGGGGGCGGGCCCCACACTTTGGGAAGGTCTGAGTTAATGGATCAATGAGCCTTTCCGCCAGTTTGTGTGTGAACATAATAACCACATGTGTGGCTTTCCACTGGAAATATGATGAATCTTCATTCATAATGCACTCCTATACACCGTCAGTGACCTCTTCCACTTACATCTCACCATAAAAACAAGGGTAATAAGGCTTTTTTTGAGTGTGTGCGTGTTCATGTGTGTGTGCATGCCCTCTTTATTCATAATCAATGACGTAACCTTGACTATCGTTCTAGCATGCTAGCACTTTCCCCAACTAAATAGATTACATTAATTTGTTCTGGCAAATCTTCAACCCATTTTAAAGGAAAGATGTAAAATAACAGGAGCAAATAGAGTAAAAAGTAGTAGTCCGGAAACATCAGGACACCAACATGATGTAATCACCTTGAAGAAAGAGCAGATGTGGTGAGTGGTCAATATAAAATATCACCTTCCTAATACAAAGGTACTTGGGAGTTCTCCTTCATCTGCTCCATAAACCTGATTTATTGTGGACTCAGCCTTTCACACCCACTGGTACGTCACTGCAACCCGCCTTCCCTCCCACATTGATGTGGAAACTGATGCTTGAAATGACACCTCCATAAAGTCACAGAGTGCGACTAGCTGGGTTATATCATGGGTTATAAATAAATAAAGTCAGAGTCAGATGACACATACATACACGCATTCATCCACACAAGCTAAACATGTGCCACAAATAGGTGTATACTTTCATAATAAGTAGGGCATCAACCAGCGATTATTATGAGGATCTTAAATGTCAGAAATGAAAGACAAAAAGATTCACCATTCACTGAAGTCAAAGGGATGTCTTCATAACTTCATGTTAGACCTGCAACTAATAGCTCAATTTTTAAGATTAAAGAATCATTTGGTCTTTAAAATGTCTGAAACAAAAACAAGGTCACAAAGATCTTTGAGGATTCATAAATAATTTCTGATAAGGCTGAAATTCTTGCCAGTCTGAACAAGACTTTCATTTTCTCTGATTCTCTTAACATTACTTATCAGATTCCCTCTAATGTTTGCTCTAATGATAATATTCTCAGAAGTTATTCCTTTAATTTTCTTCCAGAGACAGTCCCACAGGTGCATAAAGCCCTCAAACATTTGGAAGCCCACAAGCCAGGAAGTCGGCAGGTCCTTTTAACCTCAAACTTTTACTTTTTAAAGCTAGCAGTGGATTTTATTATTCTGCTTTTGCCATATCTTTTTAACCCTCTCAAGGCAGGCGTTGCCGATTTGCAACAGTTAAAAACTAACAACCTGATTACCCCACATACATATTTTCAGAGGTGTGGACTCGAGTCACATGACTTGGACTCGAGTCAGACTCGAGTCATTAATTTTATGACTTTAGACTTGACTTGAAAAAATGTTCTAAGACTTGTGACTTGACTTGGACTTTTACACCAATGACTTGGGACTTGAATTGGACTTGAACCGGTTTACTTGAAAAGACTTGATATTTTACCCCAAATATAAAATTTAACATGCATATTATATGGAGATTGAAAATGTGACATCATTCACGGGTAGAACCGCAAAGGATTCTGGGAACTCGTGGCAAGCGGTACTAGCGCACGCAGGCTTTCAATTAAAATCAGTCACACAGCCATAAAAAGAAACACAAAAATGTCAAGAAGCTGTTGTATTATTAACTGCAATAGCTGGTCGCATGACAGCCACGGGAAGCCGACGGGTAAAGAGATCGGTTGTTATCGGATTACGTCGTTGAAGAGAAATTGTTCGAGCCATGTTTCCGAAGTAACAAAGAGGCGACTGGATTGCAGCCATTCAAAGATCAAATATAACGTCCTAGAACACTCCAGCTCACAGGTTAGTCTGCTCCAAGCATTTACACAAAGGTCAGTCTGCTGTTGTAGTTAATACGTCATTTTTCTTAACATAATTGGTGATATAGGTTACAAGCAAGTCTGGCGCTGAACAGAAATTGTCGCGCTATGCTCCTTTATTTATTGTGCATAAATAGTAAATTGTCCTGACACAATATTGCGTTTCGCTTCTGTTATTATGGTACATTGACAAAAACACATACTTTTATTCACAGGATAAAACAGGTTTTTTGTATCACTAATTGCCCAGTACGATTACAGCATACAATATTATTGTCACTGCTACATTTCTGTGATGCTACCAGAAATTATTTCCACTACTAATTAATTACCGTTGAGCTCAAAGGTCCTATTAATAAACGGTTAACGAATGTGTATTTATGACGACAATTTGTGAGACTGGTAAACTTATGATACGTACGATGGTCTTTCGTTCTACACGGTGCATTTCAAGGTCCTGCACCCATCCGTCGGTAAACTGTACCTGGGCTTGTTGCAGTGACCGGAAGTTACTAAACTTCATGAGTGTATGCACTCACTCCAAGAACCGTATAATTATAAATATGCATATAAATATGCTAAGATGAGATAGCTGACTTCATCTAACTAGCAAATGTTTTCCAGGCTACGTTGGTGATACAGTTTTTTTAATGTGTATGATATTTTTGTCATGCGATTTTAAAGCTGGTCCTACAACCGCATCCAAGAATAACATGCAGCGTATCTCAGAACTGTCGGTGAAAATTATTCTTGGAGCTAGGTTTAATTGAGCTGCATTTTAAAGAGGTGCAATTTCACAATTTGTGTATATTTTCTAAGTTCACTATTTTGTCATGTGTTGAGAAAAACACAGATTTTAAAATTACATGGTCTAATATTTACATTTAGCATATAACTGCAACATTATTTTTTCGTTTGTTTTTTTTAAAGACTCGAAAGGACTTGAAATTCAAAGTTTCAGACTTGTGACTTGACTCGGACTTTTACACCAGTGACTTGAGACTCGACTCTGACTTGCCTGACATTACTTGAGACTTGACTTGAGACTTGAGGATAAAGACTTGAGACTTACTTGAGACTTGCAAAACAATGACTTGGTCCCACCTCTGCATATTTTATTTGAGTTTTTTTTACTCAGAAGTACCACTGCAGGACTTGGTTGTGCATTAGCAACAAAAAGTTTACTTTGAGCCTGAGAGGGTTAATCTCTCTGTGGCAACTTATACAATTTATCCAGATAAAAAAACAGCATGCAACATTGAGCTTTTTATTGACATCTATAAAGCTTTTGACTCTGTGGATCAGTTTTAAACTGAAGACTTGAAGACCCATGTAGGAAGGCTTTGAATAATATCCTGTTGGGCAGATTTCAATGCAATCGCCCAGAGTACCACTTCTAGCTTCCTGGGCTCATCTGAAGATGTGCCCCAGAAATTGGTCCTCATCTCGGACTGATCTTTCTATTCATATTGATTAAAATATTTGAAATTCAAACGTCAGCTTTTTCACATAGAAGTCTACTTTGCAACTGCCTCTAGTCAGGTTGTTTAAGTCCCACTACAAATCAATACTCCACAGAATTCCCAGTTTGATTTAAAACCCTGCATTGTTCTCAAATGCTAAACCTTCCACTGAAATTCACTGAAACTTTAATTTATCAGTACTTTTTATGTATCTCAGATATTTATCATGTTCATTTTTAAAATCACTACTGTGGCTACGTAGTGTTTTGTTTGCCTCTGCTGATATCTTATCAGTGGAGGCGTTTGTGGTCCTTGAATTCTTAACATTAATCTTTTCCCATGTCTGATCCTCATCATTACATATACAATTACCAGCTACTGACAGGTGAGATTAATTAATACTGTTTCAAAGGTGTCAGTTATGTGAAGGGGGTGGAAGCTGGGGTATATATCCTATTAGACACAGTCATTCCTTGGAGAGCTAAATGTGGGTAAGTGATAGGACCTAAGAGATTTTTGAAAAGAGACAAACTGTGATGGGTAGAAAGGGTCAGATGGCCATGTTCTGCAGAGGTTAGTGGAAGGAAGGAAAACCAATGCATAGGTGACAGGGATTTGGGCATAGTGATGTGCATTGGAAGTAAAGGCTGGCTCTGATCTCTAATGTTGTCACACTGCAAGAGCTGCTGAGGAATGGTTAGAGGACACACCAAAGACTTCTAGGCATTGACTTGTTTTCAGTTTGATGTATCTTCTGTGCTGTAAGAACAACCTTACAATGTGACTGCTGCTAAAGTCTTAGTGCCTAATGCTACAAGTTGCCTTTAGAGTCTTTGTTTGTTTTACAAGTCAAATATTATGCAGCTGGTTTGTATATAGCCTCCGTAAGTAATTAAATATCTTTGCTTTGCCTGTCAGGCTTTTCTAGTCTAGCGATGCTGTGATCATCAAATTAACAGATGCACAAGCGGTTAGATTTCTCCCTGTGATACTTTTGTTTTTATCTTTAGCACTAAACACCTTTGATAAAGATTTTATCGAGCTGTGATTAAATTAGAGAACCAAAAAGCTTGAAGGCAATCACATTTGATTTAGCTATTTGGGCAAGCTTTTGCGTCATACAACAGTTCAAGAAGGCATCATTGTAACTGAGCAGAATTGATTAGATAAAATCAAATCGAGTATTGTTTGGTTAGCTCATAAGATAACCAACATAAAGGATTTGTTCTTAGCCCATTAACACAAGAAAGTCTTTATTCACATTTGACCTTTCCGTGTCAAACTCTGATGGTAAACTCACCATAAAACACCAAAGCAAATAGAGTTAGACACACTGGAGTCTCAACATGAGGCACGCAGAGACAGAGAGAGATTCTGATAGATACAGCTGGCATTACTGAGGGAGCAACGTATCTTTGGTCAAGCTCCTCAGGAGAGACACTGATGATCCCTATTTATGTTTTATGAGAGTCTTCACTACAAGTACATTCACTGACACAATTTACAGACACATCAACCGGGAAATCCGAGTCGCATGTATGGCAGGGGTACATTTTGCTCCATGTTATTCAAGGTTAATCAAAGTTTAATAGAATCTTCATCTTATAAAATACACTCGGTGTACAGAGTAAATGACTCAAAGGTGTTTTAGCCATAGCTACTGTGATTCACATGACATATTTAAAGTGACTTTAATTCAATAGATGATGAAGCAAGAAAACCAAATAACTCAACAGCTTAATCTTTTAAACCTACACTTACACGCTCACCCAGTCACCTTTTATTGCTTTAACTCCTTAAGGAAAAGAGTTACTCTTGGATGTAAGAACATATAGTAGGATTGTGTCTTCGTTAATTCGGTAATGTAAGAGCTTTGGGATTTCAGCACTTGATATAAGCAAGTCTATAAAAATGTGTGTACATGTTAAGCAGGTCAGACAATAAACAGTGAAACTTGAGCTTGGAACAAGCTTGGGACAAGCTCAAGATGTACTTGGCTACATGTAGTTTCTTTATTTAAAAAAAATATTATTCTAAATTTACAAAGCTTGTACAGCAATACTTTATAATCAGAAATTCAGTATTTGAGCAAAGAAACAGAAAACTTGTACGAGTCTGGTTACAACACCAAACACATCCAGTCAGTAAAATAAATGATCTCCTTACCTTAATGAGAGGGTATGCCAGGGTTGGCTGGGGATCATGGGTGTTGAGTCAGGTCCAGTGCAAAGCTGGTTAAATCTTCTCACACGTGTGGTAGTGCTATGAAAACCAGTAGAGTTGAACATGCATAGCCACTGGTAAACTCTGGTGTATACTACGCGCTCAAGCGCTCCCTCACCGAGTGAGCACACAAGTCGTCAGCAGCAGCAGCCCGACAGCTGTGCTCGGGGAGATCCAAGAGTCGTCAGATAGAAACAGACATGCTGCCTTGTGCTGCCGGTCTCTGCTCTCCAGCACTCTCCTCTGTCTCTCTGTCTGCAGCTCCCACTCTCTCACCAGTCTGTGTTGCTCTGCTCTGTCTCTCTCTCCCCCCTTAAATCTCGCTCTTGTACACACATGCATTTTCCACACTGCATCTGCTGCCTCGCTTTCTCTCACAAACACACACACGCGTACATCTCTCTCAATTTTTATGTTCCAGCATTTTTCTTAACACACCACGTTCTCCTTGTAGTTACCCCAAATACTCTTTAATGGTTTTAATGTCTCTATATTTTCCAATTCATTCTAGTTACTTTTCCCTCTTTACAATCTCTCCTCCCAGTATTTTTTTCTGTTATCACATTTTCACTTTTAGCCCTAACCCTTGATGTACATTGGATTTTAGAGATTTAACATACTATACAGGAGAAAGACAGAGGCACTGAAGAGAGAAAGATGAAAACAGAAAGCTAACCGTGAGAATGCAAAGGCACAATGACACACGCGCACAAAATGAATATCTTAATGTGGGGAGTTCTCGGGAGTGGACTGGGGCACAGGTTTGACTTTGAAGTGCAACTGAAAGCAAAATGTCATGCTTAATGTTCGCTCCCTTAGCACAGTTTATTGCTACCAGCAAAGTCACACTAGTGTGGGTGCATTTGCTCCCCAAGTTGCTTGAATAGAATTTCACAAGGCTGGAGAAAAAGGGGTCCCAAAAGCTGCAACAACACAGAATTTGCAGACCACACTAATTATAAACTATTTACATTTTCATACACAAGATAAAAATTTGTCTCAGCTGGAGTTAAAACACATGAAAATTTCAGAAGATTGTGTGACGGGGGTGTAAAGTGGGAAACGATTAATTTCCAGTGCCCCTTATTCAGCATTCATGGGTCTGAGCGAATGCATCTCAGCAATAGCAACATCACCATGTTAACAAAATCTATCCACATACAGGCAGATATATACAGTGGGGCAAAAAAGTATTTAGTCAGCCACCGATTGTGCAAGTTCCCCCACCTAAAATGATGACAGAGGTCAGTAATTTGCACCAGAGGTACACTTCAACTGTGAGAGACAGAAAGTGAAAAAAAAATCCATGAATCCACATGGTAGGATTTGTAAAGAATTTATTCGTAAATCAGGGTGGAAAATAAGTATTTGGTCAATAACAAAAATACAACTCAATACTTTGTAACATAACCTTTGTTGGCAATAACAGAGTTCAAACGTTTACTATAGGTCTTTACCAGGTTTGCACACACAGTAGCTGGTATTTTGGCTCATTCCTCCATGCAGATCTTCTCGAGAGCAGTGATGTTTTGGGGCTGTCGCCGAGCAACACGGACTTTCAACTCCCGCCACAGATTTTCTATGGGGTTGAGGTCTGGAGACTGGCTAGGCCACTCCAGGACTTTCAAATGCTTCTTACGGAGCCACTCCTTTGTTGCCCGGGCGGTGTGTTTTGGATCATTGTCATGTTGGAAGACCCAGCCTCGTTTCATCTTCAAAGTTCTCACTGATGGAAGGAGGTTTTGGCTCAAAATCTCACGATACATGGCCCCATTCATTCTGTCCTTAACACGGATCAGTCGTCCTGTCCCCTTGGCAGAAAAACAGCCCCATAGCATGATGTTTCCACCCCCATGCTTCACAGTAGGTATGGTGTTCTTGGGATGCAACTCAGTATTCTTCGTCCTCCAAACACGACGAGTTGAGTTTATACCAAAAAGTTCTACTTTGGTTTCATCTGACCACATGACATTCTCCCAATCCTCTGCTGTATCATCCATGTGCTCTCTGGCAAACTTCAGACGGGCCTGGACATGCACTGGCTTCAGCAGCGGAACACGTCTGGCACTGCGGGATTTGATTCCCTGCCGTTGTAGTGTGTTACTGATGGTGACCTTTGTTACTTTGGTCCCAGCTCTCTGCAGGTCATTCACCAGGTCCCCCCGTGTGGTTCTGGGATCTTTGCTCACCGTTCTCATGATCATTTTGACCCCACGGGATGAGATCTTGCGTGGAGCCCCAGATCGAGGGAGATTATCAGTGGTCTTGTATGTCTTCCATTTTCTGATGATTGCTCCCACAGTTGATTTTTTCACACCAAGCTGCTTGCCTATTGTAGATTCACTCTTCCCAGTCTGGTGCAGGTCTACAATACTTTTCCTGGTGTCCTTCGAAAGCTCTTTGGTCTTGGCCATGGCGGAGTTTGGAGTGTTTGAGGCTGTGGACAGGTGTCTTTTATACAGATGATGAGTTCAAACAGGTGCCATTCATACAGGTAACGAGTGGGGGACAGAAAAGCTTCTTACAGAAGACGTTACAGGTCTGTGAGAGCCAGAGATTTTCCTTGTTTGAGGTGACCAAATACTTATTTTCCACCCTAATTTACGAATAAATTCTTTACAAATCCTACCATGTGGATTCATGGATTTTTTTTTCACATTCTGTCTCTCACAGTTGAAGTGTACCTCTGGTTCAAATTACTGACCTCTGTCATCATTTTAAGTGGGGGAACTTGCACAATCGGTGGCTGACTAAATACTTTTTTGCCCCACTGTATACATCTGCCAAACTACTCTCTGTGCTACTTTTAGCTACAGCAGGTGTCTTCAGATCCGCATTTTACCACTAGTACACAAACACAGAAAGACAGACTGAAAACAATGCCGGCCATGCTGTCGCAGCTGGTTGAGATGTCACATCTGTCTTCATGACTTGAATGTGTGACATGACATACTGATGGGCGATGGCATTACAGAATTTTTCCAGTCTTTTGCCCTTGACCCCACTTTTTTAATATGCATCGCTTGCAGTGTATTAAAAATGTAGCTATGGTTATGAAAAAGATAATATTTCTCAAATTAAAATTTCATATTTAGTCTTTTTCTTTCAGTTATTCGTCTTTATCATCTCCCTTCATCTTACCCTATTCCTAGCATCATCATGCTGTCACACCAACCCTGTGCAAAACACTTCTGAAGAAGAGTTTTGAATGTCCTTCAAGAAGTCCAGAGAACTATTCTTGAAGACTACGTATAAATATTACAAAAAAGCTTATCTAATAGAGTTCAGGCAGTGTTGAAGAATAAGGGTGACCAAACTAAATGCTGACATTGAAGTTATTTAAAATTGTAAAACCCTTGCTTTATTTCCATTTATGTCTGCACCTATTTCCCCTTTTCCTAGAAAAATAAAAATACATGAGGGAGGATTTTAGAGTTTTGCATACTATTTTGCAGAATAAGACAACTGTTGAAAGCAGAGTTCGTTCCATTGTAGACAGACATAGAGACAACACAGTGTTGGACAGGTGCATACTTGACATGTAAACTGTAACGACAGATGAGACAGGCTGTAGGTAACAAATGCTGAGTGCACACATGGTGATACCCCATAGCCCATCACTGATAGCCCATCTAACACAAGAATAAGGATGTGCAATTCTTCTCTAGTACAGGGCAGAAGAGGGGCTAACAGTGGCTACCTGTCACCCACAGCAAAATCGATCTGCATTTGAATCTTCTGCAGATGGGCCCTTTGGTACGGAGTTTGCATGTTCTCTCTGTGCCATGGGTACTCTGGCTTCCTCCAGAATAAAGTGCTGTATGGGCAAATGTTTCTTGTAGTCTAAAGTCCTTTGAATGTAATGATTTATTTATGAATGAATTGTAAAAATTTGCATGCAGCGAAGGATTGCTGATCAATGAATTTTTTGTTTATTCTGGGGGAGCGAACGTCTTCTTCATCATTATCAGCACATTTTTTAATTTTAGTACAAATACTTAAAAGTGTAGTAAAAGTAATCAAAGTGATAAAGTACAGACTCTGAAATGTACTCACAGTAAAAAGTCTTTAGAGAACATTTCTACTAACTATTTTTGTGCAAAGAGAACAAACAAAAATAACTATTTTAACAGACTCCACACAGCCACTCTGCACCAGGGCAACACAATGTTTGGCTCTAAATTCAAGACAAGCTAATCTGTTTGTCCTAATGTTACACGTGAGCTCTAAATTTCCAATTTAACAGATATTGCAGAGAAGTCCTCAACTTTAAATGTAACCTCTCTTCTTCCTCTCCTGTCCTGCCTTTCTTACATCTTTCACCTTCTGTGAGTGAAGCCATCTCACACTCTGTTCTCTTCCTGGGAAAAACAGCACCTGTAACTTTAGTTGGCAGACAAACTGTGTGAGAAATTGCACAATTCTTTGCTTTGTTTCTGAAATTTGTTGAATTGTTTGAACAATTGCATTTTAAATTACCTGCCACTTAAAAAAAACATTGCTCTCTTTGTGCTCGCTCCTCTTCTGTAGCGCTAGCTTGTTTTCCTCAGTATTCACTATTTTCCACATTAGTACCTCCTGTTGCTAGCCTGTCACACAAACTATATCTGCTGTTGATACAAGATAATTACTTGGATACAAAAGTGGTAATTAATTGGTAAAAACTTACACATTACTGCTCTCCTTGTTTCCACTTTATTACACCACTATTACCACATTATCACCGAGTTGTGTTGCCAGGTCCTTACTCGAATTAGAAAGTAATGTCACCACAAAGTCATGAACCCACAGTCAAAATATTTCCTTTCCACCTTCATTCCTGTCATTAGCTCAAGTGTTTGCATATAAAGAAAAATCACAGCCACCATACCCTGTTTATCCTCAGAATCTAGCAAACTAAGGATTTGATTGCTTTCCTGAGGAAGCAGGTTATTACAAATATACCATTTCATATAGAACATATAGAGTGAAGTATGTGATCTATGTTCCTTCACATGTTCTCATGCCAGGCAAAAAAGAAAATCTAAGGACAAATAAGCAAAAAAACAACACAAGTCTGCCAGACAGCCGAAAGGCTGGATCAAAAAAGGCGGACCCAAAAGCAGACTCAACAGAAGGGAAGTTTCACAGGAATGGAAGGTTTATTACATCTTTTTCTCAAGAGACTGAATCACAGGGGAAGGAAAGAGACAAGAGTCTCCTTACTTTGTTTGGCAGAGCTGTGGAGCTTTGAGGGGGAAGGGGAGTGTCCAGGTAAATGTTGAGGTGTCCAAACAGAGAAGGATACAGGAGGGGAATTCCTTCGACAGGTGTTTGCTGGAGCAGAGAGCCGGGCAGGTGAGTGATCTGGGGAATCCTGAGAGCAGGTGAGTGGTACAGGAGCCGTGGATGTTGCAAGAATGGCCAAAGGGACAGTGATCCAAGGAGTTATTGAAATGTAGGAAAATATGTCCTTAGGCGTGGAGACTGTAGCACAGGGAGACGGAATATTAACATTTGGAAAACAAACTTGAACTCATACATGGAGGCTGATTTACCACTGGGAGTAGCAGACGATCTGGCAAAGAGTGGAAATCAGCGCTGGCCTTAAATGCAGGACTGCTAATTGCTGCCAATGGCTTGCAGGTGAGACTGGGCTGGCCCTGGTGCCAGACTCCGCCCAAGACCAGCGAAGCCAAGGTGGAGGAGCCGAGTGGAAAAATAACAGAAACACAACACTTCCCCAGATAATGGCGAAGTAAGCTTGTTTTTTCTGTACGGAGTATTTAGTGACTTTTTCCACATTTCAGATCCAAACTTGATCCATGAATATCTGAGAACACTGATTGGTTTACCTGCTTGAGTTATCGGAGTCAGCCTCACTGGTTTGACAACAGGAGCTGAAGCAATGTTTGTAACTTCCAGCTGTTTCAGTTAATGAAATATGGCGTGACACAGCATGCGAAAGCATTATCCATAACTATTCATTATTTCAAGTCAGAACTATCAATTACTCCCGAGATAGATTCTATCAGGACCTAACAGCAAATAAAAATCTACTCTGTGCAACTGAGACAGTTGAACTGTCACACAAAGACGTTTTATACACAGCAGTTGCCCTCAGGTTGAATCCTGAGCTCCATCATTGCTGTTGGGAATGTTTTACAGTCATGGGCCACTTTCTTAGAACGCTTTTGCTTTCAGAACTGCCTTAATTCTTCTTGGCATAGATTCAACAAGGGGCTGGAAACAGTCATCACAGATTTTGGTCCATATTTTGACACAATATCATCACACAGTTCCTGTAGGTTTGTCAGCTGCACGTCTATGATGTGAATCTCCCATTGCACTATATCCCAAATGTGCTCTATTGGAATGGGATCTGGTGACTGTAGAGACTATTTGAGGACAGTGAAGTTATTGTGATGTTCAATAAATCAATTTGAGTTTTGCACATTATCCTGCAGGAAGCAGCGATCAAAAGATTAATATACTGTGTTCATAAAGGAGGGACATGGTCAGAAACAATATTCTGGGAGGCTGTGACATTTAAACAATGCTCAGTTGGTACTAAGGATACTACATTGATCTCTGGCATCAGCAAGACTCAATCAACTCTTCAGCAAACTGTGTCTTATTTAATATTTTTCTTTTTTTCTCTGGATCATTCTCTGTAAACCACTGTCATGGTCCTGGGCCATGTTGGCCCAGTATTCTTAGTTTTTGTGTGTTTTTGTATTTTGTTCCCTATTTATGCCTTGGTTCCTAGGTTATTTAGTTAAGATGTTCCTTATTTGGTTACCTCCCTGTGTGCCCCTGTGTATCTGTGAGCCCTCGTCTCTCCTTGTGTTTTATTCCATGTTTTCCCCAGCCTGTTATGTCTGTGTTCCCCCCGTGCTCTCTCTCCTCCTGTCTGAACCTCTGTGTACTTCCTGTTTTACTTTGACAGTCTCTCGTCAGTATGCGTCATGTTGTGTTCACTCCTGCCCTGTCTCGTTATGATTATCTGTGTCAGCTGTGTTCCCCGTGTGCTCCCACTTCCCTTGTTAACCCTCTGTGTATTTATGTGCGTGTCTCCATCAGGTCAGTGTCGCGTCGTCAATGTCTTCTCCCCGAACCTGTGTGTCTTTCTGTGTTCCCATGGTCTTCTGTTAGTATTCCCAGTTTAGTTCTGTTCCTTTGTGAAACCTGCAATAAAGCAGTGATTTTGAGTTCAGTTCCTGCCTCCGTGAGTTTTGCGTTTGGGTCCTCATCTGCCTCCACACAGCCAGTTCATGACAACCACAGAATGTAAAATACTCAAACCAACTCGCCTGGCATAAACAAAGTCAAGGTCAGCTAAATAACCTCTCGTCCCCATTCTGATGTTCAGTTTGAGTTTCAGCAGGTCAAATTACCGTGTCTACATGACTAAATGCGTGGAATCTTTTAAAACCGAGATACAACCAGTCTTTTGAGGTAGCAGCACCAATGTTTCCTTTATATTTCCCTCAAATGTTATTTAAATGTCTGCTAAAAACACATTTCTGTAAGTACATTTGTTCATGATCTATATTTTGGTTAGTATAAATTTGACTTTTCATGAACATTTACAGTGTTTATTGCGTCTGTATTTATGTCTGTACAGTGGTGTGAAAAAAGTGATCCCGTTTTTTTTGTATGTTTGTCACAATTAAATGTTTCAGATCATCTAACAAATGTAAATATTGAACAAAGATAACACTTGTAAACGCAAAATGCAGCTTTTAAGTGAAGGTGTTTATTATTAAAAGGATAAAAAGTGATTGCCCATTAATCCTAATAAATGGTTGGGCCACCCAAAGCAGCAACAAATGCAGTTAACCATTTGCAATAACTGGCAATAAGTCTTTTACTGCACTGTGAAGGAATTTTGGTCCAGTCATCTTTGCAGAATTGTTGTAATTCAGCCTCACTGGAGGGTTTTTCAAAGATGAACCACCTTTTTAAGGTCATCTGAATTAGATTCAGGTCAGGACTTTGACTAGGCTACTTCAAAGTCTTCATTGTGTTTTTTTTAAGCCATTCAGAGATGGACTTGTGTTTTGGATTATTGTCCTGCTGCAGAACTCAAGTGTGCTTCAGCTTGAGGTCACAAACAGATGGCCAGACATTCTCCTTTAGGACGTTTTGATAGACAGCAGAATTCATTGTTACATTTACTGTCCTGAAGCAGTAAAACAGACCCAGACGATCACACTACCACCACCACATTTTACTGTTGATATGATGTTGTTTTTTCTGAAAAGCTTTTACTTTTATGCCAGATGTAATGGGACACACACCTTCCAAAAAGTTCAACTTTTGTCTTGTCAGTCCACAGAGTATTTCCCCAAAAGTCTTGGGGTTTACCAAGATGTTTCTGGCAAACCTGAGCTGAGCCTTTTGTCACGGGCTGCGACGGCAGACCGTGGAGTTGTAGAGAAAGTAGGGCCCAAACGCGAGACTCAAGTGAAGGACAGTGGATTTATTTATGGCGAGTGGACAGAAACGACAACTATATACAATTCAAGCACTGTGACTCCTGTGGCGATTCCTCCAAGAATCCCACACAGTGCACGTGTCCATAGCAGTGAAAAGGTGACAACTCCAAAAACCCGATTCCACTCTGTGATTTCCCCTCGTGACGACGTTCCTGACTCCCGACTCCTGGTGACACAAAAACACACACAGCTCAGCAGGCAGCCTTTAGTAGCGAAGCCGATCACAACACACTAATCTACGGAGGTACTTAACAGGTTCGACTTAGTATAATCCCGCGCCGACTGGGGCTCCGCCACCTTCTTAAATAAGGCGCCCCTCATGAAGCCATCAGCTGCAGCTGGTGAGGGCTAATGGGCGGCAGGTGCGGCAGTCCCCAGTGCGGGAACACTTCCGGGTCGCAGTCCCCTCAGCGACCCCAAAACATCTGGGAGCACCCAGGGAGAAAGGACAAAAAGGGAGAGAAAACCACCATAACATATGGAAAAACATATACAAGAAATACATGAGCTCTGGGTCATCAGACCCAGACCATGACACCTTTATGTTCCTGTTGCTCAGGAGTGGTTTTTGGCTTGGAACTCTGCCATGCAGGCCATCTTCGCCCAGTCTCTTTCTTATGATGGAGCCATGAACACAGACCTTAACTGAGGCAAGTGAGGGCTGCAGTTTTTTGGATTTTGTTCTTGGGTCTTTTGTGATGTCTTGGACAGGTTGTCGGGGTAATTTTGGTCGGCCAGCCACTGCTGGGAATGTTCACCTCTGTTCCATGTTTTCGCCATTTGTGGATAATGATTCTCACTGTGGGGGAGAGATCTCATTTACTTTGTTTCTCATTTGTCCCTGAATTTCCTTGGATCATGACATGATGTCTGGCTTTTGAGAATGTTTTGTTATACTCCACTTTGTCAGGCAGGTCCTATTTAAGTGAATTCTTGATTGGTGACTGACAGGTGTGGCATTAATCGGGCCTGGGTGTGGCTAGAGAAATTGAACTCAGCTTTCCAAAGTTGTGATACATGTTGTACATGATGTTATAGCAGATGTGCTGGTGGAGTGGGGGGCACAATCACTTATTCACACAGCGCCACCTGTGGGCCACCTTCATTTAGAAACTGCATGTTGTGTTTACTTTTATCTTTATCTTAATTTTAAATCTTTTGATGATATGAAACATTTAAGTGTGATGAACATACAAAAAATAGGGAATCAGAAAGGGGGGAAACACTTTTTCACACCGCTGTATGTACTGAACAGACACCTTAAAATTATTTTTGTTTGTTTTTTTTTACCTACCCTAATATCTCGATCATGGGTGCCTCTCTTGGCTTATTGTCTCTCTTTGTCTTTGTCTCTGTTTTTTTTTTCCTTTCTGTTTTAATGATATGAGTGCTGGGACAATCTGTGGTTTTTGACAAAAACCAGAAGAAAACAGAAATGGCTCCTAGGAATACATGGAGTGTTTTGTTGAGGAAAAAAAGAGAAGATTGTGGTCACATGTTAGTACACACTGGACTGTAACAAATCAGTAATCCTTGTGTCTCTCTCCAGCATGACTACAATAGGACACACACTGATGCACTTCCCACGAGCTTGTCAGGGGATTGCTATTGAATAATCCATTTGACTTCTTATGATTCTTAGACCAATAGATGTGGAATCATCATGACTGAATGCATATTTTCAGATTTTGAGGCACCACAGCTTTTTCAAATTTAGCGTAGATAGTACAGAATCTTAGGTTGGAGAGTATTTACTACATAAACTATTTTCTGTTGTAATTATAATGCATCAGTGTGCTATGATAATATCACGTTTATCTGTTTCCCTATAGCAGCCATAACAGCTTAGTACAATATGTGTTTTTATTAACTTCTCATAAAACATACTGGTTCAAGGATAAATTACAGGGTTTTTACTAAAATTATAAGAGTTTTATACAGCACCTGAGCCAACTTTTTTTCATTTCTGGTTGCCTGGTTGTGTCTTATCTTTCTCTGTGTCACTGCAGGGTCAGGTAGGGCCCCCTCCAACCGCCGACCTCCACTACCCAGTTTCACAGAGAGAAAGAGAAACAAACATACAATGACAGTGAACCAGGTGCAGTGGAGATAACACACCTCTCAAGGCTTATGGGTATTTTAGTTGTGTTTTAGTGTTTTTCTGTAGGTTACATATGTTTTTTAGGTTCCAATTCTAAAGTTGGAAAATGAATTTTATTTTCATTGCTTTTTAAAAAGCTGTAAGTGCATAACTGAACGAACTTTCACACAATATAATGTCATGTAACAGTATTCATTGTGACATATACATATTCAACACCATAATAACATAATAATTGAAATAGGAAGATATGCTGCACAGACATTTGAGCATTACTATTATCCAGTGTAAGCTCCGTATCTGTGATTCCAACGTGTTTGTTCTCTGTTTCAGAAAGATAAATATCTTTGTCTTAAAATGGTCAAAAAAAAAAGATGTCAGAAGACTCCAGACTGAGAGTTGATCTGTGTTTAGCTATTCATCAGTTAAACAATCTTTCAAAAGTGGGGATGATTTATTACTGTGATACCGTTCCCTATGCTTCACTGAGCTGATTTCAAAAGAAAAATCTAAGTGTACGATCAGCTAAAAATGAACCACAGATTACCAGCCAAAGGATTTAATTAATATTTAGCCCTTGTAAACAGCTATGTGCATGATTCTGCCCTAAAACAAACCAATCAACAGGCATTATGCTGTGAAGACAAAGCGAGTAAGACAGAGAAAGAACAGAGAAATCCAAAACACAACTGATGAATGTTTTTGGGAGTATCGACTATGTGCCATGAAAAAGACACAATATACCATCATGAAAACATAATCCCACTAACACATTATGGTTTGGAGCTGTCTTGCACCAACTAAAGGAAAAAAATTCCCAGTTTTATTAAGTTAGGTGATTACTGCAGGTCGGGATGTCCTTAATTTGAAGCTGAGTGAGACTTGCGTTGCGACAGGAACCACCAATAACTGCAAACACTGAAGTCAAAGGAGTTTGCAAAGAAAAGCGTCTCGACTTCTTTAAGTTGCTTGAAGATGTTTCACCTCTCATCCGAGAAGCTTCTTCAGTTCTAAGATCAAATGGTGGGGAGTCCCAGATTTAAGCCTAGTGGGAGTGACCCCCCAAAGAGGGACAAAAGGACCCCCTGATGATCCTCTAATCGCCTGAGCCAAGGTGTGAAACTGGGTGTGGGTCCCAATCAGCCAGAGTTTCAGGTGAGCTCTTTGTGAAACCTGGCCCCACCTTATCATGCAAATTCCTGAGATCAGATGGCCCAGGATGTGAGTGGGCGTTAAGGCATCTGGGGAGGGATCTCAAAACTGGATTATAGATGGCAGAGAGTTGGTGTCGTAAACCCCCGCCTCTGTTCAAAGATGGTCGCTCACAGTGGACATAGATGGCTTCTTTCACTCCTCTTTCAAACCATCTGTCCTCTCTGTCCAAAATGTGAACATTGGCATCCTCGAAAGAGTGTCCTTTATCCTTAAGATGCAGATGGACTGCTGAGTCTTGTCCTGTGGATGTGGCTCTTCTGTGTTGTGCCATGCGCTTGTGAAGTGGCTGTTTGGTCTCTCCAATGTAGAGGTCTGGGCATTCCTCGCTGCACTGTACAGCATACACCACATTGTTAAGTCTGTGTTTTGGAGTTTTGTCTTTCGGGTGAACCAGTTTTTGTCTGAGCGTGTTGCTGGGTCTGAAATGCACCGGGATGTCATGCTTGGAGAAAAACACTGAAGTAAATCTATTATAAAATGTCTTCAAACAAATAAAACCCTCCTTTTGTAGCCAGCCATAGGCCAGAGATGAACCCAGTACACATGCTGTAAAATAACCTTGAGACAAACACTTACAATAGAGAATGTTCTCCTCAGTATTGTAAAGCAACACACTCCACACACACTACACAGCTATCTCTATTTATTTAAATATTGTAAGGCTGTTGAGCAGACAAGGCCTGTGCATTTATTAAATCCAAGTGTAAATTTAATAAAAAATGCAATAAAAAGCAGCAACTGTCACCACTGAGCTATATATTCATATGTTTATATTTTTTCTCTTTTTGTTTCCATTTCTTTCCAAAATTTCCTTTTTTTTACTTTTTTTTTCTTTAAATATTTACACTGAAAATGTGCAGAAGAAAAGGTGGGCGGACTAATGAGCTATAACTGCAAAAAATATGTTTGTTTTTTTTTCATTCAAGTCGTTGAATTTGACCTGTCATCACCCATGAGGAACACTTTATTGACTTGGCATGGATGAACAGTAAACTAAGCGTTGGTTCTCACAATCATTGTCACTGTGTAGGCAGAGTGCTACACACAAGCATGCCTAGAGCCGCTGAGATGTGTCAGCCTTTCTCCCTGTAACACGTAAAAAAAATGTCAAAACATTACATCCTTCAGAATAACAGTACTAGCACCATAATACACCATTAGCGTAACTAATCTGTCTTGGGCAAGTTTCCAACATGCACACAAGTTCTAGGAAGATATCACTCAATGCAGAAAAGCAGAACATTATATAGATTTGGAAAATGCCAAGCAGGCGATATACAGCTCTTTTATTGTGATATATAGACGAGCAATAACGTGGGCTTTGCACAGGCCACATACTGTAATGTAGTCATGACGATGATGAATTTGAATGTCAGTTCATCCAACTGAAACAAAGTGATAAATCACTAATTGAGTTTTACAACTTGACAAAGAGATAAGAGTGACCTTGCACTGGAGTAAACAAGCAAGCGTGTCCCGAGTGTGATCAAAGACGCACACATGCTAATGACTAGTGTGTGGATGTGGATGTGCTCCTACATCACGGAAACATAAACATAGCTAACATTCTTTAAATAGTTATAGCAGCATAAATATCCTTAAGAGTTTGATGCATTTTGATAATGTACAGTTAATGTGTTTGCTTGACACACATATGCTTGTTTACGTGGTTGAATTTTTTTCTCTTTAAGTATACTGAGGACAATAAAACAAACAAACAAAAAAATCCCAACAAGCTTGTCTCAGTTTTTGTTTTTTCAACCACACCACATCTCAGTCAGTCAACCCTTCCAGAGCTTCTCTGCATGTTTTGATGATTATTTCTGACACTTTCTCAATCCTCTGGCTCATTTTCAGTCCATGTCTCCATGTCTGTCCTCTATGTAGGTCACACATGCTACTCTAGCCACTAATTTGTCTTATGTCAGATAGCTGGTTCCAGTTAATGAAGCAGAAAGCTTTGCATCTATAGTTTGTTTCTTTTTACCCTTTTAGAAAGAAGAAAATGTTAAGGACAGTTTGTAAAAAAAATAAAAATAAGGACGCTTGTGAGTAGGGATGGGTATCGTTTAGGTTTTATCCGATACCGGTGCCAAATCGGTACTTTTGAAACGGTGCCGGTGCTCAAACGGTGCTCAAACCAGTGCTTAAAGAATGGAGAACACAAAATTGGTCCAAAAACCTCTCATGTTCAGCTGTTTTTTGTAAAAAGATAACAATGTTAGCCTTTTCTGCAGCTATGGGGCATATATGTTATCACTCTTGGCTGGAAGCAGTGCTTAAACAATGGAAAAAACACAAACTTTGTCCAAAAACCTCTCATGTTTAACTGTTTTCCACTTTTTCTTTGGTCATTTTAGCCTTTTTGGCCAGGGTGAAGGGAGTATCTGCCATCAAACAAGAAGACATCATGTAGCTATGATGGTGTTTGCTAGTTCACCTTACATGCATTAATGTAATAACGTGGTTAGCCTACTCAACGTAAATTACACTCGAACAACATTAAGCTACTCACGCAGAGAAGAACGGCTGCTGCTGCATCATCATCCATCATCATTTCTGCTACACTGGCAGGGCTAGGGGCCAGGACTCTACTCTTCATGTTTTTGGGGGATGTTGCATAACAGCCAACCCACCCGCAGTAGATGCGCTCGGTGTGAGGTCTCGCAGCAAGCTATCAAATACGGCGCATTTCTGGGCTTTTAAAAAAAACGCTATGCGTCGCCAGGTGTTTCATCGGATTTGAGGTGTTACCTCCTTTGACAGTATCACAGTATCAGCTTAAAGCACTTGTTGCAGGCTGCTGAGTTTGCATCTTTTGCTGTGAAGTACAGCCAGGCTTTTGACCGCTTCGCCTTGGAAATTTTTAATCTGTAGCTCTGCTCTAAAAGAACGTACGTACCTGGACCCGCCTACTATCCTCGGAAACGTAAAATGATTGGCTAGAAGTGTATCACAGCTCAGGAAAAAAAGCACCGAAATAAAGCACCGAAATGTGCGCTGCTTTTCGGTCTGGTTACTACCGTTTATGTCAGAACCGGTGCCATCATGGCACCGGACACCGGTACCCATCCCTACTTGTGAGTGGGTGGCAGAATGGTTCTGTGGTTAGCACTGTTTCCTTACAGCCAGGATGCATTGGGTTCAAATGCAGCCTGGGGCCTTTCTGTGTGGGGTTTTTATGTATTCATCGTGTCTGCATGTGTTTTGTCCAGGTACTCCAGCTTCCTCCCACATTTTAAAGACATGCACAGGGTTAGATTAATTGGTGAATGTGAATGTGAATGGTTGCCTGGTGCTATGTGTTTGTGATAGATTGGCCACATGTACTTGGGTCTACCCTGCCTCTTGCCCTATGACAGTTGGGAAAAAGCTCTAGCTCAACTACTGTGCTGAATTCGGTAAACAGAAGAAAACAGATTGCTGGATATTTGTAAGCATTCACAGCTTTTCTAAGGTCTTGCCATAGGATGTCAGTCATGTTGAGATCTGGACTTTGACTGGACCATTGCATCGACTTGATTTTTTTTCTTTGCTGGCATTTTATTTATCTGTCAGACACACATTCTACAGCTAGTATAAGTTGTTTGTGCTGATATGCGGTGTTTGGATTTTTCTAATGTGCATTACTGTCAGGGTCTGCGGAGGCAGACCGTGCGGAAACGTGTGTGGTGGACCCAGGTGCGAACACAGGCGAGGATGCAGGAGTGGATTTAAACAAAAGCGAGCCGTTTATTATGGCTGATGAAAAGGAACAAAACAGAGTGAAGGCAGCATAAGAGTAACCGTTCAAACGAAAACCTAAACTGGAAATAAACTAAGGAAAAGCTATGGCTTGGAATACGGAACACAGAGGTGGTAACACAGACGACGCGACACAGACTGTATGAAACACAGAGACTAAATACACATGAGGGATGATCAGGGGAAGTGGATGCACACGGGGAACACAGGTGACACTGATAATCATAACAAGACACGGCAGGAGTGAACGTAACACTGATGGGAGATGGGCAAAGTAAAACAGGAAGTACACAGAGGTTCAAACAGGAGGGGAGAGAGCACGGGGAGAACGCAGACATAACGGGCTGGGGAAAACATAGAATAAAACACAAAGAGAGACGAGGGCTCATAAATACACAGAGGGGCACACAGGGGGTGAGAGTCACGAAGGGAAAACACATAAGGAACAACGTAACAGATCAACCCAGGAAGCATGGCCTAAATAAAGAACAAAATACAAAAATACATGAAAACTAAGAATACTGGGCCCACATGGCCCAGGACCATGACAATTACATTGCCAGACTTGTTCAGTTGTTTTCTGATTGCACTCTAACATCCTAACTGAAGCCAGTAGAGTCTGAGATGTAGTCTGTTTTCTGTTTTCTTTGAGCATTGCAGGGTCTGACCTTGCAGTGAATTTGCAGGAATGTCCCCTCCTGGGAATATTGGCAACTTATTGTTTTGAATGTTTTTCCAATTGTAAATAATCTTTCTCACCGTAGAATAATGGCCTTCAAATCATTTGGAATGACCTGATGACCATCCACAGACTGGTGTGGAACAACAATTGTTTCTCTGAGGTTATTGTTAATGTCTGGCATTGTTTTAAAACACACCGTAATGCTCCAAACCCCATAACCTCCCCAAATCACTGCTTTTAGAGTGGTGTTCATGCTTATTGATGATCAGCTTGTCAAGTATACAGTATTTGAACTACCAGTGCCTGTTTGCTACTTACCCTCTTAATTTCTGTGGAAGTTATAGCTGTAAGGATGTAAACTTTCGTGTGCATGCGACTGCATCTAATACTACTTATTAGCTTTTTGCCAGTCTACAGGGAGTCCCAGTTCCCTACTGAATCTTTGCAATCATCTGGATAATCATAGTCCTAAACATCTTGATTTCTCAGTGTTCTAATAAGAAACAACTCTCATATTGCATTTTTCTTTCATCTTGCAGTCCCCTGACTCCAAATACAACAGTGCATCTCCAGGCACTCCGTTCTCAGTCTCTGCACGTAACTGGATTGTTTGGTTGCTGCCTGTATTTCAGTAACAGACTTACTGTCTTATAGTTTCGTAAAATTTGCTGTGGACAATTTGCACTGCAAGCATTGAAAGCTTGATTTATGAAGTGAAAATAACTGACAACATTATCCTCTGTCAGTATGTGCAGGTGTCATAAATGAAAAAGCACATGGTGTCCTTATTGTGAATAGGGCTGTGTGTGCTCTTGTCTCTCTACTCTCGTGTAAAATACAACTCTGCTTGAGCACGTCTGGCTCTGTGTTATGAGTAATGTTGGGTGAAAGTTAATTCAAAGTTTCCCACTGAGCTCTAAAATGTTCTGTCTGCTTATCTCCACACCTACACCAGCCAGATCTGCACCTTTCCTTTGTTTCACTCACCAATTCACACACGCATACAGAGATTTTTGTTTTATTGTTATAAATTCTGTTGTGTTTTAATAACATGTTCTGAAGCCATCTCACTGCCATTTCACACTTTTTTCTATGTAATGTCATGGGTTAGCTCTAATATAATCACAACTGGCACCCATCATTTTATCAGATTTTTTACTTAGTATAGTGTTTTTAGGATTTCAAGACCCAGAGTTAATGATTTATGAGAATGATTAAGCCAATAAAGTGACTGGATTTGCATCTCTTTATAAATGAAAGCTCTACAATCTGGGTTTAATCTTTCATAAGTTTCAGTTATTAGATTTGGCAGTTCCTTAAAATTAAGGTGGTGGCTTTCATTTTTAAATAATATACTAGTAGTGGCTTTGCAGTACCTACAAAGCAGTATGAGTTTATATTTCTACTGTAGTGTACCATTGTGCAAAGGTCTTTTTACCTCAGTTTCCTTTACTTCTTAGTATTTTGCTTAAAGGAGACAGACTTTCTTGTTCATTCATTTTCAGTCCACTCTTTGTAACCAATCATTTTCAGGGAAGTATTTTTTGTTTGTTTGTTTTAAGCTACGTAAAAGGTACCCAAGTCAATGGATGAATCATTGTTTTGTCTTTTTATCTTTTGACATTTTGTTACTATTCAGTTCAATTCAGTTTTATTTATATAGTACCAAATCACAACAAAAATTGCCTTAGGACACTATATTTTAAGGAGTAAAGATCTTACAATAATACAAAGAAAACAGAGAAAACCTGACTAGTAATTAAATGAAGAGAGGTGTATAAACACACAGTGAGTGGAGAAGGTGACTGAAGAAGAAATCCTCCAGCAGCCCAGACGTATTGCAGCATAACTAAGGGAGGATTCAGGGTCACCTGATCCAGCTCTAACTGTACACTTTAGCAAAAATGAAAGTTTTAAGCCTAATCTTACAAGTAGAGATGGCATCTGTCTCCCAAATCCAAACTGAAGGCCAAACAGAAGAGGGGCCTAACTAATAATTAAATGCAGAGAGGTGTTATGACAAAGTGGGTGAGAACACCATTTGTCCAAAGTCTTAGTTAACATTCTCTTTTTGATTTAGCCATATCGCATATCTATACTGTGTTAGTGCAAAACATCTATCCCAGGTTTGTTTATGTTTTGCACTTTTACAGATTATATAACATAACATCTTGGTTTAAATCAATTCTGACAAAGTTTGTTAAGTTAAAATGTTATTTATTTTAACTGTTAATTTGTGCAGTCTGAACTCACCTTACCTACCTGTGTTCCAGGAACAAAAGGAGGAAATATGGTTTTATTTCCTATAGTACTTCCTGGTTAATCTGAGGTCACAGGAAGAGACCAGGTGAAGAAGGGAGAATCTTTGTAATTTAATAAAGCTGATTTTAGAGTGCTTGTAGAGAAATTAATTTGTTGTAATATGTATTGACTATACCTTAGAGTTTTATTGCTAGGAAGGAGTAGCAGTATAGGTTTGAGTATTGAAATGTTTGTCTCACCTACCTAATGGAATAGTCCAGGGGTGAATGGACTATTTAAGCAGATGAATGCAGGTGTTTAGGGAAACGACCAGGTCAGTGTAGCTGTGTGCATTTTGACCTTAGTTTAGTTTGGTTTAAGTTCAGTTATGTTTATTTGTACTGAGTTAACTATGGAGCTGAGTTTCTTATTTATTTTTGTAAATATTGTTTGGTCACAATATGGTGAATGAATCACTTTCTACACTGGACAGCATCTGTCTCCTGCACTTCTTTGGCTACTTAAGTCAAGTTCTACCACAGGTGTATAAACACATAATGAGTGAAAAAGGTGACTGAAGAAGAAAAACATTTAGTGCATTATGAGAATCCCCCAGCAGCCTAGACCTATTGCAACATAACTAAGGAAGATTCAGGGTCACCTGATCCAGCCCTAACTTCACGCTTCATCAAAAAGGAAAGTTACTAGCACCCTATAACAAAAACACAGAATTTGCTCCCATTTCCCACTTTAAAAGTGCCAATGCTAACACAGTTTGACAGTCATGAAGTATTATTTTTGCACCAACAAGGTGATTCCAAAAGAGTAATTAGCTGAAAACCTGGAATTGCACTGTGCCCTTAAAAAAATGAGGTAAGTGAAGGATAAAAGAAGAAGTGGCACCCGTAATAAACGATCTACACTAGATGAACAGTATCTGAAAGTCATGTCCCTGAAAATTCCAGCATCCTGACGCAGGACCTGAGAGACACAGTTGACCTTCAGTTGATCCATCGGCTGTTTGCTGAAGCCCCATCAGAAATGCTGAATCTTTTTTTTTTTTTTTTGCCTGTCCCGTTTGGCTCTTTTGCCATCAGAATTGTTGTCTAAAGGCAAAGAAAGATGCCCAACGGATTTACTTTACCAAATTGACCATCCCAGCCTTGCCGTAATGGTCCGTTTGATTCACCTTTTATTGTTTATTTTATTTTCACTTACTGAATACGGGACAGACTTGACTGGGGGAAAGAAGGGGAGAAAGAAAGAGGGAAAGAGAAACAGCTGAGAAGAGGGACAGGGGAGAAGGGCAAAAAACAAAAACCAACAGAACGGGCAGAAAAAAAAAGAAAAAGAAAAAAAATGCATATATCAATCACCTGGATCACCTGCTGAGAAAGAAAAAAGAAAACAAGCAGAAGAGAACAAGAGTAATAGAATAAACAACATCACAATGATATATGGGAATATGACAGTAAATACTAAACATTAAACATTATTGTGCAGCACATAAGATCAACAGAACACAGTGTGCTTTGAGGTAGGAGCCAAAAAGGGTGTAGTTTGTGGGTGTGATCACCCGTGCGTACACCTGTGAGCATGGACGCGCTTGTTTTTTTTTTTTTAAAGGTTCCTTCATGTAATAATCTGCTAGAGGGTGTGGGGGGGCCACAGCCCCGTCCTCCAGGGCATGAAGCAGGTATGGAGGAGATCAAAACTCCAGACATCCAGAGGCCCCCAGAACACAAGAGACCAAGGAAGACCAACAGAGGGGCAGCCGCGCCACTGTCCCAGAAAGAGCTGAGGAGAGTCCCAGATGAGGGCTCACTCAGCAGCCGCGGAGCAGAAGCCAGGGGGAGTTGCAGTGACGCACCCGTGAGCTCCGCCGGCAGCCAGCCGCGCCTGAGTGACCGAGCCCCAGGCCGAGAGGCCGGGGGCACCCCACCTCCGAAGTGGCCCGAGCGAGCCCGAGGCTCCAGGCCCCGATAAGCGGCCGCCAAGGAGTGAGCCGGTGTGTACCTGGACGCCCATCCCCGGACACAAAGAACCACCAACGCACCGATGTCTGAGGGAGTCCGCCACTGGCAGGGGAAGTGGTGGTAGGGGGAGATAGGCCTCCAAACCTTGGAGGGCCTGAGATGTCCCCAGAGAGGTGGCGCCTGACACCCAACCTGACATATAGACACAGACATACAGGCACACACAGATACAAACATCCATTGCCACCCTCATGCTCTCATATGCACTTACTCCACACTCAACCAACGTGGAGACAGACATAAAGAGACGCTGTACACACGATCACACTCCCCAAGCGTACTCTACAAACCGGGTCTAGGTACCCTTGCCCCTGGAGGGGGGAACTGCACCCAGACCTTTTACCCTTTTCCCTGCAGTGGGGGGAGGCAGACCGCCCCGACTCCGCAGCAGCAGGAAGGCCCCACACTCCAGACCGCAGTCGGACGGCCAACTCCTCCTCCTAGCCCCCCCGCTCCAGCAGGTCGCAGAGAATGGGGGTGAGAGAAGACTCCAAACCTCCCTCCACCCGCTCATTGTAATGTTGATGCATGTGTGTTCTAAGGTGCATTTAAAACCCAGGAGGGCATGGAGCTACCTGCCAGAGAGCAGCAGGTAAGCGCATGGTCCCTCCTGCTAGCCCTCAATGTCTACGTGTATTTAAAATTGAGAGGTGGGCAACGATGCCAGGGGTGGGGTGTACACCCTGATGGTACTTTGGACTCCGTGTATCGTGCCCACCCCCAAGATCCTATATGTATGTGTAATGAGAGTGTGAGTAATGTGAATGTCTAAGTTGTGGGATAAAATTGAGGCAGAGGCAGCCAGAAGGGGATAGAGGGAAGGGGTAGCCTCCTCTGCACCCTGGTGACATACCCCTACTCCAAGGTCCTGCATGTGTGGGTGGTTGTGGTGGAGCGGCAAGAGGGAGGCAGCTGGAGATGGGGAGGGAAGGAAGGGAGGGGCAAGTGACCCCTCCCTGGGGCCAGCTCCCCCGCTGACCCCAGTAGGCACCCCCATACTCCGCGACCCGCCAGGGAAAGGGGGCCCAGGCCCATCCAGACCGGGGCCCAGTGCAGCAGCGCTTCCCGGCCCCACAGAGCCCGGGACAGTCCACCCAACCCCACCACAGAGAAAACTGCACCCACCCCACCATCCACTCATCTTCCAGACTACATAAGACAATAAACACCCAGGCTGAGATGTTCCTCCATCTCTCCTTTATCTCCCCCTCCTGCAGAGGGAGCTCCTGAGGAGAGGAAAGCTCCTGCAAGATGTGACAATCTCCCCCACCAGTTGAAGAGCCCCCCAGGTGGCTCGATGCACCGGCGGCACCCTGCTCCAGGGCTGGGCCCCCATGCACCCATCCGCCCACAACCCCGGCAACGAACCAACCATTACCCAAGCCCCCGAGGCCCGGTCCGGGTCCCAGCCCAGAGACGGAGCGCCCCCAGAACCTCACGCCCATCCCGGACCCACCCAGGGGCAGCCAGGCTACCAGGTCAGTAACCCACGTCCGTCAGCACAGACCCTCCCCTAACCCCGCTGCACGCAACCGCGAGGAAACAGTCACTTGAGAGCCAACAGAGCCCCTAACCGGACATGACCGTTACCCCGGGTTGAGCCCCCCAAGGAAGATGCCTCCAGGGAACCCCTCGACGCCCTAAGCCTGTCCCTACCCCCACACCAATCACAACAGTGAAGGCGGGACCAAACTATGACCCCCCACCCCCACTAGGTGATGGAGCTGATCAAAGGAGCCTAGAGCAATTGATCTGATGTGGTGGCAGAGGCTGTATCAAGACTAATGTAATCTAATAGATCATTTCTATATTGGTTAGAATTAAGATTGTTTTTATTTTTCCAGTTCATGAGGACAGTTTTCTTGGCTATGCATAGGGCAGTGAAAACCATATGGGCGATATTCTTTTCTGAAGTGACATTATCTAAGCTGCCCAACAAACACACTAAGGGGGAAGTTGGAATGTTACATTTCAGACACTTCGATAAGTCTTCACATATCTCGCGCCAAAACTTCTGAACTGGTGGACAGAACCAAAGAGCGTGGATATAATTGTCCGGTGAATTGGTTTGGCAGTGTGAGCAGTTGTTGGTAGACGTAAAGCCCATCTTGAACATCCGATGACCTGTATAGTGCACTCTATGTAATATTTTGTATTGAATTAATTGAAGACTGGGATTTCTAATTAGATGAAAGGTTTTTAAGCAAATCTGAGACCAGAAGTTTAGGTCTAAGTTAACTGATAAATCCGCTTCCCATTTTGCAATAGGAAGTGATATTGATTCATCTGTTTTAGAAAGCATTCTGTATATTTTGGATAGTAATTTGGGGGTTTTAAGAGTAAGAAATTGAACCACACTTGGTGGTGTTTGTAGTTCAACTGGACCCGGTTTAAATTTCTTTTTTACTATGGATTTAATTTGTTGATATTCTAAAAATCTTTTCTTGTTGATCCCATATTGTGTAACTAGTCCGTCAAATGAAATAAATTCTGTTCCTTCTAGTATATGTTCTAAATATTTGATTCCTTTACCTTCCTTTAGAAATGCTGAATCTTAGTTACAATTCAAAAATTAGAGAACAATTATAAACTTAACCTCTTCAAGAAGTTATTTATTTGCCATTACTGCTGTTTCTTGCAGAACGAGGTCAAAGTGACGCTTCCTAGTGGCTCTAGTGTTAAAGAAATTAGAAAAAAGCTGCTCGCAGGCTTTACTGAAGAATAAAGTTGGGTCTAATAATAATAGAATAATAGTCTAATAATACCTCATTAGACTCATTTTTGCCTCATATACTATATTTCCATTTATGTTTGCAGGTTGCTTCACCTATTCCCTATTTTCCTATCAAAATATAAAGAAAGGGTGATCAAGATTTTTGCACAGTTGTGTATATCCACGATAACATCTAGTTTCCAGGATTCTGTGAAGCTTTATTATTTTCTGCATTTCTAAAATCTACATAGGCTCACTATCTTTTCTTATCTTTTCTATTAGTCTTCCAGTCTGTAGTTGTTTATGATAAGGATTAGCCCTACCTCGAGCCATTTTATCATTTCCTATAATTGTATGTCAGTCCTTTTCACCTGTTGTTTTCATTCTTCCCCTGACACACGTGTATAGTGCAAGACTGTTTAAATCACTGATAATACCCTAAGCATTAAGGTGTAAAGTCATCTTCCTTTTTTCCACTACACTGAGAAATGGTTATTGTAATATTACATTTTATGACAAATATTAAGCAAAATAAGACTTTATTTAAACTGTATTTGGGGGATTAAATTAGTGTCCACTAAACAGAAGCAACTGGACTGTTGCAATACAGAAAAAGCACGGTAAAACCTAAAGGCACAGTTTTGTCATGGTTTAGACTACACTTCTCCCTCATTTAATTTATTTCTTGGGTTTTTTTTTTTCTTCTTCCCTGTGTTATTGTGAGTCACCATTTTACACCTCGGGTGCACCATTCATCCTGCTGCCAATTCATTTGTGCACCCCTGATTCACCTACCAATCCTGCCGTTTGAACACTAAAGCTCTGTTCTCCACCAGACCATTCAGGCTGCCAGTACAATAGCTTTTCATGCTTGTTCTTGCTACACAATCCTGTGTTTATCAGTGCCTCAGGTTCTCTTCCTTCTCTCCTTGCCAGGCTTTAGCCAGTAGTTCATCTCCCTCAGTCTGCTACCCTCCACCCTCATCAGTCAACCTGCTGCACTCACTCTGGCAGCAGTATGTCTGCTTGGCATTCACCTGCTGCAGCACCTTCCTGACTGGTCGCATTCCATCGTCAAACAGAATTCCTGCATTGCTGAAAAGCCTTTGAACTGTTACCAGCCTTGTCTGAGCTCTGCATTTAGGTCCTAACAAAGTTTTAGATAAAACAAATGGATAGTATGAGTTTTAAAACTGTAAACGCAGGAGGAGACTTGTTATAATTGTTAAACCAACTGGCTGGTCCTATAATGACTTGTTGAAATATAATTTAAATCAAAAGGCTACTGTTTTTACTGGGGTTTTTATTGTTTTTTGCTTTGTTTTACACAGTGTATTACGTAATCTGCATTGTTGCAAAGCTATTTGATTTTTGTGGTAAAGTGCTAAAAATTTATACTTACAGTATCTTTTAGTTGCCTTTTCTTAAATATTACTAACAAGCTCTGGTTACAAGAACATTTAGCTCAGCTGGCGTTACATGTCTTGTAACACCAGGCGACCTGTTTTTTTTTCAGCATCTAGTGAACGTTTAGCGTTGACATCCGTAGGACCTGTACTGGCTATTTATAGTCCAAATGATGTTTTTTCAACATCAAACTATAGATGGTTTTTATACTGCTTCTATATGCTCTGTGGTCCCATGTTTCCAGAGGGTGGAGGATATGTTTTCTATAGGCTACCAATTATTTTTTCTGTAGCTTTGTTTACTCTTTTGTTTGTGTTTCCAGTTATCATCTGCGGCGGAGAGAATGAAATGATGTTATTGGAAAATGATGTGGAACAATGTGCCACCTTCTGAAATGGGACTAGATCATAGGGTATGAGTGAAGAGTGATCAGCTGACATCTTCAAGATGGCGTGGGCTCTTGACACTAAAACAAAAGTGAGCATCTGCACAGTGGATTTTGAGCAGAAATTTCCCCGGCTTCTCAAAGGGAGTTTGCAAAATGCATGTATTGACAAAGGCTGTCAAGCAGATAGTTCATACATACACATCTGCATAAACTTATCATACTTTCCATCACAACTTCTCTCAGCCCAGCTACAGCCACATTTACTTTCTCTTACAGTCATGAGTTCTTCAAAATAAAACAGGATACCTGCAAAAATGAACTATATATAAATGCATGCAAATGCTCTTTTAAATTATTAAAAACATTGTACTCCTCTAAATACTTTAACTATTATTATTTTACATTTTAACATGGATTTCAATGTTTTTGATATTTCTACACATTTTAATAAATGGCAGTTTTAACCTGGTTACTTAATTGGTTGATTAAATGATTAAATTAAATTAAATTAAAACATGAAAATGTAAAATAGCAAAAAAAACAACAACAACAAAAACCCCACATGTACCAAATAAATCAATAGACTAACACATAATAAACTGTGTTTGTTTATGGGTAATCTGTATGATGTTGATAACAACAATGTTGATGTTTGTAAAAAAAAAAAAATATTGCATTTACTAATGATTTAAACTTCCTGTACCTGTCATAGACATTCACAGGATGTTCCAAAAAAATTACTCAGTTCAAATGTTGAATGTCACAATGCCGTTGGTGGTTGGATGTCCAAATTGTGGACGAGATGTCCAGAATTTGGACGTCCAACGGACTGGATACAGACATGACCTGCACATCTGTCTCGTGTCCAGTGTTTAGTGGGATTAATGTGGTCAAATCACAGAATTTTTTCCAGGAGCGCACAAAGCCAGTAGTACCTTTCAGACAGCAGCTATACACCGAGCCTGACAAGGTTTGATACCAAGACATTTATTGTGGGTACTGGATGAAAAGTAATAATTTCAGATTCTTGAATTGGTACTCCCATGTGATTACACAGTGTGACAGCTTGCTATTTACTCTGGATCCATAACAGTGATGCAGACATGGGAGCTGAGGGTTAAAGTCATCAGTTATTGTTTGTTGCCTTTCTTTCTTCTAGCTTGCTTTTTGCCCTCTAAACTTTTTTTATATTATCTTTTTTTGAAGTCCCTGCGGGTGTGAAATATGAACTTTCCCCCAAGCTCTCTCCCCATCTGTCTTTGTCTGCACCTCTACATTTCTCACTCTGATCCCTTAATATTTAATGTTAAAGGCGAATAAACAAGGACAGAGATAAATATTGTTTTGCCCTGCAGCAAATGAGGTGGTTGTTATTATTATTATTATTATTATTAACCTTTATTTAACCAGGAAAAGTCCCATTGAGATTAAAAACCTCTTTTGCAAGGGAGTCCTGGCCAAGAGGCGACAACACGTTGAAATTACAAAGTTACATACATATTATAAATAACAATTACATTTTAAAAACATTTTTCTCTGGCTCTCTCAATCTGGACTTAAAAGCATTTAATGAAATAAGATCTGCTATCTTCCAGTCTTTTTGCATCATGTTCCATGTGAAAGGGGCAGCATAAGTAAAAGCCCTCTTTCCCAGTTCAGTTCTGGCAAATGGAACTGCGGTGGCCATTCAACCACCGCACGCACCTTCCCAGGGTCGGTACGTAGACTTCCGTTCTCAACTATATAGCCCAGGAAAGCCACCGCAGGCGCGTGGAACACACACTTCTCCCCCTTCACAAACAGCCGGTTCTCCAAGAGGCGTTGCAGGACCTGTCTCACATGCACCTGATGCTCCGCGAGTGACTTAGAAAAAATGAGGATATCGTCCAAGTACACAAAGACACAGCGATTAACAAAGTCACGAAGCACCTCGTTCACCATGGTCTGAAAAACAGCGGGAGCGTTGGTGAGGCCGAAGGGCATAACAAGGTACTCAAAGTGCCCCTGGTGAGTATTGAAGGCCGTCTTCCACTCATCCCCCTCCCGGATGCGAACCAGGTGGTAGGCGTTGCGCAGGTCCAGCTTAGAAAAAACAGTCATGCCCTGGAGCAGCTCAAAAGCAGAGGAAAGCAGCGGCAAAGGATACTTGTTCTTGACAGTGATCAGGTTAAGGCCGCGAAAGTCGATACACGGGCGCAACGAACCGTCCTTCTTGTCCACGAAGAAGAACCCAGCCGCAACCGGGGAGGAGGAGGGACGGATCAAGCCCGTAGCGAGCGACTCAGAGATGTAACGCTCCATAGCGACCCGCTCCGGCTGGGAGAGGCTGTACAGGCGGCTAGACGGCAACGGAGCCCCCGGAAGGAGATCGATAGCGCAGTCATACGGGCGGTGGGGGGGAAGGGACCGCGCCCGATCCTTGCAGAACACGCCACGCAAGTCATGATAGACCCGCGGAACCGCCGAAAGATCTGGGGGGTCGGACGGCGAACCAGAGGGCAGAAGCGGAACGGGCGCCGTGGCCACCCGAAGGCAGGACATGTGACAATTAACACTCCAACCCAGGACGTCACCCTTCTCCCAGTCAATGTGCGGGTTATGGAGCACAAGCCAGGGGTGACCGAGAACCAGCGGAGTGAGTGGAGCCGTGAATGCAAAAAAACAAATCCTCTCCGTGTGATTGCCCGAGAGAGACAACGAAAGGAATTCCGAGACATGAGTGATATCGGGCAGGCGGTGACCAGAGAGCGCGTGCACGCGGAGAGGGCGTGACAAGGGCTCCAAAGCGATGTTCAGCTTGGCGGCGAGCGAGGTGTCAATAAAGTTCTGCTCAGCCCCAGAGTCAATGAGTACTGAAAGCGAGTGAAAAACAGATTGTACTTGAAGTTTGGCCGGTAAGAGAAGTCTGGGGAGAGGGTTTTTACTAGACAGATCGCCCACCAGCACCCTCTCAATCACTGGCGAGCGCGCCCTTTTGCCAGCGTCGGGCACGAGGAGACAGAGTGACCCTTACGGCCACAATAGACGCACTCACCGGCGGCCAGACGGCGCTGGCGCTCTGCAGGCGTTAGCCGCGAGTGTCCAAGCTGCATGGGCTCCTCCTCATCACCGGCGTCAGAGTCGCGCGGCCCGCGGCCGGCTGGAGAGGCCCCGTGATAATCCAGTGATTCCTGTCCCGTCCGTGTGTGCGCGCTCCGGTGTGCACGTACTCTGTCATCCAGCCGAACGCACAGGGTCATAAGCGCGTCTAGGGAAGAAGGCAGTTCACGAAGCATCAGTTCTTTCTTTATGTCTTCGTTAACATTAGAAAGCAAAGTACTTTTTTAAGCCTCCTCCCCCCACTCTGTCTGTTCAGCTAAGGTGAAGAAGTCAATAGAGAAATCAGCCAAACTCCGCTTGCCTTGTTTGAGCGCGAGCAGGCGCTGGCCGGCTGTGAGCGTGGTGGATTTTCTATCGAAGACGCCTTTGAACTTATCCAAAAAGTCAGAATACGTTATGTCAGGGTTGGCGTGAAGCACAGCTTGAGCCCAAATCAGAGCCCGATCCTGGAGTAGTTGAACTATATATGCAATCTTAGCACCATCGTTAGAAAAAGCTTGCGGTTGCTGACGAAACTGAAGGGCACATTGAGTGAGGAAGCCAGCACATTTATCAATTTCTCCGGAGAAAGCTTTCGGTGTGGGTAGAAATCTGTTAGCTTGGGAAAGTGAAGAAGCAGGAGGTGTGGCACTTACTGCTGAGGCCGAGGCTTCCTGGAGAGGAGCGGCGGCAGGTGGAATTGCCGGCAGGGGTGTTTGTTGGGCCACAGCCTGCGTGAGAGCAGCAAGCTCGCCACGGAGATGAACAAACATCTGTTCGTGTCGCTCCAGCATTGCGGCCAGGGTGGCGAGAGTGGGAGTGGAGGCCGCCGAGTCTGCTGAGTCCATTTCCTGGCGGGATGATTCTGTCACGAGCTGAAAGCAGGGACTCAAGCGCAGAGCAGGTTGATGTCTCAGAACACGATTTATTTACACACCCGTGCAATAATATATACAGTGACGGGAAATTCAGGGTTCCAGGGGATTAGGGGAAGGCTCTCTCTCTCTCACGCTCGCTCACGTCCTCACACACGTTCGTACCGCGGGGAGGTCACAGGTCCGGGAAGATAAGCTGGAACAGGGAAAGGGAGACATCAATCACAAATCACGAAGGCATAAAGGTGTAAGACCACGGGAGCTGGAAAGGTAGACTAACGTCAGTAGCGCAATCATCCCGCGATGAGAGGATCTGTGACCCAGCCTCAAATAGAAGACGGATAATCAGCTGATCGCCAACAGCTGTGAGAGCCAAGGGCGGGAGCCAGCTGTGAGCTCCGCCCAGGCAGAGAGATAGGGGGAGAAAGAGAGAAAAAACACAAGTGTAGCCTTGTGAGGCCGGCTGGGCAGGCACGGGGACCATGACAGGAACATTGAGCAATAAAAGATCGCTTGAACGCAGGCTGTAAGAAACAGTACTTCTCCGTGTGAGCAGATCGCAAATGTAGGTGGGCATTTGTCCAAGCAGGGCCTTATAAATAAAGATGCACCAGTGAGCAAACCTCCTGGAGGACAACGAAGGCCATCCCACTCGAGCGTACAGATCACAACAATGGGTCAAGGCCCTACAGTTTGTAATAAACCGTAAGGAGGCATGATAAACTGAGTCAATCTTATGAAGACACTGGGCGGAAGCATTCATGTACAGCAGATCACCATAATCTAAAACAGATAAAAATGTAGCATTTACAAGACGCTTTTTTGTCTCAAAAGAAAAGCAAAATTTGTTTCGAAAGAAAAATCCCAATTTTAGTTTGAGTTTTTTCACAAGATTGTCTATGTGAGGTTTAAAGGTCAGAGAATCATCAATTAAAAAGCCAAGGTATTTATACGTATGCACCACTTCTATGAGGTTTCCCTCAAGAGTGGACACCAAGGGGACAGTTTGAGGAAATCTCTTCATGTTTGAAAACAACATTAGCTTTGTCTTTTCAGCATTGAGAACCAATTTCAGCTCCAGAAGTGTGTGCTGAACCACGTCAAAAGCTTTCTGCAACGATTCTATTGCCTTTTCAAAGTTACATGTTAATGTAATCTCAGTCAATTCTACACCAGCTTATTTTTAATTCAATTCAATTCAGCATTATTTTATCTATACAGCACCAAATCACAACAAAAGTCACCTCAGGGCACTTTATATTGTGAGGTAAACCCTACAATAATACAACAGAGAAAACCTCAACAATGATATTACCGTGGTGACCCACCAGAGGGCTCCACTCACACCCAGGTCTGGAGGAGGGGGTTTGCTGGGTTTTGGCGCAATGTATTCAGTTGATGTTTGGTGATGAATAAAGTCTGAGGAAAAAGCTAGAGCTCATGTGTCGTCTGTACGTTCACCCCCACATTACCCCTATAAGTAAGTGTTTTGGCGACAGTGGGAAGGCAAAACTCCCTTTTAACATTCTCGTGTTTTTCTAGCAATCTTCCTGTGGTAATCTTCTTGTATCTTTGTGAATAGATTTCCCTGGACCTGTCCTCGTGTTACCTATGAGACTTGGATCGAGCTTTGTGTTTCTTGTGGCTCGGAGGAGAGTGAAGAGGAGCATGTGGCCTGGAGCGTGGTCGGAGTGTGGACCTAGGACCGTGCGTTTAGCAGTGTTGCCTACTCCTCAGGAAGGAAAATCGCTATTGGCTGTCCTAAAAGTCGCTAGAAGTCGCTAAATGACGTCATCGCCTAATTTGCATAATTGGTCATGCTAATGTAATTGTAACCAACGTTGTAGGCGAGAAAAATAACATTGTGGAAAAGACATAAAGGGAGTAAAAAACGTCCTAAATGCATTTAGAATTTATTTAGAACTACAAATTAAATTTCTTTTAGCAATTATTGTTTTTTTTTAATGTCACAATTCCAACCCTGATCCTCTATCCGGGCTTGGACCGGCAAAAGTGACCCGATATAGGCACTCTGGTGGAGTTACTTTGTGTGTGTGTGTGTGTTTATAAGTAGTTTTAAACCTTGTGATCCACAAAACAGCATAAGAGTAAAAGAGTAAAAGAAGAACTGACTGCGTTACAGTCAGTGCGGGAGCAGCGGCTTCGCTCATGCACGATTCATTTGCAGTTCGGACGCATAGGTGAACATCTCCTGCCCTGATAGCAGCTGGGGAGGACTATCCTCCGCCTGTGAGCACTTTGGCACGAGCGAGGTGCCCACCGCAGCACCGCTGCTTGTTGAGATTAAGAGCGATACGTGCTTTCACGTCAAAAAGTCGTCATAAATAAGTCTCCAATAATACCAGAAAAAGGCGCCAGATTTGTCGCTAGTCGCTTTTTAGAAAAAAAAAGTCGCTAAGGGGGTCTGAAAACTCGCTAAATATAGCGACAAAGTCGCTAAGTTGGCAACACTGGTGTTTAGTGCAAGCTTCTTTCCCTGTTCGTGTGCGTTCCCGGAACCCATCTTTTCCCCCACTTTGTGAATAGCTCTCCAGGTGTTTCTGTAAATAAAGACTCTTTATTGTTCCCGACCCAGAGCCTGCGCATGATTCCGTTCAGTAACACTATGAGGTCATTAAGATAAGATGGGACCTGATTATTTAAGACCTTGTATGTGAGGAGCAGGATTTTGAATTCATTTCTGGGTTTAACAGGCAGCCAATGAAGGGAAGCCAATATAGGAGGAATATGCTGTCTTTCTAGTCCCTGTCAGTACTCTTGTTGCAGTATTTTCAGGGAGTTTTTAGGACACCCTGAAAATAACAAATTAGAGCTGTGCAGCCTCAAAGTAGTAGATGCATGAACTAGTTTTTCAGTGTCACTCTGAGACAGGATATGTCTAATTTTAGAGATGTTGCACAAATGGAAGAAAACAGTCTTACATATGTGTTTAATATGTGCATTGGAGGACATATCCTGGTCAGAAATGACTCTAAAGTTCCTCACAGTGTTACTGCAGGCCAAGGTAATGCCATCCAGAGTAAGAATCTGGTTAGATTCCATATTTCTAAGATTTTTAGGGTTGAGCATAATAAAATCAATTCTATCTGAATTTAGATGCAGGAAAATAAATATCTTTGATTTATATCTTTAAGACATTCCTGCAGTTTAACTAGTTGGGGTGTATTGTCTGGCTTCATGGATAAATAAAGTTGTGTGTCATCTGCATAGCAGTGAAAATGTATGCTATGTCTTCTAATGAAACTGCCTAAAGGAAGCATGTATAATGTAAACAAAACTGGTCCTAGCACTGAACCCTGTGGAACTCCATAACTAACCTTAGTGTGTGAAGTGGACTCTCCATTTACATGAACAAATTGGAGTCTGTTAGATAGACATGATACAAACCACTACAGCGCAGTACCTGTAATACCTGCAGCATGCTCTAATCGTTATAATAAAATAATATGGTCAATAGTATTAAACACTGCGCTGAGGTCTAGCAGGACAAGCACAGAGATGAGTCCACTGTCAGAGGACATAAGATGATAACTTTTGGCTTTCAAGAATAAAAAGAATCAGGTATCAAACTAGTTAGGCAAGTAAGCACTTTATTAATCTTTTCATGGGCCCCCCGTCCCGTGAGATACAGACGCAGACCGAATATAACACGTAGAACTCAAACAATAATAATCATCATGATAATAAACTGGAAAATGATAATAATAAACTTAAAGCGCTGGGTCACCGACCCAGGACCATGACAGTTCTTCTCTGCGTGAGTAGCTTAATGTTGTTCGAGTGTAATTTACGTTGAGTACGCTAACCACGTTATTAAATTAATGCATGTAAGGTGAACTAGCAAACATCATCATAGCTACATGCGGCTGTCTTCTTGTTTGATGGCAGATACTCCCTTCACCCTGGCCAAAAAGGCTAAAATGACCAAAGAAAAAGTGGAAAACAGTTAAACATGAGAGGTTTTTGGACAAAGTTTGTGTTTTTTCCATTGTTTAAGCACTGCTTCCAGCCAAGAGTGATACCATATATGCCCCATAGCTGCAGAAAAGGCTAACATTGTTATCTTTTTACAAAAAACCAGCTGAACATGAGAGGTTTTTGGACCAATTTTGTGTTCTCCATTCTTTAAGCACCGGTTTGAGCACCGTTTCAAAAGTACCGGTTTGGCACCGGTATCGGATAAAACCTAAACAATACCCAACCCTACACCTAACTAAACATTTTACATACTTTAACTTTAAAAGTGACCATAAAGTTGCAGTAGAAACAAGGAGAGCAGGAAGGATGAGGTTGTTACATGGGTATTTATGTCTGTCCAATATGTTCAATTACAATTACAGGTTAGTATAACTGCCTTGAGTTTCTGTTGGTTACATTAATTATACTCTATATACTCTATAACTATGCATTAACTGTCTATACTTTGCTTTCTGCTGTGGTGAATGCTGCTCGTGAATTTCATTGTATATCCTGTTTTCAATTTTGAAACTCATAATGTGCCTCACTCACACTGACATATAGAGGTATAGAGAGGAGCATGGGAATTATGACAGTAGGGCATTGGTAACACACTCTACTTCTTAAGCAACTATTATAATACATCTGTATAATCTTTGCACTGGACACACTATTTCCCAAACAAATGTCCCATGTGTGGGACTAATAAAGGTTATTTTATCTTATCTTATCTATGTTGTTTGATATTACAGTTAGTTTACTTTTATTTTTAACAAGCTTATAGGAGATATCCAATGTATGATTACAACAGACTGGAAACAAATCAATAAAATTACCTGTATAAAATTTTTCCTGCCTCATATTCAACGTCATCTTTTCAGGCATGTCCAGACAGTTTCCACCACAGCTGTTATTTTCATATTGTTTGCTGGAAAACCTGTTTCAGCTGCTTACATTTAGCACATTTCCCTTTCACCAGAAATTGAAAATGAACAAAATAAAACATTGAAGTATAAGGACAACTTAACAGCAAATAAATAACAATATTACAGTATGTATTAAACAGTTCAATACATCACAGAATTAAAAGTCAATACATCATATAATTAAAATCAAACAGAAGAGGCCAGAGAAGATGTGTTTTAAGGCTGGGAGACAGGGAGACTTCAATATTGCAAATGCAGTGTAAAAGAGAGTTCCAAAGAAGAGGGACCAGTTAGCTTGCAGCTCTGAAGCCCATGGTGGTCAGGTGAGCAGATGGTACAATGAGACTAACAGAGGAGGAGGATCTTAGAGTATAGGAAGGAGTGGCAATGTGCAGAAGATGACAGAGATATAGAGGAGCGAGATTATGGAGAGACTTAAAAGTAAGAAGCAGAATATTAAAATTAACCTGATATTGTATAGGCAGTGAAGAACTTGACAGTAGTTCTGTGGAGCTGGTTATGGTGTTGACATGATGCTCTTAAAATGCAATTTTTGCCTCTTTTTTTTTTTTTTTTTTTGCATGACTGATGATCATTTTTGCGCTCCACCTTTATCACTCGCTGGATTTCATTACCAATTTCATTCACCTTTTCAAGAATGAAGATCAAGTTGAAGACTCACTGTTTTGACATACTTGAGATCAAGTGCACATTGCGGAGGCACAAGTGCAAGGGGAAATGACAGGACTTCCAACGAAAAATCTAAAAATAGCAGCTGTGCTGACTGATCCAGAGGTGCATGAGATAATGACCTTGAATGTGAGATCAGCCACATTTAAATCAGCCAAGGCTTTTGATATTCATGGACCTGTCCTCACAATTCTTTGATCAAAACCTGTTGAAAGACAAGACCCCATTTCTTTGTGACACTGCCGCTGATTGGATGGGGACTTGTCTGAATTGTTTGCGTAATCTTTTTTTGTGATATTTCTCTTTTCATGTATAGATATCATCAAACTGCCTCAGTGCTCCCACTTTTTGCAGGTTTTACCTTTATTTGAAGACAGTCTTCTAGCACATCCGTTTTACTGTTTCTTACAAGAAACTCACATAATTTATGTGAAATTCTAATTTTATTATGAATAATTGTTGGACACGGATCGGTAAGTTTCTTTTTAGATCTTTGCCTGGTGTTACCCAAGTTGCCAAATTGTCTGTAAAACAAAGTGAAGTGTAATCTCAACGCATCTGTTACAGGAATTAGCGACCCAATATAAGGACCACATGCACAGCTGAGCAATTTGCAGGGAATGTTAAATAGACACATACTAAATTTGAACTTCACATGACAGTTATGCATAAGCAAAGTTAGTGTTTCATTCAAATTGCAGTAGATTCTCTGAGTGTGATGGATAGTAATAGCCCCTCTGTTCAGCCACCTGTGAAAGAACACAAATGCTGGCAGTTATGACTAACAGTGATGAAAAGCTAATGATCTGCGTCAAAAATGCATCCATAAATCTCAAAAGCAAAAAAGCTTCTCAGAACCAGTTCTTAAAATTTTACCACTCTGGAGAGTTACAGTATGCTTGCAGACTTTTAACCCCTTTTCACTACAGACGCAATATGAGCTTCCATTTATGATTGGCCTGTGCAGTGCACTTTCTGCTGTTTTGCAGCAAAAATGATGGTTAAGTCTGTTTTTTGTAAATCTGAAGACTTAGTGTGCAAACAAAGGGATGTCACTGATATTAAAAAGAAGCTATATGGAGATTTTAAATCTGTGAATCAATATAGCTAAGTAGCAACATTTTTGTCACCATATCACTTTTGGTTTTTGATATTTACAGTTTCTCTTCTCTTTGATGGGATCACTGATGGATTGTTTCATGGGGACTAATCCATACGTCCTTGGTTGTGATACAGAATACTTTTCATGGGTTCTCAGCTAGTGCAATTTTGTGTGTGAAATGTATAAATTTGATGGCATGAACAATGCATTGAGCCTGCTGCTATTAAGGTGAGATGATGAAACCTTCTTAATTAATTAAATTAAATTAAATTAATTAAAAGTCAAAGGATTAGTCTGACCTCAGAAGAATCACTGCTTTCTTAAACTTGTTTAAATAATTGTTCATAATTGTTTATTTTCATTTTCATTACCAGAAAAATTTTGTTATGGGTTTTCAAGTCTATTAAAATGCTCTCCATCAATTTTCTGCTACTCATCTGGGTCTGGGTCACCAGGACAGGAGTCTGAGAAGACGTCTTTCCCTCTTCCTGACCACCTGCTCTAAAACACCAAGGTATTTCCAAGCAAGTCAAGAGATGTGGGTTTGACTCGAGGGAGTTTCAATAGCATCCAACTGTCAAGGCTTCTGCCTTTCATCTTTTGTCTCCATCCCTTTTCCTTTGACGTTGTGTTTTGACCGCCACCCGATCCACATTGCATGGGAACCTTACTTCCCTTCTTGAAGGTGTTGGATCCACAGGAGGGCTGGCCCATGGACTATGTTACCTCTGGGTGCGGTAACATAGTCCACTGTTTTTTTATACCATAAATGCCTTGTGAATCACATTTAGTTTGACCTCTTCACCCAGGTGTTGAAAAACACTAATCTTAACCTTTGTGATCGCAACAGAACATGGGGCAGGTGTTGAGTGGATCATCTACCAATCTGAAGGTCAGTGGAGTGATTCTGAGTCATGCAGCTTGCTGCAGCTTGTGGAAAAGGATCCTTAGTCAAGATACTGAACTCCGAGTTAACAACAGTGCATTCATCAGTTTGTCCTTAGGTATAGATAAAAGCATTGTATGTATATTGAATGTGTGTGTTTGGGTGAATGAGACTTGAAAGTGCATTGAGTGGTCAAAATTAAACACCAGTCCATTTATCATTTATAAACCTGTCAACTACGGTAAGATGGCAATTCATAGAATTCGGTTAATTTTGTTCTATGTACAGACAGAGGTCTTCTATCTTTCAAGGCAATAATTTCAATTAAATAGTGTTTTCAGCACAATGCAAAAACTTCAAGGACCACATACTTCTCTCACTTTGAGCATGCAATTTTTTTTTTTTTTTTTTTTTTTTTTTGGCCTGTCCCGTTTGGCTCTTTTGCCATCAGAATTGTTGTCTAAAGGCAAAGAAAGATGCCCAACGGATTTACTTTACCAAACTGACCATCCCAGCCTTGCCGTAATGGTCCATTTGATTCACCTTTTATTGTTTATTTTATTTTCACTTACTGAATACGGGACAGACTTGACTGGGGGAAAGAAGGGGAGAAAGAAAGAGGGAAAGAGAAACAGCTGAGAAGAGGGACGGGGGAGAAGGGCAAAAGACAAAAACCAACAGAACGGGCAGAGAAAAAAAAATGCATATATCAATCACCTGGATCACCTGCTGAGAAAGAAAAAAGAAAGCAAGCAGAAGAGAACAAGAGTAATAGAATAAACAACATCACAATGATATATGGGAATATGACAGTAAATACTAAATGTTAAACATTATTGTGCAGCACATAAGATCAACAGAACACAGTGTGCTTTGAGGTAGGAGCCAAAAAGGGTGTAGTTTGTGGGTGTGATCACCCGTGTGTACACCTGTGAGCATGGACGCGCTTGTTTTTTGTTTTTTAAAAGGTTCCTTCATGTAATAATCTGCTAGAGGGTGTGGGGGGGCCACAGCCCCGTCCTCCAGGGCGTGAAGCAGGTGTGGAGGAGATCAAAACTCCAGACATCCAGAGGCCCCCAGAACACAAGAGACCAAGGAAGACCAACAGAGGGGCAGCTGCGCCACTGTCCCGGAAAGAGCTGAGGAGAGTCCCAGATGCATGCAATTTTTAAAGGTCTTTTTTTATGGTTCTCGAAGTATAGCAGACAAAAGAAATCACTTGACTTCTGCTTCTTCCATAAATTAATCGCATGACTACCACTTTCACTAACTGCACTGACTGAACCGGTGACGAAGGGCAGTTGACATCTCACCTTCATCAACGAGCAACAATTACACTTTCTTTCACTTCTTTGACAGCTGGCGTAATTCTAAGGTTACCGCCACACATCACTAACCGCAGTATTATTAAAGCAAGGCCAAGAAAAACACTACTGTGGTTACTAACGTGAATCATCCAACATCAGCTCAGACGTTTAGAAAAGTAAGCCGGTACAGGGCATGAGCATATCCATCCAGCTCACAAAGACACTGAAATCACCAATGCAATCGCATTGCAAATCGGCCGGGGATAGGCTGTCTACTAAACACAGTGAGTAACCAAGGCTTCAGGGAAATTGTGAACATGCTGGATGAAAGATGCAGTTCTTTTTCCAAAGTGGAAAAACCTGCACTACTCATCATAGGGGGATATACAGAGGGCTCTTACAGCTGTTGAGTACATTGCTACAAATTTCAGTCACATCTGTCATGCAGGTATACTGAATGAAGTTAAACATTTGATTTTTTGCAGACAAATACAGTGTTTATTCACATGAATTTCAGTGCATTTCCTGGAAGCAAAGATGTTTTCATTAACAGAAATGTGACGCAATGTAAAAAGTGAAACAGAACTGTGGATTAAATTTTCTGATAAGTGTATTTTTCTTCTGAAAGATGCACTAAAGGTGAATATGGAGGAACAAATTTGTCATTGTGTAATGATGTGAAAGCAGTGTTTATCTTGCATGAAAATGTTATATGAAGGCTGTGTGCATGCAGGAGTGGTAGTAGGAGGACCCAATGTGCAGACACTCGGAGGCGGAATGTGAACTCAAAAGGGCAACAAAACTAGGAATACAAAAGACACTTACGTGGACAGCACACACAGCTAGACAGTGTTGGTCAAGTTACTTGAAAAAAGTAATCAGTAACTAATTACTGATTACTTCCCCCAAAAAGTAATCCCGTTACTTTACTGATTACTTATTTTCAAAAGTAATTAATTACTTTTGTTACTTAGTTACTTTTTAAAAACACGGTTTACAACCTGAAGAGGTGATAAAGTGATAGAGCTTTCAGCCCAATTCTACTTTTTCTATATAATCCATCATACAAAATGTAATCAAATGGAAAAGTCTCTTTTTTTAACTTGTTTATCAGTTTTAATCTTTTAACTTTATGCATCAAGCAAAAATTTAATTATATGCAACATTCTCTGACTTGAATAAATTAGTTTAACATTTAAACCTATTTTCTGCACATTCCAGCACATAAAATAAAATATTTTTTGTGTTTACACTCAGTCTTTCAAATAGATGCAAGTAAAACACAGCAGAAAATAAATAAAGTCAAAGACTCAGCGGTCCTGTTGCTCTATTTTCACCTGTAAAGCAGGACTGCGGTAGGCGGAGGTTTACCCTGGTGCAGGTGTGCTGCGGTCAGTGGAAGAATCCACGAGTTTCTCTGTGAATTTCCCATTACGTCGTAGCGCACTCGGTGCTTGCTCGGAAGTTTAGGGGTTTTTTTCGCTGTAAAAATAAGTTTTCTTCCCACGCACGATGGACGCTAATGTTTTTGTCACTTTTTATAGAATCAAACTCAAAGTAAGGTCAGTGCTTCCACGCTTTAAACGCTGCACGCTCATACTCTCTCCCACAATCGATATGTGATCCATTGTTGATCTGCACACAGCTTTTGTCACTAACGTCGCACTCGCGTTACTGCCCATCTCTGCAGCTAGATAAGGGTAGATCGCGACACCGACAAAATGAAACACAGGGCTTAAATACATAGAGGGAGCAATGAGGGAATATAGGGAAAATAATTGTGACAATTAATGTGCAGTCCTATATAAATTGTTCCAGAGTTTTAAAATATAGGATTGCACTTTTTAAATTAAATCTGCAGGAAAGACTAACATACCTTCAGTGCAGGATTGATTCCAGTCTGAATAATAGTAACTTACACATGAGCCTTTAAAGCTGGCAACCACACTGATAAGATCCTGACGATGACCCACAGTAAGTCTGACTGTGCACTGGTCTTACAGTGAAAGTATTCATTACACGTGTGCTTGGAGTTCTTACCTTTAAGCGACTGTGAATTCCTCACTAATGTGCTATTTCCTGTTGCTATTCCTTACACACAGCAACACAGCTTGAGCGTGAGATGACGTTAAAACCATTAGAAAGAAAATCCATCAAACACACACTCCACTAAATACTTTTGATGGTGCAGGGTTGTTATAATTCTGAGTGCAAATGAAAACCTCAAATTGCAGCTGCCAGCTATTTTCACAGTCAAACCAGGACATGATAGCTTTGTAAATAGTAAAGTAAATAACACACAACTTCAGTCATGCATCTAGCAAGCTTCTTCCAACTACGGTTTCTGACTCAAATAATATACAAATGCAAGCAAACATATTAACTGCAATTTGTCTGGAAATCCAAATATGATTAGTGGATGACAGTTATTTGTTTGACAGTTTAGCCTTCAGCAAGAGTATTTTATACATATGCAGCAAGAATCTAATAGCCGTCCCCTTTAAACGCCCATCGGCTCTAGACTTCAGCTAGGATTGTCTTCTCATATGCAGTGCACTGTTTGATACACAGCCACACCACAGGGAGCATCTCTACTGGTCTATGCATGGCTGAGCACCATCTTAACCACTGTCAATGTAAAGAACTATCAGCAGGCATTTAGTCCTAATTATGTCCCATCATTGTAATTATCCCGTGTGTCAGTCACAGAGACACGGCAAAAGACTGCAATACAAAAGTGTCCTTACTCATGCAGTCTGTATTCCTATATTTAATGCCATCCATCATTAATGTGATCACTGTGTTACATATGAAGTTAAATCATGTGATCTGGGTCGCCATGCACTCATGTAGTTGCAGTAAGTGTGGTCTTAATATACAAGAACATATAGTATTAATATAGTCAGCTGCATTAAAACTGATTCAGAGTGCTGAGATTGATAGTGTCATTATCAAACAGTCAGTGTAACAGATGTGGCGATCCATCCTCTTCATCTTATTAAAGATGTGGCAATGCAGCTTTCATTGTTTAACCTCCCTGACTGGCAATAGCTGCTTGTTGAGTGACATAGGTGACAAGAAGATTCATTTCAAAGGATTCTTCTTGTGTACATCAGTTCTTACGAGTAGATGGAAAATATTTCATACTGTACAACAAACCGCTGTCATTCTCGAAGCAACACATTATGAGTGTGAGATGCGGGTATCTCAGATGTGCTTTAGGCATTCTTTGGCATCTGCATTAAGATGTTTCAGATGGGTCATCCAGTCCCAACTGGTACATATGGACACTTTTAAAGGGCACTTTGGCATCAGATTTAAATACAGTGAGTAACCACCATCTTTAATGCAAAGTTTAAGCTTTTTCAACTTGATTTTCACCATAACGAGAAGAAAAATAGAAGCTATAAAAACAAGTCTAGTGATAACACTGAAGGGTTTAAATGTTCTTTTCCCAAGTATTTCAATCACATTTACCCTTTATCATAAAGGGTAAATGTGTCAAGTGTTGTTAAGGGATGCATTTTAACACAATCCACTTTCTAACCCTGTTAAATCTCTTAAATAATTAGGTGCAGATCTTTTAACTAAGAATTAGATCTAAGTGTTAGAATTTGATCTAAGTGACCTAAACTTGTTTCAAGTTACTTTGGTCTTGTTCTTTGGATCTTTGGAACAAGCTGCCAGCTGACCTGAGGTCAAATACAAAGTATTTGTGTGTGTGTGTGTGTGTGTGTGTGTGTGTGTGTGTGTGTGTGTGTGTGTGTGTGTGTGTGTGTGTGTGTGTGTGTGTGTGTGTGTGTGTGTTTGTCTTTAATGTTTACATGTAATGAAAAAAATATATAAATAAAATGGGCTTTGCCATCTTGTTCACCTACAACTAACAGTAATTTTTGGTGAGTGAACCTTTTAGTTTATAGCTGAAGAAAAAATGAAAAAAAAAGAAGAGAAAAATAAGCAAGTGAAAGCAAAGCACAACAGTATAAAGTGCAAACTTCCCAAAAAGTGTATGACCCATAGTCTATTGGTTAAAAAAAGATAGCTATCTCCTGGTATCTAATATTATAGCTGCTGTTGCATCAAGCCATCAACACCAGGGACACATTGTGTATATGTTAGTGTTAGTACTGTTATTTGAAAGTATTATTTAAAAAAAAAAGAAAAACTGTTTTATTGTAAAAGTTCTACTAGGGCATAAATTTATGTATTTAAAATCTTCTGTATTCTGTTTTCTTTGCATTAGGTATTGTTACAGTGTCAAAAAAAAGAAAAGAAAGAAAGACACAATTACAACGAAATACAAAACTTAAAAATTGATAACAATCACAGGAATCTTCACGATTCACCTTTTTTCACAGAAATTTTCATTCACAGAAATGATGCAGTGACACATTCAAACATCATTGACAGCATAGGTGATTATAACAGCTGGCTGTTCTCTAAGTTTGCTGCTTTTAGTGGAAAGGAAGCATTAGACAAGACAGGAAAGGAAAAACTGGTGGAAGGAATTATGATAATAGAAGAAATGACAACGAAAGAAGGACAATCAGAAGTGAAAGACATAAAGAAAATATCACAAGAGATGCTGCATCCAGGTGCCAATAACTCTAACATGCTTCTTAAAATGCAGTGCTATTCACAGTGTGGGGCTAGGATATGATAAACAGCAATCACCTGCAGACAATGTGCCTGAAAAGGAGCAAAAGGTAAGATGCTTTTTTAAAGGGTTTTTACCAGAGAAACTGAATCAATCAAGCAACCATATAGATGTTGACTGGGTACATAAGTCTTCTCTTTCCGCCTTCACATTCTGCCTTCACATTTTAATTATGAAACATTTTCCATTAAAATCCAGTCAGCTGCATATGGAAGCCAGCAGTTCCACTGCATGTGCCGTGCAAGTGATGAGAGGAAGCCAGGTATTGTGTGTGCACATGCACTGGTGTATACTATCCACATTTATTAAGCCTTCAATATTATATGGCTAATTGAACCGACAGAGTGTGAATTCAATAACCAGGCCACTCTGAGGATGTGTTGACCTTTAATGCTGATACAGCAGCCACACTCCATGGATGGATTGTGTTGGACTGTAATCGACATGTGAGAGGTTTAAACAGCTTTGGAGACTGAGGTGCAATAAGCCTCTTTTCAATACCGTATTCACTTACCTGCTGCTACACCAAGTTGGTGTTGTATTGACAAATACGCAGATAGCTTAAGGCACACAGTCGAGTGTTTGTGCATAGGTGTTTGCAGGCGTGTATACTTTTGTTTGTGTTGCAGCATCTATGGGTTTTCAATTTTACTTAGAAATGGATTTCAGATGCATTGTCCAGTGTTTTGATGGGGTAACTGGGATGTGTATGATATAAACACAGGACTGATGGAAGCGTTGAGTGAGTGATGCCTTCAAATAACCATTGTCAGTTTTTAAATTGGTTCTGCTGATGCATTTCTTCTTCTCACTGAGCGTAGAAAGGTGTGAGTGTGTAAAGATAGAGGGGGTGCGGTGGGTAGAGCTATTAAACCAGACATTTAATTTAGCAGTTAATAAAAATACACCAGTCATGACGTAAATGGCCAGGAGTATCAAATTCATGCAGCATAGGCGACATTCACAGAGAACTCAGACGAAGTCCTATTACACTGGAGAATGAAATCTTATTCTCACAGTCGATGCATGCGAAGGCATGATAAACTTCAAGCAACACATAGAGTGATGCCATGAGGCAATTATTATTACTTTAGCTTATTTTACTTTGTATTTGTGTAAGATAGGAGCAAAGGTGGGCTTGGAATATGAGCACAATGTACTTACAGTTTGTAATTTTCAGTTTTCTTGGGAATAAAATATGTTTTTGCACTGTTTCCTGATAGTTGGTAGTTTATCTTGTTTTTACTTGTTTAGACCAACTGAATGCATTATAAACCAATCTTATACATGCTCGGAGACAACTGGAACACAACATCTTTTATGAAATTTTAAATGCAAATACCAGTTTGAGACCATTTGTGTGGATGTATAAAGACTAGAAGTGTTATTTTGACTCTGCAAAAACAGCAGTAATGGCAGAAAAGTCCATTTCTTGAGGAAGTTTTTAACTATCAGAATACACTTCATTTCAGTTTGGAATGATAAAATATATTTCAGAATCTGAACAAGTTATTGCCTACAAAAAAGAAGATAATTTATATTTTACTAAATTAATTATTCTGAAAGTAGAACAGTGGAACTTTATCACAGCATCCATAGCTGCCTCCTTTTCACCAGACCTCTTTATCTGTCATCCAACATCCACTCTGCAATCCTTCACCTGTTCAGCTCTGCTCCTCAAGGCCTGAAACCCATCCACATGTCTCTTTTTTTCCATGTGATGAATAAACATGAAATATGAAAGATGATGGGGTTCTATTCTTGCAGAGTTTATGATTTTAAAATGGCAAAGAAGTTTAGCAGTTTGAGTATTACAGAGAATTTGGATGTCAAGTTGACCTGTTATTTTAATGCGTTTTTTTCATCAGTCTACAACGCCCGGTCTTGCCACTGCCAGGGCATTTACAGCTATTTATCTTACAGAGAGAAGGCTATTATGTGTCGTTTTATCAGTTTTTTCTCCTCTCCAGTTCTCCGTCACACATTTTGTTATGCTGATATTGGTTGTAAGTTTATCCAACTGTGTCCAGAGGCAAACTGAACTCAGGGCTTCCACATTTAGTCACATTTGTACATTTGTCTGGTCATGTCAGACTATGGAGAGCTCTCATTTGTTCAAACAAAATCAGTGTGAAATCAGGACAATCCCATGGGGTCTTTCATGGACCACACAAATTTTATGAAAAGTGTAATGCTGTCCACATTTTAAAATACAGAATGAGTTGTTAGGATGTAGTGTATAATTGCATATCAGCTCTGTAGAATGTATGTTGATTCTTTTGCAAACTCCAATCCACTCAATCCAGTGCAATTAAGCATGCTGTTCTGTAAATGTGTCTGATAAACTTATCGCAGTCAGTTCTCCAGGGTTTTAAAAAAAGCAAGTGATTATAGTGTAATGAGCTAAAGCACGCTGGAGACAAAGCTCACAAATGGCAATTCAATAACCTGTCCAATATATATATATATACACTCAACAAAAATATAAACGCAACACCTTTGTTACTGCTCCCATTCCCCATGGGATGGACGTAGAGACCTAAAATTCATTCCAGATACACAATATAACCATCCCTCCCAAACAGTGGTCACAAATCAGTCCAAATGTGTGGTAGTGGGCACATCTGCTATATTGAGATAATCCATCCCACCTCACAGGTGTGCCACATCAGGATGCTGATCTGACATCATGAGTAGTGCACAGGTGTACCTCAGACTGCCCACAACAAAAGGCCACCCTGGAATGTGCAGTTTTGTCTCACAGCAAAATGCCACAGATGCCACAAGCAATGAGGGAGCGTGCAATTGGCATGCTGACAGCAGGAATGTCAACCAGATCTGTCGCCCGTGCATTGAATGTTCATTTCTCAACCATAAGCCGTCTCCACAGGCGTTTCAGAGAATATGGCAGCACATCCAACCGGCCTCACAACCGCAGACCTCGTGTAACCACACCAGCCCAGGACCTCCACATCCAGCAGGTTCACCTCCAAGATCGTCTGAGACCAGCCACCCAGACAGCTGCTGGAACAATTGGTTTGCACAACCAAACAATTTCTGCACAAACTGTCAGAAACCGTCTCAGGGACGCTCAACTGCATGCCCGTCGTCCTCATCGGGGTCTTGACCTGACTCCAGCTCGTCGCCGTAACAGACTTGTGTGGGCAAATGCTCACATTCAATGGCGTTAGGCACGTTGGAGAGGTGTGCGCTTCACGGATGAATCATGGTTCACATTGTTCAGGGCAGATGGCAGCTGAGAATGTCCCAGTTCTTGCATGGCCAGCATACTCACCGGACATGTCACCCATTGAGCATAGGGATGGGTACCGGTGTCCGGTGCCATGATGGCACCGGTTCTGACATAAACGGTAGTAACCAGACCGAAAAGCAGCGCACATTTCGGTGCTTTATTTCGGTGCTTTTTTTTCCTGAGCTGTGATACACTTTAGATTCTAGCCAATCATTTTACGTTTCCGAGGATAGTAGGCGGGGCCAGGTACGTGCGTTCTTTTAGAGCAGAGCTACAGATTAAAAATGGCCAAGGCGAAGCGGTCAAAAGTCTGGCTGTACTTCACAGCAAAATATGCAAACTCAGCAGCCTGCAACAAGTGCTTTAAGCTGATACTGTGATACTGTCAAAGGAGGTAACACCTGAAATCCGATGAAACACCTGGCGACGCATAGAGTTTTTTTTAAAAGCCCAGAAATGCGCCGTATGATAGCTTGCTGCGAGACCTCACACCGAGCACATCTACTGTGCGTGGGTTGCCTGTTATCCTCTTGTGGTTATCGGACCCGGAGTTAGCAATATCCCCCAAAAACCCCGAAGAGGAGAGTCCTGGCCCCTAGCCCTGCCAGTGTAGCAGAAATGATGATGGCAGCAGCAGCCGCTCTTCTCTGTGTGAGTAGCTTAATGTTGTTCATGTGTAATTTACGTACCACGTTATTACATTAATGCATGTGAGGTGAACTAGCAAACACCATCATAGCTACATGCGGCTGTCTTCTTGTTTGATGGCAGATACTCCCTTCACCCTGGCCAAAAAGGCTAAAATGACTAAAGAAAAAGAGGGAAACAGCTAAACATGAGAGGTTTTTGGACAAAGTTTGTGTTTTTTCCATTGATTAAGCACTGCTTCCAGCTAAGAGTGATACCATATATGCCCCATAGCTGCAGAAAAGGCTAACTTTGTTATCTTTTTACAAAAAACAGCTGAACATGAGAGGTTTTAGGACCAATTTTGTGTTCTCCATTCTTTAAGCACCGGTTTGAGCACCGTTTGAGCACCGGCACCGTTTCAAAAGTACCGATTTGGCACCGGTATCGGATAAAACCTAAACGATACCCATCCCTAATTGAGCATGTTCGGGATGTGCTTGACCGGCGTATACGACAGCGTGTACCAGTTCCCACGAATATCCAACAACCTCGCACAGCCATTGAAGTGGAGTGGACCAACATTCCACAGGCCACAATTGACAATCTGATAGACTCCATGCGACGATGTGTTGCACTGCATGAGGCAAATGGTGGTCACACCAGATACTGACCGGTTCTGGGTCCCCAGACCCCCAATAGCGCAAAAAACTGCACATTCCAGGGTGGCCTTTTGTTGTGGGCAGTCTGAGGTACACCTGTGCACTACTCATGATGTCAGATCAGCATCCTGATGTGGCACACCTGTGAGGTGGGATGGATTATCTCAATATAGCAGATGTGCCCACTACCACACATTTGGACTGATTTGTGACCACTGTTTGGGAGGGATGGTTATATTGTGTATCTGGAATGAATTTTAGGTCTCTACGTCCATCCCATGGGGAATAGGAGCAGTAACAAAGGTGTTGCGTTTATATTTTTGTTGAGTGTATATACATATATATATATATATATATATATATATATATATATATATATATATATAAAGGTCTTTTTATTTGACACTCAGTAACTCTTACAAGAAATGTAAAAATAGCAAATTTCAGAATCACAAATTCACAATCTACAAACGGTCATGTGACACAAAGATGGCATATAGACAAAAGACTCATCCAACTCATCCATTCTTCTTGACATACAGTACTGTGCAAAAGTTTTAGGCAGGTGAAAAAAAATGCTGTAAACAAAGACTGCTTTCAAAAATGTAAGTGTTAATGATTTATTTTCATCAATCAACAAAATGCAGTGAATGAACAAAAGAGAAATCCAAATAAAATCAATATTTGGTGTGATATTTGCCTTCAAACAGCATCAATTCTTCTTGGTAGACTTGCAGAGTTTTTGAAGGAATTTGGCTGGTGGTTGTTGCGACTCTACAGTACGCAGCGGTAGCATCTCTTCCACAATGTAGCCTGCAATCATTCTTTAAGCTCACCTTCAGATGCTTTCTGTGCTGCTGAAGTAAAATCAAGTTTTGCCTGCTTAGCAGGAGTTGCCGCGGTGTTATCCATGGATGATGAACAAGGATCACTCAGAAGTGTTCGTCTATGCTCTCGTGTCAGGCGCTTCAGTAGATTACTGATGCTATTAACAGCGGCCGATAGTTTTTTCTCCCCAGGACATAGCTTACATTTTACTGTAATGTTCTTGTCTGCTTGTTTCAGAAAAGTGAAGAGACGGGAATATGTCCATTTCAGCAAACAGCCACTCGCTTCAGCCGAGTCCGACATCTTCCGCTTTCGAATACGACTATGCAGCAAACTGTCGCGAAATGACGCGCACCTGCACTACAGCGATGTTAAAGCGGCAGAGTTTACTTCTACGTTTAGAAGATAAATTATTGAAATTAAATAATGATATTGAGCGAGTTTAATTATTTTACAATGTAATGCAAGTACATTGTAAGTAACTGTAATTAAAATACCTAAAAATGAACAGTAATCAGTTACTCTACTTTTTCAGTGGAAAAGTAATTTAAATACTAACGCGTTACACCCAACACTGCAGATCTTCTGTGGATGTAGGCTTCCTCACATCCTTCCGACTCTTCATGTAATCCCAGACACATTCAATGATGTTGAGATCAGGGCGCTGTGGGGGCCATACCATCACTTCCAGTACTTCTTGTTCTTCTTTATGCTGAAATAGTTCTTAATGACTTTGGCTGTATGTTTGGGGTTGTTGTCCTGATGCAGAATACATTTGGGGCCAGTAAACAATCATTTATATTTCTGAAAGCATTCATTTACAGCATTTTTTCACACCTGCCTAAAATGTTTGCAAAGTACTGTACATGCTAATCAAATCTATGTATTACAGAGAATTTGGATGTCAAGTTGACCTGTTATTTTAATGCGTTTTTTTCATCAGTCTACAACGCCCGGTCTTGCCACTGCCAGGGCATTTACAGCTATTTATCTTACAGAGAGAAGGCTATTATGTGTCGTTTTATCAGTTTTTTCTCCTCTCCAGTTCTCCGTCACACATTTTGTTATGCTGATATTGGTTGTAAGTTTATCCAACTGTGTCCAGAGGCAAACTGAACTCAGGGCTTCCACATTTAGTCACATTTGTACATTTGTCTGGTCATGTCAGACTATGGAGAGCTCTCATTTGTTCAAACAAAATCAGTGTGAAATCAGGACAATCCCATGGGGTCTTTCATGGACCACACAAATTTTATGAAAAGTGTAATGCTGTCCACATTTTAAAATACAGAATGAGTTGTTAGGATGTAGTGTATAATTGCATATCAGCTCTGTAGAATGTATGTTGATTCTTTTGCAAACTCCAATCCACTCAATCCAGTGCAATTAAGCATGCTGTTCTGTAAATGTGTCTGATAAACTTATCGCAGTCAGTTCTCCAGGGTTTTAAAAAAAGCAAGTGATTATAGTGTAATGAGCTAAAGCACGCTGGAGACAAAGCTCACAAATGGCAATTCAATAACCTGTCCAATATATATATATATACACTCAACAAAAATATAAACGCAACACCTTTGTTACTGCTCCCATTCCCCATGGGATGGACGTAGAGACCTAAAATTCATTCCAGATACACAATATAACCATCCCTCCCAAACAGTGGTCACAAATCAGTCCAAATGTGTGGTAGTGGGCACATCTGCTATATTGAGATAATCCATCCCACCTCACAGGTGTGCCACATCAGGATGCTGATCTGACATCATGAGTAGTGCACAGGTGTACCTCAGACTGCCCACAACAAAAGGCCACCCTGGAATGTGCAGTTTTGTCTCACAGCAAAATGCCACAGATGCCACAAGCAATGAGGGAGCGTGCAATTGGCATGCTGACAGCAGGAATGTCAACCAGATCTGTCGCCCGTGCATTGAATGTTCATTTCTCAACCATAAGCCGTCTCCACAGGCGTTTCAGAGAATATGGCAGCACATCCAACCGGCCTCACAACCGCAGACCTCGTGTAACCACACCAGCCCAGGACCTCCACATCCAGCAGGTTCACCTCCAAGATCGTCTGAGACCAGCCACCCAGACAGCTGCTGGAACAATTGGTTTGCACAACCAAACAATTTCTGCACAAACTGTCAGAAACCGTCTCAGGGACGCTCAACTGCATGCCCGTCGTCCTCATCGGGGTCTTGACCTGACTCCAGCTCGTCGCCGTAACAGACTTGTGTGGGCAAATGCTCACATTCAATGGCGTTAGGCACGTTGGAGAGGTGTGCGCTTCACGGATGAATCATGGTTCACATTGTTCAGGGCAGATGGCAGCTGAGAATGTCCCAGTTCTTGCATGGCCAGCATACTCACCGGACATGTCACCCATTGAGCATAGGGATGGGTACCGGTGTCCGGTGCCATCATGGCACCGGTTCTGACATAAACGGTAGTAACCAGACCGAAAAGCAGCGCACATTTCGGTGCTTTATTTCGGTGCTTTTTTTTCCTGAGCTGTGATACACTTTAGATTCTAGCCAATCATTTTACGTTTCCGAGGATAGTAGGCGGGGCCAGGTACGTGCGTTCTTTTAGAGCAGAGCTACAGATTAAAAATGGCCAAGGCGAAGCGGTCAAAAGTCTGGCTGTACTTCACAGCAAAATATGCAAACTCAGCAGCCTGCAACAAGTGCTTTAAGCTGATACTGTGATACTGTCAAAGGAGGTAACACCTGAAATCCGATGAAACACCTGGCGACGCATAGAGTTTTTTTTAAAAGCCCAGAAATGCGCCGTATGATAGCTTGCTGCGAGACCTCACACCGAGCACATCTACTGTGCGTGGGTTGCCTGTTATCCTCTTGTGGTTATCGGACCCGGAGTTAGCAATATCCCCCAAAAACCCCGAAGAGGAGAGTCCTGGCCCCTAGCCCTGCCAGTGTAGCAGAAATGATGATGGCAGCAGCAGCCGCTCTTCTCTGTGTGAGTAGCTTAATGTTGTTCATGTGTAATTTACGTACCACGTTATTACATTAATGCATGTGAGGTGAACTAGCAAACACCATCATAGCTACATGCGGCTGTCTTCTTGTTTGATGGCAGATACTCCCTTCACCCTGGCCAAAAAGGCTAAAATGACTAAAGAAAAAGAGGGAAACAGCTAAACATGAGAGGTTTTTGGACAAAGTTTGTGTTTTTTCCATTGATTAAGCACTGCTTCCAGCTAAGAGTGATACCATATATGCCCCATAGCTGCAGAAAAGGCTAACTTTGTTATCTTTTTACAAAAAACAGCTGAACATGAGAGGTTTTAGGACCAATTTTGTGTTCTCCATTCTTTAAGCACCGGTTTGAGCACCGTTTGAGCACCGGCACCGTTTCAAAAGTACCGATTTGGCACCGGTATCGGATAAAACCTAAACGATACCCATCCCTAATTGAGCATGTTCGGGATGTGCTTGACCGGCGTATACGACAGCGTGTACCAGTTCCCACGAATATCCAACAACCTCGCACAGCCATTGAAGTGGAGTGGACCAACATTCCACAGGCCACAATTGACAATCTGATAGACTCCATGCGACGATGTGTTGCACTGCATGAGGCAAATGGTGGTCACACCAGATACTGACCGGTTCTGGGTCCCCAGACCCCCAATAGCGCAAAAAACTGCACATTCCAGGGTGGCCTTTTGTTGTGGGCAGTCTGAGGTACACCTGTGCACTACTCATGATGTCAGATCAGCATCCTGATGTGGCACACCTGTGAGGTGGGATGGATTATCTCAATATAGCAGATGTGCCCACTACCACACATTTGGACTGATTTGTGACCACTGTTTGGGAGGGATGGTTATATTGTGTATCTGGAATGAATTTTAGGTCTCTACGTCCATCCCATGGGGAATAGGAGCAGTAACAAAGGTGTTGCGTTTATATTTTTGTTGAGTGTATATACATATATATATATATATATATATATATATATATATATATATATATATATATATATATATATATATATATATATAAAGGTCTTTTTATTTGACACTCAGTAACTCTTACAAGAAATGTAAAAATAGCAAATTTCAGAATCACAAATTCACAATCTACAAACGGTCATGTGACACAAAGATGGCATATAGACAAAAGACTCATCCAACTCATCCATTCTTCTTGACATACAGTACTGTGCAAAAGTTTTAGGCAGGTGAAAAAAAATGCTGTAAACAAAGACTGCTTTCAAAAATGTAAGTGTTAATGATTTATTTTCATCAATCAACAAAATGCAGTGAATGAACAAAAGAGAAATCCAAATAAAATCAATATTTGGTGTGATATTTGCCTTCAAACAGCATCAATTCTTCTTGGTAGACTTGCAGAGTTTTTGAAGGAATTTGGCTGGTGGTTGTTGCGACTCTACAGTACGCAGCGGTAGCATCTCTTCCACAATGTAGCCTGCAATCATTCTTTAAGCTCACCTTCAGATGCTTTCTGTGCTGCTGAAGTAAAATCAAGTTTTGCCTGCTTAGCAGGAGTTGCCGCGGTGTTATCCATGGATGATGAACAAGGATCACTCAGAAGTGTTCGTCTATGCTCTCGTGTCAGGCGCTTCAGTAGATTACTGATGCTATTAACAGCGGCCGATAGTTTTTTCTCCCCAGGACATAGCTTACATTTTACTGTAATGTTCTTGTCTGCTTGTTTCAGAAAAGTGAAGAGACGGGAATATGTCCATTTCAGCAAACAGCCACTCGCTTCAGCCGAGTCCGACATCTTCCGCTTTCGAATACGACTATGCAGCAAACTGTCGCGAAATGACGCGCACCTGCACTACAGCGATGTTAAAGCGGCAGAGTTTACTTCTACGTTTAGAAGATAAATTATTGAAATTAAATAATGATATTGAGCGAGTTTAATTATTTTACAATGTAATGCAAGTACATTGTAAGTAACTGTAATTAAAATACCTAAAAATGAACAGTAATCAGTTACTCTACTTTTTCAGTGGAAAAGTAATTTAAATACTAACGCGTTACACCCAACACTGCAGATCTTCTGTGGATGTAGGCTTCCTCACATCCTTCCGACTCTTCATGTAATCCCAGACACATTCAATGATGTTGAGATCAGGGCGCTGTGGGGGCCATACCATCACTTCCAGTACTTCTTGTTCTTCTTTATGCTGAAATAGTTCTTAATGACTTTGGCTGTATGTTTGGGGTTGTTGTCCTGATGCAGAATACATTTGGGGCCAGTAAACAATCATTTATATTTCTGAAAGCATTCATTTACAGCATTTTTTCACACCTGCCTAAAATGTTTGCAAAGTACTGTACATGCTAATCAAATCTATGTAATCTGTACTTCACAGTTTTGTTTGTTGCTACAATGAAAAAACATTTTAAAATGCAGTTTAAAGTTTTATTTCAACTTTTTAATTACACCAGTCATTACGGTACACACCATATCACCACACACATAGAGGGAGGGTTCCCACCAAGACCCTGGTTCGTACCAGGGTGGCCGGCCTCTTGGGTGCCCTTTGCCTCTGGTCCTCTGGGACTCTCACCCTTTGGCCGTGAGTACCCCATCTGGGCCCTCCCTCCTTCTTCTGCTGGGATGGATGTGTGGATGTCACTGAGATGTGTGGCCTCGGGTCTTCGGTACTCTTGGGGGCCTGGTTCTCCTGGATCTATCTTTTTCCACACACATACAGGTGCTGTATGTTTGCTTTTCTTATAGGAGTTGTTGCTGATACGCTGTGCATTTCTATGTGTACTCTATCCTTTTATTATATTTCCCCCTATTTTCTCCCCCCTTCCCTTTTTTTCCCTACCTGCTGTAGACACTGTCATACCATATCACACATAATGTAATAACTGAAATAACACAAATACAAAACAGCTCTGATTGGATTAATATATGTTGTGACCATTTGCTTATACAGAGTTTTAGTATCAACATTTGGATTCTGCGAATGGTTCCATTGTTTTGCTTCATTTCTAGTTGTATTTGGGTTTATGCTGTTGGTCAAGTTCCTTTTAATTTTGTATTGTTTTATGTGGCAGACATTTCCTGGTTGCTTTCTTTATGCTTATATTCTCACTTTTAGTTGTTGGTACTTTTTGACATATAGTAGTTACTGTTTGAGTTTCAGTTTATGCTGTTTCCCCTGTGTTCTTTTATGTATTGCTGTGAAGTCTATGTGCTCCATGTTTTCCCTGTATTCAGTGTTTTCTTTTGGTATTAATTTTTCTCTTATGACATCTATTTCATTTTCCTTTTGTGTCATTATCTCACCTAGTTTCAGTGATATCTAGTTCCCAAGAGGTCTCCTTATCCTCAGTGTATATAAAGCATCAGTGTCTGTTCACCCCAGTCTTGTGTGTCTCTTCTTGTGTCCCGATGTGCTTTTGGTTTGTTTTTAAGCCTGCCTTGTGAGTCCTGCATTTGCATCCTTTTCTATTCCCTGCTTCACACCCCAAAATGGCAATCATTTTTGGGTCTTTTTGAAAGTATTTCCCACTCTACCCACTGTCATCCTGACCCAGTCTTCTTTGAACTCTTCACATGTAATAGATTTTACATTTTAAGAGCAGGAAAGAACAAAATAAAGAATAAAGATAATGATTAAAATGGATAATGATGAGGTAATTCATTTATTATGGAAGATGGGAAAAATAAAGTTTTGTTGCACGGGTCCAAAGAGCCACCATACAATGCTTTTATTCTTTGATCGTGACATTAAAATCTGTGGTTCCATTAGGATTGGTAATGACTAAATCAAATGTCAGTCTGTTCTTAAGCGTACTCTGCTTTGCTACACCTGCCTCACCCTGTTGCTATGCTTTTATACTAACAGCAGGGCTGTCAGAGCTGTCATAGTAGTTGCAAAATTGCAGTACTGAACTAAAACATTATGCATGTGCATTAAGATAATACTATGATTATTATAATTGAAGTAAAAATATAAATGCCAAATGGCAACTGTGCAAATAATGGTTGAAGTTCTTAAAGACGGCAAAAAATGAGTGTAGTTTTGCTACTAGTTTACTTTCCTTATTAATATTTAAGAGTCATAATGGGGAGAAGTTATCTGTCATTTTCGAGTTCAATAACTTTGAGACTGACACCCATTGGTTTGTCCTTGCTAAGTGGAAAACAGCTCGGATAATTTGATTGTCTTCCTCCCCATCTTAAAACATTAAACATTTGCAATTTTTCTTTAGCATTCTTTCCTTATAATTTGCTCTTGATAAAAACATAAACAGACCATCCGTATTGAAAGGTAAAAGGAGCCATCCTCAAAAAAGAAAAATCCCACCTGTTACTGTGGAGTTGTCACTGCTATTGGATACTCTGCTGGAACACAGTAAAGCTGTGGGTTGTGGGATGACCCATAATGTTTTATCTAGGGGTCTAGATTTATGCCTGAAGTGCACTGCCATGTAAATAATTTACATTTGCTGAATATGTACTGACTGAGTACCACTGTTCAAAAGTTGAATAAAGAAACAAACTAATTTTTGCCTTTTTTTAAAAAATTCAATTCAATTCAATTCTTTATTTATTTGTCACATGTAGTTATAGCTGGTACAACATACAGTGAAATGTTTTTCCTGGCTAAAAAAGTACTCCCCCCGACTGTGCAGACATGCTAAAAAGGATTTTACATAAACTAAAAAAAAGGGGGGGGGGAAGAAACAAAAGTTAAAAAGTAAAAAATAATATAAAAAACAATGTAAAAGTCCATATGTTTGTGCTTATAAGTATATATCCATGACGTGCAGGATATTGTACTGTAATAATTTAAATGAAAAAACTATAAAAATATACATTATTTACATAGTACAGATATATATAATAAGGTACGGATAAGGTTCAGAGAGAAAAGTAAAATGCAAATTATGTACTGTGTGTGAGATTGTCCATCATGTCGTCCGGTTTGTGTTTTGGTTGAGGAGTCTCACTGTTTGTGGGTAAAAACTCCTGAACCTTTCTGTTCTTGTTTTCAGGCTACAGAGGCGCTTTCCTGACCTCAGTAGCCTGAACAGTTTGTGGGCGGGATGGCTGGAGTCCCTAATGATCCTGATGGCCCTGGATCTGCACCTTTCAGCATAGATGTCCTGCAGTGCTGGTAAAGATGTTCCCATAGTGCGTTCAGCTGTGCGCACAACCCTCTGCAGGGCTTTCTGTTGCTGTACTGTGCAGTTCCCGTACCACACCATGATGTTGTTGCACAGGATGCTCTCAATGACACCAGTGTAGAATCTCCTCTGTATATTCTTGGAGATCTTAAACCTCCTTAGACGCCTCAGGTGATAGAGGCGCTGTCTGCCTTTACTAATGAGGAAGTCCGTATGTGTAAGGTCCTCGTTGATGTGGACACCGAGGTATTTGAAGTTGGAGACTCTCTCCACAGGGGTTCCATTGATCTGAATTGGGGTGTGAGTTTTCTCACCGCTCTGTTTTCTAAAGTCAATCACCATCTCCTTTGTTTTACTGATGTTCATGGAGAGGTGATTTGCCTCACACCACTTTGCTAGTCCATCCACCTCACTCTGGTAGGCCCTCTCGTCGTTCCCAGAGATGAGTCCCACCACCACTGTGTCGTCAGCAAACTTCACAATGGAATTAGTGGGGTGTCTGGCCGTGCAGTCCGTGGTGTAGAGGGAGTAGAGAAGGGGGCTCAGTACACATCCCTGGGGGGCCCCTATGTTCAATGAGAGTGTATGGGAGTACACATCCCCTATTCTCACTGACTGTGGTCTCGCGGTCAGGAAGCTATAAATCTACCTGCACAAAGATGTACTGAATCCCAAATCTTGGAGCTTACCCGAGAGGGTGTGGGGCACTATGGTGTTGAATGCTGAGCTGTAATCTATAAACAGCATTCTCACATAGTTCCCACATCCCTCATCTAGATGGCTCAGTGTGGTATGCAGGACCTGTGCTACAGCATCTCCGGTAGATCTGTTTGTCCGGTATGCAAACTGCAGTGAATCGAAGTCGGGAGGAAGAAAGGAACTGATAAAGGGTTTCATGAGCCTCTCAAAACACTTCATCACTACAGATGTTAGGGCTACTGGGCGATAATCATTTAGGCTAGCTGGGTGGGTGTTCTTCGGGATCGGAACAATCACTGATGTTTTAAAGCAGGTGGGGACTACCTGCTGAGCCAGAGAGGCATTGAAGATACTAGTGAAAACTGTGGTCAGCTGATCTGCACATACTCTTAGTGCACGTCCCGGTATGCTATCTGGTCCCGCTGCCTTCCTGCAGTTTGTTGCCCTCAGAGCTCTCCTCACATCATGCTCAGAGAGTATCAATGGTGCTGGTTCAGCAGCGGGGGCAGGTGCAGAGCTCTGAATTGCCGCCACAGCAGGCACCTCGAAACGCGCAAAAAAGGCATTGAGGTCGTCAGCTAATTCCGGTTTCATACATCTCACAGTGCTGGGTTTATAATCTGTGATTTTTCGTAGCCCATCCCATATACGTCGGGAGTCACCATGTTGGAAGTGCGACTCCACATTGTCCTTGTAGCGCCTCTTAGCCGCTTTCACAGTCTTCCTTAGACCATAAGAAGCTGCTTTGTAGCTGGTCATATCGCCCAATGTGAGCCCATTTTTATAGGCAGTGGTCCGTGCTTTGTGAGCTCTCCTGACAGTAGAATCAACCCAAGGTTTTTGATTGGGAAAAATCCGGATTGTAGCCGAGGGGATGATGGTATCCACTAGCATTCCAATGAAGCTAATCGCTGTGTCCGCGAACTCGTCAATGTTTGCGGAAGTATCCTGGAATACGTCCCAGTCTACGTCACCGAGTGCGTCCTGCAGCGTCGCTTCTGATTGGACAGTCCAGCGTCTGACCTTTCGCGTCACCGGGGCTTCCTGATGAAGCCTTTGTTTATATTCCGGTGCGAGTAAGATGGCGGCGTGGTCCGATTTCCCAAAAGCCGGTAACGAGATGGCTTTGTAGCCACCTTTAAAAGGGCTGTAACAGTGGTCCAGCGTGTTGTTGCCTCTGGTGGGACAGGTGACATGCTGGTGAAAGTTAGGCATGACCTGTTTTAATTTAGCCCTATTAAAATCCCCCGCCACGATGAGGGCGGCATCTGGATGTTTAGCCTGATGGCCGCTCAACACATCATGGAGGTCCGATAGCGCCTTGTTGTTGTCCGCTTGTGGCGGGATGTAAATCGCAGAGATGATCACAGCAGTGAACTCCCTAGGGAGATAGAATGGCCGACAGAGGATGGTGAGAAGCTCCAGATGGGGTGAGCATGACCGGGACCGGGTTCTATCCGTGCGGAAAACAGAGAATGATTCCGCCGGGGTTATCGCGTGGTCCGGCACAGAGCTGGTCAGCCAGGTTTCGGTCAGGCAGAAGATGTTGCAATCCCTGATGTCTCGCTGGTACCTGGTTCTCGCCCTAATATCGTCCAGCTTGTTCTCAAGTGACTGGACGTTGGCTAGCAATATGCTAGGCAATGGAGGACGGTGTGCTCTGGTACGCAGTCTGTTCCGGACCCCTGCTCTTCGACCCCTGTGTTGCCGTCTCCTTTGACTCCGGCGACCTCTGGGGTCATTGTTCTCATTACGGAGGATCTCTTTCGGCCACGACATTGTATCAAGCACCGTAGCAGAGGTAAGTGAGAAGTATTGTCCTATGTCCAGTAGTGTGCCACGGTCATATTGAGTCAGACCCTGTGCAGCACGAGCAAAAAACCCAATGAAAAACATAGATAAAACAAAATAAAAGCACAGTCGTCGCGACATTACATCAGTTACAATGTAGAATCCATGTTGTTTATAGTTTACAAATGACAAAATGTTTACGCAAAATCATGACAGCGTTTACATGATATCACCCACTACTAACACTACTTCTGAAAAATTACCACTATTTATACAGCACAAGACTTAAGAATATTTAACAGGAGCAGGTTTCATTTTTCCCTGGTTTTACTACCACACTGTTCACCAAAACGCAGCAAACCTTCACCATCTTATCCAGGAGGGTCACCTCGTCACCCTGACATGGAAGAAGTAATCTGATTGGCATGGTGGTATGTTTGAAGCAGGTCCCTTGTGTAGCGCTGGAACCCAGTCACGATGTGTTTCATCGACTGGTTTGCTGCAATAATGCCAAATAATTAGCAACTCTATAAATAGAAGGTAGTTCAGCAAAATCACTCAGTAGGATGTTTGTTCTAATTTGCTATGAGCTCAGAGTGCGTCAAAAATAAAACTAATAGGCTATAAAGAGTGATATGAACATATTTAGAACTTACCGGAATGAAAATGTGTGGAGCACCAACAGATATTTGGAGATGGAAGAGAACTGGATATCTGCTCGTCTCACAGCGGCTAGCCAGACTAGACGCCTTCTTTTGGTAAGGTCCGCCAGGTTGGGAAAGAATAAAAAGATATACCATTCTCAAGCTTATTCCCTTGCCGGTCGTGCGATCTACCACTACAACCGACCGCACAGCAAATATGAACCATGGCTGATGTATGTGCTTTCGCTCCTCTTTCGCTTGAGCTTTGTTTGGCCCAGGAAGATGGCGCCTCAACCAAAAATCCTGGCCACACCCCCTCTCGTGACATCACACTCCAAAGCCCTATATCTTCTTTTACAATCTAAACAAGTGCATTAAATGGTGGTTAAATGGTGATTCTAAATTGGCCACAAGTGTGAATGAGAGTGTGAATTACTGTCTGTCTTTGTGTGTTAGCACTGTCCAGAGTGCAATACCATCTTGCCCTGTGACATCAGAGCTGTCTCGATGAGGGTTGTACTCTGAGTGCATTTCGGGGTTGTTGTTGTTTTTTCTATTTTCTTGCTTCCAGTTATCTGAAGATTCACAGCTCTGCATAAGAAACAGCCGTGAATGCATTTTCTGAAGTTAACTCATTCACTGCCAGCCATTGGCAGTGAATGAGTTAAACCCATTGACTCATTCACTGCAATTGACGGCTATAGACGTCAATTGCAGTGAATGAGTTAACAGCCACGTTTTGACACTTTGTAACTTGTGTCATTAGATGCTATTAGCTGTATTTACTGGCTAAAATAACTGGATTTCTATTGGGGAAAATGCATATGAATTTATATAGCGCCTTGAGGCGACTTATGTTGTGATTTGGCGCTATATAAATAAAATTGAATTGAATTGAATTGAATATACAAGTACGTGTATTTTAATTGTGTTTTGGGATGGGGCTTTTGTTTCCTAATACTGCAGTATTTGGGTCCATCTTCATTAATATGAAAACGAAAAGATATTTCACACACACACACACACACACACACACACACACACACACACACACACACACACACACACACACACACACACAAACATATTTTTCTGTGTGCTTTCCATATGTCAGTTTCAGTCATGTTTGTATCTACGTCCCAGTGAACAAAGTTGCATAATCAAAACCCCAACAGAGAGAAAGAAAAAGAGAAGAAAACATAACAGAAGTCATTACGAGATGAGGCTAATTCTCCTCTTGGCTCAGGCCTCTGATGAGATTCTGAGTTGCTTAAAATAACCAGAGTCAGCAGCATCCCACTGTGGACCAAAGTCAGAGAGAGAGAGTGATAAATCAGCAGCCTGATGTGGCAAATGCAGAGTGTAGGCAAGTCACCAGGCTGTACAAATGCAATATGTGTGGTTACATTAGTGGGAAGCATTAATAAGTATCATATTAAATCTTGATACCTTTTGGTGTTACTTATATTTATTTTTATTTTATTCTAAAAATAATCCAAGGAAATTTTTACTTTGGTATTTGGATTGCATAAAGTACTTAATTTCAAGAAAGTAATGAGATCTAAAGTGTAGATGGGATGCAAATATGAAGTGGATGAAAAATATTGTACAGGTCAGTGGAACGAATGTATGTCAGGCACAGGAGAGGGAAGGCGAAGCCACAGAGAGCACAGAGGAATCAGAGCACAGCAGTTCTTGTTTTGCCTGATATCCTCCTCAGTGACACCTTCTTCCTCAGGGTATTGTGACGTCCAGAGGATATGTCTAAGCAACTCTTATCAGGCTTTACAACACACACACACACATACACACACACACACACAAACAAACAGTATGATCCCCACTCAGGCCCCAGCTTAAGAAAAGTGTCCACTGTGTGGGTGCATGATAACAAAACTGTTCTATTTGATGCCTTCCTCTTTCAGTACAGATCTGTTACTGTTATTTGTCTATTTATTTGTTGCAGAGGCTTCATGCTCAGGCTAATGGCGTAAGTGTGACCTCTACAGAATCTCTTCAAACATACATATGTGGACTGCATCATTAGGATGCCTCTCTGTCTTCAGATCCCCAGTAAGCTTGGGACCATTCATGGTTCATTTAAAGGCGGGCTATTTCTGTGCTGCACATCATGCGTAACGTAACATGCATGAAGGCATGGCATGCTTTTGGCCTTCATGGCACTTAGATTACATGGCACTGTTGGGACTATATGTGGCTGTAGCTGAAGTGCAGATAAATGTCACTGCAGGTTTAGGCAGCCTGCCATGTGGGTATATGACAGATCAGAATCAGAATCAGAATCAGAATACTTTATTGATCCCTGGGGGAAATTATTTTTTGTTACAGTGCTCCATTTTAAACCAACATTAAGACAAGACAGACAATACGCTAACTAAGAATAGTACAATATATACATATATATATACATACATACATACATAAGTCACTTATAAATAAATATTTGGAAAAGAAACATGTGTAGTTGTAGCAGCAAACAGTGTGTTAAGTGGATGCGTTGTACAGGGAGATGGCCACAGGCAGGAATGATTTCCTGTGTCGTTCAGTGGTGCTTTTCGGTAATCTCAGTCTCTCACTGAACGAGCTCCTGTGACTGACCAACATGTCATGGAGTGGGTGGGAGGTGTTATCCAACATTGTCTTTATCTTGGACAGCATCCGCCTCTCCGACACCACCTTGAGGGAGTCCAGCTCCATCCCCACAACATTGCTGGCCTTACGGATCAGTTTATTAAGTTTGTTGGCATCTGCGACCCTCAGCCTGCTCCCCCAGCATGCAACAGCATAGAGGATCGCACTGGCCACCACAGACTCATAGAAAATCCTCAGCATTTTCTGGCAGATGTTGAAGGATGAAGGTGACATGGTAAGTAGACGAGATCGGGTTGTTATTGTTGTAATGTTAGAGTCTGTTTGGTTAGAAGACCTGACCTAAAAAAATGTATTCTTTTAGGTTTTTGTTTCACACTACAGTAGACGTGTTTTCCATTCTCAACCCAGAGGGACAGCTCAGGTTGAGCGATTTCAAAACAAAAAATTAGAGAAGCAAGGCTGGGATGGTTTGGTACAGATAAGGATTAGGGCCACACACACAAAAAAAATATGGGCACGTCTTTTTTTCTTCTTTTCCAGAATTCTGAGAAATTATTCAGAAATCTGACTTTTTTTGCAATATTACCCAGTTACACTAGTTTTTCCAGAATTCTCAGATTTCTGGAAAAGAATTCTGAGAATTTTATTTATTTATTTTTTTGTGGCTCTAATCCTCTTCCTTAGTTTGAACATGTACAGAGGAGGGAGAGTGGATATATATGAAAAAGCTTGTAAAAGATGGAGATGCCAGGGTGGGGGAAAAGAGGAAGACCCCAGAGAAGATTCATGGAGATAGTGAAGGAGGGCATGCAGAGGGTTGATGTGATCGAGAAGGATGTAAGGATAGGATGAGATGGAGGCAGATGATCCACTTTGACGACACCTAAAGGGAGAAAGAAGAAGAAAAAGGCAAGCATGTCTGTGTGATTCCCAGTCATCCACATTATGGTAGTCTCAGGAGAAAGAAAGCAACTGTATCAAGAAAAATCAAAATTACCCAGATACACTAGTTTTAATACCTAATTAATGCTTTACTAATGTGTGAGATATTAATTTATTGTCTTTGTAATCGAAAACATTTACTTTCAAATTTAATATACTTTAATTAAACACATAATTTTGTGTTTTCATCTCATGTATATTGTACTTAATTTAATAATCTATTTTACAGATCTTCATTATATTTTTAATTAAAAGTCCTGGAACAATATTCAAGCTTATTCTAGTCTACTTTTGTTAGAGTAGTTTAATCATGGAGCAACTGAATAAAAGACTACATTTTTTAAACCTCTGAAAATTGTCTAATAAAGTGCAGCTATCTTAAAAGTATGCTACTTCATATAGGAGAGGGTTAAGTGTATATACATCAGGGCAGATATCCCAACAGCAGACCATGATGCCTTTCAGCCATAGACTGTTTATCAGAAATGGATGTATTTATTATGACATCAACCACTGGTTAGTGAAATCCTGTCTTGAAGCCTTAAGCTCAGTCTTTTCGTGGTGTTTTGATACAGAATATGACAAGCAGGGTGGATGTGACTGAAAAACAAAGTGACGCTGTACACCCGTGCTACAACAGTATATCCGGTGCGACAACATATCCTGCTTTAATAAAGCTTGAAACTAACAACTGAGACCATAAACTCTTGAAGTAAGGCTGTGTTTGTAAATGGAGTGAGCCGCAGGGTTATTCACACAAACATTTATCATTTTTTAGCTAGAGGATCGGTCACCTGTGCGTCACAGAAGTTATCTTTTATACGCTCTAAGCTTATAGCACCACATGAATGGGATTTTAATACATTTATCTCTTAAAAATGTTTTGTCACAATACATGTAACTGAAGGTTAAATGTTTACAATAAAATCTGGACTATATTAAATCAAACCCTGAATATGTGTAATGAATGCATATGTTCAGGGCATGTTGTTGAATACGCTGGGCAATAGTCAGAATAGATTTAGAGTAGAGTTTTGATAGATGTGGCCAGCAGAGAACACCATCAGGAAGAAGGAGCACTAGAAAACATCAGTGTACAATGGGATGAAGCAACAACTGGAGCAGATGTAGAAGGTACAGTCCAAAGTTGTCCCAGTGGTAGTAGGAGCATTAGGAGGTATAACCTGTCTCCTGCAGATTCCAGGCACATTAGCTAAGATACACTAAAACTGCCAAGCCTCTGGTAGAGAATCTGAGCTTGAGGAACATGCACATGCACCCTCACCCAATTTATTAAAAAAAATGTAAATACAATTTTTATGCCTGTTTTTTTCTCTTGTATTTTTGAATCTATTAGAAGACACAAATTGAGGCGATGCCAGTGTCAGTGGATCTCCAACTTCCTAACTGGCAGACCACAGGCAGTAAGGATGGGCGGACATGTCTCAGCCTCCACCACTCTCAGCACTGGAGCCCCCCAGGGGTGTGTTCTGAGCCCCCTGCTGTACTCTTTGTACACATATGACTGTGTGGCCACTACCAGCTCCACCACCATCATCAAGTTTGCTGACGACACCGTCGTGGTGGGCCTGATCTCTGATAACAACGAGACGGCCTACCTGACTGTATTTTTAATCAACCACATGAACAAAACAAAAGCAATTCTCTGAAATCCATCAGGTACAGGCCAGACCTTTGCAGTTGAACTTTAAACTATTTCAATTTAGGTAGATCCAAACACAATGCGAGAAAAGCTTTTTAACATGTTTAAATTGTGTTTATGATCTTAAGCTGAAGGTAACTGACTTTTTTTAGGCTCATGAAGACATTTCACTTATTATTCGAGGGTATTTAACCTCCAGCAATGTGGCCACCTTGGAGTTTGAAGGTTGTTGACACATCCTGCCACCACCGAGTAATTATGGTCAAATGAGTCAAAGTGTGAGTGGAGATTTAATATCTCAAGACTGCATTATAGACTGCACTGATGGTTGGTGTCAAAGCTCCCACCTGTATTCATTGATGGTCTCTCTGTTTAAAATGTGAACATTAGTACCCTCAAAGGACTGCCTGCCCTCCTTTAAGTACAAAGGAGAAGTGTCTCTCCATGTTGTGCTGTGCATCTGTGGAGTCGATGTTTTGTCTCTCCCTGTTTTGCGAGTTTCGTGCCTTATTAAAGTAGAGTCAACTCAGGTGTGCATGACTATCCTGAGCTGGATCACTGAGAACCTGAAGATGGAAATAGTGACAAATAAATGAGGAGCAATAAATTAAGTTAGAGGATAGAGGATGTGGTTTTATAAAGGCCTTGTGGCGTGGTCCCGTGTCCAAATTCCTATAAAACCTTGTGCAAATATACTTTTTCTGTTATGTATTGAATGACAAGAGTATTGTATTGGTGCATGTTATATTCCCATTCCATCCATTTTTATTATAGCAGGTAACTAGCACACTATCACCTCGTAACGTGTGACCAACTATTCATTTCATACTAATTTACCCCAGGGGGTGTATATTTCACAAAGCATGGAAAATGCCTCCGAAGGTCTGTGATAAGAGTTCACAGTATGGAGTTATAATGCCACCACCTGACTTTCTTAGCACCTGACTCATTGTAAGTCACATCGCTCCTCATAGTATTTTAGTCAGGCAGCACCCTGCACTCACGGTCAATTACAATCCCTCTGCTGCTTTATGGGGTGTTGTTTGGTAGGAATGCAACGGGTGTTTATGTTCAAGGGCAAGTTCGTGTAGAGTAAATGACACCAATCTCCACCCATCCCCTCCAAACCTGTTTTCCTTTATCATTTATCCACAGATGACTCAATAAAGTTCCTTACTGATTTCACTGAGCAAAGTAACAACTTTCAAACAAACAAAAAACAAAACAGAAAAAACCAACCTGTCCTCGAAAGAAACACAAAGATAATCCTGTTTAACTTGTTGTAAACACTCCTGTCATGTCAAACATATCAGCAGACCAAAAACATGTTAATTAATTCAATTATTATAAAAATTAAATATTTAAAATGAAAGGCAATTCTAGAAAAGAGGTGACAAATGCGTAAATTGCATGAATATTGCTGGTTTGTTTATAAAATCTGCCTAAATAACAAAACATATGACAGTACTTTAAGCACTTCCTGATATGCCTGAGCGCATTCAGGCATTCTTCATAGAATATTTGCATTAACAGGGCAATTTGTATACAGTGTGGTCGTTAAGAAAAGCTTGAAAAGGCATATGCAGTTCCATTTCCTTTTTGCCTTTTCAACAAGAACCTATTAATTTTTGCAGTAGCATGGGATCATGACACACACAGGAATTACCATCAATGGCTTAAAAAAAATTCCTGAGCACCTTTATATTAACATTAACTTGCTGGGGGTGCTTAATGTTCATATGGCTGATACAGACTTAATTTTGATGTGTTTACACAAGAGTGTGTTGAAAAAAAAAAGAAAAAAAGAGGAAAGAAGAATCCAATATCTATACATTTTCAATGCTAAACCATGCTGAGGGGTTCAGGGTAGGTGGCATTTTCTCTCTTGTCAATACACAGAACCCCACAGGCTCTCAAACACAGTGTCTGCAATAAAAAATAAATAAAAATAAAAAGGGGTGGTGGGTCTATAATTTGCTAAGCAAGATTGCATATTTTGAAAGACCTCATGGGGGATGTCCATGTATTGAAAAGTTTCAGCAAATATGCCCTTGGTTAGATCAGCACCCTGGACAGCAGCCAAGCAAACCTCTTGGATTAGTGAAGCAACATCGACATGCAACATCTGCACAGAGATGCAATTAGGAGTGTCTCGCTGGCATCTGGGTAGTTTTGCTGTCCTGACCTGGTCAATAGTGCTTCTTTTTCTGCTATCAAATGCTCGCTGAAAAACTGTCAAACACTCTAATGTATGTTAATGCGTCCTCCTTTCCATCATCTCTGCTTCACTTTGTTCTGCTGCATATAGAAACACAAGTGGCAGCTTTGGCCTATTTAAACTGCTGTAGCGATAAGAGGTGCAGCTGTGGAGCTGTGTCTGTTATTAAACATCTATTACAAAATGCTAAAGGAGTTGTTTAACCAGTAGAGACAACTCGATCCCCTTAATTCTGAATAATAAAGGTATTAAACTGGAAAATTGAAAGAATTTTAAGTTGGGGATTTGTGCTGTTGATTTGAGCAGACTGGCTGGTTTCATAAATTCCTTCTCGACACCTTCTTACAAAACAGCCGCAGGTGTTATCCCTTTAACCCTGGAGGGTCTTAGAAAAATGCATACACTATCGGTCTTAGAGCCACAAATCGACCACGCCCAAAAAAGTGCTATAAAAAATTTATATATTAATATTTTTTTCCACTTTAAATTAGCCAATCTTTTAGACCTACTTCTCCTTGAAATATTCATGTCAAGTTTTAATTACATTTCGCGGATTTTAACCCTTTATATCCCGGTTTCGTCACATGAGCGCACTGCTTTTTTTGCCCCAAAAAACAAAAAACTTGAATATTTTCCAAAAAAAACATTTGAGGTAATATTCAATTGTTATTATAATTAGGCCTTTAGATGGACTAAAGATTGGCACCAAGAGTCATTTCGATCGCCTTTTTTTTTTTTTCCAGGAGCACATTTCATAAAATGCACACTATCGACCACGCCCAAAAAGTGCTATAAAAAATTTATATATTAATATTTTATTCCACTTTAAATTAGCCAATCTTTTAGACCTACTTCTCCTTGAAATATTCATGTCAAGTTTTAATTACATTTCGCGGATTTTAACCCTTTATATCCCGGTTTCGTCACATGAGCGCACTGCTTTTTTTGCCCCAAAAACATAAAACATAAAACATAAAATATTTTCCAAAAAAAACATTTGAAGTAATATTTTATTGTTATTATAATTAGGCCTTTAGATGGACAAAAGATTGGCACCAACATTAATTTCGATCCGGTTTTAATTTTTTTTCCAGAAGCCAAAAATGTCCCCAGGCGGCGCTGCTGCTCCTGCTCCCCCGGGGAGGAGTGCCTCTGCCGCGGGTGTGTTTCGCGCAGCGCCGGAGCATATGGTTCGGTTCCCGTGTCTGCAGCACACACTTCCGCTACCACGTGAAAACAAATACGTCATTTCCTGTTGATTAAAAAAAATTAATGCACCCTCAAATGATCCTAAGGTCAGAAAATGGTCCGGAACGAGCAGCGGGCCAAGCTGCTGCTGTACGCGGGAAATTAGTCTGCCTTTTCCGGGTATCTGTCTCGAGCAGGCCGCTGGAGAACATGTGTATGTTCCAGCAGGCGTCACATGTGGAGCAAGGGCGCCACCCGGTGGACAAATAAAAAAATTACAACTCTAAGGCCAGTACTGCAAGCGGAAGCGGAAACATAACCGATCACGATCGATTTGACCGTAATTTTTTTGCCGTGAAAAATAGCGTTTATAATGGGTTTCAATGGGGCACAAATCGACCACTAGGACCAATAGCGTAAGTTTATCGCTAGCTTAGCCACCGAAGCTAATTTCCGGAAGTCATACTGAAATTTTAACAGTAAATGTGACCGAACTTTTTTTTGCAGACTTTCGCTATATTCCATTCAACACTGTGCAAATGGCATGTAATCGAAATTTGAAAATAGCCACAAATCGACCCAAGACTCTCCAGGGGTAAAGGTGTGCAGTTGTTTTTACATATGTTTTCACTCTTCTTTTTCCCAACAGAGAAGTGTTACATGTGTCCTTAACAGGCAAGATACTGTTTAACATTTAGATGAATTGCATGGACCCATGACCTCGATTCAGTATCAAGTTCCTTTTATTTAGGAGCAGAACAGTAAGGCTGCAATTTAATACTGACAATAAAAGTACGAACTTTATGCAAAGTTACACCCTTGATTTATTGTTCTGAAAAAGAACAACTTCATCTAAAGGATGTCAGCTGTGAGCATGACCATGAGCTTATGTGACACTGTCGCCTTCAGAGGGAAAAACACATTTCTCTCACATTCTCTGCTTTGCTCTCATTATTATTGTGCTTTTCCTTTATTCCTCATTCTGTCACTCTTCATTTCCACCTCTGCTTCCTACTGACTCACACACAGTAGCCCTGTCGTGATGCACACTATAGCACTTTGCCATCGTGTTAGATAAAGGGGCAATTTGTTGATGATGCACATTCCAAGGTTGTTTTACCACTCGTGGTGCTTGTCAAAGAACATTTAAAATATACAGCCAGGGCTTTGTGTTGAAAAACATGGCTGCTAATTTATTATCTAGTGTACGTATTTACACATAAATCCTGCTTTATGCTTTGGAGGTGAATCCCCAGAAAATTGAAACCCTATCTAAAGGGTAATGAAAATTTCACATAGATAATAAATGCGTAAATACAGGTTTTTGCTCAGTTGTCAGTTGCAGACATTGAGCTGCTTTATTTATGTGCACCTGGCTTAGATGGCGGTCACTGACCTTATGAATGCCCTTGCCTGCCAGTATTTGATAAAACGAATCTATCCATGATGAGAATTACTCATGCTCATCAGCGGGCTGTACTTTTCCAGCTGACGATTCCAGTTAGAACTCCTCAAAAAAAGAAAAAAACAGACACAACGTTACCCATTTCATACTGGTCCAAAGTCTAAAGTCTGATCTTTTTTGCAAGCCAGAAATTCTAAGTTTATGGGTTAGGGTGTTCTATGAAGATGTCATTTATAATGTAGCAGAACGAATGTCTATGATATTCAGTCACGACCACCTTGGTTTGCAGTGTCCATCCTTCGCATGTCACAAAAACAGCTCCAACATTCCGAAGAATGGGCTCCAAAAGGGTGGAGCTGAAGGATGCCCATCTTTCAACAACTTGATGCTGGCTCGTGTTGTGTCCCTTCTTTGGACCATTGTTGATTGATACTCATCACCATCTAGCCTTAATGTTTCAGAGATGCACAAATTAAGTTAACCGACCATAAAAACGTAACCTTTTTCCAAAACTGGTCAGTCTTCACTCCTGCCAAACATCAAATCGGCTATCCCAAACAAAAGTTTTGGTACTTTAACATATCAAAATTGAAGCAGTAGAACTTATCATTGGCTTTATGATAATAATGGTTAATGTAGCCTCAAATCTACAAATGTAGTTTCTAGGTCTTGGTGACTACTTCTCATACTTCTTTGTAAATTCATTGGATGCTGACATTGCAAACCTACTGCAATGTCAGCATCCAAACATAGTAACTGTGTAACTGTGTATAGCTGTGTGAGCAGTGGGCACATCTGTAAGCTAAATAGCTTAATGTTATAATATTCACTACTTGATCTATACCTATTTGTCTTTAGAAAAATGCAACGAATTATTTATTAAGAGCTACTGAACACACTTCCCTTAAATCTTGGCCACTGGCAGGCTTTCAGGAGCTGATCTGACTAAGGCTTAATGTTGTGGGAATTTTTTTTCTTCCTGCGTTGAATAAGTAATGTGTAGGATGTTAATTAAGTGTAAAAAGTCAGAGGTAATATATTTAAATTCCTGCAAAAATATGCACAGAGACTATCATTAATTCCACAATATTCAGGTTTTACTCCCACTCCACTATGCTTTTTGCATGACTACATTATAAAAAGGTGAAAACCTGCAGTAAATGCTGGGGTCAGCCCCACAAAGGAGCTGTTGAGGGCTGTCAGTCTTCGGTGATGCATCACACTCTCTGTGGTGAACATGAGTTGGGACCTTCATACCTTCCAGGGTTGTTCTGATAAATCTGATTGATATGTTTTTGTTACTTGCATTATGAGTTACTGAAACAACATAAATTTGCTTTCACATTATATGTTCAGCTCCGAGCTGTTGCTTTTGACAAATCAGTTCTTTTTCTTCTCCTTTAGTTTCTTGAAGACAGTTTTAGGTGCATTTTGCACTGGGTAATGGATTAAGAAAAGTGCTCAGTGCTGAAGCCTTCCAAATCCACTCTGAATTCTGAGTGAATTTGCTTCCTAATTCAGAATACCTTTAGCTTGATAATATGTCTCATTATTTATGTGCGTCTGCGGTTTTGAAGAACTCTAAGCCTGTCAGTTGTGTCTAACCCTTGTTAACAGCTTTTTACCCTAAAATGTCGGCTGCTGGTATGTGCAGCTTGGCTTCACCCAGAAGTGAAGCATTGTGATGTTGCTCACACGCCAATCTAATGTCACAAACTAGTAGCTGAGGTGCTGGTAGCTGACACACAGGAATTGGTGGTCACTTTGGCAACTGAGCAAACTACTGGTTTCCCTAATACACACATTAGTAACACTGGGGAGCCTTGTCAAGAAGAAGGCTTCTGGTTAATGTCAGTTCATAATAGTTCATAACTGAGCCCGTTTAATGCTGCTAGATGTTTCCAAACTACTGATTTTGCATACGGCTGGATGGATGGCTGATAACTTTATTCAGCTAAATGAGGAGAAAACTGAAGTCCTTTTTTGTTCTCTCAAAAAATTGGTACCTTTGGTTATGGAAAACTTAGGCCCTCTCGCTACTTTTGCCAAACCTTCTATCAGGAACCTTGGTGTAACTTTTGACTCAGCTCTGACTTTGGACACTCATGCTAATTTATTGGTTCACTCCTGTTTTTATCATTTAAAAATATTGCTAAGCTGAGTCCCATTGTTTCACGCTAAGAACTAGAAATGGTCATCCATGCATTTGTCTCATCTCGTTTGGATTATTGCAATTCTTTGTTCACTTGTTTAAGTAAAGCCTCTGTGGATCATTTGCAAGTTGCAAGTTGTTCAGCAGGTCCCTGAGGTCATGTGATCAGGGCTTGCTGGTTGTCCAACATACGAGGCTGAAAACAAAAGGCGGTAGAGCGTTTGTAACTGTGGCCCACAGACTCTGGAACTCCCTTCCTTTAAGCCTGTGATCTGTGGACTCAGTGGTGTCATTTAAAAAACAGCTAAAAACCCATCTTTTTAAACTTGCTTTTGGTTGATTTCTCTTTTTATGTTTTAGCTTTTCTGTGAAGCACTTTGTGATTTTTCTCTTGAAAGGTGCTATACAAATAAAATGTTACTTTACTTACTTTACTATCTGTATATAAATAATGGATATGCAGTCTCAGTAAGAAAAAAGAACACCCTCTAAGGTTTTACATATCAGGACATAGTAAAAAACAATCTGGTCCTACCTTGTAAATGTTAAATGCAAGATCTACAAGTTTCTATATAGCTTGATTATGTAGCGTGCAAAGAAGATGAATAAATATTCATGTATATATATATATATATATATATATATAAATATATATATATATATATATATATATATATATATATATATATATATATATATATATATGTGTGTGTGTGTATATATATATATATATATATATATATATATATATATATATATATATATATATATATATATATATATATATGTGTGTGTGTGTATATATTATGGCATGCCCTTTAGGAAAATATTATATATATATTCCAACCAAAGTCTGAATATATAGAATGAAACTTGAATATATAGAATGAAGCTTGAATATATAGAATGAAACTTGAATATATAGGATGAAACTTGAATATATAGGATGAAACTTGAATATATAGGATGATCTTTTGAATATATAGAATGAAGCTTGAATATATAGAATGAAACTTGAATATATAGGATGAAACTTGAATATATAGAATGAAACTTGAATATATAGAATGATCTTTTGAATATATAGAATGAAGCTTGAATATATAGAATGAAACTTGAATATATAGGATGAAACTTGAATATATAGAATGAAACTTGAATATATAGAATGATCTTTTGAATATATAGAATGAAGCTTGAATATATAGGATGAAACTTGAATATATAGGATGAAACTTGAATATATAGAATGATCTTTTGAATATATAGAATGAAGCTTGAATATATAGGATGAAACTTGAATATATAGAATGAAACTTGAATATATAGAATGATCTTTTGAATATATAGAATGAAGCTTGAATATATAGGATGAAACTTGAATATATAGGATGAAACTTGAATATATAGAATGAAACTTGAATATATAGAATGAAACTTGAATATATAGGATGAAACTTGAATATATATAGAATGATCTTTTGAATATATAGAATGAAGCTTGAATATATAAAATGATCTTCTGAATATATAGAATGAAACTTGACGTCACGGAGGCGCTTGCGCCATCTAGTGTTTTCCTTGTTTGTACCTGCGAGGAATGGCACTATGAGCCAGTCCGCACGGAATTTTGTGGCTCAAATTCTAAGTAATGAGGAGCTAATTAACACCCTGGCAAATGCATGTTCTGGGCAACCTAATATTTGTACTAGTGTACCGCATCGTACTACTGATGAAGAAATTTATTCACTTTTTCGTCGTGGAAGACCAAATGCAGTGAACCTCTCCGGTCAGATAACCCCTGGTTATCCAGCTAACGTTACTGCGGTCAAGTGAGCCCTCACTTACGAAGTCGCAGTCAAGCTAGCCGCCCCGCCAGCCGCACCTAAAATGTTGTTGCACTACTCTTACGCATATTACGGTATAGGTGCCGACTGGCTTAGAAACGCAGTGTTTTCTGTCCTGACACTATTTTACTTCACAATCCACTCCCAGTTTTGGTTAATCTCCACTTTCACCCCTGTGATCCACAGCCCAAATTACTGTATGATTCAGAGAAAATTAACAATAAAATTTACCCAATTTACTCAACTATACTTTTAATGTCCTCATCTTTGAGCTCAGATTACAGGAAAACTGAAAGAGGTGACGCAGATATCTCACTGGATTCTGACTCTGGGTGACCCCCACTCTGCATGCTGTGATCCACAGCCAAAATTACTGTACAGTTTTTGAGAAAATTGATAGTAAAATCTTCCCATTTTGCTTTACTGTACTCTACATATTGACATCTTTGAGCTCCGATTACAGGAAAACTGTAAGAGGTGACGCAGATATTTCACTGGATTATGAATCTAGGCCATCTCCACTCTTCACCCTGTGATCCACAGCCAAAATTACTGTACAGATTTTGAGAAAATTGATAGTAAACTTTGCACAATTTACTCTACTGTACTCTATATATTCTCATCTTTGAGCTTAGATTACAGGAAAACTGTAAGAGGTGACGCAGATATCTCACTGGATTATGACTCTGGGTGACCCCCACTCTGCACCCTGTGATCCACAGCCAAAATTACTGTACGGATTTCTGATAAAATTAAATCCTATTCCATTACCAAACAAAATGAGTTCATTGAAGTATTTGCTTAGCTACAAGAAATGTCTTTCCACACACAATTTAAATTTTTCAAAATGTCATTCACACACCACCTCAAGTATCAACTTCAGTTTTAGACATTATTTATTCAGTGCTTAATCACAACAATAGTCAACTTAAGGCACTTACATAATAAGTTAAACCTTACAATAATACATACAGAGAAAAACCCAACAATCATATGACCCCCTATGAGCAACAGTGGGAAGGAAAAACTCCCTTTTAACAGGAAGAAACCTCCGGCAGAACCAGGCTCAGGGAGGGGCGGCCATCTGCCTCAACCGGTCAGGGTGAGAAATTACATTTCTCAGATTACTGATTTCTCATATTACTACTACACAGTTTAGATACACTCAACAAAAATATAAACGCAACACCTTTGTTACTGCTCCCATTCCCCATGGGATGGACGTAGAGACCGAAAATTCATTCCAGATACACAATATAACCATCCCTCCCAAACAGTGGTCACAAATCAGTCCAAATGTGTGGTAGTGGGCACATCTGCTATATTGAGATAATCCATCCCACCTCACAGGTGTGCCACATCAGGATGCTGATCTGACATCATGAGTAGTGCACAGGTGTACCTCAGACTGCCCACAACAAAAGGCCACCCTGGAATGTGCAGTTTTGTCTCACAGCAAAATGCCACAGATGCCACAAGCAATGAGGGAGCGTGCAATTGGCATGCTGACAGCAGGAATGTCAACCAGATCTGTCGCCCGTGCATTGAATGTTCATTTCTCAACCATAAGCCGTCTCCACAGGCGTTTCAGAGAATATGGCAGCACATCCAACCGGCCTCACAACCGCAGACCTCGTGTAACCACACCAGCCCAGGACCTCCACATCCAGCAGGTTCACCTCCAAGATCGTCTGAGACCAGCCACCCAGACAGCTGCTGGAAAAATTGGTTTGCACAACCAAACAATTTCTGCACAAACTGTCAGAAACCGTCTCAGGGACGCTCAACTGCATGCCCGTCGTCCTCATCGGGGTCTTGACCTGACTCCAGCTCGTCGCCGTAACAGACTTGTGTGGGAAAATGCTCACATTCGATGGCGTCTGGCTCATTGGAGAGGTGTGCGCTTCACGGATGAATCATGGTTCACATTGTTCAGGGCAGATGGCAGCTGAGAATGTCCCAGTTCTTGCATGGCCAGCATACTCACCGGACATGTCACCCATTGAGCATGTTCAGGATGTGCTTGACCGGCGTATACGACAGCGTGTACCAGTTCCCACGAATATCCAACAACCTCGCACAGCCATTGAAGTGGAGTGGACCAACATTCCACAGGCCACAATTGACAATCTGATAGACTCCATGCGACCATGTGTTGCACTGCATGAGGCAAATGGTGGTCACACCAGATACTGACCGGTTCTGGGTCCCCAGACCCCCAATAGCGCAAAAAACTGCACATTCCAGGGTGGCCTTTTGTTGTGGGCAGTCTGAGGTACACCTGTGCACTACTCATGATGTCAGATCAGCATCCTGATGTGGCACACCTGTGAGGTGGGATGGATTATCTCAATATAGCAGATGTGCCCACTACCACACATTTGGACTGATTTGTGACCACTGTTTGGGAGGGATGGTTATATTGTGTATCTGGAATGAATTTTAGGTCTCTACGTCCATCCCATGGGGAATGGGAGCAGTAACAAAGGTGTTGCGTTTATATTTTTGTTGAGTGTATCTAAACTGTGTAGTAGTAATATGAGAAATCAGTAATCTGAGAAATGTAATTTCTCACCCTGACCGGTTGAGGCAGATGGCCGCCCCTCCCTGAGCCTGGTTCTGCCGGAGGTTTCTTCCTGTTAAAAGGGAGTTTTTCCTTCCCACTGTTGCTCATAGGGGGTCATATGATTGTTGGGTTTTTCTCTGTATGTATTATTGTAAGGTTTAACTTATTATGTAAGTGCCTTAAGTTGACTATTGTTGTGATTAAGCACTGAATAAATAATGTCTAAAACTGAAGTTGATACTTGAGGTGGTGTGTGAATGACATTTTGAAAAATTTAAATTGTGTGTGGAAAGACATTTCTTGTAGCTAAGCAAATACTTCAATGAACTCATTTTGTTTGGTAATGGAATAGGATTTAATTTTATCAGAAATCCATACAGTAATTTTGGCTGTGGATCACAGGGTGCAGAGTGGGGGTCACCCAGAGTCATAATCCAGTGAGATATCTGCGTCACCTCTTACAGTTTTCCTGTAATCTAAGCTCAAAGATGAGAATATATAGAGTACAGTAGAGTAAATTGTGCAAAGTTTACTATCAATTTTCTCAAAATCCGTACAGTAATTTTGGCTGTGGATCACAGGGTGAAGAGTGGCGACAGCCTAGATTCATAATCCAGTGAAATATCTGCGTCACCTCTTACAGTTTTCCTGTAATCGGAGATCAAAGATGTCAATATGTAGAGTACAGTAAAGCAAAATGGGAAGATTTTACTATCAATTTTCTCAAAAACTGTACAGTAATTTTGGCTGTGGATCACAGCATGCAGAGTGGGGGTCACCCAGAGTCAGAATCCAGTGAGATATCTGCATCACCTCTTTCAGTTTTCCTGTAATCTGAGCTCAAAGATGAGGACATTAAAAGTATAGTTGAGTAAATTGGGTAAATTTTATTGTTAATTTTCTCTGAATCATACAGTAATTTGGGCTGTGGATCACAGGGGTGAAAGTGGAGATTAACCAAAACTGGGAGTGGATTGTGAAGTAAAATAGTGTCAGGACAGAAAACACTGCGTTTCTAAGCCAGTCGGCACCTATACCGTAATATGCATAAGAGTAGTGCAACAACATTTTAGGTGCGGCTGGCGGGGCGGCTAGCTTGACTGCGACTTCGTAAGTGAGGGCTCACTTGACCGCAGTAACGTTAGCTGGATAACCAGGGGTTATCTGACCGGAGAGGTTCACTGCATTTGGTCTTCCACGACGAAAAAGTGAATAAATTTCTTCATCAGTAGTACGATGCGGTACACTAGTACAAATATTAGGTTGCCCAGAACATGCATTTGCCAGGGTGTTAATTAGCTCCTCATTACTTAGAATTTGAGCCACAAAATTCCGTGCGGACTGGCTCATAGTGCCATTCCTCGCAGGTACAAACAAGGAAAACACTAGATGGCGCAAGCGCCTCCGTGACGTCAAGTTTCATTCTATATATTCAGAAGATCATTTTATATATTCAAGCTTCATTCTATATATTCAAAAGATCATCCTATATATATTCAAGTCTCATCCTATATATTCAAGTTTCATTCTATATATTCAAGTTTCATCCTATATATTCAAGTTTCATTCTATATATTCAAGCTTCATTCTATATATTCAAAAGATCATTCTATATATTCAAGTTTCATTCTATATATTCAAGTTTCATTCTATATATTCAAGTTTCATTCTATATATTCAAGCTTCATTCTATATATTCAAAAGATCATTTTATATATTCAAGCTTCATTCTATATATTCAAGCTTCATTCTATATATTCAAAAGATCATTCTATATATTCAAGTTTCATTCTATATATTCAAGCTTCATTCTATATATTCAAAAGATCATTCTATATATTCAAGTTTCATCCTATATATTCAAGTTTCATTCTATATATTCAAGCTTCATTCTATATATTCAAAAGATCATTTTATATATTCAAGCTTCATTCTATATATTCAAGCTTCATTCTATATATTCAAAAGATCATTCTATATATTCAAGTTTCATTCTATATATTCAAGCTTCATTCTATATATTCAAAAGATCATTCTATATATTAAAGTTTCATCCTATATATTCAAGCTTCATTCTATATATTCAAAAGATCATTCTATATATTCAAGTTTCATTCTATATATTCAAGCTTCATTCTATATATTCAAAAGATCATTCTATATATTCAAGTTTCATCCTATATATTCAAGTTTCATCCTATATATTCAAGTTTCATTCTATATATTCAAAAGATCATTCTATATATTCAAGTTTCATCCTATATATTCAAGTTTCATTCTATATATTCAAGCTTCATTCTATATATTCAAGTTTCATCCTATATATTCAAGTTTCATTCTATATATTCAAAAGATCATTCTATATATTCAAGTTTCATCCTATATATTCAAGCTTCATTCTATATATTCAAGCTTCATTCTATATATTCAAGTTTCATCCTATATATTCAAGCTTCATTCTATATATTCAAAAGATCATTCTATATATTCAAGTTTCATCCTATATATTCAAGTTTCATTCTATATATTCAAGCTTCATTCTATATATTCAAGTTTCATCCTATATATTCAAGCTTCATTCTATATATTCAAGCTTCATTCTATATATTCAAAAGATCATTCTATATATTCAAGTTTCATTCTATATATTCAAGCTTCATTCTATATATTCAAAAGATCATTCTATATATTCAAGTTTCATCCTATATATTCAAGTTTCATCCTATATATTCAAGTTTCATTCTATATATTCAAAAGATCATTCTATATATTCAAGTTTCATCCTATATATTCAAGTTTCATTCTATATATTCAAGTTTCATTCTATATATTCAAAAGATCATTCTATATATTCAAGTTTCATCCTATATATTCAAGTTTCATTCTATATATTCAAGCTTCATTCTATATATTCAAGTTTCATCCTATATATTCAAGTTTCATTCTATATATTCAAGTTTCATTCTATATATTCAAAAGATCATTCTATATATTCAAGTTTCATCCTATATATTCAAGTTTCATTCTATATATTCAAGCTTCATTCTATATATTCAAGTTTCATCCTATATATTCAAGTTTCATCCTATATATTCAAGTTTCATTCTATATATTCAAAAGATCATTCTATATATTCAAGTTTCATCCTATATATTCAAGTTTCATCCTATATATTCAAGTTTCATTCTATATATTCAAAAGATCATTCTATATATTCAAGTTTCATCCTATATATTCAAGTTTCATTCTATATATTCAAGCTTCATTCTATATATTCAAGTTTCATCCTATATATTCAAGTTTCATTCTATATATTCAAGCTTCATTCTATATATTCAAGTTTCATTCTATATATTCAAGCTTCATTCTATATATTCAAGTTTCATTCTATATATTCAGACTTTGGTTGGAATATATATATAATATTTTCCTAAAGGGCATGCCATAATATATATATATATATATATATATAAAAACACCCAGCACGCCCCTGCGGGCGGTTTATCCTTCAAGCTCGGGTCCTCTACCAGAGGCCTGGGAGCTTGAGGGTCCTGCGCAGTATCTTAGCTGTTCCCAGGACTGCGCTCTTCTGGACAGAGATCTCCGATGTTATTCCCGGGATCTGCTGGAGCCACTCGCCTAGCTTGGGAGTCACCGCACCTAGTGCTCCGATTACCACGGGGACCACCGTTACCTTCACCCTCCACATCCTCTCGAGCTCTTCTCTGAGCCCTTGGTATTTCTCCAGCTTCTCGTGTTCCTTCTTCCTGATATTGCTGTCATTCGGAACCGCTACATCGATCACTACGGCCGTCTTCTTCTGTTTGTCTACCACCACTATGTCCGGTTGGTTAGCCACCACCATTTTGTCCGTCTGTATCTGGAAGTCCCACAGGATCTTAGCTCGGTCATTCTCCACCACCCTTGGGGGCATCTCCCATTTTGACCTCGGGACTTCTAGGTTATACTCGGCACAGATGTTCCTGTACACTATGCCGGCCACTTGGTTATGGCGTTCCATGTATGCCTTGCCTGCTAGCATCTTGCACCCTGCTGTTATGTGCTGGATTGTCTCTGGGGCATCTTTACACAGCCTGCACCTGGGGTCTTGCCTGGTGTGATAGACCCCAGCCTCTATGGATCTTGTGCTCAGAGCTTGTTCTTGTGCTGCCATGATTAGTGCCTCTGTGCTGTCTTTCAGTCCAGCTTTGTCCAGCCACTGGTAGGATTTCTGGATATCAGCCACCTCCTCTATCTGCCGGTGGTACATACCGTGCAGGGGCCTGTCCTTCCATGATGGTTCCTCGTCTCCCTCCTCTTTCTTGGGTTTCTGCTGCCTGAGGTATTCACTGAGCACTCGGTCAGTTGGGGCCATCTTCCCAATGTATTCTTGGATGTTCCTTGTCTCATCCTGGACTGTGGTGCTGACACTCACCAGTCCCCGGCCCCCTTCCTTCCGCTTAGCGTACAGCCTCAGGGTGCTGGACTTGGGGTGAAACCCTCCATGCATGGTAAGGAGCTTTCTTGTCTTTATGTCAGTGGCTTCTATCTCCTCCTTTGGCCAGCCTATTACACCAGCAGGGTACCTGATCACGGGCAGAGCGTACGTGTTGATGGCCCGGATCTTGTTCTTACCATTCAGCTGACTCCTCAGGACTTGCCTGACCCTCTGCAGGTACTTGGTGGTTGCAGCCTTTCTAGCGGCCTCTTCATGGTTCCCATTTGCCTGCGGGATCCCCAGGTACTTGTAACTGTCCTCTATGTCTGCAATGTTGCCTTCTGGTAGTTCAATCCCCTCAGTTCTGACTACCTTCCCTCTCTTTGTTACCATCCGACTACACTTCTCCAGTCCGAACGACATTCCAATGTCATTGCTGTATAGCCTGGTAGTGTGGATCAGTGAATCGATGTCTCGTTCACTCTTGGCATACAGCTTGATGTCATCCATGTACAGGAGGTGGCTGACAACTGCTCCGTTCCGTAGTCGGTATCCGTAGCCAGTCTTGTTAATGATCTCACTGAGGGGGTTCAGGCCTATGCAGAACAGCAGTGGGGACAGAGCATCTCCTTGGTAGATCCCGCACTTGATGGTAACTTGTGCTATGGGCTTGGAGTTGGCCTCTAGTGTTGTACGCCACATCCCCATTGAGTTCCTGATGAAGGCTCTTAGGGTCCCATTGATCTTGTACAATTCTAGGCATTCCAGTATCCAGCTGTGGGGCATTGAGTCATAGGCCTTCTTGTAATCAATCCAGGCAGTGCACAGGTTGGTCAGTCTGGTCTTGCAGTCTCGGCTGATTGTTCTGTCTACCAGTAGCTGGTGTTTTGCACCTCTGGTATTCTTGCCAATTCCTTTCTGTGTCCCGCTCATGTATTGACCCATGTGCCTGTTCATCTTAGCCGATATGATGCCTGACAGGAGCTTCCATGTAGTACTGAGGCAGGTTATTGGTCGGTAGTTGGAGGGGACCGGTCCCTTCTTGGGGTCCTTGGGGATCAGGACCGTCCGGCCTTCAGTTAGCCATTCCGGGTGTCTCTCGTTAACTAGCAGCTGGTTCATTTGTGCTGCCAGACGCTCGTGGAGTGCAGTCAGCTTCTTCAGCCAGTAGGCGTGAACCATGTCGGGCCCTGGTGCTGTCCAACTCTTCATACTGGAGACCCTTTCTTGGATATCTGCCACTGTGATGGTTACTGGACCCTGTTCAGTAACCATATATATATATATATATATATATATATATATATATATGTGTGTGTGTGTGTGTGCATACATCATTCCATTGTTAAGTGCTTATAAACAGACAAGTTTTTGTCATCTGACTATATACAGTAGCATTTCAAAGATATTCTGAATAACAAGATAAATTAACCATACATATCTGTGCCACATGAGCAAAGCAAAAAAGTGCTGCAGGCTAGTAAAAGAATAATAACAAACGAGCACTAAAGTGACACAGAGCTGAGTGAATGAAAAAAAAAAGAAACATACAGTTGAATTAAATGAAAATCCGACAAACTCCTAACTCCATCACTGGAATAAATAGTGTTTAAGACAAATAATGGCTTATCCTCAAAAAGTGACGTTCAGGTGAGTGACAGGTAGGTGTTTCAGTGCTGTGCAGAACACACTGGGCGTAACTATTGATGTTACAGGATGTCTAATGAAATGTCAATAAGGTTAGCCACAATAAGCCTCTAAATCTTGTGATCTAATTACCACGAAGTCCGTATGTGTATTATTGATTACTCTCATTGCCGCCATTGACTTTACGTCTCTTTGTGCTGAGTGGTCAATCCAGCCAGTGAATAAACACTTCAAGCTTTCTCTCTTCTGTTATCAAGCGAGCACACATTTGAGAAACAGATCATTACTTTGCACAGACTAACAGTGCAGTTGTTAATTCATTTAAAAAAAAGTTCATATATGAAATAGAAGTACTCACCGGCACAGTTATTAGGCACACCTGTTCAACTCCTCTTTAATCAGCCAATCACATGGCAGCAACTCAATGCATGTTAGCACAAGGTCGAAACAACCTGCTGAAGTTTAAACCAAGCATCAGAATAGAGAAGAAACATAATTATTAGTTGCCATTGATGCTGATGCCAGAGTGAACTGGTATTTCTGAAACTGCTGGTCTACTGGGATTCCCTCCCACCCCCATACATCCATCCATCTCCATGGCTTATAGAAAATGGTCAGAAACAACAAAAATATCCAGTGAATGGCATTTCTCTGGGTAAACAGTGAACAGGTTGAGCAGAAGTAACGCTGATGTTCTTTTTATACGTGACTTTTTCTCTTTACTGTACAGCATATTGGTTTAATATCTAAATGTATAGATATTTCCTTCAAAAGACTGCTCACAACATTTGCAACCCCAGCAACTGGATTTCATGCAGCAGAATCCAAGTGCAATACATTCTGGTACAGGGCCAATTTTCATTTTGCTTCTTCATGACATGCTTTCTGTATTCCAACACCTCCATGTCCAGTGAAAACTATGACAAACTAAGATCAAACCACACTCAAAACACCTGATGTGACATGTACTTTTCTTTGATGAAAAATCTGAACTCAAACATCCAGCCATCTGCTGCCTGTTGTGGCTGTGTTTTCTTTATCATTATTCTGGGAAAGAAAACACATGCACCCCCCTCCCAGACAAACAATGATCACTGGGGGCAGCTGGAAGTATTTGCTTTGGCTTCTGAGGTGACTTTATACGTGACAAAAGACAAAAAGCTGTTGTTCTTTTACTTTGGTTTTGCTCTAAACGAGCGCTGATGCAAAGACTGCTGGTAAACTGTACTGATATATACTAGTAAATAAATTGACATATATTACTCTTTGTGGTGCAAAAGAGTAAAACCATGATGCCCAGATATATCGCTTAAGATTATTTTTCTCCATTAAACCATAAGTCTCTGTTTAAGTATTGGATATTTATGTGCTGTACTTCTCCCGGATGGTCTTTCCTCAATTTGCATGCTGCCTTTGAACATTAATGTCATAATAGTGAATTACTTTAGCAAGTTTCCATAGTTAAAAGCTGAAGCAATTCTCAGCATATGGAGACTGCTGTGACATATAGGGAAACTATAAAAACTGTAGCTTCTGATTCCAAATATGAGCAAAATAACCAGTGAAATCCCCTGCTGTAGTTCTTCTACAGCTGAAATCGAATATTTGCGTGCATATGCATGTGTGCATAATCAGAAACTGTAAGTGTGCCAGAGTGGGATATTAATTCACACCTGTACCAATGTAAGGCAAATTCCATCAACATATTATTTATTTCTTTTTTACTGTTTGGCAGAGGACCAGACTCAATTCAGTCACTCTGCAGTTTTTAATTTTTCCATCTAATCTCTAAAAAAAAAAAAAAGCTGTCCACTTGCATGTAAAAAACAAATACAAAAAAATGTATACAGTTCAAAAATTCTTTTCCCTTAGACTTTTAGTCTTAATTTTCTTAAGTTACTGAGTACTGAAAAATAGTATTAAAACCACTGTTATCTGGCATCATCAATTTTTCATGGACCAATGTAGTGGATTAAGACCCCCCCCCCCCCTACTGGATGCAAATCATTATTGCAAAAAGGGATTTCCACAGAATTAAATGTCCTCTGTATAGACACGTTAACACTGTGCTTTCAGGAAATGATATCCACTTATTGCAGGTGGTTATTTCTGGCTATGTGAAATTTTGTCCTCAAATAGAGACCACTGTTTACAAATAACAAATGCACAAAATCAAAACCATGCGCAGAGATATGCTGTATATGGACCAACTGGCCGCATTCATTTATGTTCTACCTCCAGTTAAACACTGTCACTTCTTCATCAATATGCCTAATGAGTTCCCACAAGATGGTTCAAGGGTATAATAGTCTGGTGTTATCAGGACTGGACATGAGAGCTTTGACTGTATGGGTATAGGATAATTTCCCAGCAGGATAATGCATTAACCTTTTTATGTATTCTAATTACTCTGTGGACCAGTCTGGCTCCCTGTCTATGTCAGACACATTTAACCTTCCACTTCCACTTACTACAGTCTATGAACTAATTAGTTCCTGCAGCTTAAGAAATGGAAAGTGAACCCTGCAAGAATAATGCTCAACGAGTGATTATCACTGAAATTCACATTAAAACCTGTTAATGTCTGAAACACTGTGTTATCTAATATATATTTAGGAGACATGAGTGCACAAGTTGAATTTTATTCATATATTATTTTATCCAGAATAATAGTGTACTATAAAAAGACGCGACTAATATTTCAAGTGAAAATGTGTGAAACTGCTTACTTTACGCACCTACAGGGAGTACAGAATTATTAGGCAAGTTGTATTTTTGAGGAATAATTTTATTATTGAACAACAACCATGTTCTCAATGAACCCAAAAAACTCATTAATATCAAAGCTGAATGTTTTTGGAAGTAGTTTTTAGTTTTAGCTATTTTAGGGGGATATCTGTGTGTGCAGGTGACTATTACTGTGCATAATTATTAGGCAACTTAACAAAAAACAAATATATACCCATTTCAATTATTTATTTTTACCAGTGAAACCAATATAACATCTCCACATTCACAAATATACATTTCTGACATTCAAAAACAAAACAAAAACAAATCAGCGACCAATATAGCCACCTTTCTTTGCAAGGACATTCAAAAGCCTGCCATCCATGGATTCTGTCAGTGTTTTGATCTGTTCACCATCAACATTGCGTGCAGCAGCAACCACAGCCTCCCAGACACTGTTCAGAGAGGTGTACTGTTTTCCCTCCTTGTAAATCTCACATTTGATGATGGACCACAGGTTCTCAATGGGGTTCAGATCAGGTGAACAAGGAGGCCATGTCATTAGTTTTTCTTCTTTTATACCCTTTCTTGCCAGCCACGCTGTGGAGTACTTGGACGCGTGTGATGGAGCATTGTCCTGCATGAAGATCATGTTTTTCTTGAAGGATGCAGACTTCTTCCTGTACCACTGCTTGAAGAAGGTGTCTGGCCCATCAAGACTCACTCTCATTTCATCAGTCCATAAAACCTTAGAAAAACCAGTCTTGAGATATTTCTTGGCCCAGTCTTGACGTTTCAGCTTGTGTGTCTTGTTCAGTGGTGGTCGTCTTTCAGCCTTTCTTACCTTGGCCATGTCTCTGAGTATTGCACACCTTGTGCTTTTGGGCACTCCAGTGATGTTGCAGCTCTGAAATATGGCCAAACTGGTGGCAAGTGGCATCTTGGCAGCTGCACGCTTGACTTTTCTCAATTCATGGGCAGTTATTTTGCGCTTTGGTTTTTCCACATGCTTCTTGCGACCCTGTTGACTATTTTGAATGAAACGCTTGATTGTTCGATGATCACACTTCAGAAGCTTTGCAATTTTGAGACTGCTGCATCCCTCTGCAAGATAGCTCACTATTTTTGACTTTTCTGAGCCTGTCAAGTCCTTCTTTTGACCCATTTTGCCAAAGGAAAGGAAGTTGCCTAATAATTATGCACACCTGATATAGGGTGTTGATGTCATTAGACCACACCCCTTCTCATTACAGAGATGCACATCACCTAATATGCTTAATTGGTAGTAGGCTTTCGAGCCTATACAGTTTGGAGTAAGACAACATGCATGAAGAGGATGATGTGGACAAAATACTCATTTGCCTAATAATTCTGCCCTCCCTGTAGGTCGCCTAACTCCAGTACTAATGCATTCAATTATTTTTTTTATTTATTTTTTTATTTTTTTTAAATGACATCAGAAACAGCAGTATGCGACATTACGTGATGGCAGAGCTTCAGTTCATCCTTTGTCATTTTTTTTTTTTTTTTTTTTTTTTTTAATAAATAGGACAGGGGGAATGAATGAGAGAAAGAGGGGGAGAGAAAGAAAGAAAACCAAAGGGGAGAAGAGACGGTGAGAAGGGGGGGGAAGAGAGAGAGAAAAAAAAAGAACTCCTGGGTCACCTGTATGGAGAAAAAAAAAAACAAGCAAAAAAAACAAACAGAGGAGACAGCAAACAACAAAGAGCAACATAATAATAGAGAAAACAAAGCACCATCACAATAAACTAGCTAGTCATAGATATCAATATTTACTAAATAATAAACGATATTGTGCAGCACGCAAGATAGACAGCGCACAGTGTGCTTTGAGGTAGCAGCCAAGAAAGCTTTAGTCCGCGTCTGTGAATACCCATGTGTGCATACCTGTGTGGATCAGCATGCTTGCATTCCAAAGGTTTCTCCATGTAATGATCTGCTAGGGAGTGTGGGGGGGCCACAGCCCCGTCCTCCAGGGTGTGAAGCGGGTATGGAGGAGATCAAAACTCCAGACATCCAGAGGCCCCCAGAACACAAGAGACCATGGAAGACCAACAGAGGGGCAGCCGCGCCACTGTTCCAGTAAGAGCTGAGGAGAGTCCCAGATGAGGGCTCGCCCAGCAGCCGCGGAGCAGAAGTCAGGGGGAGTTGCAGTGACGCGCCCGTGAGCTCCGCCGGCCCCCAGCTGCGCCTGAGCCCCAGGCCGAGAGGCCGGGGGCACCCCACCTCCAAAGGGGCCCGAGCCCCACCGGCAGGGGAAGTGGTGGTGGGTGGAGATAGGCCTCCAAACCTTGGAGGGCCTGAGGTGTCCCCAGAGAGGTGGCGTCTGATACCCAACCTGACATATAGACACAGACATACAGGCACACACAGACACAAACATCCATTCCCACCCTCATGCTCTCATATGCACTCACTCCACACTCAACCAACGTGGAGACAGACATAAAGAGACGCTGTACACACAATCACACTCCCCAAGCGTACTCTACAAACCGGGTCTAGGTACCCTTGTCCCTGGAGGGGGGAATTGCACCCAGACCCAGGTGGTGTTACCCTTTTCCCTGCGGTGGGGAGAGGCAGACCACCCCGACTCCGCAGCAGCAGGGAGGCCCCACACCCCAGACCGCAGTCGGACGGCCAACTCCTCCTACTAGCCCCCCCGCTCCAGCAGGCCGCAGAGAATGGGGGTGGGAGAAGACTCCAAACCTCCCTCCACCCGCTCATTGTAGTGTTGATGCATGTGTGTTCTAAGGTGCAATTAAAACCCAGGAGGGCATGGAGCTACCTGCCATGGATGCATTCAATTATTAACGGAATGTATTTTTTATATTATGTTATATTATATGTATGTGTGTACATATGTGTACATATATATGTGTATATATATGAGAGAGATATTTATTTATTTTTATCATCTTGTGGTACTCACAGAGCTTGTATAGAAGCCATTATCCATAAACGGCACATAAATATTCTTCAAATAAATACAAAAAAAAAGACATTGCCATCTGACATTCATTGGTGCCCGGGATCAAAGGAAATACTTTGTGAACAAGGTCCACTTTTAGACAGTGTAGAGACAGAAATCTTACCCACAAATCAGCATAAACACATGGAAGTTAATTGTTTTTAGAGCTAAAGTATACATAGAAATGAAAGCAATTTCTCATTTTTCAGAGCAATAGTCTAGAATTTAGCATTTAACTATTAGTTTTATCCCACCTGCTAAACTAGTTTTAACTCTCTCCTGCATTTCTTTTGTTGCCCGGTACTTGGTCCTTTTTAAAAATCTTTATTACATATGTATCAATATATATGCTTAAAATTTACTCAGAATAATTAATTAACAAAAATGTGGAGACTTGGAGAGAATTAAATCCAGTTGAATAGCTATTCAAACCTCTGGCAGTATATAAACATTGGCGCCATTGTTTTGTATCTTCCCCCTCACAATCTTTAAAACTTCCATTGTACTTTTAACTAAGCAAGGGACAAATAGAAATGATAAGGTGCTTTAGAACTGGACATTTTCATCACAGTATCACTTGAGTTTTCCCTTGGATTGAAAGATTCATTCAAAAAAAGAAAGAAAAACACGGGAAAAGTTTCTGAGAATCAGCAAAACTCTCTTCCTGCTGTTCAACATGTCAATGGTGCATACAATCAGATATCCTGCCAATTTCTTTACAAAGTAACAACATGTTTTTTCTCATTCAGTTTTACAGTGTTAAATGTGAGTTTTACTCGGACTGTGACTTGACACATTCCACACATTCCTGTGGAGGAAATGAAAAGTATGCTCATTTTCACAGAGGGGGACACAAACCACAGCCCACACAATGTCCATAAATTGGCTTACAAAAAAAAACAAACAGTGAAAGTGATCAGAGAAGTTCGGCTTCTTCTTCGTCGTCCTCAGAGCCCGACGGTCCTTGTCGAACTTCTTCGTACCACTTGTTGGTCAGAGTCTTCATTTGGATCCGGCCATGTAACAGGTCCTGTTAAAACACATCAGACACACAAAAATTTGGCAATATGTTAGAACGAACATGCACGTACAGAAATAATCACACAAAGATGCAGAGAACTGGACAAAACAAAAGATCTGGAAGTCTTAAAGCAAAAACATTTAGACACTTGTTCACCACAAGTAGTTGTCAGAATTGCTCAGACATATTTCTCAAATATTTCTATTAGATTATTGTTTCTGTGTCTAAACATGACAGTTTCATTTTGATACAAGAAACAAAGCCCTACATAACATGACACCCCCCCCAGAAAACTATAAATATAAATATAGGAATAAACCCTTGGGCAGAAATGTTCATGCAGGCATCTTTACACATTTCCTGACGACACAGATTCTCATCCAAATCAAAACGCCCCTCGCAATGAATAAATACATCATGATAATGTGAGATATATATTAATTGTGGATAAATCCCAATGACTGAGGACAAAGCATGACAACTGGAAAATAACAAAGTATTAACAAAGGATTGTGATCGTTTTTTTAAGCTTTATGTGCCACACAAAAGACTTCCCCCCGATTCGCTTACCTCCTGTGTAAGCCTGCGAGTGAAGAAGGGGTTAAGGTACTTAGCATCCAGCCACATGAAGCCCTTTAGGTCTTGCCTCTGATAGATTTGAGCCTCATACTCCTCCTCTGTCAGTTCTGATAGATGCTGCTCTGACTCAATGGTATTACCCTGTAGAGAAAGATGAGCACAGAGGCTGAAGTCATATAAACATATAAAGCAATTAAATTAGAGGGGGCAACAACGCAAGGAGGAGAAAAAGATGAATGCAGGAAAAAGTTCAAATGGCAGAAAAGCGGTGAGACTGGTGAGTCAAGATCACACACAGAAGGAACAAAGACGAGAGGGAAAGAGCAAAGGGACCAAAGAGTGAATTACATCAAAGAGGGCTGGAGACCCGTAAGGAAAAATGGGGATTTGATAGATCTCGCAGCTAGCACCTCAGGGGGTAACACTTAGCTTTGGAAGACATCAAACATGCAAATACTATACATGCAAGTCATGAAAACACACCACCATTAGCTTCAAATGACCTCAATAATAGGATCTACTTCAAAAGAATGACCCATTATATTGAGCTAGAGCTAATACAGTTAACTGAAATATTAAACACAAGAGCTTGATTTGGGAAAAAAAATTTATTAGTGCCACTGGCTAAGGTCTATTTGTGCCTGTCAGAGGTTTGGTGTTTTCAAGTGTGAATCTCTATGATAGCAGTCCATTCCCCCTCACTGATTCAGTATCCTTCACAATCAACCCTTTGATGTTTTTTCCCTCTGAAGTGCGCAGAAAGAGCCTGATGGCAGATGAGAGGATGGCGCAGCTAGTACCAATACAGACAACAAACTCTCTGTGTGCCCCCCGTGTGCTAGAACCCTGGGTGCTTCAATCATTACCATCTTTTGTGTCTTGCTGAGATTGACGTCCTTCTTGTTTTTACGCCGTGACTGGCTATCCTCAATGTCCATGATGCGGATGAGTGGCATGGTGCCACCCCCGAGGAAAAGAATGGTAAAGAGCACGATGATGATGGTGGTGGTGCCGATTAGCTGACGCTTCTCAATGGGTTCCAAACCCAAATGAAGGCTCAAGGCATAGGGAATAGCACCTCGCAAACCTAGCAAAGAAGGGGGGAAAAAAAGCAGAATGAATGGAAAAAGAAAACATTTAGCATAATGGCTTTCACAAGAAATGGTTATCATATAAAGCTCGATGTGTTTTGACTTTTTCCACATTTTAGTTTTAATGCACAAGATATACAACAGGAGCACGTCTCTGTTTAGTTAAATGATGTTTATTGTGTTCAAAAACAGTAGGACAATGGTTGTCTGCTATATCAAAAACTAGAAGTTTAGACTTACTAAACAGGCACCACAGTGTGAAGTCTTTGCTAAAAAAGTTTACTGCTTCAGTGCTTCATACCACCTTTATTTTCAATGACAGACTCAGACCTCCTCAGCACGATAGATAGCATCATAGCAGAAATTTCTGGAGAGATTTTCTGACTATCTTTAGAGACGTTTTTTCAGATGCTCTTTGCTGTAGTGGTGTGTTCCTCTAACTCTCTCTTTCAACTACCCCGACTGCATTCCACAACACTCAGCCTGCTTGTTCTGGTCAGTTTTCAATTCTTCAGAAACTCTTTGCAAAATTATCACGATAAAATATTTTGCTGCTAAAGAGTCTTGAGACTGGAAGTCATCTTGTTAAGCAGTACTTTGTTACTCCTACAGGCACTTTTGATGCAGTCGACAAATTTTATTGTCCGACCTCACAGAAATCACAGGTTTATTCACTTCTGTTGCGAGTTAAAAAATAAAGTCGAAGCAAAATATTCATTTGATCTCTAAATAACTACACAGAAGTCAGTGACTATATTAATCTTTGAATACAGAAAATGCTGCTTCAGTGATGCTTTTCTTTTTTCACTAGCTGTCGCATTCACAAGAATTTCAGAAAATTTGACCTCTGACCTTGACGATGCATCTCACATGCAGCATGTAGCAGCGTTCTGGGACACTAAGTTTTACCCAGCCAAAAAACATCGATTATGAATTCATTTTTATATTATAAAGCAGAGAAAAAGAAATCAGACATTCTTTTGATAAGGATAAGCTAAAATCAGTCCATGTTCTATCAAAAATGTGATAAACGCAACCGATTTTCCACAACAGCTGCAGAATAACACAAACTCTACTTTCATTTGCAGCCGGAGATGTGCGCACTGTGTTAGTGTAATGAGTGTGGTTTAGACACCAATAAAAAGATGACGCCCTGTAATTAACGAAACACATTAGTCATGTCATCTCACCACTAAACCACATGATGAACATCATCTTAGGTGTGATCTTGTGGTCCCTGCAGAAGTTCAGCAAAAATGACAGAGGGAAGATGTTCACAGCACGGCCAAGAAGAACCAGGACCTACAGAGAGAGAACAGCTGTCATTCCTGATTACCGTGGGAATAAGCAGACAGATTAAAATGACATCAATAAAAGACAACTTACTATGCACCAGATTACAAATGACATTTCAAATTTATGAGGGAAGCTGAAGATGGAGAGGCCGAGGAACGCAAACACACACGTCTCTGGAGAAAGAAGTTAAGAAAGCAGTGAAAACTTCTGATAATGACAGCCAGCGGTGAACTGGGATGCTAAGCGAGAATCTACTGACCACACATAAAGGCCACAGTGCGCAGTGTCTGCTGCATAAGGATCTGGGTGACAGGAGATAGGTTGTGATGGGTGTAGTGAGACATCACAATTCCCGCAAACAGGATAGACATTATTCCTGTAGGTGGAAACAGATGGGAGATGGAGGTCAGAGGAAAAGTCAAACATACAAAACTATTCATGTATTCATTATGTGCATGTGATTGTATTGACCCACCAGACAATTTGATTCCCTCTGCCAGTCCATAGGGAAGATAGGCAAAGATGATCATCATCCCAAACTCCAGCGATGGCGTGTTCCTCAGGTCAAAGTGTTTCAGAAACTGATTCAGTAAGTTAGGGAATTGAAATAAGGCCAGACCAGAAAATACAATTCTCACACATATAAAGTACAAACACATGCAAGGAGAATGGCGGCTGGATACAAGAGCTGAGATGAGTCCAGTGAGGGTTCCCAGTGCAGCAGAACCGAAAAACATGTTAAGGAAATAACCCAGAGCTTGTAGAAAAGTCTCCCAGCCTGTTACCGTGGAGTTGTCTGAGCGGGAAAAGAAACCCTCCGCTGTGCTGAAAAACAAAAAAGGGAGGAAAGTAACAAATTAAATCTCAGTGGCACTGTGATGCATTTAGTCTCGTAATATCTTCAGTTGACACTAGAGGGCAGAAACACTCCACCAAAATTAGGAGCTGGAGAGAGCAGGCATACTGCAACTATCCTGTTGGTTCAACTGAGATATTTGTACCATACATTTCAACTTGTTTCTTTATTTTCATCACAATAAGAAACAAACTGTAAGACAAAAGTTCCCAAACATTTACTGTGATCTGTGATTACCAGAAACACCAAAATCTCGTGACAAATGATTATCTTGGTGCTGGCACCAAAAATGTTGCATGTTGTGTATTTCATAAATATTAGTTTAGCTGGATTCACAGTTTACATCCTATTTATAATCACAATGTTTATTAACAGCCTTCCAAGGTAAAGCATTAGCTTCTGCGTGGCGTTTGGAAATGGCTGGGCCAAACTACATGATTGCTTTCTAAGAAAACCACTTTGTTGGGTGCTAACAATAAGCACACTGCCAGGGCTGCTCAGTCAGCCTATTTATTATTTATGCACTCATTTAGACCTCAGAGACACCCGGATACTTAAGATCACTTTGCACATTTATCCTGTAGTGAGTAGGAGAGATAAGGAGCAATAAAGGGAGTGCAGATACTGAAGCTAGTGTGTGAACAGGAAACCCGAACACTGTTTCTGTCAAACTTGTCTGTCAAGTTTCTGTCGCCTGTCTGAGGTAGTCAGTAAGCAGATAATAACAATAGAAACTAGATAAACATTCTGAGTAGCAGATATTCTGAAGAAAATCTAAAGGTGTGCCAAGACAAACTTCAGTGATAAGTTCAGACATTGACCACTTTCAGCCTTCCAGCCACTGGGTTTCATCCTTTTCCCGATTTTGATGGCAGCCTGCTCACATCCAGTAATTTAATGTCTATAAAATCAAAATGTCTTGCTATTTCTATCCTCTTCAGTCTTACCCATGAAAGCAAAATGAGTCATCTGCAAAAACTAGGTCAAGTTCAAAGGTTGGAAAATGCCTGACATCAAAATTTTAAGCCACCGGTGTGTTACTGTTGGTGTGTTTAAGAGGTCTACTGCACTCAACCAAATAATTAAGCCTTGAGGACAATATAAGTCAGCACAAGAGCACATGAGTATATGTTTTAATATGAAAAATATCCCTCTCTCTCTCTCTCCTTGCTTTCTCCTCATGTAACCTGGTCGAGGCAGGTGGCTGTCCTATCTGAGCTTGGTTCAAGAATGTTCTTCTTGTTAGAATAGTTTTTTTTCTCCTCACTATTGCAAACATCAGTATTTAGTATAACGTGAGACAGCAGGCTATACAAATACATATGCCCCGAGATCCTGAGTTGAGTGCTGTTATGAATGAAGCGCTATATAAAGAAAACTGAACTGAAATTTAATTAAAAAAAATACTGAAAATGTAGGCATTTTATACATATACATCAGTAGATCTTTATTGTGTTACTTAATGATGTATTTTTCACAGAGTTGTATAGATTGTATTGTAACTCTTGTGGTTGGCAGATCATGCTATTGTTTCCTGTTTTGTTCAAAGTGCAATACACCACCCAATTTAGAAAAATGACAACTTGCTCATACATCCTCTTACAGGATGTAAGAGCAAGTTGTTTGAAATATGCTTGTGAAGATTTTCGCAGTAATAACTGCATTATTGACTAATCCACCACCCATTCTCTCTCAAGACCCAATGCAGGGTTGTGCGGAGGAGCTAAAGCCTCTATCACAGTGGCCATAGGATGAGAGGCAGGGTACACCTTGGCCAGGTTGCCAGTGTGTCCGAACATAAACAATGGCTAATGTTTATGTTTATTCTGTTAACTTCATGGTCTTCTTGTAAATGAAATGCCACCGTTTACTTTAAAATGATCGCATTTCCTTCTCTTCTTTCGTGAACTCAATGGCCTTTGTTTCAAAATGGGAAAAAATGTTAAGCTTATTTTATGCACCAACAATATGATTGAATAAAATTAAACTGATCAGGAGAGCTGCAGTTCAGTAAGTGCTGTAATGGGCTAATATGATTTCAGCTAAAAGCAGGTACTGCTATTCTGATCCCACTTTATAGCTAGTATTTGTTTGCATTTTGTCTAACTGGTACCTGTAAAAGCAATTTGAATGAACTAATAGCAGTCCGTGCTTGTAACAAATGTTGAATTACTTTGAAAGAAAGTAATCTTAGAAGTGTAGTACTTGTGATGTTTTGAAACATGTAATTTTTTGATGATTTCTATGAGCATTTGGGGATCTTTATTTGTTGTTATATGACTGCCACAGTAAATGTCTATTACAGACCACAAAATGCCACAAGAAATATCTTATCCCCCATGTGTCTAGTTTAATGGACCTTAATGAGGTGATCACAGTCAAGCAAGTTGGGCATACTAATATGTTTTCATTTGAAACAATTTTTACTATAATTAAACATGGGATCCAGTCAAGTGTTTTAAGAATTGAAACATTGAGACTTTTGGAAATCCTGCTGACCCATATTAGCTAGAAATTGAGAGAAAAAGAGAGTTTTAGAAGCATCCATGTTCACTATTCGTCATACCTTGATTTGTGAAGCCCCTGTCACATAGAACTTTTCCAGTAGAAACACATTAAATCAGCCCTCTACTAACAGTGGTTAATTCAGCATGGATAAAGAATTACAGGCACTGCTGAACTTATCAATGCCAGCAGCAGCTATTGCTTTATCATGCTAGTAGTGCCTACATGCCAAGGTTATTAAATAAACCTCATCTGTACAGTGATCAATGTAAAAAGCTGTTTTAATATGAAAACAGAAGTTTGGATTTGGCCTCAGTTGCTGTTAGATTTTAAGACGCTATGTTGTGTTGTACATCTAACCCTTGTATAACATCTGCAGAGTGCAGACTCTATGCATGCTGTCCTTAGGCCTACTTTTTGATAAAGACTGGGAAAATGTAAATGTGCCAGTGTGTGCAATGGAGAATATTCAAGTCATGAAGGAGTGTCCTTACTTGGTGAGGACAATGGAGACAGCATCGTTGAGAATGCTTTCACCAAACACCAGCATATTAAGGACTGGGTCCACGTTGAGTGCATTGAATATGGCAATGGTAGCTACAGGGTCCACGGCTGAGATCAGTGAGCCAAAGGCAAAGCTACAGCAAAGTAGAAGGGAATGAGAACGATTTACTTCATTCATAAAAGAAATTAAGACACAAACACATGTGGGCAGTAAAAGAGGAAAAACATTTCCAAAATAAATAAGAGGAAGCAGGAGACAAGAAATATGATTTTTACTTTCTCTGACTTTAAAGGAGTCCGAATGCATACAAAGTAGCACACTTTAGTACTAGGAAAATAAAACATTAAAAGATTATCAAAAGTTTCCTGGGAAAAAAAACTGACAAAAAAACCAACTAAACAAAAAACCGCAGAAACAGGTGTAAAAATGGAGCAATTACTCAAGAAGTCAAGAGGCTGTATTGGGACGTTCCATCAGAAAATCTATTGAGCTATGTACCCTACATTCTAAAAAATCCCCCAAATGTAAACTCCTTTAAGTTATTTCTGAGTTATTTTCTTTGTTTCATTCAAAAACAAATAAAATACGTAGGCTAAAGTACTGCCGGAATGTGCTAGTTGCTAGAAAAAACACATGGGTGTGGAGTAACATGCTGTGTTTGTACTGGATATGTCTCTGGTAGGTGGATTATCCTGTTACTTTGAACTCCTAAAAGACAAACCCTTCAGATGTAGAGGGCACAGTTCAAACTAAGTAGGAAGAGGGTGTTATTAAGAATAGAGGGGGAAAAAAAGAATAAGATAAGATAATCTTTATTAGTCCCTCACGTGGGAAATTTGTTAATTTTCCCACGTGAGTAAGTTACACTAGTGAGTAAGTTTTGACCTTTTGTGGCTCATGTAAAAATGGTAAATTCAAAGAATTCACACTAGCAGAAAATGATCTCAGCTCAGTATGTGATTTCATCAGTGAAATACATGTTTAGTCCAAGACTAGGCTTAACACCTGTCAGCAAAACTGAGCCAAGTTTTATCTGACACAGAAAAATTCCATCACAATGAAGTAAGAAAGCTCACAGTAAATGCTTAGAAAAAAATCTCACCTATCAGTCATGGTCATCTTATAGATAACATCAGCCTGTGAGGAGGGTTATCAAAAAAAACAAAAAAACAAAACCCCAGATTGTTAAGCTGCAAGAAAACATCTGATTACGTCGATATCAGTGTTACAGATTTGTACAATAAGAAAGTGATAATGGTGATGCAGCAATAATTTATTTTTGAGCATATCCCATTAAACATTTCCTGTACTAACAAAACCTTGACAGAACATTGAAAATATTATATCATGAGGTCACATACTCTTTAACTGAATGAGGGCTGTGTGCCACGGGCCTGTGTTGATTACTAGATTAATAGAAACATCACCTGGCCAAGGAAATAGATGCCTCCTCCAACTATGAAGGCAGAGATAGCTGTGCCGATCACAGCAAAGAGGGTAATGGAACCAATGTTCTGGAAGAAGTTACCCTGAAGACACAAGAACATGCAGGTTAAGTATTAGATACTGCCAGCAAAAAAAATTATAGCATAATTTCACAGAGAGTTGTAAAAAACTAAAAAGACTGTGACCTTTTAGTTGTTTGGAAAAAATGAAGCCAGTTAATAATGTAAAAAATAAATAAAATATTGATAAAATAAAAACAAAGGGAGCAAAAACTCAATTATCAAAACAGAAAACACAAACAGGTGACCTGCTTAAGCCTCTTGCTGCTTTTGAATGATTTGTAGGTACTGCATTTGTAAATGTAACACACATACTAAAAGGCTCCAGCTTATTGCTGGGTTGCTCAGACTTTTGGTCTCATGAATCTTATTCCGTCACGCCTAAAGGTCAGTTTTGTCCTTTATAAATATATGTGGTGGTTTGTACTGTTCTAAGAACACGAGGGTGCTGGTTGTGTAAATCCAGCCTCATACACACACGTACCTTATGTAAAGAGTATCCAGATTCAAAGATGATGGGTGGCAAAAGCAAAAGGAAGAACATGTTGGGTCTGAACATTTCCTCCTCCTTTTAGGAAAATAAAAAACAAAACATTTTATTGGTAAATAAACTGCAGCAGAGAGGCGACAAAATGCTGCCTTTAACCTTGGATTAGAGCTGCAAACTGGTCAATAGTAACAAACTGATGAGGTACAAGTACAATTGCAAGTGTCATTACTGTAAAGTGAGACATGTGCAAGCATTGAGTCATAGTTTCAAATTTAAAGAAAACATTTGAAAACGTTAAAGGGAAATGTAACTGTGCTAGTCAAAGAAAAACAGCACTTAAATAATTTGGACTGTTACACATTTGACATTGTTAATCTAAACAGGAATTCTTAGCAATACTGTTAAAGCAAAAAGTATGTACATGCCAGTAAATGATAAAACACTAACTTGTGGTTACACATTCAACAAACACTCCACATTATTCATCGGACACATGAAAGCCAGTACAGTGACCATCAGCTGACCTAATGAGTCATGGGGGAGGAGAAACGGTGAGGGCGAGGGGGACTGCCTGAGCTGTTATAGTTACAGCTCTTTATCTGACAAAACAAATTTGGATGTCGACTCCTCAACAATGAGCACACGCACACACACACACACACACCCAACAGGTATTTGTCTAAGGACCGCCTGCCCTGCCTTCCTATTAGGCAACTCACCATTCTATAGAAGCTTTTAAACATGCTCACTTCAACATGCTGTAAACAGGCTGTGAGCTCATCGTTCATATAAACAAGAACACACACACACACACACACACACAGGGACCTTGGCTCTCTGATTATTTCAGCAAAATAATGCAATCTTTGTTGCTTCTCAGCTAACTGGGCCAGCCTCCAAGATCAGGCACAGGCATCATGTGCCCATGCCTTACGCTCTAGCTGCCAATGTGTCTGTGCATCATGCACCGTGTGTTCTTGTGTTAGCCAAAGTGTGTTTGGACGGGTGTGTCAACACACAGTATGCGTTAATAAATGTTCATGCACAAGTTACATTTCTGAGCGGTTGACACGGCGGTTGCTTCTGTTAGAAAGTTTGAAAAAGGCAGAGCCATATTTACAGCACTCAGTCAACAATCTCCCTCTTTGTCTTATGAAAGCCTGTCATGACGGCTGGTTGAACCTGAATTTCAATCCCAACAACCCCATTAGCAGATGGACGTTTAGACAGTTATTTCCACACTTGATGTGGCTTTCCTGGAAAGTATTGCAACAGGCCGGCAACACCTGAGTGCGTAACTTTTTTCTCACATACACAATCCCATTCCACAATCCTCCAATTTACCATTTGAGACACTATTTTTATAGAATTTGCTATCAAACACGATAAGTAGTTTATTAACTACTTATTTTTATTAAGTAGTTAATAAAAAGGTTTAAGAACTTTTCAATTAAAATATGCCAGCATATTTTAATTGAAAATATGCTGGCATAACTTCTTGCATAATCTTCTGCTTTTAGGTATTTGTTTTTTCCCTTTCTAAGTAATTATTTAGAATTAAAAGAGTATAACTGGAGTGATATAAGATGAGACAGAACCACAAAAAAAGAAACCAAACGTGTGGGTGCAGGAGCAGTCATTTTAGTTCAGACGGTAAATTTCTCAATATCAACAAAACCATGGCTACAAGCACAGAGGGTCAAGCACTGAGGACAGCCTGCGGAGGATGTACTGTATGCTTATGCTAAAAGGCTATGCCCTTGCTTACTTTGTTTTTCCAAAACATTCAAATTTCAGGAAAAGTAGACCAACTCTTGCTTCCAGGTTACCAGTTTCTCTCGACATTTAGGTCAAGCAGAAGTCTTCAGGCCAGGTGCTCAGGAATGAATATTAACACCAGAGACACATGAAAGTATGCCATGCGTGCACTGCGACCTGACGTCTACCACTGTACTCCCAAGGCACCAATGCACGTGTTCCTTTAATGCTAATAAAAATGCCAACTGGGAGGACTGAACAAGTACACATTGGTTTTCTCTACACATACCTCAAAGGATTCTCATTACTTTGCAGGTAAGCGACTGGTTAAAAGTGGAGTGCAATAAATAATATTTATCAATGAATAAAACAATTAAATAAATTGTTAAATAAAACAGTCTAAAGGAGAAAGAATTGTTCTTTAGAATTTTGGGACAAACAAATGTTGTTGGGCGTTACATTTACACTGACTGACAAAGCACTAGACTTTAGGCAAGATAGCACTGCAATCTCCTCCTGAAACTGGAGAAAGTTATGGACTGATGAGGAGTAATGAGATTTCAGAAGCTGAAAGGAAAGATGAAATGGATAAAACCAGAAAGCTGACGATGGGTATACTCGGGAGAAGAGCTGATACAGAGCTTGAACTAAATGAGAAAAGATGAATGCCAAAGATGAAGAGAACACAGTTAAAAGAGAGTTGAGAGATAACAAAAAATATGAGTGCAGATGTTGAAGAGACCTTCATTTATAGTACAGGGTCCCTGGAGGCTTGATTTTGACAACCGGTGAAATCACCACATAAAAAAAAGCACAAAAAAGCCCCTAAAACCACAATTAAAACTTCTCTCATTCTGTCGCTCTCTCTCTCCGTGGCATGGGAGACATCTAATAAAATATGTGCAGCCCTTTGGGGCTAAAACACACCACTGCTGCCACTGAAGCAAAGTGACAAGGCCAGATAGGACAATACAGAAAAGCTTAAACAGAGAGAGAGGTCTTGTTTGGAGTACAAATATTCTTGTTTATCTCTCTCTGTTTTGGCGATGAGACAAATTTCTACGATTGTAATACTTAATACCAGCATGCTACTTCCACAATCTGTGTCAGAAAACATGGGAGAGATGGGGGGGGATGAAGGTAAGTATAAGGAAAAAACAGAGAGGCCTTCCCTGCATGTGCTAGAAAAAAGCACACAGGAAAAGGCTCTCTTTGTATGGTGGGTTGTAGTGAGTGCACTGAAGATAGAAAGCTCAGTTGTCAAAAGCAAAGACAGCAGATCGGTGGTAAAAAGGAAAGAGCAAATCCAGCAATAACAGGATGCTGCTGCCTGAGGGAGTTGTACACCCTTCAGGCAGGGTATAGGGCAGTCCTCCAGGCTGGCGAGATTAACCAAGTGGGCCAGCTGTAGAAATGCTCTAGTTGGATGAGGTGGCGCCAGCCTTACAGGCAGCTACCAAAAGACATTGATCAGGGAGAACAGATCCCTTTAATTAATTATAAAAATAAAGCACAAACCTACAAACAAATGTACAGTTTCAAAACAGCTGCAATTAAAAGTAAACAATAAAAAAAAAAATGCTTACAGAAGCCCAGTTCTGCCACTGGCAATCTTACTTCAAACTGGTTTCATCGTGCTTCACGGAAGCTTTTTAAAAAACAAATAGGTCAGACATAATTCATTTGAATTGTGTCCTAGGTCTTTTCAGGTCTCAAATGGGCTATAAACCACTTAGCATATCCATGCTCCAGCAAAGAAGCAGCTGCAAGCCATAGTGTAATTCATATTACTTTACTACTATTGAAGTCACTGCTGCCTAGACATAGACAGGAGAGCAGGCTTGTTTGCTACAACTTAAACACAAATACAGACATAGCAGTCTAGAGATTTACAGGACTGGGGCAATGTGTGGAAAGGGGCTCCAGGGGCTCTGGTTACTAATGTAGATGACTCAGCAATACCCTGGGGGCTCCAAGCTTAAAAGACAATGGGACCCTGTGTGCAAGAAACATTGGCATAACCTGTCCTCTTTTCCTGCCTCCCTTTCACTCTGCATATCCTTCCCTGTGCCTCTCCTGTTCACTTGTTTTCTAACTCACTGGCAGAGAACAGGGAATGTTAATTAAAGGGTCCGAGAACTGCGGGGGGGAAAAGGCTTGTTGGGGGGGGGGGGGGGGGGGGGGGGGGCATACCAAGCACAAAAATGGTGCATGTCACAGGTCGATAACAAAGTTTGCATGATATGAATGATGACATTTGTGACAACAGGAACCAGGAAATTAATGAATGAGAGAAGAAAGAAATACGACGCAAAGATGAAAAATGAAAGCAGATGTTTTGGGCAGGGGTGGGAAGGGATTTTCTATGGAATTTGTTGCATTACAAGTTACAAGACTGTGCATTACGTAGGAATGCAACTGCACTAAATATGATCAATCACTGTATCTATCCAAAGTATAAAATGGACAAAGGTTTTAGAGAATACTTTTGTATATTTTTTGTGCGTTTGTGGGAATGTAATTATTTTACTCCACTCTAAGAAAATCAAGCAAAACTAAGAACCACACATTTTGAATCTGAGAGCAGTGAGTGCAGCGTGGAGATAAGAAAAGTTGCTATGGGTTAAGCTGTGGACATGCACTGCATATGTGTATTTGTTTGTGTGCTTGCACTGTAGACAAATGTGATTATTTTACCTAATGCTAAAGTAATCAAAACCAAAAAAAGCTACATTTTAAATTTGGACCAAGTGCAGTGCTGACAGAAGAAAAAAAACATGTTGAAACCCAGTAAAACTATACCTTCCAGTTGGCCAGTTCCTGGAACTCAATGATCTTAATGAAGCCTCCCATTAGAATCCCTGGAAAGAGTAAGGAAATACCAGTGTTTGGAAAAAAAAAAGTTTACTACTTAATTTCATGAAAATCACGCAACACATGCTATTTTAGTGGTTTACAGTAAATACCTCATAAATGTCATCATAGTTCAATTATAACTTGTTTAAAAGAGCTATGGTTATACTTTTGTCTTTGAGAACATCCTGCTGGGGCTTCAGTTCTCTTTCTACACAACCCAGCAGAACATTAATTAAAAGGGTGATGAAACACAAAGCTTTGTAAAGAGTCGAGAAAAGGAGATAGATAAGATGAAGACAGAAATTAAACACGAGCCTCAAAGCTGTGTGTAAGTTCTAGATATATTGGCAGATGGAGAGTGATAGTGCAGAGGAAGACATACAAAGAATAGATGGGGAAAAAGGAAGTGATGAGGAAGGAAAAGCAGCCTTTTCTGATTTGTAAGCAGTGTGTTATCTCTCTTCAGCAGAGTCCCCTGTGACGAGGCCTGTCTTATATGCAGCAAGCAGGTCGTGCAAAAGCAAAAGGCCTTCAGGGTGAAGACAGATGGGTGTCACTGAATTATAGCGAGTGTAACTGCACAGACATGTAAAGAGGAAGCTGGTGGAGAGAATTAGAACGAGAATTAACCTAAATCGACTGCACAGAGGAAGCAAAGCTGCACCTCAGGAGAAAAATGAAATACATCTTGTTTTTTTTTTTGTTTTTTTTTTTTTTAAATTAAGTACTTCTTAAATATTGAATAAGGCTGCAAATGGCACCAATGAGTTAGTGTTTGCTCATGTTAAATCACACAGACAACCTAAAGAAAAACGATTTCCCTTAGGTCGTCTACCCTTTGTTTCATCTTGTTGCATGACACAGAAGAAAATTGAGTCTCTCTGTGTGTATAGAACATATGAGTAATATATGAAGTCTTGTGAAAAACGAATTACCCCCCCCCCCCCCCCCCCCCTTAATGCTGCCATAAGAATGAACATAAAAATGAATAGAATAGACTTTTACTGTAATTGTACATGTACAACAAAAGAGGTAATATGTCTGATTAACTGTTTATCAGCAAGTGTGTGTTACCTCTATAAAAGCTGAAGCCTGGGATGTTAACCCAAGTGCTACATCTCAGACACTACAGCCCTGAGTGAAGCGTGTTAGAAAAAGACTGAACAAATACCGCTTGCTTTTAACAGCTGCCAGGAGAAGCCACTTCTCTTTAAAAATGATTTGATCTTGTTTTGCAGCCACAGGATCTGGGTACCATGCTGTTGTGGAGTCAACTGTGAACTCCTCTGTTTACCAAAGTATTTTTGCTTTAAATATGTGGCTATCTACATGAAAGTTAAAGGTTGGCCAAAATTGGTTCATGGAAAAGGACTGAATGGCTGAAAAAAAAAAAAAAAAAGAATCAAGGCGCTGCAATGGCCCAATCAAAGTTCAGATGTCAACCTGATTGCAATCCTTAACAGAGCTGTGCGTGAAGAAATTCCAGCGAAATTCAATGAGCTGAAGCAACGTTGTAAAGAAATTCCTCCACAATGCTACGAGAGACTGTTCATTTATACAAAAATCAATTACTTCCAAGTTTTTGCTGGAAAGGTTCTTCTACAAGCTACTGACTCATGTTTTTAACAAGAATGCAAAGACATCTCAACGTTTAAAACAATCCATATGCTTTGGTGCAATTCATCTACTGTCTGAAATAAGCCATTTCTGCTCTTCTGCCTTTAAGGCCACACCGATTTGAAGGAAAATTACTTCTGTTTGGCTGCTCCTCACAAACAGAAGGTTCAAACATTAGATGGCTGAGGCTGCACTGCCATGAGCTCTTAATATCCAATTGAGGATTACCCTCTTTGACATAATAAAGTTCCTTACAGAACGTTCATTGTAAAATGCTAAAATTCAGATAAGTCTGAAGGCTAAGTGTTTTATCTAAATTAGGCAGGGCAAGTTTATTTATATAGCAAAATTCAACAGCAAGGTGATTCAAAGTGTCTTACAGAGACATAACAAAACAAAAACAAATAAAAAGGATGATTTAAGATGAAAAAAGGAGCAGTAGATAAAATCAGTAGTTAAAATATAAGTTTTGAAATTTAAGCTTAAAAATAAAACAATGCGAATTTGGTGCTTTATTCAAATGCAGCTGAGTCAGGTGAGTCTTCAAACTGGATTTAAATAAACTGAATGTTTCAGATGATCTGAGGCTTTCTGGGAGTTTGTTCTAGATATATGGAGAATAAAAGCTGAATGCAGCTTCTCCGTGTCTGGTTCTGACTCTGGGAACTGATAAAAAACCGGATCCAGATGACCTGAGGGATCTGGAAGGTTCATACTGGGTCAGGAGGTCACTGATGTACTTTGGTCCTAAACCATTCAGAGCTTTATAGACCAGCATCAGAACTTTAAAGTCTATCCTCTGACGGACAGGCAGCCAGTGTAAAGACCTCAGAGCTGGACTGATGTGGTCCACTTTTTTGGTCTTAGTGAGGACTCGAGCAGCAGAGTTCTGAATGAGCTGTAGTTGTCTGACTGATTTTTTAGGTAGACCTGTAAAGATGCTGTTACAGTAATCAAGCCTGCTAAAGATGAATGCATGGACTAGTTTTTCCAGGTCCTGTTGAGACATCATATTGTCTTAATGTGTTTTTCTAAGTTTAGGTCTGAGTCCATCACTACACCCAAATTTCTGGCCTGGTTGGTGGTTTTTAAATTAAATGGAAATATGTTGACATAATATAATTTTTTTGGTGAACCTCCATTAATGTAAACATAAATATGACAGATAACAAGAAATAAAATTCTACTTTAATTACTTGGACAAATACACTTATGATGTTAAAATTTTAGTATGATGCCAAATGCAATTACAAATATAATACATAAGCAGTACTTACCTAAGGACACAACAGCCACACTCTCTGGAAGAAAATGCAGCTTGAACTTGATGAGCAGGTGCACCAATATGATGCAAATACCTGGGGGTGAGTGTTAAGAGAAACATACATCCATGTTAATAAAATCACACCGTCTCCCAAATATTACAGTATTGTCATCTTTTCTCAAGCTGCCTTCCTTCCAGTAACCAAATGCACAGGGATGTCAATGAGAGACGAAGAGTACCATTGAGCTCCAATTAAATTTCTTAATAATTTAATTTAATTTCTTGGACACTGAATCCAGGAGAGATTTACTGATTAAACCTGAATTATTAGTCATATGGGAAATGCTGAATTAAATGGCCTGTATTTGTATAGCGCTCTACTTAGTCCCTAAGGACCCCAAAGCGCTTTACACGTTCAGTCATCCACTCATTCACACACACTGGTGACGGCAAGCTACATTGTAGCCATAGCCGCCCTGGGGCGCACTGACAGAGGCGAGGCTGCCGGACACTGGCGCCACTGGGCCCTCTGACCACCACCAGTAGGCAACGGGCGAAGTGTCTTGCCCAAGGACACAACGACCGAGACTGTACAAGCCGGGGCTCGAACCGACAATCTTCCGATTACAAGTCAAACTGCCAACTCTTGAGCCACGATCACCCCGAGGCCAAATTCATTCATGCAGCAAGGTAATGAGAGGCAACGTTACAACATATACAACTATGTGGCTTCTAAACTGCTCTCTGAGATAATTTTTCCATTTTCCTAGTTTAGTAAACATTTTTTTCCATATGTTTCTTTAAACCAATGAGATGTTTTCTTAGTTTACAACTAAAACTGCATGCTTTCGCAGTGTAAATCAGTCTAAATAGTAAGTACATGTGTCATTCATGATAGTATCTTGGTTTATAATCTGACAGCGAGATAGTGGACTAATGTGCATAATGGCTACTTTGGATGGTACTTCATGTCCATTCAGTGTGTAACCACATCCTCTATATGCACTGGTATCATCCTAGATCCCCATCTACAAACTTGATTTAATAAAACACTAAATTGGTTCTCCATTATTATGGGTACGGGATGAATTATGCATGCTTTGTTAACCACAAGATGCAGATTTCCTGCTGTAAAACAATTTACTTCTTTTGGTCTATCCTGTTTGCTCAGACAAACAGTGATCTTGACAGACAATATGGAGTCAGACTTATTCGGTGATGGGTGAAAACACACTAACCAATAACAAGCAGGCTGAAGAATATGGTCATCCCACTGGACTGTTCTTCTTCTTGGGCCTTAACCCCTGTCTGCACTGGCAGAATGGGCTTGACTGTTGGGGGTGCCGGGGTAGTTGGCTTGACAGTAGTTGTTGTTGAGTGAAGGGTGTCATTGTAGTAGTTGTCGGTGGTGTCATTGGACTTACTGCAAGGCGACAGACAGATTAGATTCAGAGGTGACTATGTCAGTTATCTCAATATGGCTCAGTTACGTCTTGCATTTAAACAGCTGCCATTTTGATCTAGTCTAAGTTTAAGTTAGGTAGAGCTGAATGGAGCACATAAAAACATTTACCCAGTTTAAACAGATGGGATACAGATTTTGTTTTGGTGAAATTATGTTTGTCTATGTATTTTTGTACTTGTAATATTAGAAAGTATAATATTTATTTGGCATCCATACAAAAAATGATTAGGCTTGTACCGTGTACAAGCCAAACTACTGAAACTACTTCTAGCTAGGTACAATATGCCAAGTTAATCCAGAGAGAGTACTGAAATTAGTTTTTGCCGTCTCTGACCTGACCGATGACCCATCCTTCTGTAATTCGTTTGAATCGAGGTTCGAACCATGTTCTGTTTCATGGTTTTCTACTGACTGCCCTTCCTCGGCTATAATATTGTCCTGTTGGTTCACATTTCCTCCATCGTCATCTCTCTCATGCAAGGCAAGTGAGTTTTCCCTCTCTGCTCGCTCTGACGCACAAAAACTTACGAACAACAGAAAAAAGGACAAGACTTTAACAATAACGCCTCTCATCCTCAACCGACTTTTTTAAACATTAAAGCTACGTTTTGTAATTAAAAAAAGATCGTCTGTTTCATGTCGACAGCTCCATGTATCTGTTGACATTTCGACTCTACTTCCGGTTAAATCTTTTGCTGGGAGTTGTAGTTTTTTTAGCTACCGGGCAAGGCGGTATTAACTAAGGTTAAGGGAACATTCAAAAGTTGTTGATGTGTTCGTTTTAAAAAGATAGATATAGATATTTGGTCCCGTGAATAATTCAACTTTCATGTGTACATACGAAATGTTGGCGTTTACAATTCTTGTATTTCCACTTTCCCATGAGCCATTGTAATCTAACGTCAACCGTCTTCTTGGTGCTTCGTGGGTATTGTAGTTTTATTGTGGCATGCGCTGTTTGCGAAGTACCAGATGTGTATTACATAACACTAAGACACCTTCCACCTTGTAGTCAGTCATATAAGATACCTGCGAAGATTGAGCTATCTATAAAAAGAAAAGAAAAATAAATGGTTTGCTCAAATACGTAATAGAGGTCTGTGCTTTAAATGGACAGACTTTAGGGCTTCTAGGTTAAAAATAGTCTTGTATTTACATCCAAACAGTGGTCACAGTATACTCATGGAAGGAGGGAGTGGATATCCAGTATTTACATCCCCTATGATTTTTTTTTAAATCCCAATATTGCTAATAAATTAGCCAACTGTCTAGCTCAAGTAGTGCTGTGAAAAGCTCTTTAACCATTACGCCATAACGGGTGCAACGTCTATCGAAGCGGGCATCTTATTCGAATTTTTTCTCGCCGGTGTTACGTCGGTAAACGTCGGACGCGTACATGTTTGCTAGGCCCGAGCTGAGCTGTTGTGAACGCCCACTTCAGCTACTGCTGCTTTTTTTTTTTTTTTTTTTTTTTGCGGAGGGACAGCTCCATTCATAGGGCTGGGCAGGCGAGGCAAGGCAAAACGCAGGAGCGGCAACACCATCGGCGACTAGTGTGAAACCCAGATGATGGTCTCACACTAAGTGTATCAGGCCAGTTTAAAGCGTGCTGCCGTTATCAGACCTTTCTTCATTGGACCCGCAGCGAACCTAAACCAAAAACAGTAATGGAATTTAAGTGCATTTCCTGAAAATTGGTGGTCCTATACTCGCCCTGCCGCGGAAATAGACGGACTTCCTAGACGCCTGGCTCATCGCTGCCGCAGCCCTACCACTCCACTCGGCTCATTTAACCCACACAGCCACCGGACTACTGGCTCTGGCATCTGGATACATCGAAAAGGATCTGCCATTGTTTTAGAAACGCGAACGTGCCTGTGTGTGCTTCTGTTGCCTGTATAATGCCGACACATTTGCGGTTCCGGAGAAGGTCATTCCTTGGGCTTTTATTCCTTTTTACGCTGTCCACCTCGGCACTGTATTTCATCTACTCCGCCCCCGGAATCGGTAAGTCAAGTCAAATTGATGAATTTATTCCAAAAATTGTAGGTGATGAAGATGTAGTGAGGTTGTTTGTATGGGCTGTTAGGTCATGTGTGACAGCTTGGCTGAGAAAAGACGTTGCCATGCGCCTGTACTCATCTTCCAATCTATGATGATGATGATGGCCATCTGGGTTGCTGGAGCTCAGACTATAATATCCATGTACCTGGACACTATAATAATAGTATTACTGATGAGCGTGTCTATTATATTCATCCCGATGTTAGCAGGCCTAACGGCTATGATTATATTGCTCATCGTATCGTCAGGGACCACAGAAAAAAATGTGATATTTTGGCCCTCATCTCAGATACCCTGATGTCACTGATAGACTTATCAACGCCGAGTCATATTAATTTTACAGTTCTTTCTCTCTTTTTTTGATATACTTTATGAATCTTGGATACATGAGCCTTAATGACATCTGCGGTGTCAACCTGAGCATAGGGATCACTTACAAGCGAGTCATTCCTAGATCATATGCCGCCTGTTAGTCACATGCAATTGTGTAATATCACATGTCCTGAATACCTCCTATAATTAATTCATTAACGTTTCCCATCATCTCCACCCTTCTCTTCTTCTTTTACTCTCTGTGTGCCTTACTGAGTGTGTGTGTGGACATCCCCGTCACCTCAGCATCTGGCACATCCTTATTTTAGGGCCTTGTAGCTTCAGCCGTGGCCCATTCATCCTATCAGCCTGGATAACTAGGCATGCTATTTTGGACTAACACCAGCTACCTAATTTTAGTTAATTCTTTCGCGCTTACCTTGATGTACACTTAATTAAATTTGGACTTTTACCTCCGCTTACAGTAAGTTTCCACTAATTAGCTTTAAGAACATTGACAAACCTTAATATCACCCAATAAAATATGGACCTTGCCAACAATTGTTCCTTTAGCTGGACTGACAGATATGGTAAGAAGCATTTATTGTCACTGTTTACAGGGTGCAATGAAATTGCAGGTGCTCTGACAGTGACATTACAAAACACATGCATGCATCCATCCATACATAGGCTATGCCCAATCATACACACGATCATTTTCAGCCTGTCACAAAACCATATAGCATAAGGGGATAAAAAAAAAAAAAAACAGAAAAGGCAGGCTAAAATACAACGTTTTTTTGTAAATGAGGAGCAAAATCGTGGCTTTGAATATTATTCTATATTTAGACAAGGAGAAGAGGAAAGTAAACAGACATTTTTGAGGAAGTCAAGACTGCAGTTAAAAGTGCTTAAAAGTTAGAAATACTTTGATGCTTGGCTATTTACTGACTGGATGTCCTGTTTGGACTAACTGTGCTGGTAGTTAAAGCCAGGCTCTCTTAAAGCATAGTGAAGTAGTAACTGCTTGGTTTAGTTCTATTCTTAGATGTCACAAATCATCAATCTGAGCCAAAATAAACCAAGAGATTGTTTGTCTGAAGAACAGCTTCTTTCCTTTCTTTTCTCCGTGTTTGAATAAAATCGCAAGACAATTAGTTTTTCTACCCTCCCACCACCACCACCACCACCACAAAGAAGAGGATGGCATAGAATGCAGTGGACTTTTGTCTTTGCTTATTATAAGTTTCCACTAATTAGCTTTAAGAACATTGACAAACCTTAATATCACCCAATAAAATATGGACCTTGCCAACAATTGTTCCTTTAGCTGGATTTTAAAACGCTGACGGATATGATAAGAAGCATTTATTGTCACTGTTTACAGGGTGCAGTGAAATTGACGACATCGATATTAGCCTAATAAAATATGGACTTTGTCTCCAATTTGTTCCTTTAGCTGGATTTTAAAACGCTGACGGATATGATAAGAAGCATTTATTGTCACTGTTTACAGGGTGCAGTGAAATTGACGACATCGATATTAGCCTAATAAAATATGGACTTTGTCTCCAATTTGTTCCACTAATTGGATTTATGGACGGTGAGAGAGATGTCACTGCTCACAGGGTTGCAGCAACATTACAAAACACATTGTTGCGTATGTATGGATACAGTCAAGACAGGATGACATGAGGCGTTTGCATGTTTAATGTGTAAATAAGGAGCAACAGCATGGCTATGCATACATAGATAATTTCCATATGATACAGAATTATTTGGGTTTTTTTCTTCTCGTTTGACTAAAATAGAAAGACAAGCTAAGCTGTAGTGCCTCTTCACCTCACTGTACAATACCTTGTGCAATACTTTTTGTAAATAGTCAATGGTGCAATAGACCTCAATACTTGAAATGTGCAATTCACTTGTATTTTTATATTTATTCCTATTTATTCTATTTATCCCCTTCGTATATTTTATTTATATTTGTCTCTGTATTTATGTGTGTGTGTGTGTGTGTGTGTGTGTGTGTGTATATATATATATATATATATATATATATATATATATATATATATATAATATTCTGTAACTGTAACTTCTGTCGGTGCTGTGCTTTTTGGAAATCGAATTTCCCAGAGGAACCCACCCGAGGGATTAATAAAGTTCTATCTTATCTTATCTTATCTTATCTTATCTTATCTTATCTTAATTCCACTACCAACACTACCGCCAACATTACAACCAGCACAAAAAAAAGATGACATAGAATTCATGTGATCCAACTGTAGCCTTTCTAAAACATCAAAGAAAAAGCTTTTACTTCTTCCTCATCTAAATGGATATTGATCTATTCACGCTTTTTACAAGCTTTGGACAACTTAATCAATAATCAAATCAATTCTCATATGGAGAAAACATTGCTGACAGGAATAGCCTGTGTTGGGTCTGAGTAACAGAGACCAATGATTTCTCTAAATGTGAAAATCCTTCATTTAGTTGACTATTTTCCAGCTCGAGCATTGATGGTGTCTGGTAACTGACAGAGAGCTGCACATGCCTGTATTCATCTTCCTAGGTGTCAGCTATTGTGTGGCTGTAATGGTCACATGGATTAATGGGGTTTGGTTTAGAAGCAGAACAAGAACCAGAAGCGCCAGTCTATTAATTATAGATGGTAACCAGGAAAACAAGGCAGCTTTGCTGCTGTTACTAAAAGCCTCACTTTAGTCTTTTACACTTGGGGAGCCTGGGTGAGCTCTGGCAGCAGACCTTAACTGAAGGTTTGTCGATAGTGCTTAAAAAGGGAGTGGTTTTGTTCTTTATTTTTAATCATATGTTGTGATCTTTTACCTTTTACTCACTGGCAGTGTTATTGATTCAGAGACATACGCAGAAGTTTCACATTCTGTGGTCAGTGATGCATCAGTGAGCTTACACATAAGTATAAATTGAACATCTGAAACAATGACACAATGATACAGTTCGAATGAAGTTTCCCCAACAGAATGCATCATTTTGAATGGCTTTAATCTCTTGGACCTACGTGCCTACCTAAAATAAGTTGATAATAATATGATACAGACAAGTTTGAATGATAAATCAGCAATCAGACATACAAAATGCTGTTACCTGGTGTGTATACTCTGAGTATTAAAAACTGTCGGGTTGACATTTTAATGTTAGTGTTGATCTGATAAACTGTGACCACACTCTCCACATTGTAGTCTGAACTTCCCTTAGCTTTGACCACATTTTAAAGATTTGAACAATGAAAATGCAGTTCTCAGAATGTTTTTCTGTGAGACGGCTGCTACATTCTACACAAATAATCCAAGAAAATACTTAGGAGTACCTTTACTTTTGCAGTTGTTTTCTCCCAGCATGCAATGTGCGTTTAATAAGTTAAACAACAAAATCCTGTACCATTAAGCAACACGTATGACCATCTTTCCACCCCTTGATAAATGTATGAAATACATCATTTTGGGCTGCCACACATTTTAATGTGAACTGAAAAGTAAATCAGAATAGTTCAGAGTATAGAGAGGAAATTTCACAATTAAAAAGGGCAAGAGGGTTAGGAGGGGAAATGGAGAGGGGAGGATGAAAGAGCTGAACTGAGCTCCTTTCCTTCTGCTGGTTTGCACATTGGGGAACCCATCCAGAGCACCTGAACAGGGCTTCCTATGATACTCAGGTGGCTTTAGTGCACCATGCCCCAATTTCACAGCTTACTCTCTCTCTCTCTTTGTGCACTTTGTCCCTCCCTCAGTTTCTCTGTCTGCATGTACTCATATGCACTGATACCACATCCTCTATGTTGTCCCTGACCACGGATGCTGACTGACGCAAACTGGGGATGCAGGGCACAGCTGGGCCCGATAGAAGCAGTTTATTTAATTAAAACATGTGAGGATCCCACTGGAGCGAGCGCTAGGGAAGACACAGCCTCTATTTATAGGTTTGAACACCGACGCGCACACACACCTCCATATCCAGGGAGAGCAAGGAAGACAAGAAACCAGGTGCCTCTCTTTGACACTGGAGACCCTGTTTACCCTTCCATCAATATGGAAAAGTGCAGGCGAAACTCCTTATGTAATGACATGTCCATTTTACCTTGTACCTGATTCAAATCTAGGTGTGCCCTTATGATAGTACACAGCTTGACAGTGTGTGTCATTCATGTTTTTTTTATAATGTAATAATAAGGTATACTTTATTGATCCCCGTAGGGAAATTACTCCTCTGCATTTAACCCATTCATCCAGTGAAGCAGTGGGCAGCCACCAATACAGCGCCCGGGGAGCAGTGTGTAGGGACGGTACCTTGCTCAGGGGTACCTCAGGGTAGCCGTTCAGTGGAGTTGAACCCCCGATCATAGGGCAACCACTCTACCTACTGAGCTATTCCTGCCCCTGCAATTTTTAAATTGACTACTACAAAGCAAACACACACTCAAGCTATGTGGTTACCACACATCCTCTCGGCTGCACAAGAAATATTTGTCTTGCCCTAACTAAGTATTTAGAATTTCTAAGTGTAGACTGTCAAATCTAATTTGAATTTGCTAAAATAATCTATAAAAAATATGTTTTTTTGTTTTCTTTTGTTTTTTGTTGTTTTTTAGCAATATCTGCAGGATTAATCTTTTCTTTCACAGAAACATGCTTCGCAAATCATAAAAGGTTTCTTTTTAAAAACTCGTAGAAACTCATAAAAGAAGTCATGAATTAGGTGTGAATCTTGAATCATATCTTTTGCAATGTAATGACATCAGTCAAGCAATTTCTTATCTTGTGCTAATGAAAACCATAACTTTCATTTGCAAAACACATTTTAGCATATTTGAATTTCAGCATATTGGTAGTTTATGGCTACACATTTAAATTATGTAACATGTGGCGTTTTGTGTGTTTAAAAACGTATATATTTATTGCTATAGAATTATTCCCAGTGAATGTCAGTGGAAATGTAATAAAAAAAAAATCTATTTCTTGTAGCTTATTTTCTTACAATAGATCACCACTTGCAGAATGCATTTGCAGTTGATAATCTAACTTCAATCGCAATGTCATCCTTGATCGCTTTGCAGTAGTACTATAAATGGCCTGCATTTGTATAGCGCTTTTCTAGTCCCTAAGGACCCCAAAGCGCTTTACACTACATTCAGTCATTCACCCATTCACACACACATTCACACACTGGCGACTATAGTATGATAAATAAATGCTGATGGCATTCTCCCCACCCTGTCTCAAGAAATTACTTGCAGAAGGACCACCTTCTGAATTTTTGCTTGGCATTGTGCCCTTTCATCACTTTACGGGCAGAGCCATCAGGGTAGTTCTATGTTGTCATGCTGCTTGCAGTGTGTTTCTGAGAAAGCTGTTTTCCCAGAGCAGTTTCCATTTCCTCTGGCCACGCCCACTATGTGTTGCAAGTGCAAACTTGTATGATTCACTTATATGCATCTATTTGTTTGTGCAGCCACTTATAGCCTGGAAAAGTTTCCAACTTAAGTTTCTACCTTACTTCGGGATCATTTGAATCCTAATTTGAGTAAAAAATTACTTCTGAGGTGGGAAGGTTTACGGGAGGAAGATTCTTATAATGATAAGACAGATAATATTTTTAAATTTGCAGTTTGGAATTTCTAGGGAAACCCACATTAGGTCTGCATAGTACATGTTTGTAACAACAACAACATGTTCAAATGCAGCCCTGTTACTCTAGTCTGAATGGGGTAAATCATTAATTTTGTCAAGGTGCATTACACTTTAGTTCATTATGCTTAATGGATTTGTTAAATCGGTACTTTGACTAAGAACAAACAGGCAATTGATGAGCATTTTAAGTACCACTAGAAGAATTAAAATCCAAATAAGTACTAGTTGTAGTAAAACTGCCTCTGTTAAGTCTTGTATTGTTGGTGTTTATACTCAGAGTTTAAAAGCATGGCTGATGGTAACCACAGAACTAAAAATTGGCTGTACTCCAGTAGAGATCCACTTGTAATAATAACAGTGTCTGTGCACTGCAGTGTTAAGTGAGTGTGTATGTGCGTGTGTATTTAAGTGCAAGTGAGTAGAGTTGTCTGTGGAAAATCCGGCCTGTTGTGTGTCATAATACTTGGAGCCCATTTGTGCTTGATGGGTCGGTTACTTCTGTGCTGATGCTGGTGTCTCAATGTTAATGCCTGTGCTTCTCTGGCACTCTTAAAGCAATTTATCCTGGTCCTAGAGGCCCAATGTAGTACTATTCTTACTCCCTCTAACACCCTCCTGCTACATGAAGTTGCTGGAATTAGCCAGCAACCTCAGGCTAATTTCCAGAAGCTAGAGAGAGCCAGGGTGAAATATTAACTGTGTGCCAAGCTGCCTCAGGTGGGTTTCATTGTGAATAGACAAGCGTGCTGAATAGGGATTAATTATGTAGCTTTAACTTTTGTGACTCTCTTTAGACAGTTGCAAATGGATGTCTCTGATTTAATAGTAAGTAGAAAACTGTATGAAATCTAAACACACACAAAGTTGAATGCCTGAGAGTCCAGACACTAAAATTCCTCTACTTTGGTGTTTGACATTTTCACTGCAGTTGCCATGGTTCCCTCAGGACTTGTTCCCATCCAGGACTGACTAGTTTTTAATGTCACAGGAACCAAAGAGACATGCCATCCTGCTTCCCATGATGGTCTGTATGATGACAAATCCTCATTGATACAGCCATTATAGTAATTTGGGATTTTTGATAGAGACATCTCTTTTGGATTGAGATTGTATAGATAGGACCTCTCAGTAAACTTCAATAGAACTAGTATAAATAAAACAAAGTAACCCTGATGGGTCAGAAGAGCGCTTGCCTCAATATTTCAATAAACACATATAAATTTTGTTTATTTTCATATGTGTAAATGCATGTGCAGAGATAAAGGACATGTGACTTAAAACTCTGCCACTGCAGGAAGCAGTAAACAAGATTAAATTGATTAAACTGTAAGCGCAGTGTATCCTGATACATGTTTATTGTGTGATATTCTTTACATGGCATGTTTGAGTGAAGTTTTCAAAATATAATAAATATAAATATATTGACAATCAGTGTCCAGCCTACTACTGGTCATTCCTGATCTTTCTAATTTCCTTTATCGATAAATACAACTTTTACATACGGGTTGCTGACAGTAGTGTGAAAATACCAGTCATCAGTTCCAGATATGTCACCAGATATTCTACTAAGATATTCATGTACACCTCTCTAGGACTTACAGAGAGTAGGCAAAGTAGAGTAACTAGTGAAGTAGAGTAATGGTTTGGTAGAAATTGATGATTATTAACTGGCACAACCTACCTGAGTATTGTTGTTGTTGTTGTTGTTGTTGCTCTTTTATGAACACAGAGCTAGCATCATCTAATGACTGCTATCAGCACGAGAACAGTTATGTATGCTTAAAACGCATTTTTATTTACTGGCTTTTAATACAGCATGAGAGTTATTTGTTAATTCATATTTGGTGTTTGCTATCAGTACTCTAAGTTAATTTATTAGGTATGTTGTATTCTTGTACAGCACTTTGGTCAACGCTCCTGTTGTAATTAAATGCGCTATAAATAATAATGTACAATGTAATGTAATGTACTCATTTAATTTTAGACAGGTTGCCTAAATGTGAGAATGAGTTCCCTGTGATCAAATAACCAACTGGAAGGGATAGCTCAATAGGTAGAGTGGTGGCCCCGTGACCGGAAGGTCCGGAGTTCGAATCCACTGAATGGCTACCCTGAGGTATCCTTGAGGTAGGTACCGTCCCTACACACTGCTCCCCGGGCGCCCATTTATGCAGAGAGGAATTTTCCCACAGGGATCAATAAAGTATACATTTATTTTATTTGTTTATCACCAGATCTCGATCCAAAAGAGCGTGTTTGGGATGTGGGGGAACAAAAGATTAGTAACTTGAAGGCGCTGCCCACAGATCTGCAACATCTGTGTAGTGCTATCATGTCAATGTGGATCAGAATCTCAGAGGAATGGTTAAAAGCACTTTGATTTTGATAGAGGCCACAAAGAATAAAGGTGAGGGTCTATTTGGTAGTAGTAGAGAGAATCTAATACTGAAGTGAAAAGTGCTGAACAGTTCACTTAATCTCAGCAGTGTTGGTTTAATAAATTATGATAAAGAATCTAAACTCTTAAACTCTGATTTACTCAAATTTAAAATGTCCTTCTCATTTTATTTTATTGGTTTGTTCTTGGTTTTTTTTTACTTGTAGCTTCTTTGAGATACAAGTAGGGCATAGCATGCACAGTCATATGCTCAATCATTTTTCTGTAAAATGACTCCTTAGCTGCCTGGATATTTGATCAACAGATAGCTAGTGGAGGTCAGTGTTGGTATACCACTGCTTACACCTTGATTATAGTCTGTTATGGACACGGACAGCTAGAGACAGTACAGCAGAGTAGTCATTCCTCTTAAACCTTGATTATACTCTGTTGCGGACAGTTGGAGACAGACACAGAAAGTAGTCGTTCCTGATATTCTTCTTTAACGTCTGGGACTGCATCTGGGACACATGCACAGTTGATGTATTGTAATGTAAAATCCCTGGGGTGGAGTTCAAGCATTCTCAAAAAATTAGCAGGCGCATGTCCGTACGGACCTTCGCACTCAGTGTATGATGACGAAGTTTCAGTTGCTCAGACCCTAACGGACTCGCAGAAACAAGAAAGTATAATTAAGGCCTTAGCTGGAGGGCAGTGAGTTATTTTAGAGGCTTACTGAGGGTCTTGTGTTGGGGCACTAATCATTTATGTAACCTAATCATCTGGGGGAGAATCCCAGTCTTTGTTGACCTGGTCTGAGCCTCCCTTTGTTTTTGAGACGGTTACCGTGGTTACTTTTGGTCAAATGTTTGAGGGCAGTCAAACATGCTGGTGAGGCATAATCCAAATGCACACAGTGTGGTGATGAGTGACGCACTGCTGATTCTAGGGGATCATTATTGCAGGGACAGCATTGGTTTTAAACTTTGCTCACAAAAGCCATTTACTGAAAGCAAATATTCGCTGTCTAAGCTTTACATGAAAACATAGTGGAAATTCCAGTTTTGTTTCACGGAGACATTAAACTGTAAAGTTTTGCTCATCTACCATTATTTGCTTTAAGCATATTCCATTTGGACTAGTTTCTATACCTTGACACAAAAATAAAGGTGAGGTAAAAGTAATGATAGAGTCACAGCAAGCTGTCCAGTTCTATCCTTAAAAAGTAGTTCTGCTTCATGCTGTGGGTGCTCTTGGCCACAACAGATTACTGGATTCAGTGGCTGCGTGTAATTATTGGAAAAATCTGCTTACTTTTGCTAAATGAATCACCTGACTGACACATGACACTGACAAATGCTTGTGTCATATAAGTGTACATGAAAATGTCTGCCAGTATGAAGTGAACCAGAACTATATTTATTAAGGGGATTTAACCGTCAAGATTCCAATTCATTCACTTCATGCGCAATCTGAAAATTTATGATAAAATAATGAAATTGTATATTGTCAAAGGACAGCTTCACATCATGTCATACAAAACCACATTTCTGGCCATTACTCAATACCTTAAAGCAGGGACTGAAAAGTAGGCAAAGGTGTAAAGGCAAGGCAAGGCAAGTTTTTTTGTATAGCATAATTCAACAACAAGGTGGTTCAAAGTGCTTTACAGAGACATTAGAAACAAAAACAAATAAAAAGCATGATTTAAAATTATAGCTGCAGTGTTCAGTAATATTGTTTGCTACTTGGATTTTGGAGTGATTTGCATTTTAACAATAAAAAGTTGTAATGATTTTAGAGATAAACCATTTCATCTTTTTCCTGTTCGGGTATCTGTTTATATCAAATAACAGTCCAGTAACAGTATTAAATTATTAAGCTGTTTTCCTCGTTGTGAGATCTTGGAGTCATCTTTCACATGTAAGGCAACACAAGGCTCAGCTTAAACACTGCTTTTCTATCTTTAGAAGATAAACATAATTCATACATAAATATAAATGTAATGAATTGGTATTTCTTGGTTAAATAACCCATTTTATCAAAGGTGATAAAATTCTCTTTTAATTTTTAATATTATTATTATATTTATTATTATTATTATCATTACCGGTATTATTATTAAAATGAAAAAATGCCTCAGCATTAATCATCTGTTTAATCTGCTGTCAGTGCAAAGTGAGTCAGTACAGCTGCACCTGTTTGTCTGTTTATCCAGCACCACTTCCTTCTTCCCCATTCATTTGGCTCAGACACGGGAACAGTAGGGGAAATACAAAAAATTTAGTTTTTTTTTAATCTTTGCAGGGTTCCATCTGAACAATGAAATGTTCTCATGAAGTTAAGTAGAAATGCATGGCTGAGTAAAGAGAATTGTTTTTTTCCATGTGCATCATTTGCATTAAAACAGAAGCACTATTATTCTCATGAAATATTAATTGTATCAAATGCAGCTCCAAAGCCTTAGCAGTTTTTTTAATGTTAGCTAATTAATGCATACATACACATGCATGCAGTATAAAATAGCACATACATTATTTATTCCATATTATTATCTTGGAATATCATCTCATATGTTTTCCAAAATCATTACACAGTTTATGTTGCAGTTAAGCAAATAGAGTTTTTAATTTAGCATTGATGTGATTAACCATAATATCGAAGAGTGTCTCAAATGTGGGCATTGAAACCTCGGTGCTGTGCACAGTTTATGTATTTTGAAGGATTTCAAATGGTAGCTCTAGCGTGCCTTGTAGATAGTTGAATGTGTATATCACGAGGAAAGGTTGCGTTATTCTGCATCTTGTTCCACTATATGTCACTACTACTATTGTGCAGCGTGCAGCATTTGCTTGCCGCTCTGGCCCATTGCTCAGTCAACAGGAGTAACCTCCAGCTGTGAAGAGACTTCAGCTTTGTGGAGGGGGAGATTGGTAGGAAAATATCAAGCAGCAGGAAATGTGCAGTACAGTGTATGTTTGGGGGTTGGGGTCCATGTGTACCTGTCTGTGCATGTCCTTTGTTTGCCCATTATTCAGAGCCACTGCAATAACACAGGAATGCATTGGACAACCGCCAAATATAAAAGCAGGAGGAAAGGGGTGAGATGAAGCTGTGGGTGTACTTGAGGAATGAAGCAATGCCCTGTCTTAGCAACACTGCAACTGTCTTGCATATTGTGACTTGACAAGAGTTGAAGAGCAGTTTTTTCGTCATACAGATCGGAAGGGCAGTTGGTTCTACCTAGGTTAGATGTGCAAAATAAGTAAACTCTACAATTTCAGATTTTGTGAAATGAAGAGGCAAGAAAGGAAGTTGCAGGTCGGGTTAGCTGGTGAAATACAAGAGAAAAACAGAAACATCTGGCAAAAGACCAAAAGCTACGTGAGAAGGACCCAGTCATGTTGAGCTGGTTTAATGATCTGCATAGTTGTATTTGGCAGGAACTGCTTTGTTGTTCACAAAACAGGCACTTGAGATATTATTGGCATACTACAGTAGAAAAAAAGTGTAGGAGAAAGGAGGAGAAGGGCGCTCTCCAACTGGCAGCAGACTTGCTTCAGAGGGCTAACAGCAACTGGAAATAAAACATGCTCTAAAATGATAAAACTTAGATTTTTATTGCTCTGAGTCCTGGCACTTAAACTTCAGTCTGAATGCTGAATATTCCATTTTGTTATGCTGGGAATTACATAAAGAAATTCTGTAAACTGTGGCCTACAGTATATATTTGTTATTTTTAATGAAGTCGTGCTTTTAATAGTTGTGCATCCTTATTATTTTTTTTTTTATTTAGGCATCGAGCAGTTCTGAAACACTATAAAACTGTAAACTGTGACTCTTAAACGTCATAGAAATCCACCTATAGTTGGGCACAGGCTTCCCTGTAGCTAGCAATGAAGTCACCAATTTACTTTAGAGCTAAAAATAAAACTGCCTATCAGGAGAACCAGAACATTTCCTGGTGGCTCTAGGGTTTTCTGCACGAACAGTCAGCTTGTCCAGCAATAATAAAACAGCTTTCAGAATCCCGGCATCAGGCAGACTTTCTCACTTTTGTTGCAGTTGTGCGCCTGTTAGATAAACAAGGAGCTGAATTTGTTGTAAAGCTTTATAAACCAGAGGAGGGCTGCAGATTCGAGGTGATTATTCTCAAGATGTTTATCACTACAAGCAGTGCAGTTCATGTGGGTACACTTAACACTTTAATACTTAAAAAAAAGTATGTTTATTAAACCGTGCAACAAGCAATGGTTTGTTTATTTGTTGTTTTTTAATGGAGGCTGTTAAGTACTGTCATCAACGGCAGCAGATGACTCTCTGGTATAACATTAGTTAAAATACACATGAGCTCTTTATTTCCTTTTTGTAACTGATCTGAAGAGGAACCATAGGTTTTCCTTCACTTCTCACTTCTCAGTACTTTCATTGTTCCTCATGTCATGTTGCCACCCTGTGATCACACACCCAGTCATTTCTTTCATTCTGATCTGAACTCTTTTCGGACAAAATCTTGGACCATTTATAAACAAACATTTCCCATAGTCATGATTGAGTGAACAAACTGAGAAACAACCTTCCGTTTCATCCTGCCTGCTCTTATCACTTACAAAAAATGTCCCATTAGGGTGAGAACGGGAGCGCGTTAGTAAGGGAGAATCTCTCTCCATCTTGAGCTAACATCCATATATATCAACAATCTGTCCATCTCACTCTTTTCCTCTCTCATAGTCCTTCCTTTAGATCTGTTTTCCAGTATTTGCCAGCAGCAGGGTGAAAACAAGGGGTCCTGGCACCACTGTGTCGTTTATGTAATTCTCACTGCCACTTCTGGTCCCCCATGCTTCTCTGCCATGTAGTGGCTCAGCAGACATAACGAGTCGGGGGGGGTCAGATATGCAGACAAAAAGGCTGATATGAGCATGTTCACAGACACACACACACACACACACACACACACACATCAATAAAGTATTCTGATTCTGATTCTGATCCAAACATTTGGGAGAGCAGAACAGATGGAGGGACAGAATGGCTAGTGCAAAACCAATAATGAACTCAAACTGCACCTCATGTTGTCCCTGCTGGCATGTGTTAGTGTATACTGTGTCTGAGCATGATTACATTATGTGGCTTTTTTTTTTTTTTTTTTAAATAGATAGACATGATTTTTCCATTACAGTTACACTTTATGTACAGTCAATTCCTGCATCTATAAAATATTCTATTCTACATTTCATACATATAATATAGCATGCCTGTTTCCTGCAGTCTTTCAAGAAGTGTGTTTCTTCTTCCAGCCACAAAGTTTCAGGCATTTATGTCCCCTCCATCTTTGCAAATTGCTGGTTAGTTTCTTTAGCACAAACAGAGCTGACACTAAACAGATATGAGATGTTTTGCAAACTTTGGGATACAACAGGCATTTCCAAAGAGTGGTTCTAAAGCCCCAGTAATGTTCACATATCATGTCTTAATCCAAAAATGCTACATCCAAAATGTCCAAGTTAAAAAAAACACTGTTTGCATGACCCACCTTATATCCATTTTCAGAATTATAGTGATCGTATAAATATAGTTGGTGACTAAAGAGGGAAGTTCAAAGCAACCTTAGAACCTAGCGGTCAAGAATGAGGCAGTTTCTGTAAGAAGGTTTGAGTTTCAAGCAATAGTCCTCTCACATCAAACATTCACATTTAAAGCTCTTTAAATTCGAGTTCCTTTTTAAAACTGGTGTTTTCCCCATTTTTACTCTGCTTCCTGTGGTCACAGTCATTGAGCACATGAATCATTGATCAGTATTCACCTCCAATTTTAGATCAATAAAAAACAAAATATAATGGTAAAGATTTTGCTAGAGGGTATAAATCCACTCTTACGTCTAGTCTCTGTAGGTATTCCCATTTGTTTTTATCTGAAAAAACTGAATGTAGGATTTATGTTTCTCGTATGCTCATATCTGCTCATAATGCTGGGCTTACACTGTGCGATTTTTTCAGTCGCGCAATTCAGCTCCTGCTCAAACTGTACGATTGACTCGCAGGGGTTAGAAGTTCATAGGTCACGATGCAGGATGCACTGCTTTCACTTCTGATGCAAGTCACACACAGTATGAAACTGATATTTTCACTGACAGTAACAGTGGCATAACAAAAGAGTAGTTTACTTTTCCAGACGTCCCTCCATAGCAGGCATTTACCACCAGCAGAGACATTGTGGATGGGGAGGCAACATTTCAGAGATACTGCGAATAACAATGATTGATTGAATTCAGTTGTCTCAAGAGGAGGTTAGAAGCTTTTAGAAGGCAAGGGGGTGGTTCCCACGTCCCTAGAAAGTGGGCACACAGCCATGAACATAAGTACTGACGTCATTTAATTTACGGTAAAAGAGTACTGATCTTGTGAAAAAGAAGAAGGAAAAAAAAGGCGTGGGGTGCACTAAGAATGTAGACTTTAAGGCATTTTTCTTTTTTTGGGAGCAGGTCTGCATTCCTGTGCACGTGACGAGCATTCTGGTCAGTGCACGCATGATGGTTTTCCTGTAATTTTATTTTTATACACAGCACTATTTGGAGTTAGTCTAGATGTAATGTGAAACAGACTGTGTGTGTGTGTGTGTGTGTGTGTGTGTGTGTGTGTGTGCGCGCGCGCGCGCGCGCATGCTCACCAGTGTGTCATGCGCGTGTGTGTGTGTGCAGGGGAGCTGTAAGTTTAGTGGAAGCTTCCTGATCTAGTTATGACGAAGTGTAACGTAGCCGTAACTAGCACAGCTGGCATTCCCTTTGTTCTTGCTGGTATGTTTCAGATTCTCTGAGCAAAATCACATTTTCATTTGCACAGTTGGTCAGATAAAAAACGAAAAAGATTGACCATTATTACTCTCTCTAACTTGCTTCTAATCCCTTTTTCCTGCCCTGGTGTCATGCATTAAGGAGATTGTCCAGACCCTGACAGCCGGATAGACTCTTGAGTGCAATAACAAGTCATAAATGAGTGAATGCGAGAGCCTGGTTTGCTAACTGTGAATATGACAAACCCAAGAAACAGACAGACACTGAACAAACAGAAAAATCTATCATATCCTTCCTGCCTCTATTACTACTAATAAAAACATTTAGCCAAAGTAACCAAAGTAAAGCACAGCAAAGACCCTTGGAGAATAATTGCACACTGCTGCTTGCGTAACCTGAAGTTAACCATGATAACAACAACATAAATGTCATTGTAAGCACAACTGTTATAGAGACAGTACTTAATCAGTAAGTCAAACATTTATAAGTACCAGAGCTGTGCAGGCATGTTTTGGAGCACTTCACTGAGGCGTGGCTCAGCTGGTAAAAAAACAAAGTTTGCCGTTGCTTTGCAACCTTTGTGCAACTCTGAAATGCCCCATCAACAACTCATTAGTTACAAAAGCACATTCAGTGTGTGTGTTTGTGTGTACATGTTTAGGCATCTTTGTAATGACAGAAATTTGGTATGCCACTATAGTTGTGGGGACGAGCAGTGACTTATGGGGACAAAATGCCAGTCCACACGGGTTTGAAGACATTTTTGAGACTCAAAATGTGGTTTTAGTCAGTTTGTCTGTATTATTAATGATAAAACAATAAAAGCAATACTGTGTGCAGGAAGCACCTGTCTTGATGTTTGATGTTCGCACAGGCGTATTTGAAAAACTGTAATTGGAATTACAGATGGGGCTAATAAGGAGTCTGTTTCGTGAGATAATTATGTCCACCGTTTGGTGTTTGAATTTCTGTTTTGGGTTTTTTTTGTTTCATGGTTTTTGGTTTTGGTTTTTGTTTTGGGTTTTTTTTTTGGGGGGGGGGGGGGGGGGGGGTCACACCTATCAATGGGTAAAGGGAGGGGGAGGATGTAGAATGTTCTCTGTGGTAACACGGCATTGTTCATTTCACATGTGCGTGCATTTGCATGGGTTCACTGACTGAGCCATGGCTGTGGGTGGTGAGTGTCAATCCACTGTAGTTTATGTATTTCTCACCATCATTTGCAAACAGTCCAACAAGGTGATAACAAGTGTGTCCCTTCAGATAATATCCAGTTTGTGTTTAAAAAGGTCAAGTTACACATCACCATGTGCAAATCCCAAACCTTTATCAGTTGATCAATGCACTCAAGTTACAATAGTTGTTCCAGTTCATTGTGAGGGATTTTGTGTTTTTGCTTAGAGTATTCGCCCATTTTCCTTACCGTGAGGTATTCAAATGAAACTGTGTAGAAAACACTCTAACAATACAAACGCTCTCCTAATCCACTTTTAAAGTCAATTAATATGTGTGAATAATATGATGAATTTGTGAACATAGTGTTTTCTTGGCGTGGCTCTGTAGGTGTCAGTGATATACAGCGGCATTAAAATGAACATTTTGAAAGTGACTATGGTGCATACATGCAGAAAGCTTTTCTGGTCTGAGGTAAGGAAAAAAAATGCCTTTCAGCTCTTATCGCCTAGCTAGCAGAACAGGAGAAATCACCTCCCACTGCTGAGCTGTATCAGTGTGCAGTTAATTGCCTTTTTAGAGAAAAAACAAAGGGGTATGTGCGTGTGTTTACTTTTTTTTTTAGTTCTTTCCATTTTCTTTTTCGATTAACCTCTCTTGCACTACAATATGGTGCAGGGTCGGTGCCTGGAATTGTCCCCATAACCCTGCAATCCATCATTCAGCTCATTTGCTTAAAATGAAACCAACAAACGGAATTGACAGAAAGTGATACAAACCACATTACACAGAGACGGCAGCACAACTAGATGAAGAGGGAGATAGAGGAAATGACAGATAAGTGGGAGTGATATGGAGAAAGAGACAAGGATAGGTGGGCTGTGCTTGGCGTGACGGCTGGATGTTCTCTGAGAGCTATAGAAGACAAGGTCATTCAAGGTTGCCTGTCGTGCTTGATGGGTTACAGTGAGTGGTGCTGATGGGATGAAGAGCTGGAAGGGTTTGGCTGGGGAGGGGGTCCTACGTGTCCCCATGTCTCATTTATATAGTTGTATATGCCGACACTGACACAGTGACAAAGCTCTGTGGTGATACATGCCTCCTCTGTCCTGATATGTCCAGTGTTAATGGCTTTGTGTTGTAACCTGCTATGTTAGTTTCCTCTAAAGCCAAGGTCTCTCATGGCTATTGCATTTGTCACAGTTTATAACCTTGCTTACCTCACCGTAAACCATTAATCCAGCCTCTAGAGTGCATGTTAGATGCTACATGGCTGTGTTTTAGTTTGTAATTTCAGTCAACCTGACCCTCTTTTTTATTTATTCATATATGTATATATATATTTTACACCAAAGAAAAGACTTCTTAGCTTTGCTTTAATCTTCATATGCTGCTGTTTGGTACAGTATGATAGGGTAGTTAATATATAATACACTCACGGTAAAATGAAAGTACACCCTTTTTCAATTCACCTCTTTCAGGTTCTTAAATATCAGGGTATAATGATAATCTGGTACTCAACAGGTCTCTAAATGGCACATATTTACTGCTTCCATAGAAATTAGGAGGGTAAGTACTATCCCATTGCCAGTCTTCCCAGGAGTGAACAGATACCCAGGAAATTCATCCAAAGAGCTGGCCATGCAATGTTCCGAGAAAATGCAAAAAAAAAAAACCCAGGAACAATATCTCAGATTCTAAAGGCATCAGTTGGCTTGTAAATGCTAGTTAAAGTTCACGAAGAGTACATTGATATTTCTTTAGTCTTGTTCTGACTTGGACAGGTTGCATGGGAAAGATATTCTTTCTAAGTTCAAAGAATAATATGGCAGTATGGCTTAGGTTTACAAAGGACGTTTTTCCAGAAAGAAGTCTTATGACTTGTGGAAAAACATCCTTTGGACACATGAGACCAAAGTGAGGATGTTTGGCTTTAATGCACAGCAACACATTTAGTGAAAGCTAAACACAGCATGTCAACACTAACACCTCATATTAAATGTCAAGCATGGTGGAGGAGGGGTAATGGTTTGGGCTTGTTTTGCAGCCACAGGCCTAAATTCTACCATCACTGAGTCAACCGCAAACTTTTTTTATATATTGAAGTATGAGGCAAATGTGAAGCATCTGTACGATAGCTAAAGCTTGGCCAAAGCAGGACAATGATCCCAAGAACGGACTGTCCATAAACCTCAGTGAACAGAAGTAATGGTGTAAAGAAGAGTGGACCAAAGTGCTTTCACCACAATCTGAGTCTTCTCATTTGACATTGTTTAGCTCATTTAAAATCTGCTATGATATACACCTGCATATTATGTTGTGGTATTTTTTGGCTTTTTTGTTTTTTTACTGTATATTCATATGCTTGGCAGGCGTGAGAAAAAGACTTGTCAAAATATGTTGGTGGCTTGCACTGGGTCACACTCCAGACGCCTCTTAGCCTTTTTCCATCCATATGGTGCCTCAGAAGGGCATCAGTTAATGCACGTGCGTGCGTGTTTGTGCGCACATTTGAACATCCGTGCGTGTCGCTCTTCCTCTACATGTGCTACAGTGCAAGTGAAGAGAATCTGTTGTCTGTTCCATTGTCGTCTTCTGCGGTTCCAGCTGCACTGTACTATTTGAGTGCTGCAGAAGTAAAATGAGAACATTGATTTCAGCTAACGCTCAGCCACTAGTCTCTGATCCTGCAAGCCTGGCATTTTGTATAAGATAAGATAAATGTGATGGAAACTGTAACGCAATTACCATGACAAATCACATCCAGGGGATTTCTAGCTCAGCAGTATACATGCCATCCACACAGATACAATGTCCGCAATAATGCAGATCATCTTGACATTGCCGGTGTTGGACACAGAGCTACAAAGGCAGAGAAGTTATTCTACGAGCTGTGTTTTTGCCTATTTTGTTTGACTTCTGAAACTTGATTCAGTGTTTTAAATGTTTTTTGAATGTTTTTAAAGCTTCTTACTATGCACATAGTATGTCATACTTCTTTACTGTACACCAAAGAGTGCATGCATCACTAGGTGTATTCAGCTATTCGCAGTTAGACCACATAGCCCCCTTTTGTTCCACTACATTGCTTGGCAGGTTAACCACTGTTGTGGTGTTTATTTAGGTCAGTTCCATGCTGACTGGAACTCTCACTAAGCCTCTCTGGTGTAGTTCCCAATTATAGTTAGGAATAAATCGACTGAACTGTTATAGCAAACAGATCTACTACATAATATTGTGTCAGCTTGATGAGATGTCGCTGGTACAATAGAAATCTCACTACAATCTCAGATTGGCACATTCTCATTCACCTAGAATCTCTTGCTACTTCCTGTTTCCTGTATGTGACTACTCTATGCTGTGTAGTTTCACCCACATCCTATATGTCCCCGTCACATTTTCTCACGAAAAAGAGTGCTTCAAAACGATACAGTGGTTTCCAGACCTTTATGACTGGAAATAGCTTAGTAAAATAGAGTAAAATATTGCGGAAGGAAGTTAATCAATAATTAAAAATCTATTTTCATTTCTTCCTCCTTAAAAAAGTTTAAGTTTAACCTCTTCTCCCACTGCTTCTCTTCAATATAGATTAACATGCCATCGATCGGCCTCTTGGTATTTAGTTGGGAAATTCCCTCCTTACTAAGCACACCCATGCTGTTTGCAGTGCAACCTAGTGCAACCGCATTTCTTAAACATGAATATTGTTTGAAATAATTATCAGAAAGAAGAAGTGAAAGGATAACGGGTCTGAGAATGAATATATGCATTCTCAGACATTTCAAACATTTTTAAAAGTCGTTTTGCGTTAACATAATATGATTCATGTCTGTGCTTGGGTTTCTCGAATACATGCCTCGAGTCTGTGTTTAATAATAAAGTGTATTAATTCTTTTTTTCGCCTGTTTTTTCTTCTTTCCATAGTGAATGAGTATGTGTTTATGGTCCAGGCCAGAGGGATCCAGATCAGAGAGAACGTGAAGAACATTGGAGCTCAGGTTCTGGAGCAAGTAGTGAGGGGGGCTTACAGCATAAATGGCACAGGTAAAAACATGCCCATGCACACTAGTTTATTAGAAATGTTTAGCACAAATGCTATCTTTCATATCCTTACAAGAGAATGAGTGCAGTGTCAAACAATGTTTAAATAAGGAAGTAAAAGAAAAAGCGCTATGGCGTTTTCACATTTAAGTCTGTTTGCTTTCCAGTGAGTGACTCATGCTTGCCTTTACTAGAAAAGATATTTTGAATGACAATGAAAAGCTGTCGGTAAAATACAGGGTGTATCAAAAAGAATCAATCAATTTCAAAGTCCTTTAGTTCTGCAGCTGTTTGCTGGTAATGACTGAAACACGTGCTGTTGGAAAAAGGGGAATTGTAAGTTTCACGTGATTGCCTTTTGGTGGCATTAGTGACTCCAGACATGCTCACCAAAGTATGGGACAAGTTTGACTATAATAAAGACATGTATTCATATTGTATAAATTACTGTTAGCTTCTGTGTACATTACTTTAGAAAATGTCCACCTCCTGAAATCATTTTCTTTTTTTATACACGCTGTACATTAAAGCATGAAGCCGGTCATGTTTTTTTTTTCACTTTCAGATTATTCTTATGACTTCAACTTCAGCGAAAGCGATGCTCTTCCCACTACATACCTCCCCGAGGGTTTCACCTACCTCCCCTCACAAGTTTGCCCTGAGAGGCTGCCCTCCATGAGTAAGTGCACTGTTAAAGTTGTGATTTTAAATTTAATTTGAATTCTTTCCTTAGAACCAAACTCCTTATTCTGTAACAACAAGTAGGTAACAAATGAAAAAAAGGCTCTCAGTGGAAATGTTCCTTATGCCTCTGTATTTATTTGTTGTAGTATTGAGCTGTGAAACTGTTCCAAGAATATGTTTTATATTAGTTTTGATTGATGACGCATCAAATACAGTACTGTGTTATAGCACAAGCAGGCAATTTAAGTCCCAGATTTCTCAAATGTTGCAGGCTTTGACATTTTCTTAGTCACATTCCTATGATCTTTTTCCTCTCGCTACTGTTCTTCTTTACTCGCACACCGTGTCTCTTATTTTCTCCCCCACGCTCTTGACCTTTCTTGCTTCATGACTGTTGCTTGACTCCCTCTCACTCTCTCTTTCCCCCACGCACAGAGGGCAGGTTGGAAGTGAATATGAGTGAGATATCTCTTGAAGAAGTGGAAAGATCTTTGCTGGAGGGAAAGCCCAACATTGCCCCTGGAGGCTACTGGAAGCCCACAGACTGTTTACCTCGCTGGAAGGTAAGTGCCCACTGAAAAAAACAATCTTGTGCGTAATGTGGCCGGTGAAGCAAGAAATAGAGTGGCTTCATAGAGTGGTTTGTATATTGTTAAAGTATGGCTCAGCAAAAGCACATCAAACAGAACTTTTTGAGGAATGGTGCTTAACCCTCCTGTGACATTGCAAAGAGACATTCAAGCCCTGCATGTTATAACATGCATGTGCTCTGCACACTTGGGTTTCTATTGAATTGTCACCTTTTTATAGATAGTCGAATGGTTGTGCATGACTTTTTCCATTTTGTATATAAAACATGCCTCTCACACAGTGCAGCAGCATTAGGTTTGTAGCGCTGGACCTGCTAAAACCCGCCTTTGCCCCACAATAACACCGATATATGTGGATGCTTAGTTGCTATGTTTTTTTTAACACGTTGCTAAAAGTAATGTTGGCAATAGTAATGCAAGAGTTTCTATTCTCAGTGTTCAGTGTTTCAGTGCAGAGTTTGCATAGCAATGTCAAATGAACAGCAAAACCTTAAAACTGCAATGAAGACAAAAATATTGTTTCCACAAAAGTGTTTTTCTGCGTTTCTGGGGCATTAGACAGCAGCAGAAACTCTCCATGAGAACACGAGAAAGGTGTGTTTATTTATACACAGAGCATAGCATAGCAGGAGTTACTTCATAAATTACTTATGATAAATTATCAGACACTGAGACAGGATCGATCTCACAGCAAATGAGTATTATGTATAATAAATAAGCAATAGCAGTTTAATAATGTCTGATCTGTTGACGTCTATGCGTGTGTTTAGCACACATAATATCGGTCAAGTACTGTGACTGATTTGAAGCTGTGAAGAACATGTGAAGCTTAGCCATAAATACTAGAGGTGGGAATCACCATACATCCCACGATACGATATTATCACAATATTTAACGCACGATACGATATTATTGCAATTTTTAAAAATATTTTGCGATATTCAGATTCTGTACATAAAGGTAAACTTTATCAATATTCATTTTATCTAATATCAAAGTCTCACACTCAGTCTTTCTCTCATTTCAGTCAGTTTTATTGTTGACAAACTGAACGGTTTGTATTACAGTCTAGTCCAACTTAACTGAATGCAACCATCTGGTACAATTATAGCTATTCTGAACTATGCAATTTGTGAAAACTATGCAGCCCCTTCAGCAACTGAAGAATTTGAAAGTAAATTAAAACAAAATATAATTTTACATTAAATAAAAAAGTTTTAAACTTAATTAAAATAAAACATGTCTTAAATTAAAATAAGCAAACTGTCATGTTTATTGACAGTTTGCTTGGCCAAAGCAGGACAATGACAATGTGCTGTCTTCTGTATTATTAAACAAAGACAAGCAATACATCATATAGTATGGCCAATACTATATTACATTAATTTTAAACTGTTCTTTCCTGGAAGACAGACCTCTGTTATGATGACATGAGGTGATGCATGAATTGATGACTGACATTTTTATTTAACTTCTTCAATCACAACAGTATATTTGAACATACACAATAGTTTATTTTTAGCTTACAAACATCTGAGCATAAAGTGCTGACAAGGAACCCTGGTGTAAACATTAAAATGAAAGTCAGTACAATGTGCAGATTGCAGAAATATACATAAACAAAATCAGTGGCTTTACCACACTCAGTTTTTCGACATCTGTGAACTACTAGACAGTCATTCAATTAAAAAATAATATTAAATAAATAAAACTAATAAATAAAAAATACACACATCTTACTGATCTCTGCAGTCAGTAACATTACACATAAAGTGCAAACATAATAGCAATTGTATAAACACACACACAAACACGCCTTTAAAATTTAAAGGCGTGAAATTGGACGGTCTAGTTCTGATTAGCGTCACCGCTGTCTCGGTGGAGTTTAATAAACTCGGCCGTCTGCTTCTTGCTATCTAAAATATAACCAGACACTGGCGTAAATTCTCGACTGTCTCATACTTCTGTTTAATAAGTTTTCTGTTTGACGTTTAGTCAGCTGTGTGAAAACCAAGGAGGAACCCACCCGGGGGATTAATAAAGTTTTATTTTATCTAATCTAATAACTTTAATCTCAGCCAAACCGATTTACTCACGAACAAACAAAACACTGAAAAAAGCCCAACAATAACATTTTTAGGTTGTCTAAGTGACTTATATATTACGTTTAACCCGAGCAGCGAAACTCCGCGGTGATCTGAAAATGATGTGCCGGGAGTTGTGCCGTTCTCGGCCGCATCAGTAATCCTCGAGCTCCCGGCTAGCTGTCGAGCTGGTGGGTAGCAGACGCCTCTGAAAACGTCGAAGCACTTTTGCAAATATGGGATATCTTGATAAACCGAGCAGATATTTGATGTTTACACAACTACTTTCTCGCCTGAAAATATGTTAAAAGTTTATTTTGTGACCCAGAAAGATTAGTATGAGTAATTTTAAAACTTAGTAGCGGCCGCCATTGCTGGAAACTGGAGTTTGGCTGGGCCGCGCTATGAATTCTGGGATATGGTAGTAATTTGGACAGCCTTCGGCGCGTCGCTGTGACGTAATCGGTCTACAAATGCGGCCTCAGGAGGATGCAGCCCATGAATTTGGACATGTCCAGAGTATAATCGCAGCCTTTGCGGTTAGAAAATTGCACTTGATCATGTCGCGATATTATCGCAAATGCGATATATCGTTCAGCCCTATTCTCTACCTCAACAGGGCTTCAATCTCACCATGGGAAGGAAATGATGAGAGGAATTATCAGAATTTCTCCTCTGTGTACCTTTCCTTTTATGCCCTTTCTTTTATTCTGTTGCTCCCTGTGCAAATAAGATTGATGGAGCTCTTCTATTTGACATTCAAATTCCAGAAAAAGTACACATAAACACAAAGTACAGGAAGTAACCTAAATTACAGCTCGTGTTTGTGCTTTGCAGTATTGTTTCAGTCTTTAATCTTTAGCCTAACAGTACTTTTTTTTGTGCCCAGTAGAGTGATCTTGCTTTCCATCTGTCTGTATCTCTCTCACATTCCTTTGCCCCAAAGGACCGTGTATGGTCTGACAGCATTTTTTCCCCTGTTTATCTCATTAGCCAGCAGTCTCTGTCTCTCTCTCTCTCCCTCTCTCTCTCTCTCTGTCGCTTTCTCTCTCTCTTTTTTTTTTTTACACCTGTCTCTTTTCTTAGCGTATCCTAGCCAGTTATATTCTGTGAATATTTCACTTTTTTATTGATCTTCAAAAGAAAGTGCAAAACAAGAACAACCATTATTACAAATAAACGCTACACAGTCATTCAGCTGCTCAGTGGGGTTTTTTTTTTTTTTTTTTTGGGGGGGGGGGGGGTTGGACTGATCCATGTCACTTCTCGTGGAAATGACACTCTGCAAATCCGCCAATCTTGTGATGAGTCAGGTGCTAATTGGAATATTTTAGTGGTTTCACACAGCACACACTAAGATACTGATCAGGATGTCCACATCGGACATTGGGGAAAGTAGTATAATGGAACATGTTTCAGTATTAGTGTTGATTTGGACATGTAAAGGTGCTATCTGCTCTAACTCTAACTCTACTCTAAATTTATCCCTATATCTTTGCAATTTATTCAAGTCCCATGTTATTCTCCTTTGTGTACCTAGGTGGCAATCCTAGTTCCCTTCAGGAACCGACATGAACACTTGCCCATTCTCCTAAGACACCTGGTGCCAGTGCTGCAGAAACAGAGACTCCACTTTGCCTTTTATATAATAGAACAAGTAGGTTCACTTATTTTCACAATCAATCAATCAATTGAATTCAGAGGTAAACAACTAAATGAATTTCATCTCAAGCCACTGTTTTATGGAAGTTATAACCCATTATCTTCCCCCTTTTTTTATGAAAAGGCAGCTATACCAAAGTATCATCTTTTTTTCTTTAGGCGGGTACAGAGCCATTTAACCGAGCCATGTTGTTCAATGTGGGCTACAAGGAGGCTATGAAGGACCTGAACTGGGACTGTCTGATCTTCCATGATGTAGACCATCTAATGGAGAATGACAGAAACTACTACGGCTGTACGGACATGCCCCGACACTTTGCGGTCAAACTGGACAAGTATTCTTACATGTGAGTCCTGATTATTGTCTTTGGGGAATTACAGAGTACATGTGTTCGGACGCAAAAAATGAATCTCAATATGTATAACTGTCCCTCAAAGGCTGCCGTATAATGAGTTCTTCGGCGGTGTCAGTGGCCTGATGGTTAAGCAGTTCAAAAAGATTAATGGATTTCCCAATGCGTTCTGGGGCTGGGGAGGAGAGGACGATGACCTGTGGAACAGGTGAGGGCAACTTGTACAGACAAACACACACTGGCCTTTCTGATAGAGCTGCAGCATGTTGTTAACAGTAGTGTTGACATTAGGCATCCTCAAGTGATGAGGTAAGCCATTTGGCACATAGAAGGCTTTTGTATTATATTGTTTTTTCCCACTTCGGCCCAGAGCGTTTCCCCCACCTACACAACTCACAGGCAGCTGTACACACAGAGTAAATCTGTGTGTACTGTAAATACTGATTCTCTTGTATATTTGTTTCCATGAAATCCTTCCTTTTTGCCTTTACTATGAAATCTTTCTGATGTATTTGGAGCATGTTATTGACTATTTGAAATATTATAGCTCAGCTATCAGAGGCATTATTGTGATAATTATTATAGCAGGATCATAAACACAATGCCTTTTCCTCCCAACTGTGTACAATATGGATTAAAATTTTAAAAATGTTTCCGTAGGGTGCAGTTTGCCAATTACACAGTAAGCAGACCACAAGGAGACCTGGGACGCTACATGTCCATTCCACATCACCATCGTGGAGAAGTGCAGTTCCTGGGCAGGTTGGTGTCCTAGGTTTTCACAGCTCACTTACAAACAGTACATAATACACACTCCCAACCAAAGGAGGAAGCTGATAATTGCAATGAGGCTTAGACTCATGTGATGTAAGCCAGTCACATGAAAAGCCAAAGCAGTACCTTTGATAGAATTTCCACTCTTTTAAAGACTTTGCATGTGATATGCTTCTATGCTTCAGGGCAAAATTCCTGAGTAACTTAAAAATGGCCCAAAGAGTAAATGTTTCTTTCATATAGTTTTACATAGTACCACAGTACTAAGTGGAATTTATTTTTCACTTATTTAACTTTAAAATAAGCCTTAGATTTAAGCTACTCATATACTCATATCATTTAGGGATCTACTAGAATACGTTTGCACATTTTATGTCAAATTATTTTATCCCCCCCTGTTTGAAATATTATTTTTTAGCGCTTTTTTCTTCTAAGCCCAGCCTGGTGGTCACTTTGCCTGACTAAACTGAGGCAGCAGGGGTGTAGCCCTCTGCCTCAGTTTAGTCAGCTTTCACTTTTACTCTGACACTTCTAACTTGAACTGTCTGTGATCATTTTGCGTGAAAATGTCACTGAAACAGCACAATGCTCCTTTAATTTACATGAATGAGGATATTTGTCACATAGTGCAGCTGTTTGTTAAGGAATTTCTGCAGTCCAGAGCTGTACTTTGGCAGCTCGCCTGAATGTGAAGGGTGGTTTCCATTAATGAAGTCGAGTAACTTTTATTCATATCACACCCTGATATGAATTGATCCAAAGCACTTTCCAGCTTTTTAGTCATCTAGTATGCAAAAGTTTTCTTCTGTTGAAAAATGTATGAAATCGATGGTACAACATAGCAGGAGACTAAAAGAGTCCAAGGGTGTATATATAGTCTGTGTTAGGCCTGAAGCAGACTCCCCCCATGCCAACTCTGAGATATTTTAGAGTTGTTTAAAAAAACCGCTGTGGTTAGAATCAGTGGCTGATTGAGAGGCAGTGGGCTCTTGCTTAGTTTTGTTGAAGCAACTGCTCATTCTTTGTCAAACTTGTAGCTTCGCACATTTAGTGATGTACATAAGTAGTAGATTACAATCCTGGGCCACAAATAAGGTATTTTTGGCTGTTTAGACAAGAATCACTCCATTTGGCACAAACACTGGACTTTTTACATTTTGCCATCCTTTTCACATGTAATGAGAGAAAAGTGCTTCTTACAGTGTTCTGTTTTCTCCTCTCATTTTGCACCTGCAGGTATAGTCTTCTCCGTCACTCAAAGGAGAGACAGAAGGTGGATGGTCTTAACAACCTAAACTACTCCCCCCTAGTGTCCAGAAGGCCTCTCTACACCAACATCACAGTCAGCTTGAGCAGAAAGCTTGCACCAATAACTGACTACTGACGTAGGCAGAGCTGGACTGCAAAATCAAAGTCCTTTGGGACATCAGCCATATCTCACCAGTTGCAACACTGCTTAGGACTTTTTAGTTGACAGATTTATTGCTTTATTTTGGTTGTATGCAAAAAAAAAAAAAAAAAAAAGGAGAATCAAAAGCATATGTTTGATAAATCATATAAGAAAATAGGGATAAATGCTGCACTTGTTTGTGCCACAGTCCATCACTTCTCTCATCTGGGCTTATCTAGACTTCAGTCTCCACATGCCTTTTGCACCATTTTGGCCTTCAGCATTCATTCCTCAATTCATTTTCTTCTTCTGTCCATCACTAGCTCCACGTGGCACCTCTGTGCTCGATGATTTCGATAGGTTATGGTACACATACGTTTAAGTGCACGCACGTATAAACACACACACACCACACATGCACGCAGAGTTTGGCTTAAATGTGCTGACATTGTCCTAAGGCTATGACTTTTCTTTTTTTTTAATTACTTTTTCTCTTGCACTTCTTTCATAAATGCAGTACGCCTGTGAAAACATTTGCATGCACACATAACACGACACATCAACTTTAAGCGAGTGGACTCTTGCAGCTGGTTCTGCATACAGTATGCCAAATCTACAAGAAAAGAGAGCAAGAGAAGACGACATAGGGAGTTAGAGGCTGTGGTTATATGTTGTATGTGAAATAGTTTTTATTTCTGAGTTTAGAGAATATTGTTTCCTTAACCATCTCTTGTGTTTTGTCTTTCAAGCACACGATTTAAAGACTGATGTTTGCGTAATTGCATGGAATGTCCTGCCTGCCTGCAAGTGGCTGTATGTTGGAGTGCAATGTTCATCCTGTTAGCAATAAGCTGTAATATCAGACAGCAGAACTTTAGCCCTGACTTCCTCACTATACAGATGCAATAGCGCGGGTGCTAGCATGCCCTCATTGGACTAGAGAGAAGAAGTGACTGCGTATGCAAACTTCACACTCAACCCAACTTTGCCTAAGCAAACATGCCACCCTGTTCAGAAGTTGTGTGTGCCTGTTTGCGTGTCTGTGTGTAAGTGAGGGAGAGCTATGCAAATGGCCTGTATGTATCTCGTTGTCGGTTCAAAGTAATCGGGGTGACCTCCCAGGTCCCTTTGCTTCTGAAGCTTTGACTGGCAGGTTGCAGACCTCACTTGGCATGCGGGTGTGAATTCGGGCCAGGGAGAGATAAACGCTTGCCGTTTTTTATTTTTAGGTTTCGTGTCTTCAATGTTTACTCACCTTCATTGTGACAAAAGAGAATTGGAATTAGAAAATACTTGATTGCTGTAATTGTCACTGGTGTTTACAGAAGCATTTGCTTTGTTATTTTGCAGATTGTGTAGTCTTTGTAATACTGTTAGCCAGCCCTGCTTCACTTTGGGCCCTGTGAAAATACAACTACCATTCGATGGCTGCCTTTACTTTTTAAATGACACCTCTTTCTTTATCAACATTTCGATTGGGGGAGAAAAAAATACAGCTTGTCTCAATCCTTATCTGAAGTGTCAGGTTATAACCACTGATTAGCTTTGTTAGCTTGTGGCCAGGCTTTGGCTCGTGAGATTTCTTGTGAAATTCATTTTTCTTTTGGTGGAGGGAGTTGCTCTAAACAGAGGTTTATGTTCAGTGGCATGCAGCCTTTCACTGTGCATTAGACACAGACTCTGGCAGTACATAGAAGTGTAATGCTCCTCTCTGATTTGTGTATTTGACAGTGTTGATTTCAGTAAAATCCCAATACTGTAAATGAAGTTCCTTTTTAATATATCGTACAGACTTTACTGTCCTCACTGTCTGTCCTCTAGTCATGCAGCTACTTCATTTCACACAAATCGCCTTGTACGCATTACTTAACATGTACCTTTTTGAGGAAAATATTGGTGGTTGACTTAATGTTGTTCCCACAATGAAATATGGAGCAAAGAGGCTGGACCTCATTTTATTTATTTTTTTGGATTATTTTCCTTAATTGTTCAGTTTTTATTTTATTTTGCAGTTAATGTGACAGTTTAATAGGTGACACAAACTGATATAGATGCACTGAAATGTAGTCATGCGTAATTGTGCGGGACGGTGAGGTTCAGGTCTGTGTAAATGAGGTATATTCCTTTTCATTCAGATTCAGATTCCCTCTTAAGATAAAGCATAGATAGATAGATAGATAACGGCTTCTAATGAAATGGAATGGGACCTGTAGCCTGGTATTAAATTGTAATCTCATGAGCAGACATATTGGAGGAGGCCATTTTGTGTGACAACCACAGGAAGAGCAAGACACAGAATCAGACAATGCTACTGGTCACTGTCTTTCACTGATCACCTCCATTATACTAATTGATGATCAATGGTGCTGACCTTCCAGAGGTCCCTTCCAGGGACTCTCTCTGCGTGCTTACTGGAACCAATCCCAACATCACAGAGGCTGGTATTGACAGGCAAAACATCCTTCAAACTTTATATTTTAATTCCAATTACAGGAGCAGATGTTGAGCATGTTTACATCCATACATTTGTAAGCCTGTTGCCTTTCCACCTTAAAGTTGATCCAAATTGCCGCAAGCAGAAGCACGTTTACTTCCTAGCCTATCACCCAGGAGGTGTCCAGTGGAAGTCACAGACAGTAGCAGCATTTTAGTTGAGTTTTCTTTTCCACGTGCGTTTGAGTGAAATGGCTAAACCTTTCCGAGGTCTACCTATCCTCCTAGGTTTCAAAGTTTCTGTTTTGTTTTGGGTTTTTTCCTTTTGGTTTTGCAGCACTGATGACAAAATTATTTATAGTGACCTTGTTGTGAACAACTGGTAGGTTATTATTCTAGGTCTTGATACCTACATAATGCACTGTATATTATATCTTTTTTATGTTTCATTGCTTTAAATTAAAAGCTAGGTGGACTTATAGCAAAAGCCAAATGGTTTTAAATTGAGTGTTCAGGTAAAGAGATGGACCACACGGGCCCTCTTAATACAAAGAGGCCCTCTGATTGAGGCCTGGTTAGGGTCAGTATTAGGCTCTATACTCCACAATGAAGAATGAGCAGCTTCATAAGCCAACACCATCTTTGAGGAGACTAGTACACAGCTTTGGCTATTTTGTGACCTTGCAACAAGGACAAGTGAGTCAGTACTTCTGATTTTATCTAAAACAGGAAGTAGATTGATTTCACTTGGTGATAAGAGCATGTTGGCTAGTCTTGTTCCAGTTCTATCTACATAAATAAAATAAACCTGGTGTCAGTCCAGACCCAGACCAAGACTGCTGCTCACTAACGAGTCTTCATTGTTCCATTATCTCACCTCATCCATTCTGTGCCAGTTTAAATGAAGGGACCATTCTTTGGGCATCTGACAAAACTGGCAGCCTTAAAGCTTCTTAATTTATTGCAGTGTTTTTTGGGTTTGTTCTTGTTTTTGTTGTTTTGTTTTTTTTCCATTCAAGTTTTTATTTTATTTTTTTATAAGCAAAAATATTTAAATTGAAAAAAGTGCATATCAAGATAATTATCATTGTAAATATTGTTGTGTGTAGTGTTTTAGAAATTCTATAAGGTCTTAATTCACTACAGATGCTAAAGAACAAGGCTTCGGGAGGGTTTGGTTTGTGGGTTTATCCGGTGCCATTTAAGTGCTAGTAAAGCTTACAGAGTGACATCAATGTTTTTACATCACTGCTTCCCAGCACAGACTTTTTGTTTCTGATGGAAAGAATAACCTCATTTCATAAATTTTCAATTCCTCTCACGATCTCAGAGGTGTTCTGCATCCCGCAGACCTCCCTGTATTTTAACGCGCTGTCGCAATGCAAGGCACATGTCGTGGCAGACGGAGACGTAAAATCCTTTGATGAATTTAACTGTCCTTGTGTCTGCACGTGATGTTTCTTTATAATAGTGACAGCAGCTGAGATAAGGCGCAGGTCACAGGAGAGCGCTGCGGGATAGCAGTGTTTCAGCCAAAAAAAACAACACCTTATGCTTACAATGCAATGAAACACAGGCACCCAAACCAGCGACCACAATCCACTCCAAAATCCACACAAATTATTTTTTTGTATGAAAGCTAACTATTAAAAAAAAAAAAAAGAAAGAGAAACAATACAGCTAAATTTAAAATTTATCTCCTCTGATTGTAAGGAGAGACGATCTCCTTGAACTGAAGCCATTTGAAGCCACTTGTCAAAACTTGATGTCAGCCTTATGTGGATCCGTTTGTGTATCGGCATATTATCTTTTGATTATTGAAATTTGTATGATGGAGATTTTTCTTTTATACCATCATTGTTATTGTCAGAATACACCAATAAAAGTAAAACTTGTAAAGATAGCTTTCTGCCTGCCTGTGTGTTTGTTTCTCTGTCTGTGTTGAGATCAATCTCCATTCTGTGTGCTGACTGGAACGGCTGCCTCTTCCCAGTGTGGTCAGTGACTCTTAAATATTATAAATCACAACAAGGATACACTTCGCACACGACGACTACTTCACAGTGTAAACACGTACACGCAGACACGCTTGCTCTTAAGAGACCTTCAGTTTATATTTCATCACTTGAACAAGATGCAGAACACAAACTGGCCAAGTCGGTCAAGAGCAGCCAATACTGGAGCTCAGCTGGAAGTTGCATGCAGTAGCTTGAAATGACCTCTGCTAGGCTCCTTAATTAATTTTACTAAAAACATAAATGCATGCACAAGTGCAGAAGGGCTCTACGTTGACAGCAGGGGATATAAACGGCATCCTGTTCCTTCTAAAACTCCTTCCTTAACAGAGGTTTTTTGTCTGTATTTTTGGCCTGTGGATCTTGTTATTCACAGTTAACAACAAAGTTCCAGTATGCTGGGGCCAGATTCCTCTTTTTCTTTAAGTGCAGTCCTGTTTTTCCCCACTGATGTCACTCTGAATGCTCTGCTGTCAGTTAATACTGTACAGACTGGATCCTCAGACAAAAATGATCCTTATTCAGACCCTCTGACCTATCACCCAGTGGGGGGAAAAAACAAAAACAAAATGAGTAAAACCCCAGTGAGGTCATTTAAGACTCATTTAATCAAAGCCGCTCCAGCCCTATGGCGTTTAGCACATTTAGCTGAGTATCTCCAGCGGTTAACACAAGCGACATCTGATATTGAATTTTCTTATCAGAAAAGGAAATGCAAAAAGGCAGGGAAGGAACTCAGAGTGAATTCCACGGACTTTGTGCACCACTTCTCACAATGGATCCCATAAACTACACATGCACAAGGAGAGGGGTGTGCTTTATTATATGATGTGCTTGGAAGTATGCAAAAAACATACTTACTTCTCTCCTGCTGTGTAAAAGCAGTCCGTGTGTGTGTGTGTGTGTGTGTGTGTGTGTGTGTGTGTGTGTGTGTGTGTGTGTGTGTGTGTGTGTGCGTGAACATAAATCAACATACTTAAAATGTAATTTGTTTTCTTTTCCATCAGTCTCAGTTCCTCCAGCTTCAAATTCACTGCAATCCCCAAAGCCCCTCTTGACACATTGGGAAACCTCTTCCTTACCGCCACTGTAACAAACAAAAGTCACAGTTCTATTACTTTTATCAGAGTTCAAATAAAAATAGCAAACAGATATTTCTGTTTATATAGCTACAGATATATTTCACACAGAATTCTACCTCTTTTTTTTCCCTCAATGGAAAGTCTATCCAGTTCACATTACAGTAACACTAACACCCCTTTATGTCATCTCCTTACCCTCCAGCATTCATAAATCTGTTGACCAACCACTACAATGCATCATCACCTATTTCTACAATTTTTTTAATGGTTGCAAAGTAAGTTGTTTGTGCTGTATACAATTTTAGATACACAGAAAGTCTTCACTTACTAAATATATCTGTCATAGTTTCCTTATCAAGAGCAGTTCTTCGCTCTGCGCCATTGTCCATTTTGCTCTGTCCTCCTATAAAAAGCATGAATATTTGAGTGTCTGACTAGTTTTAGATTTCCAAAAATCTGATCTTTGTTCATCTACACATTTGAACTACAATAATATGTTTTTGAGAGATACTTTTATGGATACTTTTTGGTAAATAAACTGGTGACCTGTTCTAACGTTTGAATCTAAGGTTTATTTTTTAGCACCTGGCGGCTCTTTTTTGCTTCTCATCCATACAAAAATCTGCCTACTCTTTCACGTAATTCAGTTTATTTTGAAAAGTCTCAACAGGATCTTGAGCTTTATTGTGAAAGGTTTATTTGGAAAATAAACAAGTGGACACGGGATGGTTTTACCGTGGTTGTAGCTAACGACAAGGCATAAAGATAGTCGCTTGTCCATCCCTAGTGTGGTTATATTAAATATAAGAGAAAGAGAGAACTTTAAGAAATTAATATAACCACTACAGTGACCATCAAAACAATGAAAAAAATATTGCCATAAACAGTTTATTTTGCGACACCTAGTGTAAAATGAATCGATAGACGTTTTTATATTGTCATCCGATATATATATATCGTTATATCGAACAGCCCTAATATGAACTTATTTAGAACTTACCAGAATGAAAATGTCTGTAGCACAACAACAGATATCTGTGGATGGTAGAGAACTGGATATAGCTCGTCTCACAGCTGCTATCCAGGCTAGTTGCCTTCTTTTGGTAGTATCCAATACATAAGCTCCCTCACGTTGCTTCCAGGTGGGGAAAGAATAAAACGTGAGCCAATTTTCCCTTCCCGATCGTGCATCTAACATTACAACCCCCAAAACAGCAAGGTGAACCATTGTTGATGCTTTCGCTCCTTAAGCCCTTTGTTTGGCAGGGAATTCTGGGAAGATGGCGGAGTGAGCGGTTCAACTTGAGTGGGCTCCGAGGCTTTTCCTGAAAAGAACCTCCTTTACAGTGGGGCAAAAAAGTATTTAGTCAGCCACCGATTGTGCAAGTTCCCCCACTTAAAATGAGGACAGAGGTCAGTAATTTGCACCAGAGGTACACTTCAACTATGAGAGACAGAATGTGAAAATGGCCAAGACCAAAGAGCTTTCGAAGGACACCAGGAAAAGTATTGTAGACCTGCACCAGACTGGGAAGAGTGAATCTACAATAGGCAAGCAGCTTGGTGTGAAAAGAATCAGCTGTGGGAGCAATCATCAGAAAATGGAAGACATACCACTGATAACCTCCATCCCTCCCTCCAGGCCTGTCTGAAGTTTGCCAGAGAGCACATGGATGATACAGCAGAGGATTGGGAGAATGTCATGTGGTCAGATGAAACCAAAGTAGAACTTTTTGGTATAAACTCAACTCGTCGTGTTTGGAGGAAGAAGAATACGGAGTTGCATCCCAAGAACACCATACCTACTGTGAAGCATGGGGGTGGCAACATCATGCTATGGGGCTGTTTTTCTGCCAAGGGGACAGGACGACTGATCCGTGTTAAGGACAGAATGAATGGGGCCATGTATCGTGAGATTTTGAGCCAAAACCTCCTTCCATCAGTGAGAACTTTGAAGATGAAACGAGGCTGGGTCTTCCAACATGACAATGATCCAAAACACACCGCCCGGGCAACAAAGGAGTGGCTCCGTAAGAAGCATTTGAAAGTCCTGGAGTGGCCTAGCCAGTCTCCAGACCTCAACCCCATAGAAAATCTGTGGCTAGAGTTGAAAGTCCGTGTTGCTCAGCGACAGCCCCAAAACATCACTGCTCTCGAGAAGATCTGCATGGAGGAATGAGCCAAAATACCAGCTACTGTGTGTGCAAACCTGGTAAAGACCTATAGTAAATGTTTGACCTCTGTTATTGCCAACAAAGGTTATGTTACAAAGTATTGAGTTGTATTTTTCTTATTGACCAAATACTTATTTTCCACCCTGATTTACGAATAAATTCTTTACAAATCCTACCATGTGGATTCATGGATTTTTTTTTCACATTCTGTCTCTCACAGTTGAAGTGTACCTCTGGTGCAAATTACTGACCTCTGTCATCATTTTAGGTGGGGGAACTTGCACAATCGGTGGCTGACTAAATACTTTTTTGCCCCACTGTATACTGTAAAATCACAAAATACTTGCTATTCTAATTTTCCTGCCTGTGTCAAAAGGTCTATGTTCCTTATTACTTTACCCTAGAAACTTTTATTTTCTCACTGTAAAGTTATGATGACTTGCTTCAACCCCTTTTGTAATGTAAATTGTTACAATTCTGGTCTGTTTCCTTGACTTGTTTTGTATATGAAAATTTCTTTCAATAAAAAAAAAAAAAAAAAAAAAGCCCTTTGTTTGGCCTGCTAAAATGGCGCCCCGGCGGTCACGCCCCCTGCCGTGACATCACGCTCCAAAGCCCCATAGACAATAGAACCAAATTTTTTTAAAAAAGAATGTTGCTGTTACGTTATGTTATGACATCATCATGATGATCAAAGGCATTTCATATGGCTTTGATCTGTGAATCCTTAAATCCGGGTAAGAAGCCCAAGCTTTCATGCGGTTTACTTGTAACACTCGATATTGCAGCATTGAGAAAAATTTTAAAACAGTTGAATCTTTAAGACAGTCACTTCATCAACACTCTGACATGTCTCAGAGTAAACACGGCAAAAGCCAAAAAGCTTACGCTGGCTTTACTACAATGGACCACCAAAATCCAGAGACAAATTCTGATGAAACACATTTCCAGCTTCCACTCAAGAGGAAGCGAGGCCCGGATTATGTTGCACAGAATTGCAGAATTGCCGACAGCTGCTCTCCACCAAGGAAAAAAAGACGAATCTGTGAAGAAAAAACTGTGTTGAAAAGACGATACAGTCAGATTTCCAAAGGCAGCAAAAACAACTCTGAGAGCTACTCTCCAGAGAGAAAGAGGATGAGAATAGACACTGAGAAAAAAGAAACAGCAGTGACTCGGAGCATCCAAAAAAGTTCTTCTTCAAGGACTATCCAACTCCAAGTTCAGAAAAAGAACGATATGAACTTGAGTGATACCAAAAACTCTCAAAACATACCAAAAGACAACAAGAGGCCAGAACAAGCAGCAGTGACAGAGAGCATCCAATAAAGTTCTTCGCCAAGGTCTCTCCAACACCAAGTTGAGAAAATGGACGTTACGACCTTGAGCGATACCAAAAGCTCTGAAATCACACTCAAATACAACAAAAGGCCAGAACAAGCAGCAGTGACAGAGAGCATCCAAAAAAGTTGGATGCCAAGGTCTATCCAACACCAAGTTGAGAAAATGGACGTTACGACCTCAAGCGATGCCAAAAGCTCTGAAAACACTCCAAAATACAACAATAGGCCAGTACAAGCAGCAGTGACACAGAGAATGCAAAAAAGTTCTTCACCAAGGTCTCTCCAACACCAAGTTGAGAAAATGGACGTTACGACCTTGAGCAATACCAAAAGCTCTGAAATCACACTGAAATACAACAAAAGGCCAGAACAAGCAGCAGTGACAGAGAGCATCCAAAAAAGTTGGATGCCAAGGTCTATCCAACACCAAGTTGAGAAAATGGACGTTACGACCTTGAGCAATACCAAAAGCTCTGAAATCACACTGAAATACAACAAAAGGCCAGAACAAGCAGCAGTGACAGAGAGCATCCAAAAAAGTTGGACACCAAGGTCTATCCAACACCATGTTGAGAAAATGGACGTTACGACCTCAAGCGATACCAAAAGTTCTGAAAACACTCCAAAATACAACAAGAGGCCAGTACATGCAGCAGTGACACAGAGCAGCCAAAAAAGTTGGACGCCAAGGTCTATCCAACACCAAGTTGAGAAAATGGACGTTACGACCTCAAGCGATACCAAAAGTTCTGAAAACACTCCAAAATACAACAATAGGCCAGTACATGCAGCAGTGACACAGAGCAGCCAAAAAAGTTGTTTGCCAAGGTCTATCCAACACCAAGTTAAGAAAATGAACAATATGACCTTGAGTGAAACCTCTGAAAACACACCAAACACACCAAAAGACAATAAGAGGCCATAAGAAGCAGTAGTGACACAGAGCGTCAGTAAAAAGTCCCTGATCCAGGACTATCCAACTCCCAGGTCAGAAAACAAACAATACGGCCTTCGGCTAATGAAAATAAATAAAAAAAAACAAACAAAAAACATCTCTTACTGCTCTGTTTATTTCTTTAAATGGGTTTGTTTGTTTGATTTCTTCATCAGAGAAAGTTCACAAAGACTTTGAACTACTTAAATCAAAGATTTCAGAGAACCTGATTAGGTCTTTCTTTGTTGTGTTGTGATGTTATCAACCAGTACTGTCCTAGATTGACCGTATTCTTAGTGAATTTAAAGGAAATAAATCTGCTCATATAGGCACCTAAGGCTCACCAATCTGGTTGGGTAGGGAGGACTGCATCAGAAGTCGGGCTTTCACAATAATTGGTGCTGAGACAGTCATTACTAAAAGTTAATTTGTACTCAATACAAAAAATGGCCAAAACATATATGTGCTAAAATACATTTCAAAATATGTTATAAATATATTCTAAAATGTATTTTAGCACATATATTTTTTGGCCATTTTTTGTATATTTTGACATATATTTCAAAATACAAATGAAAATTATTTAAAATCATTCAATATATATATATATATATATATATATATATATATATATATATATATATATATATACATATATATATATATATATATATACATATATATAAAAAAAACACCCAGCACGCCCCTGCGGGCGGTTTATCCTTCAAGCTCGGGTCCTCTACCAGAGGCCTGGGAGCTTGAGGGTCCTGCGCAGTTTCTTAGCTGTTCCCAGGACTGCGCTCTTCTGGACAGAGATCTCCGATGTTATTCCCGGGATCTGCTGGAGCCACTCACCTAGCTTGGGAGTCACCGCACCTAGTGCTCCGATTACCACGGGGACCACCGTTACCTTCACCCTCCACATCCTCTCGAGCTCTTCTCTGAGCCCTTGGTATTTCTCCAGCTTCTCGTGTTCCTTCTTCCTGATATTGCTGTCATTCGGAACCGCTACATTGATCACTACGGCCGTCTTCTTCTGTTTGTCTACCACTACTATGTCCGGTTGGTTAGCCACCACCATTTTGTCCGTCTGTATCTGGAAGTCCCACAGGATCTTAGCTCGGTCATTCTCCACCACCCTTGGGGGCATCTCCCATTTTGACCTCGGGACTTCCAGGTTATACTCGGCACAGATGTTCCTGTACACTATACCGGCCACTTGGTTATGGCGTTCCATGTATGCCTTGCCTGCTAGCATCTTGTACCCTGCTGTTATGTGCTGGATTGTCTCTGGGGCATCTTTACACAGCCTGCACCTGGGGTCTTGCCTGGTGTGATAGACCCCAGCCTCTATGGATCTTGTGCTCAGAGCTTGTTCTTGTGCTGCCATGATTAGTGCCTCTGTGTTGTCTTTCAGTCCAGCTTTGTCCAGCCACTGGTAGGATTTCTGGATATCAGCCACCCCCTCTATCTGCCGGTGGTACATACCGTGAAGAGGCCTGTCCTTCCATGATGGTTCCTCGTCTCCCTCCTCTTTCTTGGGTTTCTGCTGCCTGAGGTATTCACTGAGCACTCGGTCAGTTGGGGCCATCCTCCCAATGTATTCTTGGATGTTCGTTGTCTCATCCTGGACTGTGGTGCTGACACTCACCAGTCCCCGGCCCCCTTCCTTCCACTTAGCGTACAGCCTCAGGGTGCTGGACTTGGGGTGAAACCCTCCATGCATGGTAAGGAGCTTTCTTGTCTTTATGTCAGTGGCTTCTATCTCCTCCTTTGGCCAGCCTATTACCCCAGCAGGGTACCTGATCACGGGCAGGGCGTACGTGTTGATGGCCCGGATCTTGTTCTTACCATTCAGCTGACTCCTCAGGACTTGCCTGACCCTCTGCAGGTACTTGGTGGTTGCAGCTTTTCTAGCGGCCTCTTCATGGTTCCCATTCGCCTGCAGGATCCCCAGGTACTTGTAACTGTCCTCTATGTCTGCAATGTTGCCTTCTGGTAGTGCAATCCCCTCAGTTCTGACTACCTTCCCTCTCTTTGTTACCATCCGACTACACTTCTCCAGTCCGAACGACATTACAATGTCATTGCTGTATAGCCTGGTAGTGTGGATCAGTGAATCAATGTCTCGTTCACTCTTGGCATACAGCTTGATGTCATCCATGTACAGGAGGTGGCTGACAACTGATCTGTTCCGTAGTCGGTATCCGTAGCCAGACTGGCTACGGATATATATATATATATATATATATATATATATATATATTACCCTTCATATATTTCAATCTAAGTAAACACATTCACATGTAACAACTGAAAAAAATCTTTATTTGATGTCTAAAACATACATATCAATCAAGTAAGGAACATATATTTTATAATATTATTTTCATAACATACTTAAACATTCTAAAACAAACACACACACACACACACACACACAGATGTGTGTGTGTGTGTGTGTGTGTGTGTGTGTGTGTGTGTGCGCGCGCAAGTGCGAGACAAGGGGATTTGGCAGACGCACAAGAGCCTGGCTGGAGCAGCCACATCTTAATGGAATCTGGGAAACACAAGGCTTTGGTATGCTAACGCCAGTGTCACTTAGCTGTCAGACCCACGCACAGGGGGCAGCTCTTAAGATCTCAAGAACTGTTTTGGCATTCACACACACGGGCATTCGTTATGATTCTTTTGAGTGTTGTGCCATTCAAAGGTTTTGCTCTCATCTGTTAGTGTCTTCACCTAACTATCTATACATACACACACAAACACACACACAGCTTTATGTGTGCGATCTATGTGCTGACACCATGCATTCAGGGGCCCATCGTCTCATATCTGGTTAAATCACATGTTTGAAAAATGGAGAACAGTGCCTTACAGGGTGCACAGCCTGTGCGTGCGTGCGTGTGTGTGTGTTTGAGCCGCTGCCTGCACGACAGCAAGAAGCAGCAGAATAGAGAAAGCAACAGCACCCATGTGTGGCTGTCGCATGGATTTGTAACATTCTTTGGTATTACATAACAGTCTGTTACAGATTCAGGTATGAGCCTTACTCCGGCATATGAGGAACCCGCTCCCCTTCGCCCTGTTTGACGTGCTTTTCTCTCGTCACGCTCCCACTTCTTCTGTCTCTTCTCCGGGTCACCAAGAGGACAAACCTTTGTGTAATCCTGCTTCCCAAGGGACGACAGAGGATCCAGCTGCTACTGGACACCAGAGTTCAAATTTACACTGCTGAAGTTTTTAACTTTTTTAAATTATTATTTATGTATTTATTTTTTGCTCTTTTCAAGCTCACTGTTTGTTCCACGTTCAAGCCTGCGAGCAGCATGTGAGCCACGATGTCGCCTCTGCAACTCCTGTTATGTCTTTCCTGTCAGGAAACAAGACACGCAGCTGAGAGACAAGATGGCTGTAAACACATCTGTTTCCACTTCTCACATTATTCATCCCCCTTGACACTGTTGTGCTTTCTGTCTCAGTGTCCATCCCTTGCACTCCTGTCTGCCCTGCCCTTGTCACATCCCTGTCTATCAGCGTGAGTATTCCACCTCAGCGAGCCGGGCCCTTTCGCTCACCTCACCTCCTCCCAGTGTGGTCATGACTCCACTCTTTTCTGCTTTGTTCACATTTCCCGCTTTTTCCATGATTTTTTCATTTCTCATATCTGCCTGTCCATATTACATATACAGTGGGGTGCAAAGGTTTGGGCAACCTTGTTAATAGTTATTATTTTCCTCTGTAAATCGTTGGTTGTTACGATAAAAAAATGTCAGTTAAATATATCATACAGGAGACACACAGTGATATTTGAGAAGTGAAATTAAGTTTATTGGATTTACAGAAAGTGTGCAATAATTGTTTAAACAAAATCAGGCAGGTGCATAAATTTGGGCACCACAAAAAAGAAACGAAATCAATATTTGGTAGATCTGCCTTTTGCAGAAATTACAGCCTCTAAACACTTCCTGTAGGTTCCAATGAGAGTCTGGATGTGGTTGAAGGTATTTTGGACCATTCCTCTTTACAAAACATCTCTGGTTCATTCAGGTTTGATGGCTTCCGAGCATGGACCTCTCTTTAACTCACACAACAGATTTTCAATAATATTCAGGTCTGGGGACTGAGATTCCAGAACGTTGTACTTATTCCTCTGCATGAATGCCTTAGTGGATTTTGAGCAGTGTTTCGGGTCGTTGTCTTGTTGAAAGATCCAGCCCCGGCGCAGCTTCAGTTTTGTCACTGATTCCTGGACATTGGTCTCCAGAATCTGCTGATACTGAGTGGAATAAGATAAGATAAGATAACTCTTTATTGTCATTGCACAGTCATACATAGTACAGTAGTACAATGAAATTGGAAAAACTGTCCTACGTCGGCACTACATATAACACAACACGACACGATATGACACATCACAACGTAACAAACAACACAACACAGTATATTAACTTAGTATAAAAAAGAAGAATAAGTGTATGTGTATTGCACACTGTTATTATTGCACATTAATTATTACTGCACCTTGTTATAAATATAAATATTGTTGTTATCGTTTTAAACATTGTTACCTCCCCCTAAAAAGTCCAGGGAGGTATCCAGTCAGGTCAGCTATTTACATTGATCAGGGCTATTGCCCTGTTGTAAAAGCTGTCCTTGAGTCTATTTGTTCGGGACCTCAGCAGCCTGAACCTCCTGCCAGACGGCAGCAGCTTAAACACCCGGTGTCCTGGGTGTGTGCAGTCCCGTAGGATGCTGCGTGCCCTCTTGAGACAGCGAGTGCTGTACAGGTCCTTCAGGGAGGGAAGAGGATGTCCAATGATTTTTTGGGCCATGTTGATGACCCTCTGGAGTGCCTTTCTGTGTGCTGTGGTGCAGCTGGAGAACCACACACCGATGCAATATGTCAGCACACTTTCAATGGAGCAGCGGTAGAAGACGGTCAGCAGCTCCTTCTTCAGGTCCATTTTTCTGAGGATTCTCAGAAAGTGGAGACGCTGTTGGGCCTTCTTTAAGACCGCAGAGGTGTTAGAGCTCCATTGGAGGTCTGTGTCTATGTGCACACCCAGAAACTTGAAACTGGAGACCCTTTCCACGCACTCCCCGTTGATGCTGACAGGCTGCAGCTCGGACTTCCTCCTTCTGAAGTCAACTACCAGTTCTTTTGTTTTGGTGGTATTGAGGTCCAGGTTGTTGTCTGCACACCAATCTGACAGCCTCTGAACTTCAGCTCTGTATGCAGTCTCATCTCCCCCTGAGATGAGCCCCACCACAGTGGTATCATCTGCAAACTTGATGACTGTGTTGTCTGGGTGGGAACTAACACAGTCATGTGTGTACAGAGTGTACAGTAGGGGACTCAGTACACAGCCTTGTGGAGAGCCGGTGTTGAGGCTGAGGGCTGAGGAAAGATGAGGCCCCACTCTAACTCTCTGTACACGGTCTGAGAGGAAGTCTCTGATCCAGCGGCAGGTGGTGGAAGGAAGTCCAATTTCCAGCAGTTTATCTATTAGTCTGTCCGGGAGTATCGTATTGAAAGCAGAGCTAAAGTCAACAAAGAGCAGCCTGGCGTAACGGCCCTGCACTTCCAGGTGAGAGATGGTGGTGTGGAGCGTTGTAGCAATGGCATCTTCAGTTGATCTGTTAGCTCTGTATGCAAACTGGAGCGGGTCGAGTGTGGGTGGCAGGCAGGACATGATGTGACGTCGGACCAGTTTCTCAAAGCACTTCATTATAACAGGTGTTAGAGCAACTGGTCGGTAGTCGTTGAGGCTGCTAATGTTAGTACGCTTTGGCAGTGGGACAATTGTGGCTGACTTTAGGCACGGCGGGATGCAGGACTGGGACAGTGAAGTGTTGAAGATCTTAGTGAAGACCCCAGCCAGCTGGTCTGCACACTCTTTTAGGACCTTTGCGGTTACCCCATCTGGTCCGGTGGCCTTCCTGGGGTTCACTGCCCTCAGTGTGCGCCTCACCTCATATTCCTGCACTATGAGGCTTGGGCTGCTGCTGTCCGATGTTTTTGCTGCTGCTGCCTCTGGTCCCTTCACCTCAAAGCGTGCGAAGAAGTGGTTCAGCTCCTCTGCAAGCTCCGCGTTACCCTCAGTCAACGTGGTATTGCCAGGTTTGTAGTTGGTTAAGTGCTGAACTCCCTGCCATACCTGTCGTGAGTTGTTGGTGGTGAAGTGGTCTTCGATCCTTCATGTGTCCCTCAACTTGGACAAGATTCCCAGTCCCTGCACTGGCCACACAGCCCCACAGCATGATGGAACCACCACCATATTTTACTGTAGGTAGCAGGTGTTTTCTTGGAATGCTGTGTTCTTTTTCCTCCATGCATAACGCCCCTTGTTATGGCCAAATAACTCAATTTTAGTTTCATCAGTCCACAGCACCTTATTCCAGAATAAAGCTAGCTTGTCCAAATGTGCTTTAGCATACCTTAAGCGGCTCTGTTTGTTCTGTGGGTGGAGAAAAGGCTTCTTCTGAATCAAAGGAGCTTGCAAAGAAAAGCGTCTGGACTTCTTTAAGTTGCTTGAAGATGTTTCACCTCTCATCCGAGAAGCTTCTTCAGTTCTAAGGTCAAATGGTGGGGAGTCCCAGATTTAAACCTAGTGGGAGTGTCTCCCCACAGAGGGACAAAAGGACCCCCTAATGATCCTCTAATCACCTGAGCCAAGGTGTGAAACTGGGTGTGGGTCCCAATCAGCCAGGGTTTCGGATGAGCTCATTGTGAAACCTGGCCCCACCTTATCATGCGAATTCCTGAGGTCAGATGGCCCAGGATGTGAGTGGGCGTTAAGGCGTCTGGGGAGGGAACTCAAAACTGGATTATAGATGGCAGAGAGTTGGCCACCAGCGTGTTGCTGGGTCTGAACATCCCGGTGCATTTCAGATCTAGCAACAAGCTCAGACAAAAACTGGTTCACCCGAAAGACAAAACTCCAAAACACAGACTTAACAATGTGGTGTATGCTGTACAGTGCAGCGAGGAATGCCCAGACCTCTACATTGGAGAGACCAAACAGCCACTTCACAAGAGCATGGCACAACACAGAAGAGCCACCTCCACAGGACAAGACTCAGCGGTCCATCTGCATCTTAAGGATAAAGGACACTCTTTCGAGGATGCCAATGTTCACATTTTGGACAGAGAGGACAGATGGTTTGAAAGAGGAGTGAAAGAAGCCATCTATGTCCACTGTGAGCGACCATCTTTGAACAGAGGCGGTGGTTTACGACACCAACTGTCTGCCATCTATAATCCAGTTTTGAGATCCCTCCCCAGACGCCTTAACGCCCACTCACATCCTGGGCCATCTGATCTCAGGAATTCGCATGATAAGGTGGGGCCAGGTTTCACAATGAACTCACCCGAAACTCTGGCTGATTGGGACCCACACCCAGTTTCACACCTTGGCTCAGGCGATTAGAGGATCATCAGGGGGTCCTTTTGTCCCTCTTTGGGGGGGAAACTCCCACTAGGTTTAAATCTGGGACTCCCCACCATTTGACCTTAGAACTGAAGTCGCTTCTGTCTATCCGAGATTTTTCTTAGTCTGCCACTTTGAGCCTTAACTTGAACTGAGCCTGTGATCTTCCATTTTCTCAATATGTTCCTAACTGTGGAAACAGACAGCTTAAATCTCAGAGCAGCTTTCTGTATCCTTCCCCTAAACCATGATGGTGAACAATCTTTGTCTTCAGGTCATTTGAGAGTTGTTTTGAGACCCCCATGTTGCTACTCTTCAGAGAAAATTAAAAGAGGAGGGAAGCTTACAATTACAACATAAATACTCTTTCTCATTATTGGATTCACCTGTGTATGTAGGTCAGGGGTCACTGAGCTTACCAAGCCAATTCGAGTTCCAATAATTAGTTCTAAAGGTTTTGGAATCAATAAAATGACAACAGTGCCCAAATTTATGCATCTGCCTGATTTTGTTTAAACAATTATTGCACACTTTCTGTAAATCCAATAAACTTCATTTCACTTCTCAAATATCACTGTGTGTCTCCTATATGATATATTTAACTGACATTTTTTATTGTAACAACCAAGGATTTATAGAGGAAAAATAATGACTATTAACAAGGTTGCCCAAACTTTCGCATCCCACTGTATAGTACTTTGCAAAAGTCTTGAGCCACCCTTCATTTCTTTATATTTTCCTGGGGAACTGTGAAACAGTTTTAACAGAAACGTGTGCAAAAACATAAATGGAAATAAGTCAATATTCTGTAAGACCACCTTCAGTCTCCAACACAGCCTGAACCCTCCTTGGCAAGCTTTCTTCAGGAATAATTCTTCAAGACTTCCTGAAGCACATTCAAGGCTCTTCTTTAGATAATGAGAGCCTTTTTATCCATTCTCAGCTTAATAGACCCTGCTAAGTAGCCACTCACTGTTGTACCTCTTTTATGATCTCTTCCATACATAGTGGCGATGTTTTGAACCAAAAATGTCGAATTTGGATTCAGTTCTCCATGAGACCTGCTGTCACTGGTTTTCTGTTGAGTTCCTATGTAATGTGGCTGTTTCACTTCCTTTGAATGGCTTCCTGACAGAAACAACCTTCCACAGAGGCCATTACTCACAAGGCTTCAGTGAACAGATGCGTCTCTGGGGTCCTTACAAGAATTTTTCCAATTTCACGCTGTGATAGCTTTGATATTTTATGTAGATTCAACTAAAGAAAAGGAAACAAATGATTTTAATTGCATTTTTTATTTTTTTTTTAAAGACTGTCAGAAAGCCTGGAGAACTTGCTCAAGACCACTTACAATATTTTCAAGGGAGTCTGGCTTCTGACTCACATCATGTACATATTTGGCTTTGGCTTTGACGTACGGCCACTCTGTCTGCACTGTATTGCTCCTGAAGCATTTTTTAAAAACTTTTAAAAAATCTAGCTTCTGGATTTTCTTATGCTGTGATTGCTCCATCCTGTTCTGGTTACTGTAAGATGTTATCTTTAAAAACTATGTGCTGACAGCGTACAGAAGGTCTGCTGACGACGCTTCAGTGGAGCAAGGTCAGCAGACCTTTTTACAGTTGATCTTTCCCAGCTTTATTCATTCATTGTGATTAAGTGTCACCTGATCTTAAAGTCTGCCAGACTCTTCACCAAGTGACTTTATTTGTTATCTGACTGCCGTGCAGCACCACAGTCTTGTGAACTGATTTGTTTTGCAGCTTTAGCACATCGTTCTCAAACTATTTCAGTCACGTCCGTATCAAATGAGCTCAGACTTTCATGCATCGGCTTGGTTAAGTCAGCGGGGTTGAACAGCTTACTCTGCTTAGTCAAGCATCAGATTCTTCAATCCTATATGCTTCACTGCAAATAATGATATATTTCTGGTCCCCATTACATGCTGGCAGCTACTTAATCACGGAGGGATGTTACTGTCTTTAACTATGTGCTGACTCTGTAAAACCTGCAGTGCAGCGAGCATATTGACTTAGTTGTAATTCAAATTATTTTTGCTGTTTTAATTATGTGGTAACATTTTAAAAAAACAAACAAACAAACTCTTAGAAGGAGGAAGTTTACTGATCTGTGAAGTGGACAGTTTAATGCAGTTTCAGCTTTTGTTTGCTGGTTACACACCCTTTTAATGAAGGACACAAACAGACTGTAGAAGAGTACAATGTTTTTCAGATCTTTTTAAAGAATATTGGGGTGAAACGGACAAAATCTTGTCAGGTACATTTTTATTGCCCTCTTCAGAGTAATGGGCTAGAACTGGCTGTGAAAAAAAAATCATTATTCCAGTGTTACATCAGATTTTTATGAAGGTGTAGATTAAAAAAATTCATTAGGAATGCTTTCTACTGTGAAAGTTGTCATAACATACTTTATTTTTACAGGAATGGCTACACGTTAAGAAACAACAAAAACAAGAAGGCCAAAAGGTTTCCAAGGTATTGATGGGAGAGACCTAGATGATGTTGTTTCTGCTAAACCACAGCACAGTGTGACTCAGTGGGGTCAAGGTAGCTCACTGAAGCTGAATTAAAGTGGAGAATTTGACGGCTTAGAGAATTTGGTTTAACGAGAAGTACTTACCACCCAACTTCTAATTATAATAATTAAACAGAAAAATTAACTTGATAAACTAGACGATGTACACAGTTCCTTACGCTATAACAGATAAAGTTGTACTTGTTGTTTTAGACTTTCTCTACTGTCGACCACGCCGTGTTGTGTGTTCTCACTGCCCCCTAATGGTGAATTATGGAACTTCTCTGCAACTTTGAGCCAAGTGGCAGCAAATGAACACAACAGACAAAGCAGAGATATATTTGTATAAGGCATTTTTAAACGTGTAAAACAAACAAAGGTTTACAAAAATGCAAATAGCACCAAGTTGACATACAGTATTTTTTTTAAACAACAACAGAAAAAACAAGGCAAGTGTCCACACAGAGGTTGTTGAGTGTGCTTCTCAGCAAAAACCCATAGCAGCACTGTGTTTTGCTGTATTTTTTTTTAATGCAAACAGTTTAATATCACAACAATCCAGTCACTTCATATAAGTTAAACAGGTAAAATGTCTAAACAAAACAATCATGATCAGAGAAATGCCCTCTAGAATAAAACCTTGAGAGAAAATATCTCCCAGCTATACAACCGTAGGCGTGTCTTTGTATTCTGCGTTGTCCTCTTCTCTTTCCAGATGACTCAACTAAACGCCCAGGACATCTGGAGGAACTGGGATGAGAAGCTCACAGGGAAATGACTTTCACTAGTTTGGTTAATTTGCATCTGTGCAGAGTGGGTTTAAAAGACAGGAGACAGAAGCAAATGAAGGCTAATAAAAACCACACTTAAGTCTTAATTTTTTTTATAGATTCTGTAGCTGAAATGCTACTGGTCTCCTTTGTGGTTGGCAGCATCCTTGGCCTTGCAGTCTTTGATGTCATCTTTCAGCTCAGCTAGCTGTTCTGCATGGATTGCCAAGGTACCGTTTACTTGGGACAGGTAGGAGTCAGAGTGTCTCTCAAGCTCCGCCCGGATCCGTTCCAGGTGATCCGCCAGCTCGCTCAGGTTGCTGCACTGGCCCTCTACCTGGGTCACCCTGCTATCGACATCCTTTACCTCTTTCTGCACTTCTATTGCTGTGCTGTGGCAGCCCCGTAGTTCCCCGGCCAGCTGTCTCTTCAATGCCATTAGCTCCCCTTTCAGCTGGACCAGTCGCCTCTCCCCAGCTCCAAGGAGGGAGGCTTGGTGGCCCATGAGTTTGGTGATTCCTTGCACTTGGTTGACGAGTTGGTGCTCTCTTTGTTCCCATGTGGAATTAGCATGTCCCACTTCACTTGCAATAAAGCTAAGAGAGTCCTTTAGGCCCTTCAGAGTGCGGTTCACAGAGTTGATGTTGACCTTTAGCAGTGTGATCTCTCCTTGGATAGACCCTTCTGTTTCCTCCTGGGCAATCCGGAAGAGCATGTTCTGAAGGGTGTTGTTTAAGCGATCCAGCTGGTTAGAGTGAGAGTCCAGACGGTTTGTCATCTTCTTTTCCATCTCTTTGCACTCGTCCTCTACTTGAGTGCCGCTGACACCTCCCGCTGGTGGCGTCGAGGGTGGGCAAGAGGTGGTACAGAGGAGCTCCAGGTGTTTTAACTGTTTTTGAATTCCATCCAGATCTCCTTCAACTCTCCTCCTCACCGACTCAATCTCGGTCTCCAGTGCAGGGACCACCTGCCCTTCCAGAAGAGCCGGGGCTGTGGCGTTACTCAGCTCCTCCACGGCCACAGACACTTTCTCCTCCAGGGTCTTCAGCTTGTCCTCAAACAGAGTCTTGAAACCATCCAGACCACCAGGAAACCCTTCAACCCCGTCAAAACTACCACTTGTGGCATTTATTCGGCCCTCTATGTCCACCAGTCGAGTCTCAATCAGGGTGTCTATGTGGATGGTTTGGTCATTAAATGCGGTCTGGAGCTGCCTTTGTGACTCCGTAAAACCTTTAACCGACTCCTCCAGCAGCAACACACGATGAGACAGACTGCTCACCTGCAACAATCAATAACTCATTAGTTGTTGTGTAAACCATGTCATGGCCTAACAAACTGCACTCATAAATTATTACAATTTAGTGATGTGACCCTTTCTGGATTTCAGAGCTGGATTTGGAGCAGCCAAGATATTTTTAGTACCTTTCAACAAATCTCCATAATAACATTTCAGTATAGTGTGTTTCAAAGGTCTGAGAGGGAAACACTGGCTTTTTAGCACATATGGAGCCATCTCTAAGGTGGGGCTTCGAACATAGAGTGGAGAAGCACTCTTTTCACCACTCTGCATTTAATAATTAGTTATTATTTTTCTCCTTTTTTTAATCTTTTCTCAGGAATCTGAGATTAAAGTCAGAATTCTGACTTTAATTTCAGAATTCTGGAAAAGAAGAAAAAAAGATGTCCCCAACTTTTGTTCGGTGGCCCTAATCCTCAGACTGGTGTTTTGGGAAATTTTTCTTTGAGCGTCAAAATTTGCAATAATGCAATAAGGTTTCAGCAACTGTCAGGAGATAAAGCTTAGCCTAAACATTTGGAAAACAAAAACTTTTCAATTTCATATGTATGGATAAAGCACCAGAATTATTCGGGATTTCAATTAATAAGCAGATTACTGATTAGTTTATTGCTGTTATATTGTTATATTACAACCCCACTTATGTCATACCTGTCCGCAGCAGCTCTCAGTGAGTGTTAGACCCTGAATCTGAGCTTGCAAAGAACCCAACTCCTCCCTGAGTCCAGTTTCTCTGCCATCCAGAGATTGCTGCATCTGTTGTTGGCCATCCATGTGCTCCCTGTGGCACTCCCTCTGCACCTCCCCGATCTTCTGATCACAGTGCTTCTCGAGGCTCGTCAGACGGCGCTCAAAGCCATCCAGGATATCACCCCTTATATCTGCCAGCTTGATATCTAAGAGTTCGTCCAGAAGAGATCTGGTGTCAGGGCCAGGGATGGGCCTGCCTATAGCTCCTTCCAACAGTTTCTTCAGCTGGCCATCATGACCCAAGACCATCCCCTAAAGATGAACAGAAGTCAGATCAGAGACAAAATTGAATATTTATTGAAGGAATAAAAAAAAGAAATGAGGCATTATTTGTTTCAACTATGAAAAACAATGTATCAAATGATCGATCAGCAGGCATTATGGCACAGTACCTGAATCTCCTCTAGAATATGAGTCTTGGCCCGCAGCTCATCCCTAACTTCTGTCACTCTCCCTGCTAAATCCCCAAATCCAGTAAAGCCTCCTGCTCCATCCAACCCATCATGAGTCCCATCTGGGATCAGCCCAAATCCCACAGCAGAGTCGGGCGCACGAGGTGTGTTCGGTAGCAAGGACACCAGAAATTTATTGGTGTCTTCGCGGAGTGATGTGCGTAGTCGGTCCTCAAGGCCAGTCACCACCCCATTAAGAGTGTCTAGACCCTGGGTAAGGCGACGCAGGTCCTCTTCGATGCGGTCCAAGCGCTCACCAGTTACACCTGAAATGCCATATTTGTTGCCTGTATTTTGAAGGCAAATCACAGAAAAGGGAACGTTTTAGAGATATTCATAAATATGTCAAATATGAGGGAAATAAGTGGTTTCAATTACAGAATAATGCGCAAACATTCAAAAACATTGCAGAGTTAATGACAGTCGTTAATTTAATACTCCAAGACTTTACAATAAACAAATTGGAACCTCTTCTCACCATTTGTCTTTCCTGTGGGTATACCAGGGAAGGGTTTTCCTGGCTCCAGCTGGCCTCCTCCAGGCTTATGCTCAATAGGAGGTCTAGGGCCATGGGGGAAGCCCTTCACACTTGGGCGATGGGGAAGAGCTGCACCCTTGAAAGGTGGCATTGCAATATCTGGATGCGACGTGGGTCCATCGTAACAGTTTTCTCCAGAATAGCCGGGACAACATTTCCACTCGAGCTCGGTCACTGTTTTAAAACCAACCTTGTATTTTGGCTTGTAGAATGTCCTATACCTAAAGGAAATGTGATATAAATGTGCTTACAATAAGTGATTAAGCAAATGTTATGAGTGAAATATATCAGGTTTTACTGTTAGAAGTACTTTTGTTTTCATCAATCATGAGCACAAATACAGGATGGAAAGATGGCGCTGAGCAGAAATAACAGGATTTAGTTGTTCACTATGAGATTAGACAGGGATTAGAGGAAGATTAAGAGATTAAGATAATCGTGGTGTAAATGATGGCATCAGGGGATTGGACCTGGGTTAGCACCCAACTTCATTGTTATTTAGTTTAAGCTGAATTTTCTATCCATTGTGAATCAAAGTCTCTCTTTACACACACACACACACACACACACACACACACACACACACACACACACACACACACACACACACACACACACACACACAGAAAATCCACTCTTGTTCCCATTGTGTCTTTCGAATGGTATACAGGGAGTGCAGAATTATTAGGCAAATGAGTATTTTGTCCACATCATCCTCTTCATGCATGTTGTCTTACTCCAAGCTGTATAGGCTTGAAAGCCTACTACCAATTAAGCATATTAGGTGATATGCATCTCTGTAATGAGAAGGGGTGTGGTCTAATGACATCAACACCCTATATCAGGTGTGCATAATTATTAGGCAACTTCCTTTCCTTTGGCAAAATGGGTCAAAAGAAGGACTTGACAGGCACAGAAAAGTCAAAAATAGTGAGCTATCTTGCAGAGGGATGCAACAGTCTCAAAATTGCAAAGCTTCTGAAGTGTGATCATCGAACAATCAAGCGTTTCATTCAAAATAGTCAACAGGGTCGCAAGAAGCGTGTGGAAAAACCAAGGCGCAAAATAACTGCCCATGAACTGAGAAAAGTCAAGCGTGCAGCTGCCAAGATGCAACTTGCCACCAGTTTGGCCATATTTCAGAGCTGCAGCATCACTGGAGTGCCCAAGAGCACAAGGTGTGCAATACTCAGAGACATGGCCAAGGTAAGAAAGGCTGAAAGACGACCACCACTGAACAAGACACACAAGCTGAAACGTCAAGACTGGGCCAAGAAATATCTCAAGACTGGTTTTTCTAAGGTTTTATGGACTGATGAAATGAGAGTGAGTCTTGATGGGCCAGATGGATGGGCCCGTGGCTGGATTGGTAAAGGGCAGAGAGCTCCAGTCCGACTCAGACGCCAGCAAGGTGGAGGTGGAGTACTGGTTTGGGCTGGTATCATCAAAGATGAGCTTGTGGGGCCTTTTCGGGTTGAGGATGGAGCAAGGCTGGACTGGGACAAAAAATCGGCCCGGGCATTTTGACTAGAGACCGGCCCACCAGGATAAATGTGACGTCATTCAGGGGTAAAACCGCAAAGGATTCTGGGAACTTGTGGCAAGCAGTAGTAGCGCACGCAGGCTTTCAATTGAACTCAGTTACACAGCGATAAAAAGAAACCCAAAAAATGGCAAGAAGCTCTTGTATTATTAACTGCAATAGCCGGTCGCATGACAGCCACGGGAAGCCGACGGGTAAAGAGATCGTTTTTTTTTTTTTTTATCGGATTATGTCGTTGAAGAGAAATTTTTTAAGCCATGTTTCCGAAGTAAGAGCCGACGGATGGTCTGGATATACCAAATATAACGTCTCAGAACACTGCAGCTCACATGTTAGTCTGCTCCAAGCATTCCCACAAAGGTCAGAGTTTTGTAGTAGTTAATACGTCATTTTTCTTAACATAATTGGTGATATAGGTTACAAGCAAGTCTGGCGCTGAACAGAAATTGTCGCGCTATGCTCCTTTATTTATTGTGCATAAATAGTGAATTGTCCTGACACAATATTGCGTTTCGCTTCTGTTATTATGGTACATTGACAAAAACATATACTTTTATTCACAGGATAAAACAGTTGTTTTGTATCACTAATTGCCCAGTGCGATTACAGCATACAATATTATTGTCACTGCTACATTTCTGTAACGCTACCAGAAATTATTTCCACTACTAATTAATTACCGTTGAGCTCAAAGGTTATATTAATAAACGGTTAACGAATGTGTATCTATGACGACGATTTGTGAGACTGGTAAACTTACCTTTGTTCGTACGATGGTCTTTACTTTCTACACGGTGCATTTTAAGGTCCTGCACCCATCCGGCGGTAAACTGTACCTGGGCTTGTTGCAGTGACCTTAAGTTACTAAACTTCACGAGTGTATGCACTCACTCCAAGAACCGTATAATTATAAATCTGAGCATGGTGAAAGTTGGGCAGCACGCTGACGTCTTTTGTCCACTCATAAGGGTCTAACCCTTTCACTCCTTTGATTTTTTTTCCTCGTATCTTTTCTTTGTCTTTTCGTCGAGTCTGTCTTTGTACGGACCGGCATTGTTCTCCTTTTGTTTTGTACATTCCTTTTTTGTGCGGCAAAGAAAAACAAGAAGGCATTGGAACCGGAGAATGAACGTTTTGCGGTGCTGCAAATGCTTGCATTTGATGCGGTACTTGGATTGTTTTGCCACGAGTTCCCGGCATGCAATGCGCGAAAGTCACGTGATTGCTAAACAAGGGGGAGGGTGCATCCGGCCTCCTCGGCTGTAATTGGTCCAGCCCAGAGTCGATCATGACCAATTGGCCAATCCAACACCTTTCATTATATATACCTTTCCTAAAGAAAAAAAAATCCATCGGCCCATAAAAACAAAAAATCGCCAGCGGCCCACCGGGCAAATGCCCGGTACGCCCGATGGCCAGTCCAGCTATGGGATGGAGTCAAGCTCAACTCCCAGTCCTACTGCCAGTTTCTGGAAGACACCTTCTTCAAGCAGTGCTACAGGAAGAAGTCTGCATCCTTCAAGAAAAACATGATTTTCATGCAGGACAATGCTCCATCACACGCGTCCAAGTACTCCACAGCGTGGCTGGCAAGAAAGGGTATAAAAGAAGAAAAACTAATGACATGGCCACCTTGTTCACCTGATCTGAACCCCATTGAGAACCTGTGGTCCATCATCAAATGTGAGATTTACAAGGAGGGACAACAGTACACCTCTCTGAACAGTGTCTGGGAGGCTGTGGTTGCTGCTGCACGCAATGTTGATGGTGAACAGATCAAAACACTGACAGAATCCATGGATGGCAGGCTTTTAAAGTTCTGATGCTGGTCTATAAAGCTCTGAATGGTTTAGGACCAAAATACATCAGTGACCTCCTGACCCAGTATGAACCTTCCAGATCCCTCAGGTCATCTGGATCCGGTCTTTTATCAGTTCCCAGAGTCAGAACCAGACACGGAGAAGCTGCATTCAGCTTTTATTCTCCTTATATTTGGAACAAACTCCCAGAAAGCCTCAGATCAGCTGAAACACTCAGTTTATTTAAATCCAGGTTGAAGACTCACCTGTTCTCAGCTGCATTTGAATAAAGCACCAATTCCACACTTTTAAGCTTAAATTTCAAAACTAACATTTTAACTACTGATTTTATCTGTTTTGATTTTATATACTGTTTTGTTTGTTTGTTTGTTTGTTAATTAGTTTGTTTGTTTGTTTGCTTGTTTTAATCAATTTTAAATCATGCTTTTTATTTGTTTTTGTTTCTAATGTCTCTGTAAAGCACTTTGAATCACCTTGTTGTTGAATTGTGCTATACAAATAAACTTGCCTTGCCTTGCCTTGCTTTTGAGTGTCCTTGGAAAGAAAGGTGGCTATATTGGTCACTGATTTGTTTTTCTTTTGTTTTTGAATGTCAGAAATGTATATTTGTGAATGTGGAGATGTTATATTGGTGTCACTGGTAAAAATAAATAATTGAAATGGGTATATATTTGTTTTTTGTTAAGTAATAGTCACCTGCACACACAGATATCCCCCTAAAATAGCTAAAAATAAAAATAAACTAAAAACTAATTCCAAAAATATGCAGCTTTGATATTAATGAGTTTTTTGGGTTCATTGAAAACATGGTTGTTGTTCAATAATAAAATTATTCCTCAAAAATACAACTTGCCTAATAATTCTGCACTCCCTGTATGAAGAGAAACTTACTAGACAACACTTTGAGAGCAGATAGCAGAAAGGTACATCTGCCTAAGAACAAGTTAAAGCCAAGTTAAAATGGTTTTTTCTTATGCCTTACTTTCTCATGTTTTCAACAAATAATAAGAACGCAGAACAACAGCTTTCCAGAATTCTTAATAAATAAAAAACAGATCTTAATCATTTCCATGCACAGAGACAGAATTGGTAACACAGACGTCCCTGCATTTTATTTTATTTAGCAAAATAAATAAAAAGTTATCAGCAGTATCGCAGATGTGCATTAATAAGGGTAATATATAACACTAGAGGGCAGTATTGATGTAGAGTATGTTCTACATTGTGCTGCAGTTTGCCAAATATAAAGAAAGAACGACATATTTAAACATCATTACCAAACTCCTAAGGCGCAGACTGAACTGTAAAACATCTGCAGCATTGTATTACTTCGTTTGATTGACTCACATCACAACAGGACATTTCTGACCCCAGATACACTTGGTGGTATACTCAGCCTTCACGTAGGTTGCCACTCCATCCTGCATGATGCATGTGATGTTTCTCTGAACCACATGGGCGCAGTGGTTTCTGTGGGGAGAGCAGAGGGATGTTACAATGCTAGCACCAATAAGATGCCAACAGCCCCTGTTTTGCTCTGTGTCCATCACACTGACGTGTGTTAAAGTAAAACCTATTTAGATTTCGTAGAACAGCAACCACTGCAGAGACAAGTACTATAACTAACTGTGAATTTACAAATGTGGTTCAGCAGCAGCACTGTTAATTCAACAGGGCAGTATACAGTAGACTTAAACGGCTAAAACTATAGCCACTTTAAGATACAAAACATGCCAGAAAAAGTAAAGCTGTAACTGCAAACGCTCAGTGTATTGAGGTCAAGAGGAATCTGTTTTATTGTGTATAATTAAAACTGTTGGAGTGTAACAGGCAAAATTTAACAGAAAGCTATTTCTTCCATCAAAAGTGTTGAAAGTGATGAAGATGCATCATAAAACCTTCTGTAAGATACTATTGACTCAGTGTTTTAATCTTTGCTTTGTTGTGTTTAATCTTTTACAGCTCATTCTTCTTTTGGATTATGAATAAGCCCGTGTTGTTGTGTTTTTCTCTTTTTATTGGCACTTTAATAAAAAAAACAAGAAAAGTTTGCTTTTGATCTAGCTGATAGATATTAACAAAAGATCAAAGAGAGCTTTTCATTGAGGAGCTACAGCTGCAGATGGACTGAGTAGGGATTCCTTTGCTCTTTTTCAATTTTTTTAATTTTTAATTTTGACATTTTAAATGGATTTTTTAGTTACTTGTATTCCCAGTTACTTTCAGGTATAGCTGCATGCAGTATACTACAAATACCCAGGCAGTGAGTTGTGTTTCAGTTGTGTGTGGAATCATAGATTGTGTATAAATGTATATATGAGGTAGCCACTTCGGCAACACCCCTTGGTTAGTGAAGTCCCGCTGCAAAGGCTTAAAGTGAGCTTTGTTGTTGTTGCCAAGTTGTTTTATTGGAACAGGATGATAAGGGTGAAGAGCAGCTCTGACTGAAAAGCTGAGGGATGCTGCACACTCATCAGTCAGTGAAGTGCAATTGCTAAATGAACTTCAGTTTACAAAAACGGCATCTTTTATATTCATTAAGACGAAAATAGCAAGTGAGGCCTTAAAGTCATCCAGAAAATATTTACTGATGTGGATAAGGAAGTTGAAGAGTCACTTTCCAATGGACTTCCACACAAGTGGAAGTCTTATTGAAACTACAGGAATTTCCCACTGGTGGAAGCAAGTGCTCAAACATTTCAACACAAGCTCCTTTATTCAAAAACTATTTTAAATACATGTGGTGTATGTAATTTGGGAATGTAGTGGACGAGGAGAGACCACCCATGAATTTTTACCCAGCAGGAGGAAGATATTCAGTCAGCATCAAAGACTGTACCAGAGTGTGTTGTGGTGTTGTTTGATGTTTGTGTGCAATGACTTCCAAACTTCATTGTTAAAATTAGATTTACGTGTTTTTCACATGCTTTACAAGTTGCAAATATATGCAAATGCACTGTGTCATGTTCAATTTCATACAATACTAGTCCAGTCCTGCACGAAAACCATGCAAATAAGTATACTGTACAGCCTACATAGTGTACTTTATGTAAGTATACTAAGAAAACTGAAAGTCCTTTTAGCTTGTTTTGCTTCTTTTAGTTACGTAGGGTAGTTGAGCACCAAAAACATTCACGGAGACTGTTTTCAATCCTGGAAGTGCTCAGATGTGCACTAACTTCACTGTAACAACTTTGAGCAGTTGTTGCATCACACTGAACTTTCCCTGTCTCACTCGCTCTCACTCTTCATAGCCAGTGCAGCTATAGCAACTGCTAAATGTTCCCCTGGCCTCTGTGCAACACAGGAAATGATGATCTGCTCTCTTTAGGCTCACATGTGAAGCATTTCTTACATTCAGAGGGGAGCATTTAGCAACACATGCGGCACTTAGCATTGTTCCACAGCTGTTTCAGGACTAATAGAAGTGTTCGGAGCAGCAGGGAGGGACACGGGGGCCAAGGCGGGTCTACATGCCAAGTTAACAGGTTCAGAGGGCTAACAGAGAGGGGAGGCTGTTAGAATGTGTGAGAAACCACTGCGCCGCTGTGTCCTTCTGCAAATGTGTTGACAGTGTTTTCTGCGTGTGTGTGTGTGTGTGTGTCACCACTCTCCCTGTGTTGACATATGTTAATAGCAGTAGAAGGTAGAGGGCAAAAGTTAGAATGACAGAGCTCCTTTCATACCAGCCTGACAACCTGCTGCCAGGTCATGGGTTGTTAAGGAAGTGGCAGTTACGACCTTAACTGATGTGGTATGATGGGAGTTCTTTAAGTACTTTTAACTCCCGCATGCAGTTTACTACTTGGTGCAAATGATTTTCTTAGCATAACAAAAAGGGGAACTGGCTGGAATAATGTATTAGGTCATTGAAATAAGAAATGCAAGCTTAATTTGACAACACAAATGATGCTGCATCATCTTTTCTGGCTAGTTTTTTTTTTTTTTTTTTCAAAAGCTGGACTCCTGTAACATTTCTGTTGTTCTTAATAATTTGCTTTCATGCTGTTTTTCTTCTCCCTCTCCACCTGCAGGCTCTTTTCTTTACCAGGCCAGAGGGACTTTAAAACTGATCACTCCCTGTGCTGTCATCTGCTGTTCGCAGTGAGATCTATTGCAGACAATACACAGTTTTTGGCACCAAAGTAAATGACTTTTTAAAAAAAAAAGAGAGAGAGAGAGAGAGAGAGAGAGAGAGAGATGTAAGCAGTTAGATCTTGTACAAATGTGTTTGTCAAAGTCACATGAAGATTTTGATAGCGATTTCTGCAGTATAGAAAAGCTATAGATACTGTCAACCTGAATATTTCAGCACTATAGTGAATGGCTTCAGTATTATTATGTGATATAAATCAAATTTAATGCCTTTAGTTTTCTCATCTTACATCTTCAAGGAGCTTAAAGACTTGTCTCTGTGTAGCTCTTAAAAGCTGATAGCTGATAGTTGCTGATAGATAGATGTCAAACTCATTTTACATTGTGGGCCACATACAGCATATTTTGATCTTCAGTCATCCCGACCAGTGAAACTACATGATAAATATGTAAAATTGCAGAAAAGGTTATTTTACTATCCTGTAATTATAATATATTTTTGTTAATTTACTGTGGACTCACTAATAGTGGGGACAAAGGAACTTTCCTGTCATTAAAATTGTTTATCTGTTAGTTATTTTGGAGTAGAATGAATGGCAATGGGGTTGGTTGGAAAAACTGTAAAACCTGTGAAAATACAGTTAAAAGTTTGAAATCTATGCATTCTTTCACATTATCTCAAGCTGTCCAGTGGGCTGAATTTCACTCTTCGCTGGGCCTGGTTTGGTCCCCAGGCCTTCTGTTTAAAACCCCTGATATAGAGAATAGTAAGTGTGTGACCGTTTTCACAGCTGTGAGATGTAACCCACAGACTTCACACCATGGCGAAAAGTGCAGCAATCCAGATGTACATGAGGGGGGGGAAATGGTTCCCTGTCCACAGTTTTCTGTTTCTGCTTCACATTTTTTTGTCATTTTTCTGTCAGTGTCATTTGGGTCTATGAGTGATATTTAATCCTCACTGTCTTCCATACAAGGGGGGTTTCTGGCTTTGTGAAACTCAGAGTTGAGTGCTGATATAAATCCCGTCCCTTTGCGCTGCGCTGTCGGTCAGGTCAGCAGCAGGTCGCCTTTGCTGTGTGAAAACCTGTTTTTACAAGACGAATGTTAAGTTTCAGCTTGAAAGCCTGAAAGCAATAATACAGTCAGCTGTTGAGAAAATGACACATACTCACGTGTGCAGATTTTATAGACACATAATCAAGCAATAAAGACCTTGGGTTTATATCTCACATCCACAGAGACCACTCAACTCTGCAAAAAGAAGACTACACAAACTTTATTCCAAAAATATGAACCCTCGATGTGGAAGTGGTCGTATATGAGCAGGAGCGCTGCCTTTAGCATTTCTTATTATTATAGCCACTTCCAGCAGCTGCAGAGTAGGTGAGAACTTTGTTTGGGCTGCTTTTGTGTGTGGGAGGATGCCCAGCTGTGAGAAGGCTGTTAATCTGGACACTTTGGGGAAAAAGAATGTCCAAGTCCTGATGTGTATGATATGAGATCAGAGAGCTATAGACAGAACAGTGAAAAGGTGAGAGAGGAGTGATAGCCTATTCTGAGCTTTTTCCATGCCTCATCTGTCAGCCAGTGTGGTACAAGGTCACTACTGTTAAAAAGTATAAATACTTTCTGGCGTGTTTGTTTTAGAGCTTGTGGGGGACAGATGAGAAGGGTTGGCTGCCCATAAAGTACCACACAGTACAAGTCACCTAGGTCAAGTCGCGTTTATTTAAAGCTTATAGTTAAAAGCAAATAGCACTTCCAAACATGCAACACACCTGATCATAATATAGAGTAGAGGTGAAGCTGCAGTTAGACACCACGGTGGCTCCAACACTGTAAAGCCCGAAACATTAAATAATTGCCAGAAAGTTAATATATATTTTTTAAACTGGTGAGTTTATTGAAAGTTATGACAAATTGAAAAAAGTCATTAATAATTAATTTGTTTTTAATTTGTATAATTTTGCTACATCCAGTATTTTTGTGCAATTTATTGCTCAAACACTTGTTGTGAAAAAAATCACACAGATGAAGCAGAGGTCTCAAAAACTCAGGTTACAGGGTTAATAAATGTATTCTAGTAAATAACCTATTGACCAGTACTATTTATTGCAGTGATGAGTTGGTGAGGTTGACGCATTGGCACAGTGAAGTCATGCCTCTAAATGCACAATCTCTGAAAAGACAAGATGTATGTAAGAAACGACTGACTACACACTAGTGCATTTTCCTATTTTATTTTGTAAATGTGATAATTCTGCACCTTCTCCCATCAATTTAGACTGAATTACTCATAAAGACTCTGGAAAAAGGAAGATTCCCAGACATGAGATGACAAAAACTGAAATATTTAGCCAGAACTTAGAGCCCGGTGAGCTCCAGACCCTGCCCATTATCAAGCATGCCACAGTGAAGCATGGTAGTGGTATCATCATACTCTGGGGGTGTTTCGCAGCAGCAGTGACAGGGTGACCGGTTCAAGTTGAGGCAATGTCTTTGAAGATAGTGCACACAACATGAGACTGAGACATGCGTTCAACATGACAATGAAAGGGTGGTTTCTGGATGTCTATGATTGTCCTTAAATTCCTCAGAACAAAAAAAAAAAAAAAAATCAAACCCTCAACAACGTTCCTGGAGAAACATGTAGCTAGCTTGTTTACATGTGTTTGAAACAATTTCATAGGAAAAGGGGAAGAACCTGCCCAATTCCAGATGTGCAAAGCCTGTCGAGACTTATGCAAGAAGACCTGAGCTCAGAGCTCCCAAAGGAAATATACTAAGTTTCACTTTCAGTTTTTGAAAATTCTCAGGGTATGTTTTTACTTTGTTGGTAAGGTGCAATAAATGGATATCAATGACACAGTAATCACTTTTTGGATGAATGAAAATGTTAATCTTCCAAATAATCTCTTTATTTTGGTAATAGTCATTTAACTTCACTTACTTAACGCTAAATATTTTTTTTGTGTGTGTTATATGAAACTAACAATTGATGTTTTTCAAAAGAAAGCAAAAAGAAGGCAGGGAAACACCCAAAACTGAAAGTCTCCAGTTGATCCACACATTCACTGAACCACCCAATCCCCACTGAATACACAAACTGAATTTGTGTAAACTATGTCATGTGTCTCCAGACCTAATCTGACCTTGCACTCTTCCTTTTCAATCAGTATGAAAAGTCTTCATCTCCATTCACCACGACAGGAAAACTGCACTTTCCTTTGTCTCTCTGGTCTCTCTCCCTCCTCCTTACTCTGAGTATTGTCTGTTTTTGTGTCACTGGAGTATGGCATTTGTGACTGCTGGTCTGGTCCCACTGTAAATGTTTGAAGTATAGCGTTTCAGCTTAAAAATCCTTTCATAGCCTCCCAAGAGAAAAGCAGAATTCCCATCTCAAATTCACATGTGGAATGTGTTTGGAAAGTATTGTTGTGGCTACACCTCCACAGTTTGATGGGCCTGAACAAATCACCTCTCATTCACCCTTTCCTATAAATTTTCCTATAACTACAGGTTATGTTTAATTAGTCATATCAGTGTTTCTCTTGCTGTGTTGTACGTTTCCCCTCTCTCTCATTCTATATATCACAAAGCTCCTCCGCCTTGCCTCATCATGTCAGGCTCTTTACTTTTCCCTATACTGCCTCAGTTGTTTTGACATGTGGCACTAAAGGGCTTACCTCACTCATTACAAACCACACTCTCACCTGTAGGAACTCCTGACTGCTTGACCCGAGTCCATTGCTTTTGGGTCCGACAGATTTATGAAGAGTGGAATGGATAAAGAAAAAAATATGATCTTTAATAGGACCATTGGTCTAACTCCAAGGCCCATCTCGTTTGATATATGCTTTTAATGAAGCCTATTTCCAGCCAACTGGCAGGTCTTGAAATTCCCATGGTCCAGGGATTATTAAAACTGTGCTTATGCCTAATGATTAGAGGTAAAGGCATGCTACTCCCAGCTTTAAGACCAAAGAGATCACTTTGTCATTTGGAGACAGGGTCAGCTCCAAGCCAGCTCTAGTCATCATAGCTTAAACTCAAGTGACTACACATGCTTACATTTTGGAAATTAAGCTGTTAAAAGCAACAACATAAGCTTGTGTACATGTAGATGTACTGAAAAAATAACTTTACTTATCCTCAGGCATTTTCCAAAGTACATAATCTACTTTGAATAAGCTCTCTGTGCTTCTGAAAAGAACGGTTTCAAACAGAATTATTAGATTTACAAAGAAAAGGGGTTATTGTGTATGCAATAAGAGTGAAACAGTGTAACTGTGATACTTTATTTAGCTCTACACATAGGCCTGATACACTGAAGAGACCAGAATATCACTCATATGTAACCTGCAACACAAATCTCTTCACAGGCAAATAAAAATAGAACTATTCTCTTTTTATTCAGAGGCTTTTATGAGAAGATCTTTTGATCTGTGTATTAGCCAAGTATGAAGGTAAGAGTCACAGGCTATCAGCCAGACTTAGCATAAAGACTGAAAACAAGAGACACGGCAAGTATAACTCTATCCATTTATTGATTCCCCTTCTGCCCTTTTTTTCCTGCAAATTTCTGTAAATTATAAAATGCAAAAAAAAACAAAAAAAAACCCAGACTGCATTCTTACCAAAATGCTAATCTTTTTATAAACCAGGACGTTTTTATGCCTAAATCTGCTGACTAAAAACAAAAGTGAACAATAACTTTACTTTTTGTTGTAAATGTCTTTTAGTCTTAAAAAGTTAAAGCACACCTGTACATGCCAGCTGTGGCTCATTGGAAGACTTTTGCATAAAAATAACAAAGCACTGAAATGTAGATGCTTTACTTTAATGATGTAAGTTGTCAGTTACACTTTGCTTGGGATATTTATTTGGAAATTCGCACCAGAATCAACACCCTATCCAATTAACTACAAACTGAATCATAATCCAACCTCATTAAATACCTTCAATATTTTATAAAAAGCAACTAATCTTTTTCACTGTTCTTACATAAACCTGAGTACTTTGGCAGATGGATTTTAAAAGAAAAGTGTCAGGTAGCTTGGGAGTTTGCTGCATGGTCTTTTTGACCCTTAGCAGGAGACCGGCTCCATTCTTGCTCTCCACTGGACATTCAAGATAAACGTACAACAGCAACCTCTAACCTTTAACCTCTGCTAACCTACTGACCTTTCCCCCTTGATCTCTGTCCCATACATCAAAGAAAAAGCCCTCAGATATGTCTGTAATCTGATTGGTAAAGACATGTGGCATCTCCCAGGATGCTGTTTGATTTATCCAATACCCATTTCCCAGTGATGACTATGTATGACTCTTGGCACCTGTTCAGTGGTGATGTGTGAAAAATAGTCATTGTTTTGCTAATCCTAAAAGAACTTCCAAAATACTCAAAAAGCGATTTCTTTCACTCATTTTTTCCTCTTTCCCAGACCTTTTGTTAAAAACATAAATCACAAAATCTGACCTTCCTGAGCCACAGTTTAACCTTTGGAAGAAAATTAGCTTCTTTGCAATAGAGCTGTGACAGGTACAGTACTGTAACTGTCTAAGATGTCACAGTCACCCACTGGAGGGCCATATATTTTTCTTACAGAAGCAAGTGGTTGCACTGAATGAAGGAATGACTGTGAAATCAAATCACTCGCTTTGCTGCCAAAATACAGACAATAATTCAACATGAAGACAAAAAGTCTGGGGTGTTCCAACAGCTGAGAATTTTTTAAGTCTCGTACTAAAAATCCAGTGAGGTTTTGCCAATGTGTGAGTGTAGTCAAGTTAGAAAGAGGAGTTAGACTTTACGGGCGATCATGGCTCAAGAGTTGGGAGGTCGCCTTGTAATCGGAAGGTTGCCGGTTCGAGCCCCGGCTTGGACAGTCTCGGTCGTTGTGTCCTTGGGCAAGACACTTCACCCGTTGCCTACTGGTGGCGCCAGTGTCCGGCAGCCTCGCCTCTGTCAGTGTGCCCCAGGGTGGCTGTGGCTACAATGTAGCTTGCCATCACCAGTGTGTGAATGGGTGGATGACTGGATATGTAAAGCGCTTTGGGGTCCTTAGGGACTAGTAAAGCGCTATATAAATACAGGCCATTTACCATTTACATGCTGTAAATGCGCTCCGGTGAAGTCCTTTAGTTACACTTAAATAGGCATTCATAAACACACTCACTCACTCACACACACACACATCATAACGTGTTATTTTAAAGTGTCTATTTCCATTGACCAGTCAGGCTGACAACAACTGAGCTCATATGTCTGTAGTGGTGGTCTGACAGCAACACGTCCCCAGAGGCTACTGTGTCTAAGATGTGCCTGCAGCTCCTATATAAAACTATAGTTGGACTCTCAGAAACAAATGGAGCAATACTACCAGTTATCAGCGACAAGCAGTTCCTGACTGTATTTCATTATTGATCAATTTGTTTTGACTGGAAAGTCTATTACATCTGGCTAATCAACTAATCTTGTTGTGTAAGATGGAAATCTGGCACGACGGCCTGTATAAAAAGAAATAAACCTCTTTGGCAATGCTGTCAAAAAGTAAAGGAAGGTATACAGGTATATAGCTACCATGCTGTACATAAGAACACTTAAATCATTATAAAAACTGCATTGGCTTACTGTTTAGTGAGCCAATTCGAGTTTGGCAATTTAAGCTTCAGCTCCCTGTGACTCCAAAATGGTCATATTTATAGATTTGTGTTGCCAATTCTCTGAAATCGCATACTTATGTTCAGAATTTTAGGGCATATGAATGTTGGTGAATAAATACCTCCGGAAACACAAGATGAATGTCCATTAGAAACAATTTATACAGATAAAGTCCAGTTCTTACCATATAAAATTGTACAAAATATATGGGGGGCAAGAGTCTGATTGTATAAATGTATTTCTGCAAGAGTTGTGTTAAGTAAGAAGTTATTTTAGTTAGTCAATTAGGTCAGTTTTTTTTTTTAAAAAGTGGCAATCTAATAATAGCTGGGGAAAATCCAATATTCAGATTAACCGAATAGTGAGCAAAATGTAAGGGGATGAAAGTAATATATTCAGTTTTAGAGTTAAGTGAGAAAGTTAAAGGTGTAGACTCAATATAGACACTGCATTCAGGTTGAGGGATGCTGAACAGTATGTTGGGTGGAGGTGAGCATACATGGCAGACTAAGTGGGGCTGGGCAATCAGCAGTCTTCTGTGGCAGTTTGAGTGAAGCAGCAGGTAGCTGGGGAGCTGTCCAAAAGCATAAATGCTCTTGTGGGAAGCCAAGCAAAAGAGAAGGGGGGGAGGAAGAGGGAGGAAAAACCAAAAGAGCCCTGCGGGCCAAACATCAGGCATCAGGCAAAATATATCCACAAGTCTGTTTCATCTCAGAACTTCATTCAATAGCGTTCATAACTTACTGTTACTCTTCTGTGTGTGTGTATGTGTGTATCATCTTTACAATATGTATCTGTCATGCAGTAATTAAAAGCAGATGAACACCCCTCACCTTTGTGTTAAATCTGGAAAAGTTAAATAATTTTCTACTTAACTCAGGGTAAGTTCATTTGAAATCAGTGTCTGCGACTGGAAGCCAGTTGTGCCACTCCCTCCTGCCAGCTGTACCATAAATCTTGCCCCTAATTGAGCCCCCTTGCCCCCCCACCCCTTTACCACACACACATACAGTGACTGTGAGGAATCAATACCCTTGTCATCAACTCTGCACCCCCTCGCTGCACCATAATGACCGTCATGATGGCTTTGTTTTCACTGTTGCTTCGTTGTTGCACTATAGTGTTTATCCCCAGCCACAGATGGTTTTAGGTGTGAACCACAGAAAAGAGGCTGATTTTGAGTAAGACAGAAACAGAGCGTCAATTCAGGGATCTGTTACCAAGCTGATTCCATAACTAAAAACATATTTCTGCAACTCACTGGTGACATGGGTTTCTCGAGGGAAATACAGTATTAGGTGGGTCCTGCTTGAACTCCAGCTACTTGGAATGATTTTAGAATTCAATACCCTGCACCTTGGAAACACAAATAAAACATGCATCTGTTCCTGTTATGTGTCCAAGGTGGAGAACTTACTTGTGACGGGTCATGGGCTTGTTTGGTGAGTGGTGAGGGTTGAGTCCAGCCTTGTAGAGGTTGTATCTGTTTCCATAGAAAGGGTTGACATGGCCTCCATAGAAAGTCCCTTTACTGTGAACAACAGAGAGGAACACTCCCAGGAGAAAGACCTGTGCTATTAGCTGGCACAACTTGGTCCGCATTTTGTTTTTCTAAGTCTTTTCCAAGGCTAATCCAGAGTCTCAAAAATTCAACTGTCAAGAGGAGAGGGGTTCAGAAGTGGTAGTCTCTAGCTCCTCTGGGTGTTGTGTTGCTCCTTGGCACATGGAAAGTCTTGTTTTCTTCAGTGGGCCCTGGAGGAGGCGTGCAGTCCAAACAGCTCTAGCATCAGCAGCATCTTGTCCTGTACATCTTCAGGTTGCTCACTAACAAAATTCTGAGCACGCAAGACGGAGCAGGGGGAAAACTGATGATACTGAAGAGGGAGGGGGAAGGGAGAGGGGAAGGAAAACAACACAAAGGTGTGCTGGAGGAGGCGAAAGAAGAAAGATGAGCGCAAGAGAGAGCAAAGAAAAGAGGGAAGATAGTGTCAGTCTGTCTGTTGGAAAGTTTCAGCTCCATATACACAAATACTGTGTAGGAAACCTGCTGCCGAGGCTCGACCCTCTAAGTAATCTGCTCTCTGCACGAGTGAGGGTGTGTGTGCAAGCAGCAATGTGCTGCTCTTGCTGCCTCTGAAGGGGCAGGCAGACAGCCTGTATTTGCATATCCCACCCCAACTCCAGCCCGGTGGCTCGCACAAAGAGGGGGACTGACTGATATCAATTGATGTCCTGCTCTTCTTTCTCTCTCTATTGCAGCATCACAAAAATACAAAGTTGTACATGGAGATACTTCACTTCAAAGCAGACTCCAATAAGCAACAAAAAAAAGCCGCTGTCCTATTCTGTTTGAAATTTTTTCACCCACCCCCCATCAAGCATTTTTAGTTGTTGTGTATTCAGTCCCCTGATTTTATTTCTTTACCCAGTTCTTTTCTTTCTCCATCTGCTCTGGGAGCGGCTGTACATCAAAGCATAGCCCCAGTATGCAGTGCCATGTGCGTGGCTATGGCTGCAGCCAGCTAAGACGCTGTAGATCTGGACACAATGGACCTCCTCCTTGCTTCACTGCGGTCAGTCATTAAATATCCCAGCCACAGCTTCAGTTGAGAGTCACGTCCCAGCCCCCCACTTATGTCTTACTGCACATCCATGTGGTTCTTGAATTCATGCATAAATGCCTGCGTCTCTAAAGAGTATTTCCTGGGATTTAATCGAATCAGTTCAGTTTCTATGATAAGTGAGAGTGATTGTCCTCTATAATTTTTTCGTGAGTTGTAAAGATTTACATTACATAAACCTTTAGTAACAGGAGACTAACTTGTGCTAAACTTAATTCAATAAAAAATAAGCACTTTTGAGCTTTTTGATGGCAGCAGAATGTAGAAACAAAGCTCGAAAATTGGTACTAAAAAGAAAAAAACATTTTGCAACATTTTTACAACTATTTAGGTAAACTAAAAGCAGGTAAGCAACATGGCTCCCTATAGAATTGGCGGCTTACACATATTGACAGGCACCATCAATGCTGAAAGGTTCAGGACCAACACATGCTCCCATGCAGACATCTTTTTCATGGAATGCTTGAAAGAGGCACAAAACAATGCAAAATCACATACTGCATCTATTACTACAGCATGGCTTCCTAGAAGCAGAGTCCGGGCGTTGAATGATCTTCCTGCTGTCCAGATCTTTCACCAATTGAAAACATTTGCTACATCATCAAATTAAAATATGAGAAGGAAGATCCAGCACTGTTGAGCAGCTAGAATCCTGGATCCGACAAGAATGGGACAATATTCCGAAAAGTCAAACAACTGGCCTCCTCAATTCCCAGACTTTTACAGACTCTTAAAGAACATAATGATACTATATAGTAGCAAACATGGTCTGTTCCAACTTCTTTGAGATGTGTTGCTGCCATCAAATTGAAAAAGTGCCAGTATTTTTCCAAAATGGTACAGTTGCTCAGTTTAAACATTTGACACATTCGCTATGTTCCGTTGTGGATAAAATATGGATTTATGAAATTTGCAAATCATTACATTCTGTTTTTATTTCCATTTTACACAGCATCCCAAGTTTTTCAGAACTACCGAGTAGTCTCAGACACATTGTAAGAAGACACTAAAACCAGAATGTTGTCATTTTTAGAGTTAGTATCCAGTTTATATAAATCCTGAAGGACCAAACATTACACAGCACTCAGCTGTTACAGTGACGGAATCCAAGATGGATCTAACTTAAGGAGAAGTTTGCCAGAAATAGGCAGTAATCCTGGGATATAACGGTGTCTTTATGTTCCAGAAGGGTCACAGAGGATTAGCAAAATACACTAGAGAGATGCACAGAGCATTCTCAGTAGCTGGTAGAGGGACTTGGTGACTTTCATACCTTGCTTTATTGGTCACAGCTATTTTTGGCGGGGGTATAAACTCTGGCATGGATATGCTGCCAGTATATCTTGGCTCCATCCCAGTTTTCAGGTTTTCTTAATTGTCATGTTATTTATAAGAGGATGACGAAGGGATTGGCAGCCAACTTATATGCATGTGCGGCTCATTTTTAAAGTTTAGAAGACAGATTTGGAGGAAGAAGCTGCTGTTTGAATTGACCTCTTTGTTTGGATGGTTGGTTTGCAGTGCCCTTCTCACCTGTGTGTGGACTTTGCACTACTTAGGCTACTGTATTTAGTCTTCATTTACAAGTCAATAAGAAAGAAAAACACACAGCTTGGTGATATGTATAGAAATATTGACAAGAGGGAGAGCCCCTCAAACACTCAAGCAGGTGGTGGATCTATTGAGCAATGTAGGCTAAACAGATCCAAGTGGGTAAACAAAACCTTTGAAATGCATTTTGGAGTTATGGTTCTTTATGGCTTTTGATCTTATTCCATAATTTGCCCTACATTTAGCTTATCCTGTTGCACTTTTTTTGGCCTATGCTGCACAGACTCACATGTCTATAGTTTGTGAAGATGAAGCATTTTGCTTCCTGCTGAAGATGAACCCCATTGCTCCAGAAACGGTCACCTCACACTGGCAGGGAGACAGTGAGAAGGAAACTATTTTAAATCTTTGTCCATTCTGGCAGTGAAATACCATTTTTCACTGAAATGACTGGCACAATTTTAAACAGATGTGTCCCAGCATACTGTCCAGATGTCAGGGTAAAATGAGAAATATCTGGGATACTGACTTATGCTAGTTTGATAGTTTATGATCATTTAGAACAAAAAATAATAATTCTTACTGTGGTGAACAAACACTCGGGCAATAGATGCCAAAGAAAAAAAGCCAAAGAAAAAATAAAGAGTACTAATAATGACATAATTGCAGTGTACTGTGTAAGAGCCAAACATAAAATTCTATGCTTGAATGATGCATTACTCAGCCAAAACAGTTTCTGTTCACTGTAAGTCTTATGAGTCAGGATTTACTCAATTTGTTTCCTTCAATTTATTTATTTTTTTATGCATTTTTTTCTAGCTAATAGCAGATACAGTATTTCTGTGTTGCATCTGTGAGTGGTTTTAGATAAGTATTCTTATCTTGCGCTGAATGACTGACTCCATACCCTGAGTGGAAATCTGAGAGGAAGTTCATACAGCTTTTCAAAAGTCCACGGCCTCCTGAGCATTTGGCTAATGCAATATAAGTCAGTGACATTTACACTGTGCTATACTGTAGGGGCAGTTTCCTCATTTTTATTTGGTTTCAACTCTGGATCTTTTTCCATACATACAGCCCGTTTTCAGTTTTTTCCCTTAGGGAACAAGCTGTGAAAGGAGCCTTCAGTTTGTAGTGTCTCTGTGCACCCTCCTGCAGAGGTGAGATACAAAATGAATCCACTGCAGTGAAACAGGACACCACTCCGTTAGTTTGATTTCCCTAACCCCTCCGTGAACCAACCCCATCATTTGCTATCAGTCTTCTCTAGGGTTTTTACAGACACTTTTATTAGATATACATATATTAGATATAAGTACAGAAATGGGATGGATTCCAGGTCAGTGACATCAGCTACTTAGCAATGAGGACACTCGATCGCTTCTTACAGTAGTGACCTGGGATGCAACCCAGTCTTCAAAAAGTAACCAGAGGAATCAGGAAAATAGCTGTTATTTATGTCCCTATATTATGTCCCGAGCTTTGAGAGTTGCAAGACTGCACATGTATACTCAAAACCGCACCCAAGTGTCCAACAAATGCCAGCAAATTCAGCAGTAAGGTCTCTAAGTGTATTTTGTGTAAAGTTACCCAAAACTTCTTCCTCATGAAATGTATTCATTGTTTGGACACTTGGTGTGTTGATTCCCTGTGGTGATATGACTCTCCATTGCTTGCACTGTAAAACGTGCTTTTTAACATGTGACACCGGCAATAAAATCAGGCCTCCATCTACAAGAGTTCATGATGGATGGTGATAAATGACCTGCTGTAAACACTCTACAGACACTCTACTGGTGCTTTCTAGCTAAAGAAAAAGGAAGTATTCTGTGTTGTCTATGGTATGGTAAGATGGTGCGTACATAAAATGATCTGATTTCACTACCACAAAAAAGGGCCTTAAAGTACATTTTCCATTTTGCTAATAAGCCTCTTATTATCAGGGTGATTGGACATATTGTGAAGGACTCTTTTGGTGAGAGTATTTTGCTAACACAGAAATAACCTTTGTTCATGCTCTTCTCATGGGTTTGAAGAAGGCTCCGCAAGAACAAAGTGATGCCACAAAGATTGTACCAGTCTTAATTTAGCAAAATGTAATCTAAATAGATATTCATGCAAGGAACAAAGACTTTGGTACTGGAAGCTTTCTGGATTCTGCTTGTAGTCCAAGTTCTATTGACCACTGATGAGAATATTTACGCACAAAATCTATTTTCTATTGATCCCTCAAATAAAAGCAGTGTTTTCACGGGAGTGAACGTGCCTTTCTGTGATGGAAAAAGGCCCTTTTCCCATAACAGAACCAGGAGAAACTCCTAAAGATGTTTGTATGGGAAAGAAAAGGCATTCCAGAAAGTATACATAGATGACCACAGGTCATTTTTTCCTCTTCCTCTCATCTGCAAAGTACCAGAACAGTTCTTTATGCTGTTGTCATTCCATGTGAGCTATGCACCAGAGTTTACTTTCATTCCAGTTTTCCAGACAAGACAGAAAGGCGGTGAGTTGGGGCACACAGAGACCCCTTGGGAGTTTGCAACAGAGTGGGACCTTTTGGCAGAGGAAGCATCTTTGCTTCATGATGTTACAACTTATGCTGTAGGGACAGCAGTTCCAGTAAGACCAAATGACTGAGAAACGTCCCAGGCTTTTATCAGGAGATGGAGAAAGTCCATTACTGTCTGTTAATATCTGTAGGCTTTTTTATCAAAGGCTTGGTTTCAGTTTGTAACACTGAAGGAGGAATATTTTTTTAATACACTACAAATAGAGACTGTTAATTTCCAGGTCTTGCATAACTTTTTACACTAACCACATAAAAAGAAATCCACAAATACTTCCACTTAGGGAAAATGCTTTAGTAATATAAAGGTCAACTTTAATTGTAGAAAAACAGAATAATAATTCCAGTATCTCTTATAAACACTGTTCGTACTATAGACACTACCAGGCCAGCAGCCACGCTGATTTTATTGTCTGTGTTACATTTAAGATTTGCAATGGCATAAAAATCACACAGTTCTTTACAAGATAAGACAAGACAAGATAGCATAAATGAAAATCTTGAAAAGTGTAATTATAGAAGCCATTGTGATGTAAAGCCAGTTTTGCTATCAGTGCTTCAACCACGGTTTGTTTCCAAATGCTTCTCTTAGCTTGTAAACACCGCTGCTACTTATTTAGTGCCATCTCCACAGCAGTCCCGATTATCTGCCCAGAGAATATCACAGAAACCTTATTAACAGTTCAGATCTTTTGCACATTCCCCATATGCATCATTTTCACCAAGTTGGTAAAAATGGAGGACATCCCCACAGCAAGTGCCATCAGCAGTGGATCCCCAGTTTAATTTTCTATGGCTGGGCTTCTTGCATGTCACACTCACATACTCACCAATTCTTTTTTTCTGGGACTTTGTAGATAAGTCTTTTTCAGACATTTTAATTATGTTTCAGCAGAGTTGCGTGCAAACAGCTAAATGTAATTTTTAATCTGCATTTTCACTGATATTTAGATTAGTAGTTATTTGGAATACTGGAAAATTCAAGAAGTCAAAAAAAAAAAAGCTGACCGAGGTGCTGCTCGGTGCCCGCATACCGGACCATTTTTCATGCCCGGACTGCCACTGGTAGTAGCTGAGGTCATTTTTCTTTCAGATGTTGTTTGACAGATGCCTTGTGAGCCATTGTAACACTGCTGCTTATTTCTGAAGTTCTGACACATGAATGCTAATATTTGTGCTTACAGACTAAATTTATTGTGGGTAAGTGTACAGAAAATGATGCTTGGGGGGGTTGTATTTGGCTCCCTGCAGCTTTTCACTCCAGAAGAAGCTAATGATGTATGTGAGAAACTGTAATTTCAGTTATTCACAGTGCAGTCATACACATACATTTCCTGTAATCATTTTAAGAAACATTTACCACAAATATACATATAGATTTCTTTCTTTTTTTGTCTACACACTCCACATGCAGCAGCCAAACATTAGAGAAGCTTAAACACATTGTGTTCATGTAACTGTCATGCGGCGGCTGTGTGAAGGTGAAAGAGGACCCAAATGCACGGCTCTAGACACACGGGGATGAACTCAAAGGCAGGTATTTATTAACAGGAACATAAGAAGTCATACAAAAACTATACTGGGAGCAACTAAAGCTGAGGCGCTGGGAAGACACGGTAAATGCACACAACCTAGAGGGACGACGCAACACAGAACAAAGGGACACTCTGACATAAATACACAGAAGGTAATGAGGGAAGTGGGAACACACGGGGAACACAGCTGAAGACAATTACTCATGACCGGGCAGGGAGGACACGAAACTGAAAATACTGACACCAAGATGTGGACCTTAAATACAACACAGTACACAGAGAAGAGCACAGAGAGAGAGGCAGAGAACAAGGATGAATACACGAGGGGATGAGGAGAACACAGAACACAAAGGACGGGAACATGGTACCAGAACAAACACCACAATAACAGCATGGATAAAGGGGGGGTCCAAATACCAAACCAAACAATCCAATGAACATAAGGAACGAAATACAAAACCACAGGAAAACTAAGAACACTGGGTCAAAATGACCCAGGACCATGACAGTAACAGCCTTATCTTAAAAAACATTCAGGCCCTATAGATTAGACTCCTGTAGAAATAGTAACAGAAAGCGTAACATCAGGGTGGAGACTCAAAATATAAGCTGGTTATCCTAAAACAGACTCTGCATTCATGATACTAAGATAAGGGCAATTAAATAAATCTGCTCCACGTGAATTGCCTCAGTGAATTCTACTCCTTTCTATACACCAGTTTATTCATGTAATCCTTGCCCTCTTGGCATCCATTGAAAACACCTGACCACTTCAGTGAGTCTGTTCATTCTTGCCTAATAACATTTTAAGAAAGTACAAATAAGAGAGGGCGCACCGATTTGGTAAGATGATCTAATAGATTGCTGCAAATACACTATGCTGCCTGTGCTATGAAAATGGTTCAACAAATGAAAGCATCACACTCTGTTCTTGCAAATAGGTTGATTAGATTTGGCTAATTTGTTAAAAAGGGATTTGGTTCATTCTGAGTAGCTGTTCTTGCTTTGAAATCGCCATATTAGTAATGCGTGACTTGTTTCTCAGGTAGTCTTTCTGGGAAAACTGACTTCCAAATAAAGCTAATGATCAGTCCTCCACATGAATCTCTATATCAGCTTAAACACGCTGACCTATAACTGCCACGTATTGACATTTTAAGTCACTAGAAAAATATAAATAAAACTACTCAAACTCCTGAGATCTAGACCAGCAGTGGCTATACTGTATGAAGCCTATGGAATTTATGGATCAGTTATATGAAGCATGAGCTCATTCCAGCAAGCACAGCATCCCCGCACTGCCAAATGTGGTTGGTGCAAAGCAAAATTACATTGGATTAGTAATCAGTGAGGGTGCGCTCCATGCACAAACACACACACACACACACACACACACACACATATACACTGGGTTCATTCTCCCCACTGGGTACAAAAGTTTGCATCCACTCCACATCTGGTTTACATCATAGCCAGACCACCACCACCACCCAGCCTAGATCTATCATCAGTCCCCCTCTCGCGCTCTCTCTCTCTCTCTCTCTCACACACACACACACAAGCCCGTTCAGCTATCTTAGTGAGGACCTTCATTGACATAATGCTTTCCCTAGCCGCTTACCCTAACCCTAACCATTAAAAACGAATGCCTAACCGAAAACCTAACCATAACCTAATTGTAACCCTGACACTAAAACCACATTTTGAGTCTCAAAAATGCCTTCAGATTTGTGAGGACCGGTTTGTGTGTCCTCACAAGTGACTGTTGGTTCTCAAGTATAGTAGAATGCGGATTTCGGTCCTCACAAGGATAGCTAGACAGGAACACACACACACTCAGATAGTCATACTCAGATGAATGTATGCACTTAGATTATATACTTCTAAGCATATATAAATATATATTTCTAAGCATAAATGACAATCCAACAATATAAACCTAACATTCAGTGTTTCATTTGATTACACTTTGGTTAAAAACCTATTTATTACTTATTTATAGACTGCTGACTCTTCATAATTATTTTCTCCATAAAAGTAACATTTTAAAACTTTTCTTTATAGGATATCTAAAGCTTTATTACAATTTACCAAGTCTTGCTACTCAGAATCCTACAATCACCTGCAATTACTTCAACTTTTTGTGCTCATTGTTTGAAATTTCGTTTACAAAAATCACTGGTCAAATCTTTCTTTCTCACACTCATCTCGGGGTTATTGTTGCTACGTAACATTAATAATAAAAAACAAAAAAGAAAAAAAATCGTTGGCTTCTCATTGTGTGAAGTTATTGGGGACAGATGATATTATACTACTGCCCACAGTACTATGTAAACTGTGCCATTATCTCTTGTCGTTAAGGCCATCATTTATGAACTGCAACTGCTGGCACACACATACACGCTTGCCCACACACCCACTCACCCACACACCCACACACACAGGGTGTCTGCATGTGAGCATGTTTGCAAACACTTAGTCTTTTAATTGCTGGCTTTGTTTTTTATAGTAAATGCTGGTGGGGGTCGGTGGTCTGCACAAAATATGAGGTGCGTTGAGATGAACAGGCACTCACAAAGAGCCCCTTGTTTCCTCAGCAATCTGTTCTCAGTTGCAATGCAATTAAAGACTAGTTTACTGGCGAGGACCTTGCTTTTCTCTGCATGTGACGCAATCCTCCAGGTTTGCCCAGCTGAAGGCTGAGTGATGGGCATGCACACGCAGCAGCAAGCACAAAAAACCAGACACGTGTATGTGCATACAGGGGGAGACACACACGGACAAACATGGACTTGTGCATGCCTGCGAGCATGCATATACACCTACACACACAGATGTCATTTAAGCTCAGCCAAAGCTGGCAGAAGTAAAACACTCCACTTTACTTCAGCACAAGGCATGCCCTGTATGAGGCTCTTATTTTACCAACCTTACAATGATGATAAATCTCAATGAGTCACAGAAACTTTCACATTAATGGCAAAGATATATATATATTAATTAGGGGTGCAACGATACACAAAATTCACGGTTCGGTTTGATACTTTGGTGTCACGGTTCGATATTTTTTCGATACAAAATAAAATGTTCATGCCTTTTTAATTTGTCATTTATTAAAATTATAAATATATATTTTAACTCAAAAGTACAGTTTTTAAATTTAACCCTAACCCTTGTGCGTGTTTTTTATTTTGACAGCGAATGCGCACCTGCGGACCACTTATGTGCAGCCCTGGTTATTTAGCTCATCATATCGCAGCCACAGAAATTCTTTTGTCCATGAAACCATAAAGCTGCACTTTCTTTTTGCCTTATAGTCTGATTTGTCATAACTTTTCCGTTTTGCGGTAAGCTTTTCTTTGGCTGTCACTTCTTCACCCTGACCTGTCTTATTTGGCTCAGCAGAACTAAAATATATATCCTGCTGCTTATACACACGCACTCACATAAGCTCAGCGATTCTCTGCGCGATCAACCTCTCACATGTTTAAGCTTGCTGCAGGAGATTTCACTTGTCATGTTTGCGTTGTAAGCTAACGATTAATAAGACAATGTCAGAGGAATTGGTGCACAAATTATCATCACTCACAGATCAGTGCTGTCGCTCTCTATACACAGTTCACGTGATTGCAAAGTGAAAGCAAAAAAACAAGCGCAAATTCAAACGCGATTTCAATATGTCACATATTGACAGTGGCTCACCAATGCCAATGACATAATTACCCAGCTACATTTCCGAAAGAATGCAAAAGCATTGACATATATTTTTCCTTCCTACAATAGCCGGACGGGCAGGGCAGAGATAGATTTTGGTAGCCCGACTGGAAAAATCGCTAGCCCCAGGACGTCGGGCTAGCGATTTTGCGAGCCCTGTATCTGATTGAGGAATCACTCATCTTTGGAAAAGAGAGTTTATTACAGAGAAATGTCTCTTTCCAAAATAAAAGCTATACTATCCGCTTCTTCTGGGCTATATTCTCAGCAGCATATTAAACATATCAGGTCCCCATAAGGAGAATCATGTGCTAACGGCTGTCTAAATGACTCGGGTAAAGTTTGTAGCATGCATGCTTGTTGTTTTTGTCTTTGCACTAGGATGATGTCGGCGTCAATGTGCAGTCATATTCGTTGTGTTCCCACTAGTGCTTTCCGGTTAACCTCGTTAAAATGACCTTAACGCCACAACACTGCAAATCTCCGTTAACGAGCTACCCCTGATAGCCCCGTGCACGGGGCTAGACGGCCAATAAGTTAACGAGCTAACTGCGCTAACACACTAGCTCCCACCCATGTAATTGAGCATTGCGTGGCACATCCAACATACTGTTTTACTTTAGTCCATGACGCGTTTACCTTCAGGGTCATACGTCACATGAAAACCAAAATAATTCCAAACGCCAGATCTGAATGAGGGTGGGAGAGGTTCAATTTGCCATGTAAGGAGAGCTTAACTTCTGTCTCGCTAGCTTGCCCTGCGCTCTTCCTTCTGACGATGCTGTCTGTGTGGAGCGCTCAGTGGATCTGCTCTCGACAGTGCAGCCCAGGCGGAGTAGTCGAACGCAGATTCACTGAGCGCTCCACACAGACAGCATCGTCAGAAGGAAAGTTGATCAAATAAATTACAAATGTTGTATTGTTCGATACATATGCGTACCGAACCGAAAGCACTGTATCGAACGGTTCAATATCGATACGAATATCGTTGCACCCCTAATATATATATATATATATATAAGCAAACCACCCAGCATGCCTCTGCAGGCGGTTTATCCTTCAAGCTCGGGTCCTCTACCAGAGGCCTGGGAGCTTGAGGGTCCTGCGCAGTATCTTAGCTGTTCCCAGGACTGCGCTCTTCTCGACAGAGATCTCCGATGTTATTCCTGGGATCTGCTGGAGCCACTCGCCTAGCTTGGGAGTCACCGCACCTAGTGCTCCAATTACCACGGGGACCACCGTTACCTTCACCCTCCACATCCTCTCGAGCTCTTCTCTGAGCCCTTGGTATTTCTCCAGCTTCTCGTGTTCCTTCTTCCTGATATTGCTGTCATTCGGAACCGCTACATCGATCACTACGGCCGTCTTCTTCTGTTTGTCTACCACCACTATGTCCGGTTGGTTAGCCACCACCATTTTGTCCGTCTGTATCTGGAAGTCCCACAGGATCTTAGCTCGGTCATTCTCCACCACCCTTGGGGGCATCTCCCATTTTGACCTCGGGACTTCCAGGTTATACTCGGCACAGATGTTCCTGTACACTATGCCGGCCACTTGGTTATGGCGTTCCATGTATGCCTTGCCTGCTAGCATCTTGCACCCTGCTGTTATGTGCTGGATTGTCTCTGGGGCATCTTTACACAGCCTGCACCTGGGGTCTTGCCTGGTGTGATAGACCCCAGCCTCTATGGATCTTGTACTCAGAGCTTGTTCTTGTGCTGCCATGATTAGTGCCTCTGTGCTGTCTTTCAGTCCAGCTTTGTCCAGCCACTGGTAGGATTTCTGGATATCAGCCACCTCCTCTATCTGCCGGTGGTACATACCGTGCAGGGGCCTGTCCTTCCATGATGGTTCCTCGTCTCCCTCCTCTTTCTTGGGTTTCTGCTGCCTGAGGTATTCACTGAGCACTCGGTCAGTTGGGGCCATTTTCCCAATGTATTCTTGGATGTTCGTTGTCTCATCCTGGACTGTGGTGCTGACACTCACCAGTCCCCGGCCCCCTTCCTTATATATATATATATATATATATATATATATATATATATATATATATATATATATATATATATATATATATATATATATTAGGGGTGCAACGATATTCGTATCGATATTGAACCGTTCGATACAGTGCTTTCGGTTCGGTACGCATATGTATCGAACAATACAACATTTGTAATTTATTTTATCAACTTTCCTTCTGACGATGCTGTCTGTGTTGAGCGCTCAGTGAATCTGCGTTCGACTACTCCGCCTAGGCTGCACTGTCGAGCGCAGATCCACTGAGCGCTCAACACAGACAGCATCGTCAGAAGGAAGAGCGCAGGGCACCTCCCCCGCCCTCCCCCACCCTCATTCAGATCTGGCGTTTGGAATTATTTTGGTTTTCATGTGACGTATGACCCTGAAGGTAAGCGAGTCATGGACTAAAGTAAAACAGTATGTTGGATGTGCCATGCAATGCTCAATTACATGGGTGGGAACTGGTGTGTTAGCGCAGTTAGCTCGTTAACGTGTTGGCCGTCTAGCCCCATGCACGGGGCGATCGGCGGTAGCTCATTAACGGAGATTTGCCGTGTTGTGGCGTTAAGGTCATTTCAACGAGGTTAACCTGAAAGCACTAGTGGGAACACAACGAATATGACTGCACATTTACGCCGACATCATCCTAGTGCAAAGACAAAAACAACAAGCATGCTACTAACTTTAGCCGAGTCATTTAGACAGCTGTTAGCACATGATTCTCCTTATGCTGCTGAGAATATAGCCCAGAAGAAGCGGATAGTATAGCTTTTATTTTGGAAAGAGACATTTCTCTGTAATAAACTCTCTTTTCCAAAGATGAGTGATTCCTCAATAAGATACAGGGCTCGCAATATCGCTAGCCCGACGTCCTGGGGCTAGCCATTTTTTTCAGTCGGGCTACCAAAATCTATCTCTGCCCTGCCCGTCCGGCTATTGTAGGAAGGAAAAATATATGTCAATGCTTTTGCATTCTTTCAGAAATGTAGCTGGGTAATTATGTCATTGGCATCGGTGAGCCACTGTCAATATGTGACATATTGCAATCGCGTTTGAATTTGCACTTGTTTTTTTGCTTTCACTTTGCAATCGCGTGAACTGTGTATAGAGAGCGACAGCACTGATCTGTGAGTGATGATAATTTGTGCACCAATTCCTCTGACATCGTCTTATCAATCGTTAGCTTACTACGCAAACATGACAAGTGAAATCTCCCGCAGTTTAAACATGTGAGAGGTTGATCGTGCAGAGAATCGCTGAGCTTATGTGAGTGCGTGTGTAAAAGCAGCAGGATATATATTTGACTACGATGACCTGGATGACTGAGAACCTTCACAGACAGATATATATTTTAGTTCTGCTGAGCCAAATAAGACAGGTCAGGGTGAAGAAGTGACAGCCAAAGAAAAGCTTACCACAAAACGGAGAAGTTATGACAAATCAGACTATAAGGCAAAAAGAAAGTGCAGCTTTATGGTTTCATGGACAAAAGAATTTCTGTGGCTGCAATATGACGAGCTAAATAACCAGGGCTGCACATAAGTGTTCCGCAGGTGCGCATTCGCTGTCAAAATAAAAAACACGCACAAGGGTTAGGGTTAAATTTAAAAACTGTACTTTTGAGTTAAAATATATATTTATAATTTTAATAAATGACAAATTAAAAAGGCATGAACATTTTTTTTGTATCGAAAAAATATCGAACCGTGACACCAAAGTATCGAACCGAACCGAACCGTGAATTTTGTGTATCGTTGCACCCCTAATATATATATATATATATATATATATATATATATATATATATATATATATATATATATATATATATATATATGCACTAAATGTAAGGGTGGAGAAGTTTATATTCAGTTATTTCAACTCCTTTCTTTAGGCTTTAAACCTAGAAATGCATCACAGATTCTAATCGAGTGATACCTAATTGCTTTATCAAATCTACAAAGGTTATGTAAATATGCAAGTTCTTTTGCTTTCTTTCTCATACCTTAATTTCCTATACCCAGCACTTTTGTTTTATTTGGATTACATTTCAGTAAAATATCCATTAATCAGCCACAAGTGATCATTGTTATTCACTCGCCTTAGTCAATAAAAATTTAAATAGTTCTCACCGTTACAACACAAGCAAATCACTGAGCGTGAGTATACGATGTGGTTTAATATTATTGGACCTCAGTCGGACCAGTCTCCACAGCTCACACCGGTACCATACAGGTTGTGTGTTTTCACAGAGAGAGCCCCGCTCTGTGCTGATGTGTCTTATGATAGCACTGCAGGGTATGTGAAAGGACATAACTTGCATAACATAACTAAGCAGTAGGCTTTACCGTTTCTCACTCCCTCTGAAATCTCTCCAGAAGCAAAAAAGACACACATCATAAAGAAGGATTAGATGGACTTCAAACAGGCTTCTACAGGACTGGGCCACTTGGGGTCAGCTGATTAGGGATTTTTGCAGTGGCTTAAGGGGGCGAAAAGGTGGAAGTAGCCTTGTCTATGTTTTTTTTTATGAGAAATACCAGCTGTGAACTTTACTATCACCTGGGGTTGCACTATCACATTAAAAATCTAATAAATCAGTTCGGTCCACAGGCTGTAGTTGTTTTCTACTGATAGCTCCCTCTGTGATGCTCTCCTTGTCTGATGTAGAGGTTGAATCTCACAATAGCTGCTTTGTGGTCTTGTATTTGTTCACTTTCCCGTGGCTTGTGGTAAAAACACCAGAAATGATCCAATCACTCTTACAAAGTTGTGTTTTATGTGTAAAGATATACAGTATGTGTTTGCATGCTCCCTCATTTTTTAAGCCTCTGAGTGGGTTGTTCCCACAGACACATGACTCACATGAGGCTAACACTTAAAAGGGTCATAAACTTATAATACTAAAGCTTAAATGATTGACTTTCCTTTCCCATATCATTAAATATCACTGATCTGTCTGTAAAATCTTATCGGCCTCATTCTTCATTTCTCACCTGTTCTCCTGTCCTGACAGTATGCAGTTTACGCCCGTCTCCAATCTTTCTCTCCACTCCTTCCTTCAGATGCCTCCTTGCTCCCCAACACTACTCTTTCATCACTCCATCATAATGGAGGAATTTGATTCTTGAGACTGACCTCCGCAGTTCTCCAGCCACAGTTTGGCGTGCTTTCTAAGCTTATCATGCAGTGCATTAACTGTGATCAGGGCCCGTATCACCACCTTCTCGGATGTGGTCCAAAACCTCCCTGTACAATGAGAGCATGCATCAGGAGTTACAAAAGCATTCACTTTTCCACAGTGTCACTGACTGGTGCCAGCTGGTTTCTCCTGGCTTGTCCATATAAAAAGGGATTAAGTGAAAAAGCCCAGTGGAGTGTCACTCAAGAGCAACAAAACCCTAAGCGCCAAGCCACTTATTTTAAATCTCAAAATTCATGTAAATGTAATCAGTCACTCAGTGGAGGGAGAAAAAGGAAGTTAGTAAAGTTGAATCGGAGCTGCAAAGGAAAGCACGGCCATCAAAACACACACAGAAAAAAGTGCAGTGCATTAATTGCAGATATGTTCAAAACGATTGCATGACAACCATCCACTGGGTGTTCCCCCTGTTATTTTTTTTAGCTTGAGCTACATTAGTGTTTTTTGACTTTATGACTTGTTGGATTTTTCCCTGTGAGAAATTTTCCACACACATTCAACTACAGAGTATTTAAGTAATCAAGTAACCAAGTAACACTTTGTATTAATCACTTCATTCTAATTCCACTTTGTCTTTTACTTATGTCATTAGTTTTAGTTAAAAAATATAAAAAAGCGACAGTAAGAATTCCATTCTGTTGACTTTGGCATATGTACCATATTATTTACTGTAAAATCTACCCATCCAGGCTACACTACTCATTAGAGTATGCAGAGATGCCAGGACCTCTAGCTCTTCTGAGGGGACACGGAAGCATTTCCAGTCTGTCCCATGTTTTAACCAGACAATAAAGGTTTCAGATTGGATAAAGCTACAGTTTTATTTCATATCAGAACATTTTTTCAAAAGTTTTTTCTCATCAAATTTGACACAAAAATTCAATGGGAGTTGGGGATCAGGGGTCAAGGTCACCTCGTCCGAGACTGTTTGGCAGATGCACCTGTGGTATCAATTAGAAAATCCTAGGCCAAGTTTTCAGAAAACCTGACCTCCACCCTTGACCTTGAGTTCAAGGTCACCAGGATTTGAACTTGTCTGAGATTTTCTAGCAAATGCACTTGTGGTATCAATGACAAAGTCCTAATTGCATCGTTCTTCAGGTATTGGACTCACAAACTTGGGTGTCCAAGTCAACAACACCAAATATATTTTTATAATTAAAAGAAAAAACAAACAAACTTACTATTACAAAGGCTTACAATAGATTAGAATAGAATAGATAACCAGAAAAACAAAAATATCACATAAAGGTGTTAAAAAAGCATGCACAATAGTGTCAGTATATAATTAAAACAGATTGTTGGAGAACAAAGTAAAGACACATCACGCTTCCATTTAAGTTGCTGTGTTCCTTTCTGGATAGAGAATTTGCCCAGGGAGCAAAATGTTGTTAGAGCTCTGTGGTCTGCCTGTGTGTTGAGTTTATAATTTATAAACAGCACTGACAAAGAAAAAGAAAGAAAGAAGAAAAGCACTTGGCATGAGCTGCAGAAAAAGAGGGGCCATTTACTATGCTGTGATCTAGGACCATGAGGAAAGCTTTTATCACCCAAACTAGTGCAGCTTCTAATCTTTCTCCTTTTTTACCTTCACCACCCACCACTGCACTCCCACAACACTCATAAAAACTTGTTAGTATTGTTCCGCAGTAAATACATCAGGCTGCCATCAGTGATGTTTACAAGTTTTGTACTGAGTTTCTTAGCATTCAAAAGAGGGCTGAGAGTGTTTATTTATTGTTATAAGTCATCACTTCAGCACACCACTCAGCAAATAGGTGGAAAATCAGTGCAATAACACTTTCGCGCCTGTTTTTCATTCAATTTAAATATCGCAGAACCAAGTTTTCACAGCAACACAAAAATGGTCAAATTTTGTCTGTGAGTTTAAGCTTTGCTTTTTCTTTTTTTCTTCCCTAATTTCCTGTGAGCTCAGCAAAGCAGACATGTAGTAAATGAGGGCTCATATGGGCTGCAGTCTAAAGCTGCAGATGCCAAGAACCCCTGCCCTGCATACCTGAGGGAGCTGAGACAGGACAGAGGAGTCAAAGAAGCAGCATCAAACATGCCACCAATCAGTCTAAATGCTGCTCCAGGTTAAGGGTCTCTCACCAGTCTTTGAACTAGAATCATTTTTTTTTCTGTGCAAACATTGATTGCACTTTTCCTTGTGTGGGTCACAAAAGGCTTTATCCATACTAGTAAACTAAAAAATAGTAATAACTAGGAGCAACTGAAGGACACTATAAAGCAGAAGCACTATAACCATTTCAGAGTGATAATTCAGGAACATAACACTTTTTTGATGGTCTGCAGCTGTGTGTGTATGGTGGTTATAAAATACACATGTACAGAGCCATGGATCTAATAATGGCATCAATAATGCTATACAACAGTATAATAATGGTACTGTGGTGCGGATTGTGTTATATGTTTGATTTTCTTTTGTTGCACCAAGCAATAGCGTCAAAGTGGAAAAGACAACTGTACTTGGGTGATAAGTATCAGCCAGCTGTAAAGAGCTCTACTTCAAGGGTTTGGCAGCAAATGGTGCGTACCATTTGAAGTCAGAAGTTGGAATTTCTAAGTTCCCAGTAAGAATCTTCAACTGGAATACCCCTTAAAGTCAAATTTCCAGCTTGGAAAGTTGGAGCAGCCCCACCAATCCTGACTTTACAATCCACGATGGAGGCAGTGCACATAAACGCCATTGTACCGTCATTGCTGTGTATTTTGGACTGGATAAATAAGCTGTAAGCAGCACACTGACCAGGCTTTGGCCATGAATTTGTTGACCAGTGGTCATGGCAATTAGCTTTTTAATGATCATGAAACTGAACTCCTGGTCTATTGTTAGTCAATGATGCTAGCTTTGGTCATTAGGCTAATTTCAATTCAATTGGAGGGATGACCATCTGCCATTACCAGCTGGGGGTTAATAATAACTAATGATTAAAGGCAGAGTGGTGTATAAATACATAGCGAATGAAAAACGTGAGTGAAGCCCTAACTATTAGAGAAAGGAACCTTTAAAGCCATAGCTTAAAACTTGGAAGGGTTTCCATGGTCCAAATGCAAAGTAGAACCTGGTTCGACAGAAGAGGAGCTGAAAGCTGGAGGCCTCCCATTCTACTTTTAAACATCTTAGAAACCACAAGTAAGCCAGCAGTCTGAGAGTGAAGGGCTCTATTAAGGTGAAATGGTACTACGAGGTCTTTAAGGTAAGATGGGACCTGATTATCCAAGACCCACATGTGAGGAAAGGTTTTAAATTTGATTTTGGATTTAACAGGGAGCCACTGAAGAGAAGCCAAAATGGAAGATACATGTGTGGAGGGAGACCTGCAGTCAGCTCAAAGTGAAGAAGTCAACTGATAAAACATTTCTCCCACTGAAAACACAATGTACAGATGGAACAGAATCAACTTTCTGGATGATTGAGCATGTATGAAGGCATTGCATTACACTGAATTGCACCATATTGCTTGGTTTTTCCAGTTTCTCCTCCCTTTTCTTTTATTACTAGAAATCGCCAACTTAAGAGTGACGACAGTATACAACATCAATGAGAAGGATGCAGGTGAAAGACCATCTAAATTGCTTTGGCTTTTCTCTTTAGATAAGGCTGTAATATTAGTCCACTTGAAATGTAACTAAGCAATAACGGTTATTAGTTCAATAATAATTAGTTCTTTCTGCATTTTCAATTTTAATGTAGTCAGCACAGGTTTTTAATTTTCCAATGAATGTAACATACAAGCTTATCCACTGAAAACACGTGACAGGAAATTTGTTTTACTCTGCTTTGTTCTGATATTGAAATTTTTTCCACCTCTTCTTGCACTATTAACACATTTCCACGTACACATACACACGCACCCCGGACAACTTGCTGCTCCACATACCTGAGTGAATTATTCCAGTATACCTAATGGATCACACGTGCCACGGTGCACATTGGCACTTGGTCAAGTCACTCTCCACTCCCTGGGGCCAGGTCCAGTAAAAAGGCTTCTATAAATAAGGCCAACTGTTTCTCTGGAGCTCATAAATCTGAGGGAGCTGGATTTCTCCCCATTCTTGCATCTGGCGTCATTTGTCACATATGTGGTGAGCAATGAGGTTTAAAAGCAAACCAGGAAACCCAGCAGAGGCCACACTGGCTGGTGCCAGCAGCCAGTGCTATGTTAAACTTCACCACAAAGAGCCCTCAATCCAGAGACTCCAGTGGGGTTCGAGGGAAAGCAAAAAAAGATAAAAAAAAAAAACAGGGGGGGAAAGCAAAAGCAAAAGACTAAGAAACCCAAGTACGGGCTTTCGGAAATGACATCATTGTTTTTTCAGTGAATGATGTGGCTGAAGTTACAGCACTGTGTCTACCACAGGCTACCAAACATTTAAGGCTGTGCATAGACTCCAGTCAAATTCATGCAAGTCTGCACCCTCAAACAAACAGAGCAATAGTCTATTACTGCAATTCAGTATTAGACACTATTCCATAAAAGATGGCCAGTTTATGGTGTCACTGTGCAGCATTTCCCGAGCCTGTTCTTTTTAGACTGATGTATTTCTGTCCTCTTATCCAAACAGCAAGCAACATTCAGTGCAAACCAAACGCTAAAGTAGTTGCTTCCTGTGTCACGCCCAGTCACTTCCTGGAGCCGATCACTCTGCTCTGATCACCCCTGTTGGGTTGTCTACTTCAGACAACCCAGCCAAGAAGTTTCAAAATCCATTTTTACATTTACTGTATAAAGAACACAAACTTGTACTATAAATACTGACATATTGTAGGGAAAACTGTGTCCACAAGACTTTATGTGACTTTGATTACATGCTTGCTACACATTTTGTGTGGTTTTTACAAGGAGTGGACCAAAAAGCTCCCCATCCTTTTGCAGCCAATGCAAAATCAGAAACTAGCCGCTGCTATACCTTTCATATCCATCCATTCGCTTCCGCTTATCCTTTTCAGGGTCGCGGGGGGTGCTGGAGCCTATCCCAGCTGTCATGGGGCGAAAGGCAGGGTACACCCTGGACAGGTCGCCAGTCTGTCGCAGGGCTAACACATAGGGACAGACAACCATTCGCACTCTCATTCACTCGCACATTCACACCTAGTGGCAATTTGGATTATCCAATTAACCTATCCCCACAAGCTGCATGTCTTTGGACAGTGGGAGGAAGCCGGAGTACCCGGAGAGAACCCACGCAAACACGGGGAGAACATGCAAACTCCACACAGAAAGACCCCGGCCTGATGGTGGAATTGAACTCAGGACCTTCTTGCTGTGCGGCAACAGTGCTAACCACCGTGCCACCGTGCTGCCCTACCTTTCACATATTAACCGCAAATAAGGGGCTTCACGGTGAAGGGGTTAAACAGCCGACCAACAATAATTACATAAAGAGGATTAGGCACATTAATGATTATAGACAGAACAGGACAAGTCAAACCTGCAGGGAATTCTCCATAAGTTAAATGCCTCTTGTCGTGATCTAATGTTTACATTTGTACTTCAGAATTACTGACTTAAAGCTCAGTCACATGGACACTAAAGCCACTTCCAGATCCCATCTAGTGTAAGAAAAAACATTCACCTCCACCTTCACTGGTATTCAGCTTCTCTTTCATCAGAACCCCTTCTGTTTCTGCTGACTTCCTGATCTGGCATGTTCAAAGTCAAGGACTGTGCTGAAGCACTGCACCTGTGCCAATAAACATAAAAGCATAAAAATCAGCACATATGTATGCACATGCAAACATATGTGCACACAGGGTCACACACAGATAAAAACAAAAAAGTTCAAAAGTCTTCCTTCTTCTTGATTATTACCCAAACATCTGTGACATAGCAGATCTTGGTTAATTGATTTGTTTCATATGGACGCACAAAATGTCTCTGTCTAGACACGTCTTAGTGCCTGAGTGTGTGGGCGAAGGGACGTCCCATTTGAGATTTACTGACGTCTGAAATGGGAAAGAGATGGGCAGCAGAAGCAAATTCTTTTTATTACCAGGCTGCCCTTTCCACTCACTTTCTCAACAGCAAACACAAAATAGCAACAAAATGCTCTCTTAATGGGGCTTTGACCTTCCCAGTGGGAAAGGGCTTTTGAATGCAGGAGCTATAATAGGGGGACGGGTGTGTATGGGCTGAGAGCAGAGTGGGATCAGTGATGCACACTGAGCTGTCAGACGTAAACCCTTCAAGCCGTCAACTACTCAATCCCGCTTCTATCCAAAGCCTCACTTCCCCTCCCACCACCACTGCTGTCTGTGGCATTCTTTCACCTTCCACCCCACTCTTTCTATTTCTATACATCTTTTATTGCCACTTTCCCTCTCTCCTCTCTGGATGTCATAGGAAAAAAGAGGGACTCTTTTAAGTTCACTGACACTGAAACCCCATTTAAAGCATTTTTGTCATAACATTTCTTTTTCACAGTAAAACTCAATCCTGCGATGTGCAGTTTTAACACGGTCCTTTAGCAAAGGTAAAGCCTTTTTTTATTTGCACATCAAACGTGTCTCGCATGAGCTGCGCATTTTCAATATGCCTATGTGCAAATGTCATATCCTCTTGTGAAGAGACTCTGTGCCGACCTTTGACTTTTTCCTATTAGACGGAAGCCGTAGCACACACCCGAGACCTTTCTAGCATTTACTGGTTTATGAAGAATTAAAATTTCTTGTGTGTGTATATATATATATGCATGCGCCTGTGCAACTGTGCATTCTTGCACTGACATTTAATGCTCTGACACTTCACTCTAAGTGATAAAAGCCATTCACTAAACACTTGGAGCCAACTCTTGGAACTCCTGCATCACAAAAAAAGAATGTAATGCACCCAAATTAGACAAAGCACAATGCAGCTTCTGTTGTTACAGTGAAACTCGCCCCTCTATGTCCCCAACACACATCTGCAAAATCATTAACAGATGTCTAAAGAACCTCCTTTGGCCAGCCTATCGCAAACACACGCTCTACCTCACTATATTATTCCATTTTCTCAGTTACCATGTCTGGCTCCACTTCTCTCCATCTTCCCCTGCTCACATGCTTAAAAACACTCAGACCGCAAACACATGCAGACACACTGGGAGAAAAACATAAAGTTGAAGAAAAACTTGCTAACTCGCTCATTCAAACTTCAAGAAAAACATTCAATCTTTCTCATGTATTCTGTCTTTTTCTGCAGCAATCACTTGATTGTGGCAGATCTGGAACATTCAGAAGAAGAAAAGAAAAAAGTATCTTATTTAGTACTTTTACATCAATGTGTTTGTTGAACACACCAAGCTTTTCCAAGCTCATTAAGCTGCACACCTCCAAAGGGAAAAGAACAGCAAGGGAACCCTGCATCATTACCCGCAGTCGGCCCTTCATCAGCTGTGCTGAATATAATTATCACCTCGTAATTGGTGGTCCAATTTTTCCCAGGCTAAACAGAAAGAGCATAAGGTGTGCCAGGGGAAGCGCTTGCCAGTCTGTAAAGCTGGAGGAGGCAGAATTTGGTGGAGTAAGAGAAAAACTGGATGCAGTCCACTGTGAGACACAACTCACTCAGGAATTTACAGTTGGTCTCATAAAGCAAATGAAAAGCAGAACTCAAAAACAGCAGGCATAGTCATCCGAAGTCAAACACTGGGAGGAAGAGAGACGAGCGGCAGTAAAAAGCTCTGAATGGACTGGTAGACAACAGGCAGAGGAGCTGAGAACCTGAGAGGAACAGAACAACACATCATGTTTATTTATTCATTTTCAGCTATCATTAATAATGAAGTATTGCTTATTTAACACCTGCATATTCGTGCTTTCCCATCGCTGCTTTTAAATACATCGCTACTTGGCTGCAGGATCAGAGGAAAAGGGATGAAGTAAATCGTGTGTGGTTTTCAGAGTAAAGTGATAATGTCTATTAGGGCTTATAGGATTAGTCTTGGTTACAGACGAACTCTGGAATGCGTAGAGAGTGTGGTTATTCTAGTCAATCAGTACAAATCCACAAGGCATTAGTCTGCTGACAGATCAAGAGGTTTGTGAACCGGCGCTGCTGGTAAAGGCTGGAACAAAGTCGTCCCGTTTGGGCCAAAACTAATGGAGTTCTGCCACAGACTACCTCACAACCAGAACGTGGCTTAGTTACACTGGCACTGGATTAATTGTGTGTAAGAGTGATAGTGAAAGAAGGAGCAAGGATGCAAGTCAAAGGCATGGGCTATTAACCACCGTAGCAGCTGTGCTGGCGCTTGTGAAACCACACATTCATCACTCTTTGACTGAGTTATATTATGCTCTTGTACATTTGAGTGTAAGTGCATGCATGGGGGTCCAGGGAGGGCGTAATCGGGCAAAATGCGCACAAATCGTTTCAAATCCATATGACTCCGAAAGCTTACAATAAATACAACAAATGGAGGGGAAAGGGTAAACGGAATCCAGCGTCAACAAAAAATCAAACAGTTTGGAGCCAAATGATCCTGAATGAATGTGTAAACAAAGCTGTGCTGAGTTTCCATCAGACATCTGAGTGAACTCTGAGCTGCTGCTGCTGCTGGCCTCTCACTTCATGTTCCGATGTTAAATTAGCACTCCAACCACCAGGACTTTCCGGGAGACATGAGGCAAGATTGAAGGAGAATGACAGATGGCATGAAAGAGGAAAGACAGAGATGACACGGAAGGTCTTTGCTTCTTTTACTTTAGTTTCTTAGGCATTTGGCTCTTTTTTACTACTAGCATGAAGGGTCGACATTCAGAGTCTGGCTGTTAGGCTTTCTCATGGGGCAACGCACAGCAAAGGCAAGAGTCTTCTGTACAAGGAGGCCACAACCAGGCCAAACAAGTCTCTTTATTTGAGCACTCTTCACACATACGATGGTGAGTACCAATCAGGGAAAACTGGAAAACTAAATTTATGTGAACAATAAAGCATCAGGCTCAGTGTGTGGTGCTGTATTATTATTTTGAGCACCTGAAGATTTTGACTTGTTATTCGTGAAAAGATAACTGATGAAACATTCTCAAAAGGTGCTTTGTATTCATTTGCAGATGGCTCACTTTGAAGTTCTTACAGAAGATTTGCATGTTTATTTTTTTTATAATGCTCCGTCTCATCTTTTGGATATTAGTTTTTCTTTTTCTATGACTTTTTACTCATAGTCTGAAGTTAAACATGAAAAATCTCCTGCATCTGCACTTGCCAGACTCCCATTATTGCACCCACAGCCACTCTGGAAAATAATAACTCTGACCTTTCCAGAAGTGGCACTGACTGTGCAGAGGTATCGCTGCTGTGACAAAGTGCTGCATGTGTTTGGATAATACAGGAGATGGTTATGTGTTATAAAAACAGGCTGATTAGAGGCATTTAGCAGGAACAACATATATGAAAGGAACACAAAAGGTCTGAGCTGGATGCTATCACATAATAGAAAGCCTACTTTTTAGGCAACATCTAAGAAACAAGGAAAAGAAAAAATGAACTCATAACTCTATAATTTGTATGCACACAAAATAAAATAAGTCTAAAAATTATATTATTCACTTTAACATGTGGAATTTTTCAGTTAGAGCATGTTTTAGGGTTTCAAATGATCCGGACCTTGTTACGGGTGACACTGGGATATCTGATTGTTAAAGCTGCAAAACAGATAAGGATGTTAAAATATATTATAATCATCTGTCAAAATATAATAGCTGATAATTAGCTCCCTCCTTGAATTTGCACTGCATGTTTCATTAGTGAGTAAAAACTGATTTGGGGCTGCTATATGCTATACCCTCTACAAAATGCCCTATGTAAATGAGATGGTGAAATCTTACTTTAGAAGTGGTTTTAGTTACAAGGAAATTATTTCTCTTCTAGCACATAAGTGCAGTGTGGCGACCAGTATAGGGAAGTTGAAAGGATTGTGGAGAAAGCTGCATCTGGTCAGAAGGAAAATCGACAAAAACGTGGAACAGTTGGCCAGATTTATACAAAATTAAATAGCTGGCAGTGGACAGATGCAAGGATACTGGTGGTCACACCCTTGTGCAATAAAGAGGATGTATGTTGTATCACAAGACACAATAAGACAGCTGATCAATTCGTTTCGCTAACTCATTTACAGAAAGCTCATTTACACATTTTGTAGAGGGTATAAGAGCCAAAGCAGTTGTTTCGCTTGAAACGACAACTCTAATTCCACATTTCAACTTCATTCTCAAAATAGTGTTTTGAGAATATGATCAAAAATGTATATTTTTTACCATATGTGTCCCTAATAATCCTACAGACTTTGTAATAAGATTAATTAAAAAAAAAACAAACTGCAAACAAATCTGTTTTAATTATTTTTTCCCCTCTTGAAATGTATGATATAAAGAATTAGGAGATATGTTAGTGACAAGCACAAATAAACACCTCTTGGTCATGGATTTTGGTATCATCTTGTCAATTATCACATAATGTACTGTATATCCAATGTAATATCCCTTTTACAATCTGCAAGGCAACTTGGAAGTTTCTTACAATTCCAGGAAACCAGAAACCAGCTTTACTTGCAATATTTCTGTCAATCATATAACTGACCTATGTTTGACAGACCACAAGTAATTTCTCTGTCAGATCTTCAGTTTTACAGCCTGATTCGACACTTTCAAACACAACTTGTGCACAGATGGTTAACTGGGAGAGTGCTACAAACTTTTCAAAGCAACCGGGGCCGATAGATGACACTTTTTTTCGTGCTGCATGCTTCCCAAATTTGGAACGGTCTTGCTGCTGAAAGCCTTTTCCTGTTTTTTTGACTCTCAAATCCACAGTCGTCCTGTGATCTCACTGGCCAATGAGGGAACGCTATCCACTGAGAATACATAGCCTGCATGCCAAAATCTGTCCTCAGTTTAAACAGTGTCATTCTGGAGATGGACTCTGGGCTTTTAATGGCCAGGTACAGTATGAGGTTTAGCAGACAAGTCAGTGATATGTCCAAACCACTTACTTACTAAAGGAAGTAGTTATACAAAGTCAAGGATTTGAGAACAGTTCTGTTTCATATCCAAGTATGAAGCAACAATTGGAATAATGGTTGGGGGGAGAGCGATTTCCTTGGAGTTTGACGCGGAAAACTCCTTGTCTTGATGGGCTGCTGATGATAATGACTGGGTTGCTATAATCCGGGTGGTCAAGGATCCCAGTTGTCCCAGCTCCCTCAGCCATGCCAGCTGGAAGCAGCAAGACTCTGGGAACCACTGGGACGAGGGGAACATAAGCCAGGAAACAGGGAACAGACTTCCTGGTATAATTGGTTGAATTAGCAGCATAAGAGGCACAGCTCAGAACATCCAGTGGATTAGTGACATATTTGATAGCAATTTGGCACTGTTTTTTGTGTGGAACAGAAACAAGAAGAGACAGTACTGTTTGGGTTGAATGAAAAATGAAAATCATAGGAAACTGAATGAAATCCATCGATAATACAAACACAACTGGCTGAGGGAAAGACTTAATGTCTTCATTTTGGATTCTAACCATCATTAGTAGCTCTGAATGCCTCTACAGATAACTTCAAGTACAGCACATGTCTGTTCTGTCCTTGCATTTTCCATCTTCAATGGTAGACAGATAGCTGACGCTACGAACTTTTCCAGTGAAAACAAGTTGCTACTTTTCTTAACTTTCTCAGAGCTTCTCATAAGTAATTGTAAGCAATAGTATTGTAATTCTTTTTCTGTAAAACTGCAAAACATATTCATAACATTAATATTCAACATTATTGTGCTCCCATTTACTATATAGCTCAAATCCTTGGAAAGGAACATAAAAGAAAATAAAAAGTCACTCCTCCAGGGTTGGTAGCAGCCTGTATGAACTGGACAGACTTTGAGAGGGGGCATTTGGTTCGAATCATTTTGCTATTCTGTTAAAAAGTCAGCTTGAAGACACATAGTAGCCTCATAGAGAAATGTAACCACTTCTAAAAATGCAAATAATATCTGCAAGGAGACACAAAGGACAGACATTTTCTCCGGGTGCAGAAGTGGATTGATGAACAAAACATTTCCATTTGTTTTGTAATTTTTGATCAGGTTCATACTTTAAAACTAATTGCACAAGCAGAGGAGCTTTTAGTTTCAAAGAGTCATGAGGGGTATTTCCCAGAGTCTGCTGAAGTGCTGAAGCCTGATTGTGTGGTGCTGAAACCTGCATAGGCCTGTCCATGCAGTGTCCTTCTCAGAGTCATGTTGGATGCCACGATTGCCAAAGAAGCACTAAACTAATATGACTTTCACTGCAATAACTTATTGATGATGTGGATGTTTAAGTTTTTCATTAGCAAATTGTATGAATTAGCGTAAAGAAATAAATTAAGCTGAGGGGACACAGTGACTTACTTTTTTTTTTATCATGCTGCTCTCCACATCCAACCAAATATCAGTTATTTGACTTGAACTATATTTGATCAAACTTAAAATGTACCTCAATTAGTGTTTAAAGTACAATTACGCAAAATACTCACAGACAAACAGTTTCCAAGGCAACAAGGTGTAAGAATAATCTGAAGTAAAACAAGCTAGTTACACCATGTGCTCTGCAAGGTCCACAACTGCACTTTCTTGGCTTCAGAAGGTGGCACTGTGGTTCACAAACATGCTCAAACATGCTCTCTAATACTGAAAGCAGAAAACTGGCTGTATCCAAATTCAAGGGCTGCCTCCTTTGAAGGACCTGGCCAAAGTCAGAAGTAAGCGCTGTTAAATTGGATGGCCTAGCCTACAACTGCAACTCACCTAGCAACAGTAGTGGTGGACAGTATGTTTGACTGCAATACTTTTTTTTGGAGGAAATTAAGATGTTTTATTAGTATCTGGATCGAGTCATGGCCATGGATTGAGTCCAGTGGCATTACAGCAGGACAACTGTCAAATGTAAAATCCAAAGTACCAAAATAAAGTGATTTCTCTCTTTTTTTTTCTTAGACATCACTATCATAAAGCTCCTAACCTGTCAATTATTTTTTGCATACATCCTTTCTATTACTGCCATCTTATGGCTACAGTCGAATATTGTCACCGAAAGCTGTGTATACTTCAATCTCATAGAACAGCGTAGTCGCGTCTGTCTCTGAGGGTGTGTCCATTTGTGTCCAACACTAACTGAAGTTGGCAAGATGAGAGGCCTGCAGCTTTTTTTTTTTTTTGGTGGTTTGCACACTGTGGATAAACTGCAGGTCTTTGACGGTACACTGAAAGGATACGAGCGTGCGAGGCAAGCTGCTGCTGGTTCTGGTTTTACTATTCCTAGATTAGGTATGAACTGCACCTCAAATGGAAACACAGTCACCATTAGCAAGTAAACAAGCTTCGGTGAATTAGCATCGTAACAGATGAGTTTGCGCTTGCTAATCACCTCGGCCAACATGTGTGATGTAGAGGAGATGGAGCATGAAAAGTTGGTAATAGCTACTTTAGTATATCAACAAGGAAAACTTTGATGATGATGGAGAGGAGACGGCAGCTCTGACGATATCTGGTCTATAATAAAACAGGCAAGTTGAGCAGGTGCATGCTCAGGCAGTGCTTTCAGAATAACATCTGTGAGAATGTCTGAATGTAAGAAGTTTCATAATATTTTTTATATGTTTAATTCCTTCTGTAGATATCGTCTCTGCTTGCCTTTCTGGTTACTGCACACCACAGACTGAGTCCCTTTAGCTCATGTCATATAGCTCTGTACCTGTATGACTGTCTCAGAGACAAATATTAATACATTGCAACCACCATAATTGTCTGAAATCTTTAGTTAGATATATTTAAGGGCAATATCCTATAGTGATAGCTAAAAATAAACCAGAAAAACATAATCATTTTCTATGTTTCAGATAAAAATTAATGGTAAATGAATGCAATAAATTTTACTGGGTGAGAAAATTGTGCAATATCATCATGGAAAACTCATCGGATGGGGGGCAAAAGGCTCTCAAAATCCCACCTGTCTGTCATTGAGCAAGTATTTATTTTGAATAAATGAGTGTTGAATGACTCATATTTATGCATACTGATGTGTGGTTGTCAGATATTCCATATCTAATCAGATTTATCGGCTCATTTGCTTGCTCATTTGATCTCCACATGTGTTACTGTGAGTATAAACGTGAGCAAACCCGAATACATGTAGAACTCCAGAATAACTAGAGTATCTGTGTTAATACCAAGGGGTATTTAACCCAATAACAGGAGCTTAAGTGATCAGATATCATTACGATGTTAGAGTGGACAGGGCCATACCGTGAAAGAGAAACGTTTTCCAGATTAAGAGATTTTAGACAACTTTACCAATATTCTCATTGTTATTTAAAGTTCTTTCATCTCCTTTCCTGGAACAAAAGTTTGCACAGTCATATCACAGTTTCTTCCAGTGGAATCCAATGGTTTAGAGAAAGGTCACTGTGGTCAGACAAGGATGAAAAGCCAAGACAATTGTTATGTGTCCGGTTTGGCTCTGGTGTTGCTTTCTGTGTTCTAAGATTTTGAAAGACACAAATCTTCCACAACAAATATTCACATCGGCAGACCAGAGCTAAGCACAGAAGAGATTTGATGCAGTAAAGCAGGGTGACACGCTTACATTTCCTAATGCAATAACAAAGTGAGAGAGGGCGAGAGAGAAAGTGAAAGTTAGAAAACCCGCGTGAGAACTGTATCTTGTGGTTGCTGCTGGATTTGATTATGGCACTCTTGCATTATATGGAAATGGACATGGCAAAAGAAGACAATGTCGCAATGCTCATTTATGGTGATGACTAATGGACTGCATCAATTTCATTTTTAGCTTATTATCACTAAATCATGTTCATGCATTTATTTCCTTTTCAGTCCAATTTGTATCCATGAGAGTGCTTTGTTAGTAAATAGAGCCCGACATGTCATTTCCCAACAGGGTGATTTAACTCTGTGTGATCTCCACTGAGGCCTTGATGGTGTGGTGCTGAATATGTCCATCTCTTGGATGAAAAAGCTTGTTTTCCCATTCTCTGCATCTCGTGGGGCCTCTCAACTTTATCACTTCCAGACAGTTCGATGACCGTGTACACGCACATGCACATCCGCACTTGTGGGTGTTCAGCCTGTAAAAGCACAACACGAGATTGATACGAGCAGCAAGGCACAAAAACAGCTGCAATTCTGACACGAGGGTAAGCCGAGTCCTGCACAGTGTGGCCTTCTCATTTTTTAAACAAACATTAAATGGAAATTCCTCAACGCAGTGAAAGGAAAATACAAACACATAAGCACGTGGAGTAGATCGAGTGGAAAGTCATGGTGTTTCCCAGTCCGGGAAAACCAAGTAATCAAACCTTAGGATCAGGAGCTGTGCAACAAGCCTATATCCTCGCTGATAAGCCAAAATCCTGTTCCTATCATGCTCTGACCTTTTGGTTCACAGAAACTTTCAGTAATCCAGAGAGATTTTTTGTGTTGCGTCTTTTCCAAAATATTCACTGCAGCAATAGCGTTCAAATCTGCCTTCAGCGCTCTGGGTTGTTTCTGTGTGTTCTCCCTCCTTTTTGCTGCCTTGATGCTTCAGGTGCTTTGGTTCGCTCTCACACAAATGCTTATGAGACTAATTATTTTATTACCCTGTTTCTCTGTCTCATCCTTATAATAGAGTAGGTGTGCCCCACTTTTTGCCCAATTTACACATCTAGTTGGATAAGCAGTTAAGAAAAACAGATGAAGGGAAGATATACATCCATGCACAAAAAGATCCATTCACCTTGGGTAACAAAGTAAGAATTTGGAAGCCAGGAGCCCTCCTGTCTGAGTGTCTCAGTTTGCACTGTTCTCAGAAAGAATTATTCGATCAATCACAGAAACGTGTTGTGTTGAAATGTATTTTATCGCCCAACTATTTGGAGCTTTTGCTACATTATTGTAAACCTTGCTTTACATCGTCTGGCAGGACATTCAGCCTCACGGGATTAGGATGAATGTGATCGTTTTTAGATCAAACACATCCAGAAAGATTAAAAATGGCCAATAAAACTAAAACCTGATGTAGCGTAAACATTTAGAGCCACGTTTAAAGTAAAAAAGGAGCCTGAAATGTGCAGACATTACGTCATTTGTCTTCGTATAAACTTCCTCCATGTAAACAGTCGCCATGAAGACAGAGGGCTGTACACAGATCAACGAATGTTTGAACTTGTTGAACAGTGTCTGTAAACCCACACCTGTAGAAATAGGTGTATGGAATGGTCATTAGTGGCACTCCTGCCATATTGTAACATTCTGCAGTGTAGCGTGATGGCAGAGATCACTTCACATTGATAGGAGTTGGAGTTGGAGAGACTGAGGCTCATAAAATGTTTTTTTCCCTCTTTTACCAACAGATTTCCGAGCATTTCAATTCAAAGAATGCTCATGCTATACCCATTTTTATTAAAATAAATAAATGTTATAAGATTTGTAACATTTTTAACATATCTGTTAGTTGCCAGTCGAAACAAAGAGACTAGGTCACTCAACATCTTTAGCTGCTCATACATCCTGTTGGTGTATGAGGACCAATGGAGAAGACTCAAATACAGATGCCAAACTAATAAACCGAGAAAAACAAGAGGAGCAAGTAGGACACCAAAGAAACAACTGGAAATAAGGAAAGGACCTAACTCTGACCCATTAGATAAATGCTTTACCACAGCTAATTAGAGTCACTGAAGAGGCTTCTCTGTCGTGTTGGTGCCTTTTGAGGCATTTTAATGAAATCTGACAAAAGTTTTGGCTTGCTGTGTGGTTAATTGTATTAGTACACTGTCAAAGAGCCAGGGATCTGTTTGCTATTCACACATGAAGTGCATGGATCTATCTTGCTAACCAAGCTTGCCTGCTATAGGCCGTGCCTTTATTCTAACCACTTGGTCTACAGTTTGAAGTAATTTTGATCAAACTTTCTTTAGGAAATATAATGGAATACGCTCGTTTTGTCCCAGAGATAATTTCATAGGATTACATTTCACTGGACATTAGTTAGCCAGGGATTTTACTCACTAATTAGGTCGGACATCAAAGTACAAACAGATGCACTTGAAAGTGTCAGACTGGTCTGAAAATAATAAATATTAAAATGCCAGATACGGATTCAAAAACACTTTGGACACATAGTGACAGCTCAGAAAAACATTTATCTTCTTTGTTATTAAAAGAAATCCAGCAGCTGTTAAACAATATGTTTGCTTTATTTGCTCCTATGAGAGAGGATATGTTCAGAAATTGGCCGAATTTCACAGATCACACACAGGGACCAGGACATAAAGAGCCTTATAGTCCAGTACATTGGTATGCAGACTTACCCGTGCATGCACACATGCACAAACAAAAACAGGCACCTTAGTTTAAGTGGACGGCTGCAGCCACTAAAGCGTGTTTGTTTTTGTGCTGATGGTCAGTTCCAATAGGCAGACTTTCAAAGCTGTCTCTAATCCGTTTGATTAGCTGAACCCAGGCACCCTGGCTGCACACAAAGAGCTCTTTCACACATGCAACCACTGCTTGCAGCTACATGTGATCTCAGGAATCTTTACATCATCAAATACTCTGCTGATCCCCATCTCTTTTGTCCTTGTTGGCAGATAAGTCTGAAAACTTGATATGATGTATTAGGGTAGATTATCGTGTACACAGATGATTTCAAGCTCGGTAAAAACTTTTCTTGTGACTCTTATGTGTTTAAAGTACACATTTTCTTATGAAAATGTGACTCTTCAGCACAGATGACAAACTATGTTAAGAGATGCACAGAAAAAAACTTGCAGTCCAACAGACTGACAACAAAAAACAGTTCCACCTCAATCATTACTTTTTTCTCTCATTAGGATAAAAGGTAAAAATGCACTCCTACAAGCTTACTGGATCACAGAAACATAAAACATAAATGTTCAAATTAAACACATAAAAAGTTATGATACCCTGATTTTATGTCCCTCTCAGCTAAACCAAAGGGGTTCTTTGTTTCACTGTTGTAAATGTGCTTAAAAATAAACTGCCACATCACTCAAACTCCATGAGCCATAAACTTCCTGTCCTCTGTGAGCTGCTACACCTGTCAGACTTTCCACTCTCACAGACTCATCATTTACAGATTTTGAAACATTTTGAAAAAGTCACCTGCTTACTTAATAAACCAATTGCAACCCCTGACCTTTTGCAGATTGTTCCTGTCAGCATATACTTTTGAAGAAGCAAAGACCTCATCAAGCACTGGGATTTGGGGGAACCTTTGTATTACCTCGTAATGCATTTGCTTTGCTCCTCAATAAAATTTGCATTGCCTCGACTCACACAGAAAGGATAAGTCAACACATCTGACCTACATTTTCCCCAAATTTAATAGAAACATGTTCACATGGAAAGAGCCGTGACGGAACCAGATGACCAGACGGAAACATGCGCAGGTCTAGAGTCACATATTTCTCACAAGATGACAAACTATAATCATAAAAAAAAGAAATATCATAATAGAGACTAAATGCATTACAGTTGATGCAGACAAAAAGAAAGGCTGACTGAAAAAACACTGCAAAAGATGGCTTAGATATACTCGTTTCAAACAAATTTTAAGTAACTAAACTTTTTAAAATTTGCTGAAGTTTGCATGGGCTGAAAAAAGAAGCTTAACCAAGCTAGCTACAGTATTAACTGATAAAATAGCACTCCACTTTTGCATCATCTGCACCCATCTGTCTATGCCTTAAAGCTGATGGCTTGTTAAGGCGGAACAGATAGAAATATAACATGAACATCTTCAGCTCAAGTTGTAAGTTTCACTTCTTGTTAGACCTCATATTTGGTCTCATTTTGTGTTATTGTTTTAAAAAAACCGGTTCAGTTGCTCCTTGAATCAAAACAAAGCAAATAGTTCCCAAAATGTCTGAGAATGTGACCATAAACAGGATCTGTTTAACATATGAATAAATGGCAGCAGAAATGCATTCCGTCTTGTTAAATTTATGTCAGCATGCCATTAGCAGCTCCCATGTGTTGCTATCTCTGGTCCTGAACCTGATAAGTAATGGAAGGGCCATCTGGTTTGACAGCACCTCTGACATCAAATGTTTTCTGTTAAAAGACCAGAAAAAAATCTCCCAGGGAGGACCAGCATGGTCAAAGTGATGTGAACACAGCCATGCAGTTGAAACCTAACACATGATTCAGGGAGTGAAGCATACGTTGTAAAACGGTGGTGATCCAAAAAACCACAGAGGAACCATAAAAACCTGTAGTGTGAAGAGCTGAGACCGAGCGCTCTTCTTTGGTTTGCTTCACCCGTCCTGGATTAAAGATTTCACGAGTCCCCCAAAAGTTCACTGCTCACCCAATCTCAGTTCCGCTCAACGCTTTTACAATATAAACTGGAAAAAAAATCAAGTGAAGAGGGAATGGCTTGAATTCTGTTTTCACAGCTTTCTTCTTCCCTACACAACACAAGACCTTTAAATGGACAAACCCAGATGGTCAGAAACATATTATGTCATGTTTGTTTTGACACTATGTACCACCTTCTCCTACACACAAGCATAAATGCACACACGTGCATGTTTTACAGCTGCCTTCTCTAATGGAAAAAGACACCCATTTTCTCATGACCGCTGTCATAAATAAAATAACACAATGTCAAAACATTTAATGAAATGTGCATTAGCTATCATCCCCAAAAGACCAATTAAAAGGTGTGTTCCACAATTTAAGAGACCGTTCCAGACAAAGGCACTTGGGAGGCAGGCTGACTGAAAGCTTGTCCGCCTTTATGTGTATACGTGTGTGTGCGTGCACGCGTGTGCGTATGACTTTTATGCGACACAGAGGAGAGACAGATCTTGGTTAAGAAGGGAGTGTCGGTGTGAAGGGACAGTGGAAGCAGGCGGCCTTGTGTCTCTTGGGTGCATCTCTGTTCTGCTCGCTGAATACGCAGCAACAGTTAATGACATGTTTTCACAAATGACAATGACGACGACGAAACAGATAGACCATAAAGCGTACATACCAGCAGAATTATCCAGGTTTGATAGGTACACTCAGCTCTTTCTCTCCTTTCCCTCACTTTTTCCCCTCTCTGTTTCTCATCTGGTGCTCCTAGCCAGCTGTGAGATTGCCCAACCAGCCAGCCAGCGTGAGACATCTGGGATACATTGGGCTTGTGAGACAAGAGAGAAGGGGCAGCTGGAAGCTATCAGAACCCAGGAGATCAGCAGATCTGTTCAGTGTGTATGAGATCTGACCTGTCCTGAGCGCTGAGTTCATCCCATACAAGACTGATGTGAAGGTAAAAACGAGGGTCAGTGACTAAAATGCTGAGAAATTAATTTACTGAAGGTTTACTTTGAGGTTTTAGGTTTCTGTTGATTGCACCAGGGGTTGGTTTTTTTTTGGGTTTTTTTTGCAGATTTTTCCTTGACAGGAGTTGAATATTTGCTTGTGATAACGCAGAGCGGAACTTTGGTTCTACTTCATTTTATCGAGTTTCAGAAAGCATTTGTCAAACGCTATATTGATTTTTTTTTTAATATAGTTTTTACATTTTAAAAGAAAAATAGAAAATAGAAAATTCAAAAACCCTAAATAAATACAGACTGAAATGTAAAACTGATTTATTTTGTCAAAAAGCTTTAAAGGAGTTGGCTGACCCTTGCAAATAGTGGGTGGGGACGCTGCGCTCAAAGCCAGAGATGGGAGGATCTCTTGTTTTTGACATCATACAGGGCAGGGATTACTTGCACACATGCTGACCTCACTGTTACGTTGTTTAAAAAGCTGGTCATGTTTAATATGAGGATCCAAATACTGTGCACATATACTTAAGAGTGAGTGTCAGCAAGCTAGCATTAGCCCACCCTGCTGAGTTAAAGTGGAATATGAGATACGATGCAATAATTGTCTGTTAAACAAAAACAAAAAGTTCTTTGTAAAAAAGCAAGATAGGGGTGCTGGCTGGCTGGTAGACTGAGGGTGCTACTGACTAGTGAGGTCATTTACATCTGGGATTTATAGGGTTTGGCAGGTGTTGGAACCCCTGATCCAGTGAATGGAAGCAGCAGGGGAAAATGACTCACCTCAAAACAACTCATGAATTTATTGAAATTGTACTGTGCACTGTTGGACCTGTTCTCTTTGCAGGACATGTGATCAGGTGACCAGTGCTGCTGGCTGTGAGGTTTGCTACTCTTTAATGTATTAAAGCAACTTCATTTTTTATGCACATTCACTGACAACCCCCCCCCCCCCCCTCAAAAAAACAAACAAAAAAACCCCAAAACTATTTCATGTGATGCAGAGCAAGCAGCTGGAGTACACCCAGAATGCAGGACTCAGAAGACAGGTGGAAAACTCAAAATCACAGCAATATCGCTGGCAAAAAGGCACTGCAAAATTAATAGCTATGCTGGGTTGGGACAGACTAAGACAGACTATGCACAATATACAGATGCTCAAGAGTTGGGCGTTCGCCTTGTAATCAGAAGGTTGCCGGTGGTGGTGGTCAGAGGTGGCGCCAGTGTTCGGCAGCCTCCCCTCTGTCAGTGCACCCCAGGGTGGCTGTGGCTACAATGTAGCTTGCCATCACCAGTGTGTGACTGGGTGCATGACTGGATGTGTAAAGCGCTTTGGGGTCCTTAGGGACTAGTAAAGCGGTATATAAATACAGGCCATTTATACACAGAAGGAAATTAGGGCAAAGCTGACACACCTGTGGACCACAGCTGAACGAATCTGACTGATGACGAAGCGAAGAAAACGCGAACATCACACACACACAAGACATGAGACTATCAGAATAAAACAGGAAATAACACACTGAGACCAGACTAAGGCACGTGAACTTCACACAGAGACAATAAACAGACATGAAGACATGGCTGATGAAAGGATAGAACATGTTGCTAGCTACACTGGTAATAAATACCACAACCAGTCTTTTCTTTTCTTTTTAAACACTGAATTTGAACCCATTCAAGGGAGTTGTGAGGAGAGTGGAAACACCATAGAGACACATTACTTTCTCATTTATCGAGTTAAACAGATGAACTTGAGATTGACATTCAGAAAAACAGCTTCAGATTTTTTTTTCTTTATTTGAAGGTGCAGGCTCCCTCTGGCCCACCTTAAACTCTGGTGACACTTTAAGGCCAATCATGAAAAGATAGCATGTATGGCAATTTTCTAAAATCATTTCATATATGTGATGACTGGACATAAGCCCTAAAGCTTGAGCTAAGTCAGTTGATTTTATAAAATAGCATGGAAAGAGCTGAAAATGGAAACTTAAATAATTACATTTTTAAAAAGTAAATTATTGCTTTGTACAGACATCCTCCCCTGGCCTGTTGACTTATTTTGACTATCTTATCTCATTTTTGGCACATCCCCTGTGCTATAGACATATAAGGTAATTTACTTGGGGGCAGAGAGAGAATGACTAATGTCACTCTACAGTCCAAATGAAATGGAACAGCTGCTGAAAACATTTCCTTCAGTCAGTGCCTCATTAAGGATTCTATTTTTTTTTTCACTGTTCACAATTGGTTTATAAATGACCAGGTTTATTCCAGCTTAAAACTACGGTGTTATGTTAAAACAGCATTTATGTGTTCAACTTTACAATGCAAGTCTTGTTGGATGTAGTTATTTATTTTTTGTTTACATAAAAACAAAACAAAGCTTAGAAACTTGAATAAAAAACGAAACAATATTCAAAACTCTTTCCCCTTAAATTTAAACTTCTACCACATTCTTTGTTGCAGCATAGATTTTGATTCAGGATTCTTTTAGTGACACTTTCTCAGTCTATGGTGTTAGAGAGGAAACACCGATGATGGTCACAAACACATTATTATCCATTTATTGCACATGAAAGTGAAGCAACAGGTCTAACTTACTCTGTAGATGTTATTGTGGCAGTGCAAGGTACAAAGAACTGTGCAGGGAGTACTAAAACAAATATGATATGGAAGCTTGAGATAAGAGCTTTTGTTTGGTTTAGCTTGGGAGTGTAACGAATAACAAGTGTTTAATCAATCACTGCTTTCCATTCATTGGCGTAAAGGCTGCACCAAGACTTGCAACATCTTTCTGTAATATATATATATATATATATAGAGAGAGAGAGAGATAGCTCACTTTAAAGGACAGTTTGAGCTCAAGGGTGACTATCCTGGAGACCCAGCGTCCCTCTCTTCATGCTTGTTTTTCTTTCTTGCGTGTAGCAGGTGTCCAAGCTGTGATGGAGCGCTGGCGGGGCATTAAGGATTCTAGACTATTGTCTTCAGCAGCTTTGTGGGCAGGTTAAAGCAGGTGTGTCTGGTCCTGGGCCCAAGAAAGCTAGAGTTAGACTCGGCGCTTAATGGAGGAGGACAGATGTGTTTAGTAGGCATGCTGACACTAATTTGGCCTGACACTTGGAGCCTACGGTGATGATGGCAGTATTTGGACATGTCTATACCCAGTAAGCCTTTTATGAGTGGCCTTTTCAGAAGGGAAGTCCAGTGAGTGAAAAAAATGTGTCAGAAAACCACCTGATCAGCATATTTCTGGATCTCTTCCCTGAGGAAATTTGTCTCTTTTTTTTTTTCTTTCTTTTTGCTTTGTAAATTTAAGCCTGCCTGCCTCATGGCACCTGGCACCTGCTACAGCTGAGACGACAGACGGACAACAGACAAAATGTCAAAGTGTAAGGGGTCACCGTTGAGATGTGTCAGCAAACATGAAAGTAATTTTAAATTATGTTGACTGTAGCTATAATTGGATTAGTGGTTTTTTTCCCCCTAATATAGCTGAAAAGATCATTTAGCTTTGGCACCTGAAAGAAATTCTGCAAACAGCAGTGCACAACAATAAGAGCTACAATCATGTGGATACTGCTCATCTGTAAGGGCTTTAGGTGTGGGTAGTCAGAGAATGTGCTGTTGGCTTTCAGAACAATAATTGACTTTGTTCCACCCAAGGATAATTGAGCAAAATACAATGATCCTTGTGTGTGTAACACATTTATACAATTAAACATACAGACCCTTCTCTTCTGCAGCCACACATGCATACATGCATGCAGGCCTGAAGCAAGATTTATGATATTTGATATACCTTTATTCACAGTTTATACAAAATTTAATATATTCCCATAAAATTCTTGCTGATTCCCAACACTAGAGTCATTTGTTTAATACGATACAGTGTTTCCACTCAGAAGTGTCTACGCTCAACTCTGCGAACTTTTACAACTGCAGATCCATACCCTGAGTTTACAGCTAGATTAGTGTTTCACATTTCATTCCTCCCATTGTCTTTTCTCTTATCTCTGGCCAACACACCGAATGCCTTTATTCACATACTGAGCCCATGTGTTTGATAAGTGCCCTGAGCAGCTGGCAGTATGGGCTAAAACTAAGGCTACAGAACACAGTATGAAATATCCAGCAAAAAAATGTGTTCATGGCTGCTAACGTGGCTGTTTCCTGATCATCAATGTGTAGTGAATCATAATCAGGCACCTTTTTTGCCCAGCTGTGTTTGGGGGTTTTTGCGTGTTGCTCTCTAATTCCGGACTCCTCTTTGCTACGATCCGTCTTCCAGTTTTCCCTCCAGTCACAGCACATTAACATATTATATAATCCTCAAATTGCAGCTTTTGTTTTAGTGTGCTTTCCAAATAATCAGAATTCACTCGGCAAGACACTGTCCAGCACTGTGACTCATTGTTTTCAACAGCACACTAGAGGCCTGTATATTAATCACTTCTCACAATGACAAAGCTAAAGCAGCCCCCTGTTTGTTTATGGGTTTTTCTGAAGAGTGCTTTTTTAGGAAAGTGTTGTAAAAAGAGCACTTAACACAGTGTCAGTGTCACTGAGAAAGTCTGAGTGACTCAAAGATGAAATGCTCAAAAAGCAAATGCCCGGTCATATTCAATCCAAAACTAGTGCCTCCTGCATGTCATTTCAAATGAATCTCAGCTGTCTCAAATATCAGTCAGTCTCGCCAGTGGGAAACACTATATCCTTTAAACCACTTGAAGCATGGGCCCTTCTTCCAAGACAATAAATGCAGAAATCACATTCCTCTCATTTACATATTTATACAGATTCACATCCTGTCAGGAAGCCGACTTTTCTCCATCCTGTCACTCGAAGCCAATCTGATTCCTGCAACTTCCGAGCCACCGTGGGGAGCCTGAGAATCCCGGAATTCAAGAATTCCAAAAGGGTTCCCTTTCCTTTCAGGAAATATCTCCACTTTCGTGTTTTTCTACTTATCCTTTCTTTTTTGTGTCTTATAGGTCAGAGGATGTTTTTTTTTAAACAGTCTAGTTCAGCAATGCAGTAATACCAAAGTCACAGGTGGAGAGCTGTCCTGCAGAGCTGCTGTTAGACTCACTGTCACACAGTTCACTGACTCACAAACAACTCGTGACTTTTTCAGCTTTTCTTTTTTTGACCTCTCAGAGACTCCTTTCATCGATGGAACCATACACATGCAAAGTCATAGTTTCCAGTTATTCACTGAAGCAAACTAACAAGTTGGATTCCCCTACTCCCAGACTGTATCATGGACCACCCTGGTCCTCTTGACCTCTGACCATATAGTTGACTGTTAGCTACATCCACTGCTCTCTACCTCTCTTTACATCTGTCTGCATCTTTGTCCTCCTCACTGTTCAGCACTCTCATTGCCTTTTATCTCTTTTCTCCATCTTTTCATACACAGGCCATCTACTGTAACAGTAAAAAAAAATCTCAGAGTATGATTAAGTTCCACTCCTCTGTTTGTGTTCTCAGCTCCTGCAGTGGTGTAAGAGTTACTGCCTGTGTTTCTCTTCTTCAACTCTGTGCCGTCTTCTTTGAGGTCTGAGCTTAATGCGATGCATCGAGCTGGTTATTTTGTCACTGAACTAATAAAAAAGTCCACAAGTATTTGTTCCACTATGTGGCTTCTCTGGCAAGAAGCCACATAGTGTATTTATCCATGCTGAGAAAATAAATAAATAAATAACAGTCAGGGCTTAGCCCCATTTCATCGGCTCGCCAGTGAAAGAATCTGTGTTTTTGTGTCTGTGTGGGCACCAAAGAAAAAGCTTAGTTTGGAGAGGGCTTTTGTGGCAAGTTTCTTTTTCTTTTCATGGCTCATTTCATGCCAAATGGAAAAATCTAAATAAATATATATATATCTGCAGTAATATATTTTCACAGTTATGATAAATGTAAAGGTCTTAAGAATAGTCTTTTAGCACCAGTGTTTGTAGTGTCTGTGCGTTTTGGAGACTTATCGAGACTTATTAATTTATGGTATGTTCTCTATGGAACAGACTGTTGGATGACATTCATCTTTTATATACAGTTTATGAATGACACATCTGAATAGTTAAATATATAGAAGCTGAACTGTCAATGTAGTGACATAAAGTTTAAAGGTGGAGTTCATTTCACTTTGGCCATGAAATTGAACAGCTTGGCACCAGACTGAGTGACACATTCCTGGTTACAGTGAAACACAGAAGCTCTGTTGGCACAGCTGGTTGTTTATGAGGACAACAGAGAGTTAAACTGAATAGATACTCTGGGTCTGAGATACAGACTGACTCTGTGGCCTGCTGGTCAAACAAAAGCCAGATGCTTTCCTGGCTTCCTGCATTATTCTCTATATTATTTATTAGCTTCACTCAGGGCCCATGCCAAGGATTTCCAGAATCTGACTTTCCAGCAGTCCGTTGCATCCAACACATTATCAGGCAGAATCCTACCCAAGTGATCATTTAGCATTTTTAACCTCTGGGTCCATCTCATGGAGACTGAAGACCACTGAAACAAATCCCACCAATCAATGACGGGTCCAAACATTTCTAAAACACAGTCAAGCACCATTTAGACTCTATAATGACTGAACATGTGCAGTTAAGAGTGACTTCAGCTGCGCTTACTCCAAGGACATCGCTGTCCTGTCTCTGCTGATGTAACAGCAGCTGTTGGCCAGTGTGTTACATAAGCACATGAAAAAGCTCGATTGGAAATGAAAATTACTGAAAGTCTCTCTGGTCACTACCATAGAACCACACAACGCTTGCTTATGTCACACAGTGGAAAATTGTGTTTTTATATTTTGTTTTGGATCAGACTGTGTTGGTACATAGTGTCGATTTTATTTGGATGATTTTATTGTAATAGTGATATTGCAGCCTCCTCCCTGGTCTTCTGCTGGTGAGATTCCCCATCCCGGAAGAGGAGTTCCCCTCCTGTCTCTTTCAGCTCAGGAGAATTTGCCCGTGTGTTGCTGGACGGTGAGAATTAGGACCCTGGGGGGGAGTTTTTAGCATAGGGAAAAACATTCATTTAGCTTTGTGTTTTTAGTGCTTAATCATTCCTGCCGGCAGGGTTTTTAGCGGGTTGTAAACACTATTTTTATTGTATACGGGGATTTTAGCTTGTATTTGGGGTTCTGACCGTGTTTTATCCTGAAAATAAATGGTGTGTTTGAAGCCAGCTAATTTCTGTGCTCTGAGCGCTGACCCACTCACTCCCCTTTCTGCTTGTATGTATACAGACGTGGTGGTGAAGATTTAGGTCCACCAGTTTAGCGGCTACATAATTTTGGTGTTTGTCGACAGGATACAAGTTTGGGGAGCAGTGTTCCGCCCCTGGAGTGCAGATATAGAGATGATGATGCCAGTGTATCCGGGTGCCCCTTGGGTACCAAAATATAAGGGTCCTGAAGCAGATGTTTCATATGGAGACTGGAAAGAACAAATACAAGGTTTATTGAATGCTCAAGAAATAGCTGAGACCCGGAAAGTAGAAATTTTAATTGGGGCTTTAAGCGGTGAGGCAAAGCGTCAAGTAAGCGTTTACAGGAACAGATGCTGTTGGGCGGGCCCGTTGTCACAAACCCTGCGAGCCTACGTGTGTCACCATCCAGAAGAGGATTTTGCAACAGTCCATCGGGAGGCGTTGCTCCTAGAGGAGGAACAGTTGGGACACCAGGGATTGCAAACTACGTGCTTGGCAGTGGGTGAGTCCAGGTGTGTTAAGCCACCTTATGAACCAGACTGGAAAGAGACATTTAAAAAAGAAATTATGGAGGATGTCAAGGGTCAAATGCGCGATCTCGTCAAAGATGTTGTTAATGAAATTAAACCGCTCTTGCCACAGCAAACCCCAGCCGGCTCAGCTTTTAATAAATCAAGGTTTAAGCCAAAGCATTCTGGGTATGCTAATAACTGGACCCGAGAGGGAAAACCCATTTGCCATCGTTGTAAACAAGCTGGGCATATTGCCAGATTCTGTCCGAGCACACTAGACCAGCAACCACCTTTAAACTAATAAACCCCGCTGCCGAGGCCCAGGCGGTGGGGACAAGGGACTATTCAAACAATCAGGGGGCCAGTACAGCTTTTGTGGGAGAATGTCCACTCATTGAGGTGTGTATGGGAGGGGTTAAGATGACGGGATTATTAGACACAGGCTCTCAGGTTACACTAGTGCAACAGCAGGTAATGGATCTCCATTTCCCTGAAGTGAATAAAACTGACACACCCCTGTTGTTCGCCTTAAAGGCAGCCAATGGACTTGAGGTACCATACTCAGGCTATGTGGTTATGGATTTTGAGGTAGAAGGGGTGGAGATACCAGGAAAAGGGGTTGTGGTTGTGAGAAATGACTGTTCCACGCACCCTTTAATTATTGGTATGAATGTTATTAGTGCATGCTGGAATGATGTTTTTGCCAAAGGCAAGTCTGCTTTTCATCCTCAAAAGCTGAAGTCCCGCAGAGCATGGAAAGAGGCGTTTGCCATCTGTCAACAGACTGCTACCACCAAGACTGAAGGCTTTCTAGGCTATGTTCGACCTGCTAGCCACAGAGGAGTCAAGGTGCCCCCGAACTGTGAAGTGATGGTCTGGGGCCGGACGTGTAAAGGTAAGGGTGTAAAGGTAAGGGTGGGACAGAACGCTTGACACTAGTGGAAGCCTTACCTGATGCCTGATGTCAGTAGTCAAAGGAGGGAGGCTCCCTATCCGGGTCTGTAACCCTAATCCATACGACGTGACTATAGGACGCTACCAGAAAGTGGGCCAGTTGTATCAGGTGGAGGAGTCGGACGTGGAGATGGACAGTGATCTTAGCCTGACAATGGGATCCGATGGTGTGATCGAGGTGGGCGTAGTTGAAGTAGCTGGGCCCGAAGAGCATGCGATCCCTGAAGAGGAGGTGAGTCAACTGCTTAACGGCATAGACTTGACCCCCCAGCAGAAGGCCGAGCTCCAGACCCTGCTGCAGAGGTGGCGAAAGGTGTTTGCTGTGAACGAGGAGGATTACGGAAGAACTGATTTGGTCCAACACCAGATCCACACAGGTGATACACCACCCATTAAACAAAAATATCGCCCTTTACCACCACTGATGTACAAAGAGATTAAGATACTTCTAGCAGATATGCTGAAAAACAGTGTCATTCGGAAGAGTAGCAGTCCCTGGGCAGCCCCCATTGTGTTGGTGAGGAAAAAGGATGGCAGTTGGCGATTTTGTGTAGACTACAGAAAATTAAATGCAGTAACTCATAAAGATGCGTTCCCGCTCCCCCGAATTGAAGAGACTTTAACATGTCTGACCAGAGCTGAGTGGTTTTCCACACTGGATCTTGCCAGTGGATACTGGCAAGTGGAAATGGATCCTAAGGATCGGGAGAAAACTGCATTTACCACTCCTCTGGGTTTTTTTGAGTTTGATCGCATGCCTTTTGGACTCTGTAATGCCCCTGCCACCTTCCAGCGCCTGATGCAGCGGTGTCTAAGTAGTCACCTTTCTGAATCTGTTTTGGTATATCTGGATGATATAATAGTCTACTCAACTGACTTCTCTACTCATCTACAGCAATTGGAGAATGTCCTGCAGAAGCTGTGGCAACATGGTCTGAAGCTGAGGCTGGACAAATGTAAGCTGTTCCACCGTCAGGTGAAGTTCCTGGGGCATCTTGTCGACCAACAAGGGGTAAGACCGGACCCTGAGAAAATCCAAGCTGTCCAGAACTGGCCTGTTCCCTCTACCACCCGTCAGGTCAGAGCTTTCCTTGGCCTGGCAGGTTATTACAGGCGATTTGTCCCAGGGTTTGCTAGGTTGGCTCGACCTTTAAATGCTCTGCTCGTGGGAATTTCTAGCAGGTCATGCATGCAGGTCCAGTGGTCTGCTGAATGTCAGGAAGCCTTTGACAGCTTGAAATGTGCTCTGACCGAGCCCCCTATTCTGGCTTATGCAGATTTCCTGGAGCCCTTTGCACTTTATACTGATGCCAGCAATCAAGGCTTAGGTGCTGTGTTAGCTCAGGTGCAAGATGGCAAGGAACGGGTGATTGCATATGCCAGCAGGAGCCTACACCCCACCGAACGAAATGACAAAAACTATAGTTCCTTCAAACTGGAACTTTTAGCTCTAAAATGGGCCATTACTGAGAAGTTCAAGGATTACCTGACAGGTGCCAAGTTTGTCGTGTATACCGACAACAATCCTGTGGCCCACTTACAGAATGCTAGACTTGGGGCAACAGAGCAACGCTGGGTGGCACAGCTGGCATCCTTTGACTTCGAGGTTAAGTACAGGGCTGGAAAAGAGAATGCTAATGCTGATGCTCTCTCTAGATTTCGCACAGACTGTCAAACAGCTTACATAAACATCACGAGTGCTCCACGTCGGGATCCACAGCGGCTGGTGCCGCAGATGAATGACTGGAAGGAGGCTCAAGAAAAGGACATGGATCTGCGCATCCTGAGGGAGTATGTGGAACAGGGAATCCCCCCTGATGCACCAACGAGGAGATCCCTACCTAGCTCTGTACAGAAGTTATTACAGTAATGGAGAAGGCTGCAGGTTTGCGAGGGTACGCTGTGCAGAGAGGTAAGGGACCCTAACACTAACGAAATGTACCTTCAGATCCTATGTCCTGCAGAGAGACACAAGGAGGTGTGGGAGAAGTATCACGAGGCAGTGGCGCATGCGGGAGTGGAAAAGACACTGTCCAGGATACGTCGCTTCTTTTATTGGCCCAGCATGGAAGAGGAGTTGCGCGAATTCCAGCTAGGGTGCGCTGCGTGTGGCCTACGAGATAGAAATAGGCCTAGAGCCCCCTTGCATCCCGTTATTGTGTCCTATCCCCTTGAGGTTGTGGCCCTGGACGTTCTTACATTGGGGAGGCCCACAGACGGGTACCAGAATATTCTGGTTATGACTGATCTTTTCACACGGTACGCCTGGGCAGTTCCTACCAAAGACCAGACTGCTCAGACTGTGGTGCATGCTCTTTGGGCTCACGTGATTCAGACCTTCGGTTGCCCGACCAGGCTACACTCAGATAGAGGTGGTAGTTTTGAGTCTGCCCTGATGTACCAGCTGTGTAAGTGCTATGGCATTACAAAAAGCAAGACCACCCCATACCATCCGGCTGGAAATGGTGGGGTTGAGAGGATGAACCAGACATTGCTGCACATGCTTCGGTCCCTAGAGTCAGAGAGACAACAGAGGTGGCCAGAATATCTCCCAGAGCTCTTACAAGCATACAATAATACTGTCCATAGTGCCACAGGGTATGCGCCGTCGTACCTGATGTTTGGGCGGCATTTGAGGCAGCCAGTGGATTTGAACCTAGGTGTTGAGCGGGATTCCCCATGCCACAACCTGGGAGGGTGGGTTAAGGACCATCACCAGAAACTATCTTTTGCCTATGAGATGGCTAGGAAGAAGATGAGGGCAGCAGCCACCCAAAACAAGAGGGCTTATGACCGAAGTGCGCGGGCCCTGCCGTTGGTGCCAGGCGAGAGAGTTTGGATAAGGGACAGGAATAGGCAGGGACAAGGCAAGTTGCACCCAGGTTGGAGCTCAGAGCCGTATGTGGTAGTGGAAGAAGTTGGCAATACAGGTGTAGTATATAGGGTGCGTCCGGAGAAGGGGGGGGGGGGGGGAAGGTCCTCCATCGGAATGCACTAAAGTTGTGCGTTACCCCTGCAGCAGACTACCACTCAGAGGGGCAGGAAGTCAGCCTTGAGGGAGAGGTGCTAGTTGAGCCTCCATTTTATGGTTTTGTGCCCAGCGCTCCAGCCCAGCAGCCGGGAGAGTTGTCGGAGGTGCGGCGCTCGACGAGGCCTAATTTTGGTCAGCCACCCGCCCGTTACAGGTCGCTTGACTAGGGTGACAGGGACTGTCACAGGTAAAAATGTGGGGGGATGTCACACAGTGGAAAATTGTGTTTTTATATTTTGTTTTGGATCAGACTGTGTTGGTACATAGTGTCGATTTTATTTGTATGATTTTATTGTAATAGTGATATTGCATGTTTGTTTATTGATATTCCTATTGCATGATTTTATCCCCATATTTATAGTGTGTGTTTAGTGTTGATTGAACAATATGCTTTTTTTATTCCACTGTGGATTAAGCGGACAATTGTAGGCACCTGTGAGGTGGGGGCGTTCCCCGAGGTGGCCTATCAGCCGCCAAACTGACTTAAGGGAGATAGTGAGCGCAAAGACTGAAAGAGAGACACACGAAAAGTGAAGAGCTGGAAACAAAACGTGTGCAAGCCAGCATATGAACAGAAGGACCTCCGGCCTGACTGTGGGGCGCCACGAGACATTCGGCGATCGGCCAGCATAACCCGGCGATCCAGTCCCGACGGACAGAATAGCGACCGTGGGAGGTGACGCGTGAAATCCACAGTAGGGCAGGGGTACGCCTCTGCCTGCATCTGTGAGTATCGCTTTCCCACTGTTGGGCGCTAGGCGTAGCTTTGCCGGGGAAGGGTAACAGCGGCTGCGCCGACAACGTTGCTGGCCCGTGTCTGTTGTTTCAGGGCGGGGCTACGAGGGAGGCCGTGCGCGGGTGTGGAGAGTGGCTGGACTGCACAATCGCGCACAGTCAGGTGGAGATAGGAGCCTCCTCCCTGGTCTTCTGCTGGCGAGATTCCCCATCCCGGAAGAGGAGTTCCCCTCCTGTCTCTTTCAGCTCAGGAGAATTTGCCCGTGTGTTGCTGGACTGTGAGAATTAGGACCCTGGGGGGGGGGGGGGGGGGGGGGGGGGGGGGGGAGTTTTTAGCATAGGGAAAAACATTCATTTAGCTTTGTGTTTTTAGTGCTTAATCATTCCTGCCGGCAGGGTTTTTAGCGTAAAACCTATTGTAAACACTATTTTTATTGTATACGGGGATTTTAGCTTGTATTTGGGGTTCTGACCGTGTTTTATCCTGAAAATAAATGGTGTGTTTGAAGCCAGCTAAATTTCTGTGCTCTGAGCGCTGACCCACTCACTCCCCTTTCTGCTTGTATGTATACAGACGTGGTGGTGAAGATTTAGGTCCACCAGTCTAGCGGCTACACTTACACAGGCAACCGGCCAATCACATCACTACAGTCCAACACTATCCCCTCTCTCAGTATCACTGCCATATGGACAAACCACAAATCAACAAGTGAGAGGATGTCAGTATGTTGAAATTGTTAACATATTAATGTGGGACATGTGCTGATGTGTAGGAGCACCCGGCTACGACAGGGAGTTGTGTATGTTTAGAGCTCTCGAATACGTTCTTAAAGTGGTTGCATTTTGTTTTTTCCACACTCTGCTTTGCAAAAAACAAAAAGCTGAAAACACGACGGAGACTGTGGAAGCTGCATTGCTGAAATTCTCCTTAAGTGCACTGCAATGAAAACAACAAAGATCTAAGAATTTTAAAGTCAGCTCCCTTGTGCCCCAAGTCGATGACACATGACGATAGGCTGTGTGATTGTGATCATAAAACTGAAAGCCATCTCTTCTGGAGGGCAGCCAAGAATTCCAAACATGTTTAATCCAGTGAGTCAGTGCTCTCAGCATCATGCACTCATTCAACCCTCCCTGTCTCTGGGCTGGGATCTACAGGAGCTTTAAAACTGATTTGATATGGTTTATTTGATATGGCTTATGTGAAAACCCCAATCAAACAGTGATGTGTAACTCCATGGTGTGGAATCTTTAGGGTAAGCCACTAAAAGTAGTTTTATCACTTAAATAACAGGCGGTTAACCAGCAATGTGCATAGCCTTCTGTGCTGACTTATCAGACAGTTTTTTTTAGGTTTCCTGAATAAAACAGCATATCTGGATAGGTTCAAGATTTTGTGTTGCATTTTTAATTTATACCTTTATTTATTCATTAAAAAAAATAGTTGGATAAAGTCTTCTGTTGCACATTTACAGAAGGCTGGCTAACAAGCTTCCGAGTTTTGAGTGTTGACACAGCTGCAAAGATGAGAGAGACCTGGCGACGGTAACGTTGCATAAGTCTTTGCTTCCGCTTTCAGTCGTTGGACAGTTTCAGTCCAACTTTACGATTTGCTCAACAGTTTTCTTTGTGTCCATTTCATCGCCAGTGCAAAGTCAAATTAAAACAGGGATAACCATTTATTTTCTTTCCCATAGTTTTTACCATGACCTCTCTTTACAGCCAGAGATGGCCTCGTTAAAATAATCCTACTTCCATAAAGTTGATTTACAAGACATTTCAAATGTACACGTGACACTGTCCAAACCCACAACTGAATCTTCTCTGTGAAAGTCAAGCTCAGTAAACAACATAACCTCTGATGAAATCTCATGTTGTGCTTGATTCCCCTCAAGCTGCAAATGAATGGGAATCAGCTTTCAGTTGTGAGCATACACACATGTGCACACACACACATAGATGTGCTTACTGTACTGAATGGGCACTTTATAACCCAAAGCAAGGATTAAAAAAGTTATCTGATCATAACAAAGCCCATTCAGCATTAAAATAAAAGAATAGCACAGGAGATTTTAGAGCCAGGCACAGTAACCACAAACAGATGGGTCTTCAACCACTGAACTTAATTGATTGAGGAATGGAAATAATTTCAGCCTCACCAATCAGAGGTAATAGATGCTAGTCCTCCCCTGACACCCCTGTTCTAATTAAATAGTACTGCCAGTGTGTACTATAAATCTTTCAGTGGTTACTTCTGCTATGAGCTGAGATTTTTGACTTTGACTCCCCTCTGCAAAGCATCACATGACCGGACCCTCTAATTGTGCAGAACACGCTGTAATCGTACATGAAATTATTGTGTGCCTTTCCCTCTAAGGCAAAGTAATTAAGATAAGCATCTACTTTTTTGCAGGATCATTTTACAATTTGGATGACTTACAGATGAATGGTTCTCACTTTCATTCATTTTTTAATGAGCATTGGGCAATTTTTTGACATTAACATGGTGAAATGATTGCACAGTGTAGTGGCTGTAGAGTCAGAGTTACAGTGGCTCTCTATTATAATACAACTATACAGATCTTTCCCCCAGCGACTAAAAAATTTATCAGGAAAACGAAGCTGCAACCAAGAAAAAGGAAGATGAGAGCCCTTTAGTTTTCATGGCTGCTATTTGAAGCTTTCCAAAAGTAAGACAGTGGGACAAACAGACTAACGGAAAGCAAAACAAGACTGTATCCAGGGCAGGTTTCAAAAGTGACATTCAGTCACTTACACTTATTCTAATTAGTAATGAAAGTTGGACACTTATTGGTCTAATATGAGTGGGTGTTTAAACCAGAAAACATATAACGTCTGTATGATTCACTTATGTTGGTCAGTTATTTCCCCCATACTTTGCCCCATAATACTCCCACTGCACTGGATTACTACAAATATTTTCTAATTTAACAGGAATGACTTGTTTCCTTTGGAGTGTCTTATCTCTTTTGCTGAGTATTCTGTTTTTATGCTGCGGCAGTTAATTAAATGAAAGCAATTCAGGGCTTTGATGTCTTGTGAAGAGGCATATGTTATGTACTGCTTTTAATGGTAATAAGATGCAAGGAGGAAAATGTTGGAAATACAAAACAGTTGAAATGAATAAACTGCATTCCGTTCAAGCATTGTTTTTGCCTGCGGTGGGTGACTGGAGAAGAGACTGGAAACTGGAGGGAAGGAAGGTTCAGTTTGCTGGATGCTGGTCAGGAGCTGAAGACAGCAACAAACTGAATGCACACCAGAGGCTGGTTCTCAGAACTCTGGAGTCCACTCGGTTCGGGTAATAATGTTGGAGCTCTACAACCGTAAACGCTGAGAGAGCTGCAATCAATCAGCACCTCAGGCAGTAAAAAGAAACTGCCAATGGAGGCTTTGTGGAGCTGATTATTGGTGTGTAGTCAGAGTGATCACCTAATCATTTAGGTCCATGTGCAAAGAACAAAAACTGCATACAACACTGTAAGACAATGGTGGCAAGATAAAATATGCTGCAGTTTATTGTGGAAAAAAAATATAGATTTGCCTAAGAGGATCCAGAAGTCTTTAAGGTGGTCTCTTGGAGAAGCTGGCAGAGTCATAGTATTGTATTCACTCACACTCTGGCACAGAGTCTTTTTTTGTTTAACAGCAGAGATGCTGAGGTTGCCTTGGGAAAAGGCCCTTGCTAACCACTGCAGTGACTTGAGTTCAGTTGAGGGTACTACTGGTTTTGTTTTGAAGCTAACCAAATGCAACTGCTTATTGCACCAGCAGAGCGCCTGTGGGGAAAGGAACCAAGTCTGAGGCACATGGCATCAACATCCTTGCGTGCGGCGCCCTCCTGTTGAAGCTGACTGCTCACAGGTGTAAAGAAGCAGATGGCACTATCACATACATTGAGACCAACACGTTCGCACAGTCCAACAGTGCGAGTTAGCATTAAGTAGAAAAACTTAGTGAATAATAAACTGAACGAAAACATGCAAATTGGTAATGATTTATCAGATGACAGAATTCATGTTCCAGTTCACCCTTTTGCTGCTACTCTAAAACCCCTTTTGTAATATGAACCTTTGTTTTATATCCCCTAATTCATATCAGCATTTGACACACATGTGAATGTGTATTTAATCAGGCAGACATCTGGTGACATGACAGAGTAAAGTAATTAATCTGATGCTTTTAGACGTTTAGACAAGACCAAAAGAGCAAATCTCAACAATAATATATCGTGGCTTAAACTTGGCAAAGAAAGACTTCTGCAGCTCATTCTGTCTCAACACCTGTAATAACAAATAGAGAATCACTGCAGTTTGGATCCTACCTCTGTTTTCCCCGTTATCCCTCCAGTCTTAACCTGTGACACTTGCAGGGACGATGCTTTTTGTCTCCTGATATATGTTTTTTTTTACATTCCAAGAGGACCTGGTTAGAACTCATCTGAAATTAAGAATGAATATAAATTTCTAAAAAAAAAAAGAGTCTGACGTTTTGCTTTTCATTTTTCTGACAGCAGATAATCTTTGAGTCACACAAAAATCCTTTGTGTTTATGAGTTCAGGCCACCAGAAGGAACAGTTTCATGAATGTGTGTGGTAGCTCTGGAAAACATGAAACTAGAAGTTTAGACTACAGATAAAAAATAAATAACAAACACAGGAGCATAAGAGAATAAATCAGAAAAATCATTTTTCAAATAAATAAAATAGTAGCACTGTTCATTGAGTCATGGAGCGTGGATGAGCTTTTAGTGCATCAGCTGTCCTTCTGTCCCAAAATACAGCAACAGTTTCCGATTGTAAGGAACAGGATTTCTCTAATTTGTCATATTTTTCTTTTTTTTTTCAGTTCCAGAAGCTCAAATGTAAGGCCTGACTTTTTTTTAATCAACTGGCTGAAAATGTAAATGCGCACTGACATACATTTACAAACCTTCATTATAGCGTTTACATTAATAATTACCACGCATGAGTGGGTTTACTGTAGCTGTGACTTCATATAGGTTTTGCAATACATGTGTTAAAGAACCACTTTTTGAAATTGTGTGTAATATGTACAGTCATGATTTAGTTTAAAAGTTTAAAGTCGAATGAATGTCGTGGCAATAAGGGGCATGAATGATGTCTTTGAACTATTCTTTGTCCGGGGTGAAATGATTGTACTGCATACATCCTTAATGATATTAAAAAAACAAGAATTGGGCCCAAAAGTCTGAATTTATTTGGCATTGTTGCCAAGCTCAAAAGCCCAAAATTACCATGAAGTTCATGCTCAGGATGAGTGTGTGTAAACTTCTGATCATAACTGTACACAAGTAGCATTTTATAATGTGTGTAACTGGTACATCTGCATGTTAAGCCAATAAGCATGTGGTAAACACACTCAGACTGCAGAGTTTATTAGCAGGTATATACATGAAGTCTTCTGGTCATAATGTTGCAATATGGCTTTTATTTGCTGATTTTTATGCTGATTTTGAATTTATTCAAAACGGTGTGTGTTAAACTATAAATCAAACATATTCATAATTAAACATGTACTCTATTCGGGTAATAAATCACTGTGCAGAACCAAACATTGCCCAAGATTTCATGGAAACAGAGCGAATGGACTGCATTCATAAACCACACTGATGGAAATTTAATGTGTAAACTGAATAAAATGAAATACTAAACAGTTTTGGGGCCTCTGTGCCAGGGATTGCATTTCATCACAAGCAAATATGCGTAATAATGTGTTTTCTATTGAGACTGTAACCATGAAATACACTGTAGGCCTGAAATGGGCATTACTGAATTCCTTTAATCAACTACATGAGGGATTGCACTCAAAGAAAAAAAATACTTTAAGGGTTTGCAGACGCATACCCTCGTGTAAGTTCAATGTGTGAAAAGAGAAATGTTAAATATATCCAACTAACAACTGAAGAATGACTAAAATTGATAAATTAATACATTTTAAACCTTAACATGGAGCAAATCCAGTAGTAAAAAGTCTTTTTGTATTCATTTAGTCATTCATCACTGCTCTGCCCTTCCAGAAACTTCATACCTCTATCATTATCTATACTGTATATCACCATCAAACGGCCAGTGAACTGGGAAGAGAGCAATGCCTTTCATTAAAGAATGTGTATCATCCCCTAAACTGAGCGCTTCACTGACCCACTTGGTGCATTGCATGACTTATTAGATGAGCTCAAGCTAATCCAACTGTAACCAATTGTGCGTTATTGTTCACGGTAATTACTCCATTAGAGGAGGCTGTTCTCTAGTTCACATCAGGAGGCCAGAGGTCACAGTCGCCCAGGGTTGAAACCTCTCACTCAAATGCCCACCTTCACCATCACCTAATCCCCCTTTCTCCACTCAGCAGTCTAACGTACATTTATAGTCCCCATACCGTCGCAGTCTGGGAAAGATTAATCTGCAATAATGGCAAAATTGGGTTGTCGCTGGAGATTTGAGTTAATACGCATACATCCGCTCCCCATTGTGGCCCTGTGACCTGTGCATGTGCTCCCGTCAGTTGAGAGCACAGGTATGCAGGGAATGCTATCACAGCAGAGCCAGACAGATGCTGCTCAGGGGTGCGAGTGGGAGGAATTGTAGGTTAAGGGGTGAGGACCGTGCTTCGCACCCAGCTGGATGTTTGTTCAACCTGGGATCTTTTATGAAAAAAGCACACGCTGAAGGAGGTGGTTACGCCGCCGTCGTCTCTATCTCGCCTTCTATCTGTATAAACTGTTCTCCCCCAAGCCGCAGGACACAAAAGAAAGTTGCAATGATGTGGAAGAAGTTAGTCCAGCACTGTACTCCCCTGTGGCGCAGCACCAGCCTGCAGCTATCGCTCAACACTGTCTAGCCTCTGTCTTTAACCCTGATTTGTCCTGTCTGGATTATAGGAAGAAGTGAGACGGCTTATCATTTCACACATAATAATCTCATTTCACAGCCTCTGGCACAGGGTCAGAAAAAAGGGGAAGCACACAGAGTTCTGAAAGCTGGAGGTCCAATCACATGCTGCTGCTGCTGCTGCTGTGTGTGTGTGTGTGTGTGTGTGTGTGTGTGTGTGTGTGTGTGTGTGTGTGTGTGTGTGTGTGTGTGTGTTAGGGGTCCTTTGTCTTTTGAGGCAATGGGATATTTAAGTTTCCTTATAATAAAATTTAGGATGGCATTCAAAACGTATTAGGGTGCATGTATCCCCAAGTTATATATCTGAAACACAAAGTTCTTGGGGGAATAACTTAAATTCACCCTTCCTTCCCACTTATATTCACACCCTTCTCCAGTTTCCTCAGTTTGTGGCCTGCAGAAACGATCCCTCATAGGCACTGACGTTTTTTGGCTTTCATTCAGATTAAAATGTTTGGTCTTAATTAGAATCAAGTTAAATGGTAGCTGTTGAACTATCAATATCACAAGTATTTTCACTGGGTTCATTCCATCTTTGATTCCTATTTTGTTGAGCTATTTTTACAAGCTCAAAGCCTAGAAGTGCCCTTTAACCACCCTTACAAGACAGGCCTGTAGGACACATCAAGAAGGCTAAGCACCATTCATATTAGCTAGTAAACAACTTTGATAGCATCATAAAATTGTGATTCTATCTGATGCTGTCTTTGCATATTTGTTCAGTATGACATTATACAAATTGCTCAGACAGTGATATCTGCTGTCACATCTCCTGACCCCATGTTGTCACTCCTGAAGAATGCTTTAATGACATGTCAGAGGCTATACATGCAATTGTAATGGATAGAGCACATACCAAACACACAGCAGCTGCTATCAGTGCCTCTACTCTACATACCATCCTGTATGGCGCTTCACTGTGTCCTTAAAAAATCCTGAGCATGCATGCATACATTACTTTCAGGGGTGCCTGCAAGTCCCACCCTTGGATTTGACGAAGTGCAGAGGGGCTGTTGCTACATTACAGTCTGGAATGCAATTATGCTCGATTGGTGGATCAGTGTCAATAAATCCCTAATGAAATACATGGATTTAGCTTGCACGCTGGATCGTGTTAGTTTAAAGAAGAGCTATATTTCACGGTGAAGTTTTGTATGACACAGTACCAGCCAAACAAATCTCATATTTTAATAAAGAATGTAATTCTTCATCTGACTGCAAGAGGGACCAAGTCCCGACTTGGTGCATTGCTGGAGGGAAAATATATTACGTACTTTAAATGTTTTGATTTTTAATATAAGGCCTAATGTGTGCGTATGAAATTGATTCTGGTGATATGTGATAAGGGGAGTCTGTTCCCTATTTATGCAGTCAGCAAGCCATGGTTGATAAGCACCCAGCCAATTATTAAATTAATTTCAGCAAAAATCAGGATGTGACACAACCAATCACTTTTAAAACGAAGACATTCACTGTAGATTAAAAGGAAAGGTCTAGCCCATAAAGGTTTGATAAGCCAGGTATTACAACATGAAAATAATTATTAAGAATCAAAGGTTTTTATTGTGGAAACGGTAATGTGGAAACAAGAAGTTTGGAATCTCAATGAAAACTTAATATTTTGTTACAGGAGTTGTTGCAAATAAAGGGCTTTGTAATAGCCAGATTTAAATCAGGTACCGCTTTAACTCTTTTTTTTTTTTTTTTTTTTTTTTTTGGCAAAGTCACAAACATTTTGATTGTAAAATGGTTGTAAAATAGCTGAAAAGTACCTTTCTCTAGAAGGCTATGCGGTCATTTCTTTTAAATAGCTCTGGGCATTGAAGACATTTTCATTTTGATGTGCTGTGCCATAATTTACACATATTTTTAAAAAGGCACTCCAATCACTATAGAAGCTGTGAGGAGCCACAACTAGGTTCATAAATCCAACTTCATAATCATCAGTATTTGCAGTATCATACGATGGTCATTACAGACTCTAAACTGATCTTTCTTTCTTTTTTTGTCTCTTATCGGAGGTGTCTTAAATTTTTACACCTTGTGAACTTTGGAGCAAACATGTTTGTAAGTACCAGTTCTAAGGCAAAAAAACGCTAAAAAGTACAGTGAGTCATTTTTTGAGGTTATTTAAAAAATTTTATAAGACTATTATACGCATAATAGTATATCAGTTAGTGTGTAATTACATCTTCCAATAAATTCATGGAGTCTCATAAATTTAGAATTAATCCCATAAAAAATACACAGGAGCAGGTGTCAGTTTGTGGAAGCTGCCATGTCTTGATTATAGTCGCCAAGATGTGAATCACCATTCCAACTAATCTACATACTGTACGTAGTACACCAGGGCAGACACAAGAACTCGTAGGTGTTCATGTACAGTGGAGACAAATTTTAAGTCACACGTGCACCTTCAGACTGAAGATATAATGAATCATGCCTATGTTTTGTCACCTGAGAAGGGCTTCCCTTCACCAAAGAGGTAAAAACATGACAGAAAGAGACAAAGTGATGATTTTGGCATAGTATCTTTCCAGAGGCAAGGATTTGCAGAGAGAAAATGATTTAAATAATCTTGACACAAAAAAATGTCTTTCCAACAGCAGGCGCTGCAGCTAGAATAATACACTTGAACTGGGTGGGGTAAGAAAACTGAATTCAATTGACTGCAATCTGCTATCTACAGTGAGATTTTCCACACTATACCATTAAGAATAGCAGGAATGCAACGGCCCGTGCTAGTTTAACTGACTCTAACCAGCAGGCTTCTTCATTAATTCAGCTCTGCAAGCTAAGAGCATCAGTCATTGTTGCATTCATTATTTCATTTGTTGGTTAGAATAACAAAATAATGAAAGGATGCTCTTCTTCTCTGAACCAGACTGGTCGCTACAGTGACTATGGACTTTTGAGGTACAAAATGGCACTAAGATGAGCCTAGCTGGTTAGCATGGATAACAATTCAGAGATGTCTTTGTCCTTGGAGGTATTTTTAAAGCCTTTACTATTATTCAACTTCATGCAGTGTAGAGCAGGTGGTAGTATGGCCATGTACTGCTTGCAGTTGTAATATAGTGCAATTGTAGTTGTCCTTTGCATCACTAACAGTTTATCAAAATAGAGAAAGCCATCAAAAAACTCTCAGTGTGTGAATGTGGTAAATGCACAATCTTCATGACTTTGTCCTTCACCCTAACCCTGATCCCATCGCCCCAGACCCATAAATTATATTAAATATCTTCATACCTAACAGGTTTCATTCAAGGAATGTAGTACTAATGAACTTTCTTCTAGTTTATTTGAATGAATTGTTCCACCTTCTTAATAATTTAGAGTTACAAAAGCCTTGAATCTGTAATTTAATAACTCATACTCTGAGAATAAAATACATCTTCCCCTGCTTGTAGCTCTTATCATCTCTTACTCTTCATGATGTAATGAGCTCAGTATTTTAAAGCATTTTACACTTTTCCTGCCCTGAAGATGATTTTGCTTAATGAAAATAAACAAAGGGTTCCAGTGGTTGTGATGGCATGAATTTATTAACACATCCAGGAATCTGAAAAACTAACAAATCTCCATTCTTTAGCAGACAGAGTATGAAGGTTATATGCTGCAGCAATCATAGAGCATGTGCCGGTCAAACACGTCTGGGTACGTGTATGTGCATTTAGTGCATGTGGGAGAAAGAGACACAAAGTGCATGCATGCACATGTAAGTACATTTTTGTGGTTTGGATTAAGAACCCCCAACGTGCAAACCTCCAACATTTGACTTTTCTCAGGCTATTGGTTATTAAGGCAAGAAATTGTGCACTGGTGACCCCAGACATCTAACTTATGGCTGATTGTTCCCACTTAGCATGGCAGCACTTCAGCTGAAACCGGGTATGGCTTTGACTTAAACAATTCCCAAATGGACTGGTCAGGATTTCTGTTAGATTAGCTAAGAAAGCCCCTAAAGTATACAGCCATCACCAGTGCATCCCAGAAAAGAGAAGCATTTTCATTGTTTTTTATGGTGCGTATATGTTGCCCAGCTGCAGTTACTCATAAAAAGTTAACATCTTTCCTTCATAATACTAGAACTCAAACAAAACCATTCATAATGTGCTCACGTGTCCTTGCCGGAGACAAAGGTCACTCCTGGGCGTGTGAAATCACTCTGTGAAATGCTGGACTCCAAATTGGTTGGGTGTGACGGCCACTGATTTGCCAATCATTCCATTTCTTTCAGGAGACTGACAGGGCTGCCAAAAGAAGTGTGAAACACTGCCTTTCAGATTAAACCAGAAAGAGAAAGAAACAAATAAATGCCAACACACAGACCCGTAAAAAAACATTCTTTTAAAAAAAAGCCTTTATTTAGACATAAAGAACCAATGCTAAATCGTGTGTGTGTGTGTGTGTGTGTGTGTGTGTGTGTGTGTGGGTGAACACAGAAGAAGACAACCTGTTATCCTTCTTCTCAAAACAGTTGTCTGAACACCATAGACTGCTTTGAACCACTGTGTAGTATCAAGGTTTTGCAGAGATGTGACTGCTAACCATGTGATGTTAATGTGTCCACCACTTTGGACCTATGACATCATGGTGTCATAGGTCAAATGAGGCACACAGGCCTAGAAATTGGTCTGCGACTGACTTGAAACCACCTGTTGCTATGGGAAAATGTTGGCAAAAACTGTAATTGTTTTGGTTTCTAATATTTTCTGTTGTTGCCTGTAGTTTGCACAAAGTGGCATACTTGTCTCAGAAACACTGTCCAGCTACTCTCCGAGTTGTCCTGAAACTAGCTGTAGCTCAGGAGGTAGAGCATGTCACCTACTGATCGGAAGGTTGGTGGTTTGATCCTTGACTCCACTGGTCTGCATGTCAAGTATCCTTGGGCAAGATACTAACCCCAAGTTGCTCTCCGATGCATCCATCGGAGTATGAATATGTGTGAATGTAGTTAGAAAGCACTAAGTACAGAGAAAGTGCTTGTGAGAATGGGTGTGCTTTAAGTACTCTGGGAGAATAGAAAAGCGCTATATAAGAATTGGTCCATTTACCATTTACCAAACTGTGAAAATGACTGTTTGCCTTCAAAGTAAAAGCTGTGTCCTTTGAGACATGTTGGCTTACTACCAATCATCTAGTATTTAGCAAGTATTTGAAGGCAAACATGAATAATTATAAGCACCCGTGGCAATTGGCTAGCAAATGAGAGCTAGCAACCTCCAGAAACATTGCTAACAAGTCAGGGAATACACATTTTTTCCTATCTACTGGTGGTTGTATTATATTCAATATGGCAAACAAGTCTAGAGTAACATATGCATGTCTTCAGCTTTGCCAACTTTAAGTAAAACTCTTGAGTGTGTTGTTAAGCAAGTGTGCTTGACAACACACTCTTTTGAACTTTTGAGCACAATACTAGAATCAGTAAAGGCTGGATGCCTTTGTGCACAGCATACACTGGGAACCAATCTTCCGTGTAAAAATATTGCTTCCATTCCTCTCTTTGACCATTAAATGCGACCAGATCACTGCACGTGTTTCCGTCCGAGTGAGGGTCTTTGTTTGTCTACACATGAATCCCAGCAGCCCTGGTGTTGGGGGGTTTGCAGGGAGGGATGCAGGCTGGAAGCTGTGGGAGTAGAATATCATTAACCATAAAGCATAAATCTTCACTCTGCAGACCTCAGGATGGGGCAAGGACTGCATAAGGCCGAGGGAGCTTCTTCTTCCTTCAGTAACATACATGAACAGGACCCTGTGAGTCTGAACTGAGAGATGGATACTCCTTTTCAGTTTTGAAAATGTTTTTCAGTATGTGGATGCATTAGTGTCTCCCAAGGAGGAGGAGGACTGCAGGAGAATGCAATCTCAACTGTGGGTTCTCCTACTTAAAAAGAAATGGAGGTCCCGGTCAGCTAAAGAACATAGCTGAGATCAAAGATTTGATTTTACTTATTTATTTGCATGGATATAGCATGTTAACCAATGGATTGACTAATATACAATAACAAATCACAATTATGCTCTCATGTTCTTGGCTTTTATTCAGTAATATTTATATTGCGGCAGTGGTCTCTCTCCTGTTACTACACTACAGTAGTCTTTGTGTAGGCATTCTGTGGGCAGTCACTCCTGACTTTCATTAAGCAGCTATGGTTCCTCGCTAATCTGGACAAGAAGAAGGGCCTAAAGGAGAAACGTGGACCTCGTTCAGACCATGACAAGAGCCAGTATCTGTTTACTTGCCAGACATCTTGGGTTTAGCGAGGTAAACATAACAAGAGTGAAAAGAGTTGGTGAAAAAATGTGGCTGATTTGATACAGCGAAGAGGGAGAAGTTTGCTAAATATGTTTATGACAGAAAGCTGTGCTGCAGCTTTAAGTGACATCACAACAAAATAACAGCTTCTGCAAGTTGTTTGTGATTTGGGTTGAGTAACTCAAGTCCCTTAATTATCCTAAGCTGACATACCACAAATATACCACATCTAACATGTTTTTGGATAGCCGGAGAATTCTTTTCTTTTTTTCAAATCTAGATGATTTAACACTGGAGGTTGTGTCTGTTTTGCTTGTTATAAAGTATCGACACTCTCATTTCAGCTTAATCAAGACCCAGTGAATTCTCATGTGCAGATCAGTATTGTTTATCTATTAGCATCTCGTCCAGGGTCATCTTCTCTTGCTTGCAGTTTCATTAAAGTATTGGAAAAATCTCAAACCACTTTGGCCATATCCACCAAATTTCAAAAATAATTGGCCAAATTTGCATTCCTGATTATATCTTCCTACGCATCAGTTGCCAAGTCCTTGGCATCAAATACAATCTTGCTCTATGTTCACCACATGGCTGAGTTTATAGTCTATGGTTTAACATCAATAGAAAAATGGCCTCCTATGAGCCAAACACGTGGCCACCTGGCTCCAGTGAGCCTGGCCACAATACGGACCCATACTCGCATGCACATACACACACTGACAGAAGCCTCTTCAATTAGACAGACTTAATAGCAGTGGTGACAGCAGTAGGATAGGAAAGGAGACAGCTAGCACTCAGATTAGTGATGATGGGCTTGGATGAGTCTAGGATTCTGGCCAGGGACACAGGGGAGTTAGAGCTGGAAGGCTAGATGGAAAGAGTTTAAAGAATATGGTAATTAAGAGTTATTTACTTAATAAACACCCTGATGAGAAGTGATGTTTCCTTAAGGTCTGCTAATGATTATGAGGGAATTTGGGGAAACTGACATTGGTACAGCAATGTCAGTTTCCCCAAATTCCCCAAAATACTGATAGCCGAAGAGAACTGACCTCTCTCTGCTCAGCTACGGTGGATGATGGTCCAATAACTCAACTCAGGCCTAGACGCAGAGACGCAGAGGTATGGGGGAAGTGGAATACGGTAGGAAATAGTGGGAAGGGTAAAAAGTACATAAAGGAGACAGGAAGATCACGATTTACTGTTGTATTAAAGAGATGTGGGAATAAAACAGGGGAGGCTGGGATTTTTCTGTGGCTTTTTAAATGCTGCCTGTGTCACAAAATAAATCGTGCACATTTAAAATGAGCTAAAGCACAATTAATAAAGGAGCATATGTGCAGTTGTAGTCAGAAGTTCACATACTCATCATCATGGCAGTTTGGGGCTTTGAACTGTTCTTTTTCCAGGGTGGAATAACTGTACAGCATAGACTGCTCAGCCTTGGATTGTCAGAACATCCAATAGCGTGGTTCTCAAATTATCTGAATAATAGAACCCAGTGCATTAAACTTGAAGGTCTTTGTTCTAAATTTGTTGCTGTCCACAAAGGGGGTGCCACAGGGCTCAGTTTTGGGTCCCCTTCTGTTCCTTTTATATATCAATGACTTGGGTCAAAATGTCTCAGACACAAATTTGCATTTTTATGCTGACGACACAGTTATTTACTGTTATGGATCATCTCTTGCTCAGGCCATTGAAACCCTACAGAAAGCCTTTGTTGCTTTCCAGCATTCACTTATTCAGCTAAAATTAGTTCTCAATGCTGACAAGACTAAGCTAATGTTGTTTTCTAAGTCAAAGAAGGTCCCGGAGCCTATTCCAGTGGTGTCCACCCTTGAAGGAAATGTCATAGAGATAGTTCATGAATATAAATACCTTGGTGTCTGGATTGATGACTCCTTCACCTTTAAACCACATATAGAGAGACTTGTAAAGAAACTGAGACTTAAACTTCGTTTTTTCTTCCGTAATAAACAGTGCTTTTCTTTTGCAGTAAAAAAACGTCTTGTCACTGCAACCTTTTTATCTGTGTTAGATTATGGTGACATTCTGTATATGAACGCTTCTTCTTCATGTCTTCTAATGTTGGACACGATGTATCATGCTTCCTTGAGGTTTATTACCAACTGTAGATATCTGACCCATCACTGTGACTTGTACTTAAGAGTAAAATGGCCTTCTTTGGCCATTAGAAGACAGGGGCATTGGTACACTTTTATTTACAAAGCTATGCTTGGATTGCTGCCTCCTTATATTTGTACTTTGCTCACAAGGACAAATAGTGGTTCTTACTCCTTGCGTTCAAATGATCAGCTGCTGCTGTCTGTTCCTCTTGTCCGCACAGAGCTGGGTAAGAAAGCCTTTGTCCACTCTGCGCCTTTTTCGTGGAATCTGTTACAGAAAGACTGGAAACTGACTGAACTGTTGTCTTTAAATGTTTTTAAAACTAAACTCAAAGGCCTACAGACTGCCTCAATAATGTGTAATTGTTTTGTGTAATTTTAACTTTGTTTGTTCGTATGTATTTGTTTTGAAATGTGCTGCCTCTTGGCCAGGACTCCCTTGAAAAAGAGGTTTTTGATCTCAACGGGACATTCCTGGTTAAACAAAGGTTAAATAAAAAAAAATAGATCTTTAATAAATTTTTAAAAAAAGAATTGGGTACAAAGGTTTGAATTAATTCTGGATTTTTTTCTAATCCAGACAAGGTCAAAAGTACAGTCATAGGCTCAAATATATATCTATATATCTATATATCTATATATAGGGGGTTCAGGCCTATGCAGAACAGCAGTGGGGACAGAGCATCTCCTTGGTAGATTCCGCACTTGATGGTGACTTGTGCTATGGGCTTGGAGTTGGCCTCTAGTGTTGTCCGCCACATCCCCATTGAGTTCCTGATGAAGGCTCTTAGGGTCCTGTTGATCTTATATAGTTCTAGGCATTCCAGGATCCAGCTGTGGGGCATTGAGTCATAGGCCTTCTTGTAATCAATCCAGGCAGTGCACAGGTTGATCAGTCTGGTCTTGCAGTCTCGGCTGACTGCTTGGTCTGCCAGTAGCTGGTGTTTTGCACCTTTGGTATTCTTGCCCATCCCTTTCTGTGCCCACCCATGTGCCTGACAGGAGCTTCCACGTGGTGCTGAGGCAGGTTATTGGTCGGTAGTTGGAGGGGACCGGTCCCTTCTGGGGGTCCTTGAGGATCAGGACTGTCCGGCCTTCGGTTAGCCATTCCGGGTGTCTCTCGTCAACTAGCAGCTGGTTCATTTGTGCTGCCAGACGGTCGTGGAGTGTAGTCTGCTTCTTCAGCCAGTAGGCGTGAACCATGTCAGGGCCTGGTGCTGTCCAACTCTTCATACTGGAGACCCTTTCTTGGATATCTGCCACTGTGATGGTGGGGACCCTGTTCGGGGAGGTTGCTGTGGTCTGCCCTCAGATCCACTAGCCACTGAGCATTGCCGTTATGGGTTGCGTCCTTCTCCCATATGCTCTTCCAGTATTGTTCCGTCTCCAGCCTTGGTGGTGCTGTTCTCATATTGTTCACCTGCCACTGAGAGTACACCTTGGCTGGTTCCGTGGAGAACAGCTGGTTTATTCTCCTGCCTTCTATCTCTCTGGTGTACCTCCTCAAGCGGCTGGCCAAGGCTGTGAGTCGTTTCCAAGGCCTCAGGTATGGACAGCTTCCTGTACTTCTTAGGCACCTTCCTCATCGCGCCTTTCTGCAACTCCGATAGTTGGCTAACCTCCCTCCATGCTACCTTGATCTTAGCCTCTAGCCTCCTTCTCCATGGAGGGTACTGCCCCTTGTGTTGTTATACATATCCTCTATTTGAGCCTTTATACATGGAATATAGAGAGCCTCTATGCCTCTATGTATACTTTTGACCCTGTGTGGATTAAAGAAAATCCCAAATAAATTCAAATTTGTGGATCCAATTCTCATCAAGAGAAAAGTTCAAAGTGACATTCATGCCCATGATGAGTGGTTGTAAACTTCTGACCACAACAGTATCTACAAGACTTTTGTTTCATAAGAAAACAAACAAACAATCAAAAATAACTAGCACAGGTTAATCCAAAGCAATGTAAATAAGTACAAATCAAACAGGAAATGAAATGTTGGAAGCAACACAGTGTTTGCTTGTGTGTAAATGGTAAATGGCCTGTATTTGTATAGCGCTTTACTAGTCCCTAAGAACCCCAAAGCGCTTTACACGTCCAGTCATCCACCCATTCACACACACATACACACTGGTGATGGCAAGTTACATTGTGCGTAAAGAATAAAAAAGGGAATTTTAAAAGTTTAACAAAATAGCAATGAATAAAGCAGGACTGACAGGAAAGCTATGAGTAAAGAAAGTTTTCATTCACTTCAGAGACCAATCTCAAAGGTCCAGTCTGCTTATGTGTTTGCCTCCATGCTGCAGCCTTTTGGGGGAGTTCTCTCTTGAGTGTTTGGCTACCAGGAGGGGTCTGCTATCACCTCAGAGCCCCCTAACAGAAAGTGAGCAGCTGGAAGAGTGTGTGCATCTATGTGTATTTGGGGTGCAGGGGTATTCAAATCCTTTTTGCTGTGACGATGTCGGCCAGAGTTCGTGCCATGGCCAAAGACAACACGAGCTCACTAAAAATGGAAGTCAGATTCAGTCATCTGAAGAGCAGGTGGGGTAGAGTGAAAGATAGCTGATGGACTGTGAACGGGGGATAGGAACCAGAAAGGTCTTGGTTTGTTTAACCCGCGTTTGATTCTCAATGATCATCTGATGTTTATTTAAGCTCTCAGGGATGACATACAGCACAGGTGTAGACACTTTTATAAGCTCTGTGACAAAACTGAAACATGTAAGTGAAGGTGATCTAGGCCTCTGTTGTCCTGGAGCATCTCTATGTGTTCATCACGGCCGGTGCTTTTTTCACCTCAACACATTTAGTTGCTTAGTCTGTGAAATTTATTGGCCAGCTGCTGTGTGCTTATGCTGTACTTGATCAGAAAGACACACAGATGACTGCCGACTAGGTCTCAAAGGTCTGTCTTCTTTTTAACTCCTGCCTTTAATCGCTTCACCAGATCACTATAGCAGAACATATTGTTCATAGACTCACTCTCTCTCCCCTGATGTGTATGAAATTTCCAGGAGAGATTTTTTTAACCTCGTTCATCCTTTCTTTTAACACCCCTACCACTCCGCCGTCAATAAGTCTGGGTTCAAAATGTGCACGCACCCAGACCGCACACTCATATATGCACCCTGGGAAAATGTACACGTGCCTGAATCACATTTGGGTCATGCGAGTCAGACATGTGAATTCCCGCTAGCACTGCAGCAGAGAGGGATTATTGCAGTGCCTGGTCATCAGCATATACTTCCCAATTTAGTAAATGCCAAACATCAAGACAACAACAAAAAAATGAGAAAAAGTAGCTTCTGAAAACTGATGTGTGTATGAACAGGGAATAAAATCCATTCCACAGATGCACACACCATCAAACTTTTTCTGACACCAGTTTTGGTTTATGAGAGCAGGTCATTTTGCCTTCATCTGGAATATTTGCTTGCATTTTTATATCAGCAAAACCAGGTTTGATGCAGAGCAAACACCCGTTCCACTTCTGGATCTATATGTATCCTTACATATAACTTTGGGACGCAAACAATGACTGAAATCTTACTTTTTAACTAGTTTTTATCCAGATTATGCCTTCTGCTATAGCTCAGAATAGTCCTGGAAACATGCAGACATAACTGTGTGTACACACAGGGACGGAGAACAAAGGAAATCACCACATGAAATTAAAAATAAATAAGAAAATCATTTGCCATTTAGCAGCAAATCTGTGGATCCTGATATTTTTTATATTTCCTAGTTAATCTCTGACTTTACACCACAGGGATGGCAAAACGTAACTGTTTATCCCAAATGAATTAAGAGTTAGTAATTTAGCAGTTCAGTACGCGCATGATCAAACACCTGATTTGTTTAATCCACAATGAATTCATCACATCCAGCCCACCGACTGTCAAGACGTCGCACACACTAAGCGCTATCCATCTTTCTGTCTTGAAAAGAGAAAGGCGAGTGGGCGAGTGACTGAAAAAGAAACAGAGGGGCCTGTGTTTACACTGGCAGAGTGAGCGGCCTGTGAGCCCCATGGAAATGGCCAGCTCACATCTGATGGCGAGAAAGCTCCACCATGACTGACAGGGCCTGGCTTTTGAAGCTCTGCACAGTCAGTGCAGTCTGTTTCTCTATGTGCCTCGCTCCCCCGGGGTGGCCACACCAAACAAAACAAATAAGAGAGATTAGAAGGAAAATGGTTGCCATACCAGGGAACACAGAAGGAGAGCCTTCACTGAGGGTGAAGGGGTGCATGTGGCACGAAAAAACTGGACCCTCAGTGAGTTGTCCGCTGAATTCCTATACACTGTAATTCCAGCACTAATAGAGGGGCTGGAATGCCAAGGACATCCCAGTGGAGTCATTTCTGCAACTGTCTTCATCAACAATGTACAGTATTTCATCTCCGGAGAGGAAAATGCATTTACCAATCACTGGCATACATTTTCCTTCCATGTTGTGCTGATAAGTTTCCGCCATGCTCTCCAAGCCATACTCGCCATTTAATTGCATTTAAAAAGGAAACTAACAACCAGCACAGGGCCCCAGTGGTCTCACAGCGGACCACAAACACGAACTGATCTTCTTTAAAGGGTTGCGTAAATCTTCAAAGGGGAGTTTTCAGTGTAAAGCCCACTATTACCATCACTTTCACAATACCAGCTGTCTTCCTGGAAGAGAATGGATTTCTTGTATTGCCATTTAGATTTCCAGCAACGGGCTCGGACTCTATTGATTCCCATAATTGCATTAGATGACTTTTGTCCTTTTCAAAACAGCTTTATAGCTATAGATTGGTTCATGGAGCCAGGGCATGTCAAATAAAAGAGGTCCAGCTGAAGAGAAAAGGGTTCAAGAAGTGCAAGAGCAAGATTAACGGGTGAACAGATCAATGAACCAACAGGAGAGCACAGTCTGTGATATCCACCGTTGTAATTGAAAGGATGGAGCTGAAAGGTATGGGTAAACTGTATAGGAGTTGTAACTGCATATGTATACAATTACATTCCTCCTTTGGTGTTTTTCCACACCGCTCTAGATAATCTTATATAGATATTTGAAGATAAGTGTTAAGAGTGATGGTGGAAGAAGAAAAGGTCGATTAACAAAAAAAGCTCTTATCCCAGTCATCCATGTCATCATGATAGCAGCACCTTTTATCTTCTCTTTACTCTTCTTTAAGTGAAAAAAACTTATCAAAGCTACTAAATTGTTGGTTGAGTGTTGAGTAAGTGCATATGAGAGCATGAGGGTGGGAATGGATGTTTGTATCTGTGTGTGCCTGTATGTCTGTGTCTATATGTCAGGTTGGGTGTCAGGCGCCACCTCTCTGGGGACATCTCAGGCCCTCCAAGGTTTGGAGGCCTATCTCCCCCTACCACCACTTCCCCTGCCAGTGGCGGTCCCCCTCGGACATCGGTGCGTTGGTGGTTCTTTGTGTCCGGGGGTGGGCGTCCAGGTACACACCGGCTCACTCCTTGGCGGCCGCTTGTCGGGGCCTGGAGCCTGGGGCTCGCTCGGGCCACTTCGGAGGTGGGGTGCCCCCGGCCTCTCAGCCTAGGGCTCGGTCACTCAGGCGCGGCTGGCTGCCGGCGGAGCTCACGGGCGCGTCACTGCAACTCCCCCTGGCTTCTGCTCCGCGGCTGCTGGGTGAGCCCTCATCTGGGACTCTCCTCAGCTCTTTCTGGGACAGTGCTTGTTTTCTTTTTTCTTTCTCAGCAGGTGACCCAGGTGATTGATATATGCATTTTTTATTTCTTTTTTTTTTTCTGCTCATTCTGTTGGTTTTTGTCTTTTGCCCTTCTCCCCCGTCCCTCTTCTCAGCTGTTTCTCTTTCCCTCTTTCTTTCTCTCCTTATTTCCCCCAGTCAAGTCTGTCCCGTATTCAGTAAGTGAAAATAAAATAAACAATAAAAGGTGAATCAAATGGACCATTACGGCAAGGCTGGGATGGTCAATTTGGTAAAGTAAATCCGTTGGGCATCTTTCTTTGCCTTTAGACAACAATTCTGATGGCAAAAGAGCCAAACGGGACAGGCAAAAAAAAAAAAAAAAAAAAAAAAAAAAAGCTACTAAATTGTATGAAATTCTTCTTACAAGTCCTTCCCACCAAAAACAGCAGCTTTTATCGATTGTGGAACTGACAATCTGCAAATATGGTGTTATAGAGCAGCTTTAAAGCTGTAAATAAGCCTATGTGCGCCATCTAGTGGAGGAGAAAGAGAAAAGACATGGCAGCAAGTATTGAAAGCTTCATTAATGATAAACAACAGTGACAGAAACCACCAGACACAGGTGGATATTTTGTTTCAGAAGTGCTGTTTTTATTAAATTGATTACAGTAAAGAAATATAATAAAAACAAAATTTAACAAAGCAGTACTTTAACAAGAAAATCATTACTTTATGAGTTCCAACCCTTTCAGAAAACCTGGTAAATCTTGTGAGTATGCTTTTTCCCACAGGTGTAGTGCAGCTCACACACGATCATTTCAATGCACTCTGCAAAAGAACTAATAGAGCTACACAAACTAACATTATGAGGATTCCTTGTAACTAGGAGAAAGACAATGATGGTAGCAAACAGCTGGAAGCAGTCGCAGTGACCAACAACACGCTCAGCCTCTGAATGACTGAATAGGTTCTGTCTGCAATCACTCTCAGACAGACTGGAGAAAGTATGCTGTCTAATTTATGAACACAAACAGATTCAACACAACACAATCTTTCTGAGTCAGTCTCTGCTGAACCAGACTTCACTGCATCTCTCTGCAACTGTTTGCCAGCTGCTAATTTAAATGTGAGGCTGCCGAATGCTTATGTGACTCTGCAGCTGAATCATCGTCCTGCAGCAGCTGTGTCACCATTCGTGTAGAAATGTCTGAAATTATGCTTCAAAACTATCAGGTCCTAGCTGGACTCTGAATGTAAGTACATAATGTGAATTTCAGTGTATTGCCATTTTATCACCATCACCAAATCCACTTTAAAGATAGCAGTTGTCTGCAAGTGATCACAGACTTGGTCGCCATCTTCAAAGCAACTATTTGAAAGCCAATGAGATCAGTCAGTTGCAAAAATGTTTGGTCGTGCCGTCGTCTCCACCCACTGTTTTCCCTAGTGTGACTGTAGCATAAGATACTTTGTGGATCTCCTTCTGTGTTCCTTTTTCTCGGTGAGGAGAGTCCATTGAGTAGTTTCAGTCGACTGTCACACCTTCAGGCAGCTCCACCACAACAGGTTCACAGTCGTCCAAGTCTGAATCGAAATCCCATCTGAACTTCTTGGTCAGGTGGGCTTTGAATTTCTCTGCTCTCTTACGCAGGTTGGCATCTACACCAGGCCCAATGGCAAACTGGAAAAAATCCTGTGAAGAACAATTAATCAAACAATTTTATAAACTGGTAACTGTAAATGTGATCTGTAAAAATTCAGGTGATGCTTTGATACTGTGGTCCATTTTCTGTTTGCAAGCATTTCTGTGTGTCGTGGAGATCATTCAGGATTATGAACGTATGTTGTACGGATCGAATTATAAACTGTCCTCAGATACCAGCCATAAAAAAATAGTGTTGTGAAAGGTATTCAACACACTGGCAATTTAAACATCCCTTTCTCGTTGCATACGAATTATTATCTTTATAATTTATTTTTTTACATTTAACCAGAAGAGCATGCAAAGTGTGGAGCAAGCCCAGGTTTAATCCCCGCTGGGGTTTAAGTAGTACAAATGCAGGGTTCAACATAACCAACAGGCCAATGGCCCAAGGCCAGCAGAAAACTCTACTGGGAAAGTTGATAGCCCAGCTGCTGACCCATTTGGACCAGTGACGGTGTTTCCACTGACCGATTTACCCCTGAACAGAGCTGACCGAAATGATCGACTGTTTTTAGCTGCTTTGACTTCCATTTTATTTATTCCACTACATTTATTTTAAACCTTTATTTACAGCTTTTTTCCTAATAATCTTCTTCTTTTAGCTGCGTCATTTAGGGGTCACCACAGTGGATAATCTGCCTCCATCTCCGCCTATCCCTAGCATCCTTCTCTGTCACACAAACTCTCTGCATATCTTCCGTCACTACATCCATGAATCTCCATATTCAGCTTCTTTTGTACAATCTGGCCACTATCCCTCCTCTGCATATGTCCAAACCATCTCAGCCTTCCCTCTCCAAACTCTCAAACCTGAGCTGTCCCTCTGATGTACTCAATTCTAATTCTGTCCACAGATCACAATGTAGTCTGAATACAGCTTGAATCTACTAATAAAAAATTATATGTTCCTATAGTATAATCTTGAAATTAAACTGTCATTTTTGTGGGCCAATAAAGTCACACAAGGAGCAAGTAAAAGGCTGATCTTCTGGCTTGTTGGTTGAAAAGTGTGATACTGGTTAATGGACCCTAAATTACTTAAGATTAGTTTGCAAGAACACATTTTTTTAACTTTTTAATATCACAACATCTTAGTTCACATCTAAAATCAATTTTGCACCAGTGAGATGAATATATATTATTTAGTTAGATATAAAGGAGCATCAAGTGACAAACACTATAGTCTGATTTGTGCATGTACCTGCAGCGTGGAGGTAAGGAAGTTGTTTTGAGATACAATGTCAACAAAAAAATCAGGAGGTATTTCTCCAAGCTGGTGGTAGAGCACGGCGATGAGCCCCAGGTAGAGGTCCTTGCGCTTCAGAATGGACTCCTCTGAGCGGCACAGCAGAGCGAGGAGGCACTTCCAGTGCTCGAAGCCCTCGTACACATTTCCAAAGAGAAAACACACAAAGGCAAACTGCAGCTCACCTGAGAGAGGGGCTAAATGTCAGTACTTTTTCTTGCATAATGAATCAAGAGTAACCCATTTTTAACAAATGTGATACATACCCAGCACGTTAAGAGCCTCCTGCATGTGGTTCTTCTCCAGCACCGTCTCCAGAGCGTAGCTCAGGTCCATGCTGCACTTGGTGATCTCAGCCGGCGTAGCCCCGGGAGGGTAGGTCTTCTTAGGGATGACAGAGAAGCGCAACTCCGTACCCTCCCTTTGTTTCATCTTGGGGAGCCTGTCAAGCCCCTCTTTCATGCTCTGACAGGCCGTGTCATTCCTCGGCTGCTCCGCCCTGTCTTTGGTGTGTGTGAACTGAAGCTCGGGAATCACGTCACTGAATGCACATACTCGACCTGAGAGAGGCTGCAAGTTTTTGGCCATTTCCTCACTGATACGGTCAGTGAGGGACACCCACTTCCTCATCACCTCATAGGGATAGGGGCCCAGGTAAGGATCCAGCTCGCGCAAGCTGGCACGAATCCGACTCAACTCCTCTTCATTCTTGGAGGCTGAGAAGTCCAGATCTTCTTCCTTGGCGTCCCAGTTGGCCAGTATGATCTCTCTGGGTTTGAGAGAGAGGAAGAGGCCTGTCTTCGGGCCAATTTGTCCTCCATAGCCTGACGAGCAGTAGTGGAGGAAGTGCAGACCAGGGGGGATCATTTTAACACCCCGGAAACGAGGACCCACTTGCCAACTCTTGCAGTCGATTCCGAGCTCTGTACCCTGAGGAACACCCAGCAGCACGAGGGTAGCTCCCTCCTCGAAAAGCCTCAGGGCAACATCTGGATCCATGTCCACACTACCACTGCTGCTGCTGGCCATGTCTTTTAAGGGGTACTTAACGTGAATCTACTAACGAATTAACTAACTAAACTCTGCTCTCACCTGTTAAATGCAGATCACTCAAACGGATTTCCTCAAAAGGTCAGAGAGCCGCTGCTGCTTTGACGCTAATACTTTCAATTGATGCGATTCTCGATGACTGAAAACATGGCAAAAATTTTTTTTAAAGCTACACTGTGTTAGTAACTTCGGTGTAATAGCCTTTCTCACAGCCACACTTCATACATCCAGCTGTTGACGTTTCGAGTCGTTCGTATGGTGGAAGTTGTGCCACAAATTTCTTGCTCCGGACGGAAACAGTACCATGAAACACATTTGTGTCCGTCTACTTTTAATTTAAATACATTAATTAATAAATTTAAAATGTTATAAATCGTTTATGTATAATAGAATAATTATATAGATGTATTATATGATTTGTGTATGTGTATAGTTATTGTATATTATCTATATTTGCACTTCGTCTTTTGCTTGCTGCCTGTAGGTGTCGCCAGAGATCTCACCCTATGCATCGTCCTCTGTCTCACCAAACCTTGGCATGCTCCCCTTCGCTACATCCACGAATCTCTGTGGTCTTGCTCTTTTCTTCCTCTTCATTCTTGTATCCGCGCATGTCCATCTCAGCCTTGTCTTTCTAACTTTGCCTCCAATCCACTCAACGTAAGCTGGCCCTCCAGTAGACTCATTTCTAATCTTGTCCATCCTTGTCACCACAAATGAAAATCGTAACATTTTCAACTCTGCCACCTCCACCTCCTATATTTTTGTCTGCCTTCATTACCTCTGCTCCTTGCATCCTCACCTTTACCCCCTCTCAGTCACACACATGTCTTGCTTCTTCTGACTTTCATTCCTCTTCAGTGCACACCTCCACCTCTCCAGGCTCTCATCCCCCTTCTCACTACTCTCACTACAGATCACAATGTCGTTTACAAACATCACAGAGACTCCTGCCTGACCTCATCTATCAGCTTGTCCATCACAACTGCAAACTACAAAGTGGCTAAGAGCAGATCACTAATAAATAAATAGCAGATTGGTTGGGTTTTTTTTGCTACACTTTATTTAAAATATAATGATTTAGCCAGCATGTATTAATATCTGCTTTATTCACATTTAGCTTTTTCTTGTGACCTCTTTATGGAAGCTTTTTTCCGTCACTCAGAAAAAAAAAAGTAGTTAGAAGCTAAGTTAGAACTTTTTTCACAAAACGTCAAGTTACTGACTAAATGTTTTAAAATTGAGTGATTTGTCATGAGTAGAAAATTTCAAGACATCACCTGAAAATTTTGACTAACAAAAAAAAATTAAATTAAAATAAAAAAAATCTTGATTGACAGAAACAAGCTTCTATATGTTTCCATTCTTTACAATAAAGACATTGTGCAATATTTATTGAATGACATTTTGTAACACTAACATTCATTCCTTAATCAAAATAATGAAAAAAAGGATGGTTATATAATATCTTGCAACAAAAGTCTATTGTAGCTGATACACCTATAGCACCCCTAATAATAATAATTAATTAATTAATATCATTATTACAATAACTGCATAGGCTCACTTCAGAATAGTATAAATCAAACATGTACAAATTTTATTATGTGGCATATACTCAACTATATAACCGACATAAGAACATTTTTGGGTATGATGACATGTGGTTTGCAAACACAAAACATAAGAGTTTGTACAACAGGAGAAACTTTTAAAATGGTCTAAAAGTATCTGAACGCGTCGATCTTTAGCTTATCTTTGCTTACTATATAAAGCTATTCCATAAAATGTAGCAATGCTGACATGCAGATGCTGGTGTAGCTTTTAATACACAAGACACTGAGAACTTGACAACAGTAAACATTCATGACTTTGCTTTTGAAAAATAGCTGTCTAAACACAGTCACTGATTGGTCACATGTAATATTCGCTATCTGTAGCAAGGAACACTGTGTAAATTCACCTTATGTCTTCATGAGAAAGTAGCACAGGCCTATAGGAACCAGGGAGATACATTTCCTACTTTTAAAGCACAGAGACACTTTGAAGTTTTTGCCAGCAAGTGATCAGTGCCTTGATAACTCGGATTAACCTCATCCTTTTTCTCTTCTTTCCTCGTATTTTCTGGACAGCTGAACAAGAGGTTTTATTTCCCTGAAAAAAATGGAAAAAGAAAATAGCACAAGAGCGGTTTGGCTTGTTTTCTCACTGTGCGGTGGTGCTGGGGGCTCAGAAGAACACATTAAAGTCATCTTACCAAATACTGGGGACGGCAGTTTTGCACAATTAGCTGCTCCATGCTCTCAACTGGCTTCTCCAGGTCAGATTGATTTTTGCCACTCCCCTGACACCGCATCTGCTGTGTCATACCATAGATGGAAACCAGGATGCGACGTGCCTGCCATGAGATAACAGCCCAAACGTGTAGAAAATTAAAAAGGTGGAATAGTCCATCTAGCATGTCAGTCAAAGGTTGAAAACTTCTTCTGTATTTACCCAAACGTAAATGTACAACATGTGCCACGCAGGTTGTCATTTTTACCCTGTCCATGGTGCTGAAAGTGCATATAATGTAGTGCCACTTACCTTTCCTGAGGGACAAGGGTCTCTCTCTTTAAATTTATTCGCTGAAACAGTCAGATTCTGCAAAAGAAAAAGCCCAGTGTTGAGTTATTTAAGACATTTATTTGGCTTGTGATGCAAAAGAGAGAGGGGAGAAAGAGCTTTACTTGAAGAGCAAACACTGGAGGGCAGCCTAGCACATGTTATTAACTCACAAGCTTTATCACAGCTGTAACTGATTGCAGTGAACTTGCATTTAATGGTAGTTTAGTTAGTGGGGATGTCTGCCAATACAATACTTAAAACACAATCATTTTTAAATATCTACCACAGTTAATTAATCCCACAGTCTTATGATAAACTTTGCAATCATACCAGATTCTGTAGTTCAACGGAGATGACTTCTCTGTAGGAGCCCAGTATTTCTTTATAGTTACATCTACTTTTCCCACAGGAGTAGGCCAACAAGACAGCCACCAGGACACTACGGAGCAGAGTTCCAGTCAGACACTATGAAAAGAGAGCAGTGTTACAACTCTTCACAGGCAACCAAGGAAAACAGGCCACGAATCATCGCTCAATTTGGCTCCCGCTGAGGCGCACAGTGCGTTAAAAGCATCTGTCAGTTTCCAGCTGTCTGCGCCACCTGACATCTCGACCAAAGTCGAAATAACCACATTAATATACGTCGGTGTGCACGCTTCATCAGCAGCAGCTCATTTACTGCGTAAGTACGCACCAGATGTTCAAACTGCGCTTACCATTTATCATGTTTTTCTGCAGGATCTTCAGACGAGCAAACCCATCTCTAGTCGTGACCGTCTTCGCTCATGGTGAGCTCCAAACTTTCACTTTTTTTTTTCTTTGGCTCCCCTTCAGTACTTTTGCACTACCTGTGGCGGAGACGTTAATACGGCGACGGGTAGACTTCCGATGTGGCGCTCCGTGGCTTCCAACATTACCAAACTGACTGCTCCTATTTCCTTCCCCGTCGTGGATTGCTGACGCCGGGCTTAGGATTTCACCAAACTCCAGTCCGATCAAGTCAAGGACAACTTCTGCAATCAATCATTTGCCTCCATCCTTTCGGTTTCGTTGGAAAGACACGACGCGGCATTTATCCAAAGCGCCGATTTAAACTTTTTAAAAGCTTGTTGTGATAGCAAAAGAAAAAAAAGGCAGCCTACAACATAAAAAATGGAATGAAATACCAGAGAGAGCAGTCAAAACTATGACCCTGCATGGGAACTGCTCGGGAGGATGAATGTCACTCTTAGAGTGAAAGTGTGGGAAATCACATCTCACAAACAAAGTGTGCAGTCAGAGTTTGAGTTGACATTTAACTTACAGCACAAGAAAAAAAAAGTCTTAGAAACCAACTTGTTTGGGAGAAACAGTGAATTCTGCAATAAACTTTGTCTGTTTATTGGATGCCTGCAAAGTATTTTTAAACACATTTCAGAAAAGATATGTAGAAAGGACAAAAATCATGGCTACATGATATAATCCTTGAGAAAGAGTTTATATACACTGTCATGTGTTTCTAAACAGATATAGCCAAACCTGGAGAAGACACAAAACATATAATTCCACAAAAATGTAAAGTGTTTAACAAACACAGCTACAGATAAAAACACCTTAATGTGTTCAGTTCAAACATTCTGTAAATGTGAAACTGCCCTTTTTAGATAGTTCTTGTATAAAATGCCTGAAATATGCATTTATTTCACAATTGTAACAACCACATAGACTGAACTCAGAACAATAAATCAAAACAATAAAGCATAATTTTTGATTTAATAGTACATTTTTACCACCTTCAATGTGAGCTATAAATATAATTCGTTAACAGAATTCTCATGTGTGCCAAATCCAGCTGACAGTGTGCTGGTTTGCTGTGAGATGACTTGAAATGGCTGGTCACAGGCAGCTAAAGAATGATGAACAGATCAAGCATCGTGAAAGCAAAATAAGTGCTTGTCAACACACCAGAGAACACATTTTCTCATTTAAAGATTTCACAAAAACAAATTCAAGTGTTACAGAGTAGGGCTGGGTATCGTCACTGATTTCTAGAATAGATTCGATTCGATTCGGATTCACAGGGTCCTGAATCGATTCGATCCACGATTCGATTCAATTCGATTCGAATCTGGGAAATTTTGCCTCAGACAGTCAGAAATGTTATAATTCAGATCAGTACATTTACATATTTTTGTATCTATAAAAAGGAAGCTGACACTTTCCAGACTTTATCAAAGGTGTGAGCATCACAGCAGATGCCTTTGTGTCAAAGTAGCTGAAGATAAAACACAGAAAAACATGAAGGAGGTTTTCCTGGCCTGGGATTTTGTACAAATATTCTGCAGTACATCAAAAACGAAAGAAAACCATTAATCAACATATGAACATTATCTCTGAAGTTACAGTGGTTTTATTAGAGACACAGCGTTTTGCATTTTGTATAATTTTAAAAAGTTTAAATTTGTTCAGAAGCCTATTGAATGGCAGAAATTAGGTTTTCTTTTCGGAAGTAAGTAAAAGGAAAAAAAAAACAGTGGCCGACAGCGCTGTAAATAACGGTAGACTTGTGCGTAACAAGCAAGCGAATAATGCAGAAAACAGATTTCGTGAATAGACGGGAAACTGTTCTTGAAGTACACTGAGAAAGAGAGAGAGAGAGCTGTGCATGAAGTGTGATTTTATTGTGGTGGAAGCAAAACAGAAAAAGTCAGAGGGAGTCCATGACGATGTTTTTGTGAAGTGTAGTTGGGATCTTCTTTTGCTGCTGGTTTGGTCAATATTGTTTGGAGAGAGATAAAACTAACAGCTTTAGAATCAGCGCAAAAAGGGCGTAAACACAAAGCGCGGACCCGCGGATCAGAATCAGCGAGCTGTCGGCTTTCAGCCCAGACCGTGTCCGTGCTGTCGGGTGAGAAAGGCGACATCTCACTGATTCTGATCCGCGCTTTGTGTTTACGTCTTTGTGCAGAAGCCGTGTACCTGCTCTCATTTACTGTTTTAAATGTTTGGTGGTTGTCAAAATTTTGTGACGTTTCACCTGAGATTCTTGAATTTTGGGCAAAATACATTTATATAAAAAAATCGATTCAGGATTTTAATGAATCGATATCACGTTATCCAAGCCAGAATCGATTTTAATCGATAAATCGATTATTAAAACCCACCCCTATTACAGAGTGAATATGGACGTTAAGTACAGACTCTCAGCTTTGAGTTAAACAAAAATATTGCATGAACTGTTGAAAAATCACAACCATCTTTCACAGTCACTTATTTTCAGCAGCTAGAATGTAATTTAATAAATTAATGTGGAATGAGTTTCCTACTTTGTGGTGTTTAGCCCAACATTTAAGTTTTTCATGACTCTTTCTGTCTTGTGTCATCACAACACTAGTGATTAGTGAAACTGGAAAGCATGTGTGTCTGTGCATCATACTGTTTCCAGTCCATTTTTTTATTAGATGCTGTATGCTTGATTTATGAGCCAATGGATGGCTGTGCCAAATTTTTTTTGTCCCGTCATTCTGGTAAAGGTTGATGTCAGTTTTATTTGTTTAAAGAATGGTGTTTCCAAACTGCTCTGGCAAAGTCTTTCCTTTTACTTTCAGGTATGGTTTGAACCTTGTCGTTAACCCTCTGTATCCTTATAATTAGAGCCCGACTGACTTAGTTGTATGCCAGTCTATTGGTACCTGCATTTGTAACAGCTCATAAATGACATAGAAGAGAGAAACGCCCTTCAACCACGTTGTGGGTGTTGATATTGCATAAGTTGTCCACCAGAGGGCACTCTGCAACTTCCCTATTCGCAACCCACCAAACGCAACAAGCAGCTGATCCGTGCAGCTTCAGGTAGGGGATAAAAAAAAAGTACCGTACACGTAACAAATGTTTATGTTTATTTTATGTCTTCTTTAAAAAAAAGAAAAAGATATCGACAAATATATCGCAATATCATATTTTTAAAATAACAAATATCAGTATCGTCCTAAATATCAGTCAGGCTCCATTTACAATGGAAAGGATCCCAGGATCATCCACCGGTGTTGTCATCCATGGAAATGTGGACTTTGTTATGTTGCAAAGTGCCTTGGTTTGTTTTTTTTCCTGTCTAAATGATTTGGCCTCTCTAATGCACTCGCTATCACGCTGAAGGAGCTGTTTTTTCTTGTTTTGCAGCTGATATTTGGTCTGTTACACTTGTACTTAAGAGCTCTTTTGATGGCACGTTGTGGTTCACAGCTGCTTTCCAAACACGTCACTTGGAAACATCTCACAACCTTTTACCGCATTAACTTGTGAAGAAAAAAAAATAGAAGCAGCTCACAAAACAAAATAATAAATAAAAACAGAACACTGTAAAAACACTGGACCAGCTCTAACTCATCAGTGGTATTGGACACCCCTTGAATTAAAGCTTATAAGTCTGTCCTTTAAGTCCATATTGATTATATAACTGTAGCTTTTGTTACATTTTCAGTAATAAAAAACTGCCATCTTCCTACTTGTACACAGAGCTGAATGTTACCCAACTCCAACTCCACAAAGCTATTATAGCCTGCCCTGTTTATCTTTTGTTGCCCTTCTTCTGCCTAACAAGCAGAATACCAACACTGACCAATGGGACTGTGATATTTGATCGATATCGGTAAAGTTAGTCAGGTTGTTAGCTGAACTAGGCAGACCTTTGGAAGAATTCTGTGGTAATATATTAAAATTTAGATGATGCTGAATGATCCAACACGGCAGAACTATAAAATAACAGCAGGGATTATTGGATAAAAAAGATGGGAGACACTCTGCATGACTCTAAACCAAAGAGAAGAGAACGGCAGATTTACTATGACATAATCATTTATTTAATAAACCTGAAAGTAACCTTTTATACTCAGTAATATTCTAAAAAGGTGGATTTAAAAATGAATGAATGAATCACTAGAATGGGTGTTTTTCTCTTTAATTATTCAATGCACATGCGACAGCTGCTTACTAGATGATTCATCGGTTGCATCTTCACAGCAGAGTTGCAAAGGGAAAACAATGTATTATTTGCCAGAAGGCGTGTGGGACCTGAAGCAAAACAAAATTCAATGTTTTAACAAAACAAAACAAAACACACCACCTCTGATCTTCAACATCAAGCAGAGCATGACTCAGGAGGTTTAAATAATAACAGAAAAATGCTGTGAAATCCGAGAGGACACCTAAGGGTACTCTTCTAGCACTTTTAGGAGAGTATAAGACAAGGATTTTAACAAAGAAGCCAAATCACAACGATAGCTGAGGCCACACCTTGAAACCCCATACACACAGACAGATCAAAAACGTATCCACAAAAATCTCACATCGCAGCCAAAGATCTCCTTACTGCATATCAGGATGAAGAGGGTAACCATCAGTCACTTTGATTTTTTATTTTTATTTTTAAAAAACATCCACAGATTCCGTCACTTTGACGTCAAATCATTACTTTCTCCTGACACATACAACAACAAAAAAATGTAAGGGCGTGTGTAAATACTTTAAATCTGCCAGAGATGGGCAAGTCCTGTTACAGAATAAGCATGTCAATAGCTGCTCACTTCTATACTGGTGACTGCCAGAGTCCTCCAGGTGTTTTCAGTCCAAATTTCCCCACTCTCAGAATGTGTTCTTGATCTTGCTGGCTACCTGTGCTAAGATCTCTCCTGTCTTCTTCTGCCAGTTTAGTACATGTTTGGACTCGGCACACCACAGCTCTCCATGACGGGGCTCCGCATTCTCACAGCGTTTTCGCACCTCTTCCTGCTGCTCCTGAAGCATACAGAGCAGTAATGTTATACAATCACAGCACAACACATGGACCGGCCACACAAACAAGTGACTACCAACTTTGTGAAGAAAGGAAAAAAAAGCAAGAATGTATACCATAAATCATGCAGCTGGAAAAACTAATTACATGTTTATCATGTATGATTTCACGTTTTACTGCACATTTTAACGACTGAACATAAATCTGAAAATTTTAAGTTTATAGCAGCTGACATATCCACTTCATACAATAACACTAAGTAATAACAAACAATTGATTCACAACCAACGCCTGGAGTAAAACTGGACCAATGCAATCAATACTGAGGAAAACTCACACAGCTACATGAAGAACTAGAAAACTCCACACAGAAAGCCCCCAGCCAGGCAGCAGGTTTGAATCAAACTTCAAATGATTTAATCAACTTATTAATGCATGAACAAAATAGCACAAGTCTACACACCAGATCCTTACCTCTGTGCCATGCTGCAGCTCAAACTTGTAGAAGAAAGCCCAAGCATCCCCCAGATCTGGCTCAATCTTTACGGTCCTGAGGAACCACTCTCTAGACTTGGTGATCTTACGCTCACTCCAGAACAACCTGACATATGCAGAACATCTCAAAATGTTAAGAGTTTCATACAGAAAGGTCTGCTGAATGTAAAACACCAACAAAATACACATTTTTATATTGTAGGTTATCACAAAAAGTAATAGCTATTACTAAAGGGAGTGAAAAGTTCAAGTCATACTTGGCTACAGCGAGCAAGACGTGTGGATCATGTTCACACTTCTTCAAAGCATCCACACTCTTTGTCTTCCTCTGGGGCCTGGCCTCCAAAAACACTGCCTCAGCCCACAGGATACCTTTGAAGGAAGAAAATAAAAGGAGATTGAAATTTGTGCATTAAAGTCCAATAGTGCCAGTGCAATGAACGAAAGTTAAGTCTGCATAAACGTGAAGGGCACAGAGGAAAACAAACCATCTAAAGCAGGGATCACAAACTAAATACCCAGGGGCCAGATTCGGCCCGCCAAAGACTCCAATCTGGCACAGCCTACTTCAAAACGATTTTATGTGGTACACGGCGCTCGAAAATCTGTCAAATGTTTTAGCAAGACTTTGCTAAGCTACGAACCTGCACCGCTTGATGGATTGTCTGAGTATTATGGCTATCGTAGGCAGGAGCCTCGCGGAGTGATACGTACTGTGCTTCAACATAATATTGCCGTATTGTGTGTGTTTAACCTCTTTTAAGTTTTGTGGATATTATACATGGTTATGCTGAGGATATGTCGGCCAATTTCCACTGGAAATGCCTTTTGGTTAAACTGTCAAATTTTTATATAACTTTAATCCACATAAAAAACAGTTGCTTGTTTAACTGAAAATACATTGATGTTGGGTTTTTTGCACTAATACAGGTTCAGAAAAACAAAGCTTTTCCATCTATAGCAGCATTTTATACACACCTGAATTTGGGCACTCCTGCAGGGCTTTGGCCATCAGCGTATTGGCAATGTTCTTCAGTCCAGCCCTGTACTCCAATCTGACTGACTCCAGCCTGATTAATAAGATCATATGTACTTTTAGATGCCTTTATTTCAGAATTTATGGCAATAAATGGTGTTGGTGTTATATATGTTCTTGATGTGCCAGTTTCGGTTGATGTGGTTTTGCAAAAGCAAATTAAGCCTGCTTCTAGTTTGGAGGCACAAATATAATGTTTTCCAGCTGTAACTTTTTACAGGTTTTCATGGATAGGAGAGAAAAAAAACCTGCATATGCTAAAATACACTGCTGCGCAGGTGACCTTTTCCAAACTCTTCCTAGTTCCTTGTTGTCGTGTATTTTCTTACCACAGCTCAGCGGTCTGGGGATTCTTGAGCCGCGCCTTCTCGAGGATTGCTCTGGCTCTGGTCAGCTGTCCCACTCTCTCTTCCAAATGTGACAGCAACAACCACAGTGGCACAGAGTGGGGACACTTCTTTAACTGTACCAATGAAAATAAAAATCCTTAACCCTTACTCTGGTTTTTAATGATACACTCATTTTCATCAAAAAATAAAACACTTCCTTCCTTTGCATTTGTGGTCAATCCAATACTACCGGTAAAACAAACCCACGCCCCAAACATAACCCCATCCTCACCCCTTGGTTATAGGCCTCTCTAGCTTTATCCATATTTTCACATTGCTCCTCGATTTGGCCTCGCATCATCCAAAGCTTAGGGAAGTCCTCGTAGTGCTTCAGGGCCTCGGTGCACAACTCCTGGGCAGCTTCTATGTTTCCCAACACCCACTCCAATTTCACTGACTTCATAAACACCTGTAGAGATTACAAATACAAATGAGACCTATGAAGTTTTATATTTGCAAATGCATTGTAATACACCTGAAACAGAATAATGTAAAACAAGGAAAATGCTTATACTGAACCCCAGTACTTGCAAGTCTATACATCAGTTTTATCAAATGCCAACTTGCTAAGTTTTTGCCTAAATGCTTAAGTGGTTAACACTAAAACTTTGTGTTATCTGATAGGACAAGCAGTACAGCAAACATTAAGGCAGATTCTCTTACTCACATCTGTCAGCATACAACAAAGATAAAGGGGAGTGTTGCCAGGTCACTTGACAGAGTGGTGGTTTAAAAGCTTGGCTGACACATCTGTCAGCCTATGTGGTACTGAACGGCATAATCTGTGGAAAACCTGCAAGCCTGAACCTGACAGTGTTCCCAGAAACAACCTCAAGGAAATTGCACCATTATGTAGAGAGCAGTGGTTTCAAAACAGAAAAATAAACTAACACTTGAATCACTCATCCAAAATGTGTCAGAGTTCAAAAATTAATAACACTACATGAAAAACACAATGTAGTACAGTTCATAAAAGGCCAGTCAAAGTGAAAGGACAGGATTGATTCAATGCAAACGCAGTCATACTCAGTGCAAGTGACATGAGATAACCTGAACAACTTGATTTCATTAATCTTCTTATAAAAATATTCAGTTTCCTTTAATAGCTTTTTAGGCAATTCTATAATTCAACCAAGTATTAAAAGCTCAAACAGAAAACCAAGTATTAACTTTTATCCTTTCTACGAAGTAACCTTTACAATAGTTCCCTACTCTGAAATTCACACAGATACACTTACCCTGGCTGTTGGTGCACTGCTGCGGGCCTTGGCTAGCAGTCGACGGGCTCTTTCATACTCATTATTCTCCGACTCCAGTTTGACAGCAGCAAGCCAGATCTCTTCACTGTTTGGGTTAGCCTATGAAAACAGACAGAGGAGGACAGAGGGAGAGGAGAAGCAGAAGACACAGGATAACAGAGTTAGACATAGGTATACATAGATTACTCTAATATTTGACATGCTGTATCGAGAAGTGAATGCTTTTTAATTACCTGGAAGGCCAGAGCAAGGATGCTTCTGGCTGCTGGCACATCCTCAGCAAGCCACTTGGACTTGGCACCCATTAGCCACAATACCTCTGCTTTGGGGCAGTGAGCCACAGCCCTCTGAAGTAAAGCCTCCAAGGACTCTCTGAGAAATTAAATGTGCCATGAAAGAATAATGGATGCGGCGGCGACGACGAAGCAGCAGGTCATAAAGCACAGGAGCAAAAAAGAATAAATAAGTATAGTGATGCGAAACAGCAACTGTCACCTTCTGACTGCTAATGTTTGCATTTGGAAATTAAAGATTGTCACCTGGTGCCATGGTTCTTCTCAAAGTAGGCAGCTCTAAGCCAGACACTTTTTTTACTTGGGAATACTTGGAGAGCATGGGCATAGATGGCCCTGGCACACTCCAGCGCCCCATGGGCCACACACTGAGGCACAAACACACAACCATCTCATTGTTAAATTTAACTACAACAGCAAGTATGTAAAAAACTTATTTTAAAAAACCCAAACTAATCTCTCTATACTTACACTCTCGGCATCTTCCATCCAGGTGTGTTTGCGGTCCTCCTCCTCAATTCCAATCCCTATGACAGCCCTTATCACAGCCTGGCAGGTAGCCACACTACTTGCTTTGTCACACTCCTCTGCGTCCTGCAGGGTATGAACAAGCATTTAGAAGGATAGACACTTTGGTAGAAGAAGAAGAAGGGTGCAAAAATTACTGGATGAACTGCTGGTATCAATTCTAGGTAAGCCATTCAAATGAAATGATAAAGTGATTAACACAAAAATAATTCTAATATTAATTAGAAAGAAATTTTAAAACTGACATCAGAACACCTGCAGATTTATAAAATAATAATAATAATATTAAAGCTGACAGACATTAATAAGCAAATATTTGCGGTGACAAGAAAAAAATACCACTGGCAAAAAAAAGAAAAAAGAAACAAATAAAACAACTATGCAAAAGAGGAATTTCAGTTAAAGCCAATTACTGCAAAACAGCTGTGTACTGCACTAAAGAAAACATTAGACACAGTGGTGTGTTGTTTTGCATCCAGATGAAACATTACTGGCATCTCTTTGAGGATCTTGTGTGAGTTGTTTGCTGTTCTCATAAACCATTCATTTAACATGTCCCACACTTGGCAAGTGGATTGCTGGGGAGCCAAGGAAGAGTAGGGTTGACTTCAAAGTTGTTTGGATAAGTGTTCCGCATATTCTGGCTAAAAGCCGTTTTCTCTTCACAACAGTGAGACAGGTAATGTGTAAACAGGCAATTCTCTGGAGCCTTTAGGGGACTCTAGTCATGTAAATGTAAAATAAATCAGTAGTTTGTCTTTGCAAGGTTTTAATTTGCTCTTGCAGACTTACAAACTTAACTCCACAGCAAAGTCTCTAAAAGAGTAAGTCCAACAACAACCAATGAACAATTCGCAATAACAAGTTCGTATGAAATCTCCCAAAACAGATCCTCGCTTCAAGTTTAAGTGCAGCAGGCTGTTCAGCGTGAATCTTTGGGCCTTTTCAGAAACAGGATACGTCACATTATTGGCTTCCTCACTTAGTTAACCCTTTAAGACCTACCATAGAACCAAGTCCGCCAGAGCTTATATTATATTTTTACATGCTGTAGAGCCATTTTTGGGAGCATTTCAAGTTGATATACATCAATACAACCATTATAGCTCAAATTTAAATAATATGTCTGCATTAAGTGCATAGTAATAACATAATTTGCAAAAAAGTGCAATAAACTACAAAAAAATTTAAAATCGTTTTTGTTTTTTTAACATATATTTCTAGTTAGAGAAATTTAAGAGGCTTACCCCTCAAAACTGCAAATACAAAAAAGTTGCACAAAATAGTTTCCCACCACAGGAAATTTATTTTAAAAGTGTCTTCATAGTTTTATTTTTGAAATACACCAATTTTTATATACTGCAGGAAAAATGAAAATAAATATTATAATGCAAATTTGCAAAAAAAAAAAAAAAACAGCATATGCATCAAAATAAACTATTTCCAGCAGTGCAATACGAGTCCTAAGCATCCCAGAAACGACACAGAAAGTCATAAAGTCAAACATAACTTTTAAAAACACCAGTATAGGCTCATAAGGCCCTGATGGTAAAAAAAACTACATTTCCGCAAAATGACGTCACTTCCAGTTTCGGGCAGGTCATGGCGGACATGCGATAGTTCGCGCTGTTGGATATAGGAAGTGTTACAAATAGCTAGAGCTGGGCGATATAAGATTTTTTCATATCACGATGTTTTTTTCATTTCAGGCGATAACGATATCTATCACGATATAAGCCAAATAACTATATTTGTAAGATTTAAATGTGCCGTTGCTCACAAGTAAAATGTGAAATAATCAGCAGCTTGTTTTTATTTAAATATTTATTTCCCATAATAAGTTCAACAGGGTAGATGTACTTAAGGAACAGACTTTTTCAGATAAATAAAGGCAAATATTGCAAACTACACAAAAGGCAGCCGCTAAAGCGTTTAAGTTTCAAAATAGAACAAATGAAACAGACTAAATTGTCAATTCCACTTAGAAACAAAATATTAATTCTAAAAATAAATCTTAGTTTGTTTTACAGAAGAACAGACAAAACTGACTAACTTTTGTCAATATCAAATAAACTGAGAACTAAAAGGAAATTCTCAATCTCTCCTTGTTGTATAGCTGAGCTTTTCAAACAGTTTTAACAGTTACTTTAGTCTGACAAAAGCCGAATGACGAATTAGTGCTTCCAGTCAGAGACTGAGGCTACGTCCACACGTACACGGGTATTTTTGAAAACGGAGATTTTCCGTTTTCGTTTTAAAAAATAATCCACACATAATCCACACACCGTCCACACATAAAGGCAGAAATGAAGGAAAACGCTGCTATGAACATGCCGAAGCAGCAGGTGGCGCTAGATTCCTAACCGTGCAGAAATGTTGGCCAATCAGAAGTCTAGAAGCCTCGGTGGGAAATAGTAAACAAAGCTGGGGCATAGAAGCAGAACCGAGTCGTATGTGTGGAGGGACAGTAACTGTGTGTATATGTAAGCATTTAAACACTGCAGAGAGTACAAGTAACAGTAACAGTATTGTAGAAATTCATTTCACCGAAACAATAACGTGGCGCACAGTGTGACGTCAAAAAATGCGCACACCTTTGACGCTGCGTTTTCTCCGTTTTTCTAGTCCACACGTAAATGCAAAAACGGGAGTTTTCAAAAATCTTCGTTTTCAGTGACCAAAAACGCCGTTTACATGTGGACGAAAGGTGCAAACTAGGGCTGGGCCATATTATACCGTTCACGATAATACCGGTATAAAGTTCGGCAACGATAGGAAAATGAAATATCGCGATAGAATGTGGGCAAAATGCGCATGCGCAGTGCCTTTGTTTTCATACGCACATGGCAGAAAAAGTATGGCGGCAATGGAGGATGACACGGACGAAGGCGCGTCTTTGAATGAAGCGGGTGAGCCAGAATTGGTCAGTAAAAACGGTGCAACTTCGGTGGTGTGGAAGTGGTTTGGTTTTCGTCCATCGGATACCCACCAAAGCAAAATTTTTTGTAGAACATGCAAGCGGGCCATCGCGGCGAAGGGAGGAAACACTACAAACCTATTTTATCATTTGAAGCAGAAGCACTCCTCTGAGTACAAAAAAGCCATTAAAGCACGTGAAGAGTTGTCCGCTTCAACTAGCGAGGTGGTAAGACCAAAGAAGATGACTCAACAAACAATCTACGTAGCTTTAAATAGCTCCATGCCTTATGACAAAAGTAACAAACGCTGGGGGGAGCTAACTAATGCAGTGACACATTGTTTAGCCAGGGATATGATGCCTATTCAGAGTGTGGAAAGAGAAGGTTTCAAAAAGATGCTTAAAACGTTCGATCCACGCTACAAGCTACCCACAAAGAAATACTTCTCTAAAGTCGCCTTGCCTGCTTTATATGAAGAGATCCGTACTGAGGTGTCAAATGCGTTATCTTCGGTGGAGTTTTTTGCGTCCACCACGGACATGTGGTCAAGCCGAACATCAGACCCCTACATGAGCCTCACAATACATTATGTGGACAAAGACTGGAAGCTACAAAACAAGTGCCTCGAAACATGTTTTTTCCCCGAGGACCATACTGGGGAAAATATAGCCAGAGTCTTAAAAGAGTTCCTCAGCTCGTGGAATCTTCAGGAGGAAAAACAAGTGTGTGTGACGACTGACAACGGGGCCAACATTGTGAAAGCCGTCGCACTCAACAACTGGACCAGACTTTCATGCTTCGGACATCGCCTGCACATTGCAATAGGTACGTTTTTTTGTTTTTTTTTTTGCTATAGGTAAGTTAATTATAACGTCAGATTAAGAACTTATTGTATTAGTTTAAATGATGGTAATAATACTGTTTGTGTTATTAATCTCTGAATGTGGGTAGTTGTACTGCAAGATATATATATAATATATATATATATATATATATATATATATATATATATATATATATATATATATATATATATATATATATAGAGAGAGAGAGAGAGAGAGAGAGATAGAGATATATATATACACATATATATATATACACATATATATATTAGAGAGAGAGAGCGAGAGAGATGTGTGTGTAAATAATTGTGTGTTATACAACTTAAATGTCACATTCCACACCGCATTAATAGTGCTGTTGAAACTGTGTTTCCTTTTAAATGTATGTCTTTTAGAAAGAAGTGTGAAGGACCCAAGGATCGAACGAGCAGTTGGAGTGGGAAAGAAGATTGTTGCTGCTTTTGGCCATAGCTGGAAGCGCCAGCGAGCTCTGCAGGCTGCCCAAAAGGAACTGGGCCTACCAGAACACAAACTCATAACTGAATGTTGCACTCGTTGGGGTTCAAAGCAGAGAATGATCCAACGGCTGCTGGAACAAGAAAAAGCTATAACACAGGTTTTAGCTGCTGATAAAACCACAAGGCACCTCATGTTGACATGGCAAGACATTGAAGTGCTTGACTCGGCCAGCACTGCACTGAATCCACTCCTAGAGTTTACAGATGCTTTCTCTGCTGAAGAGTATGTAACCATTTCATGTGTTAAGCCTGTTCTTCAGATGTTTAACAATGACATGTTAAAAGTAAAAGAAGGTGACACTGAGCTGACCAAAGACATCAAAACAGCAATACTTGACTACATGAACAAAAGCTACACAGACAGTGTCACAGAGAGGCTTGTTAACATGGCTTCTTTCCTTGATCCACGGTTTCATACAGAATATTTCAGTGAGAGAGAAAGCAAAGCCATCAAAGTTCAAGTCATGAGTGAACTAGAGCATCTTGTCCCACACCAGGGTATCACAGGTTTTTCAGAAACACTTCATACATCTACTGGTGACCAAACAAATCAGGGAGCTGTTAAAAAGCAAAAGAAGAGTCTCGGGAGTTTTTTGAAGGGACCAGTTAGTGGCAAGATGGAGGTAACTGCAGAGAGGTTATCATCTGAACTGAGATGTTATGTGAATAGTCCACCAGCAGACAGTGAGTGTGATCCTCTTTCGCGGTGGAAAGTTCACACAGTAAACTTTCCCCACATCAGCAGATTAGCTAGGAAATACCTCTGCATTCCAGCAACTAGCTCTGCATCTGAAAGGTTGTTCAGCACAGGTGGAAATGTTGTAACTTGTCAAAGGTCCTCCCTTAAGCCCGCATCTGTGAACATGTTAGTGTTTCTGACAAAGAATCTTAAAACTTGAAATGTAGAAAAACTTCCAGGAGCAGTAGCATAATTTATCTGTTTTTTGTTTGTTTTGTTTTTACTCAAGAGTTTGTGCAATATTATTATTTGACTTATTGATTTTGCACACTGCACTTTTGTTACAAAGCACCTCTTAAGTTTTGTGGATATACATGATTATGGATAACCATGTATATAACAGGATAACCACTGTTGAATTTTGTGTGGCTGTAATGCACGTTAAAATAAACAGCTGCTTGTTTAAACAAAAACAAATTGATGGGGTTTTTTTCCACTAAAAAAGTTGTAGAGTTGTATTTTGTTTTGCGTCAATTATATCGTCAGTTATATCGTTATCGCAAATTTTCAAATCTATTTCGTGATAAATATTTTTTGCTATATCGCCCTGCCCTAGTGCAAACGCATAGAAAAATCTGCGTTTTCAAAAATACCCGAGTACGTGTGGACGTAGCGCATGCACCAGTTTATTGTATTTCCAGACTTGCTTTCGGCACAATTTACAGTGCACGCTACTCTGTTTTTTGTCAGACTTGAAATAGCCGAAATACCTTCACACTACGGAACTTCTATGGCTCTTCCGTTCGACAATCTCTCCGGCATTGGAACTATCATCTGTTTTCTCTTCGGTAACCTTCGGTCACACTCGGTTGATTTCTCTAGTCGGCTCACTCTTTTCCTTAATTACCCGGGCGGTAGGGTGGCTGGCTGCTTCCCAAACAAATACACATGTGCGGCTTGGCACTTGTGCTGTACGTAACAAGTCACGTGACGTGACGCTGCGGCTGTGATTGGTTCGGCTCTGCGCTACGTAATTTGGATTGGCTGTTCTTTTTTTTTTTTTTTTTTTTAAGAGGACAAGAGCGGCGAGGTCTATCGCGATAGTTTAATTTTTCTATCGAGAAAAAGTTATATCGCGATACATATCGTTATCGTTCTATCGCCCAGCTCTACAAATAGCTGATCGGATCGGCAAAGCGTGTTTCTGGAATATTATGTTTTTGTTGCTGCAAGTGCTTTTTATGCAATTTTTGCAAAGCTATGCGTGGAAGGAAACTGCGACCTAGGACAAGCTGATGGCATCAAATGTAAGTTCAACTCCTCCGGTTTCATATGCAAAAAAAATTATTGCACTAGCTTAAACGGTTGCAGTGCTACCGGGATTTAAAAAAAGTTACACAAAACGGAGCGTGCCTGCTCTGACCGGCTTTAAAGGGTTAAAGTGATTCCCTCATTCAGGCATGACTCACTTTTGTGCTAGTGTTTTTTGTGTGCTGTAGTGATCTTACTGTTGCCATCTTGGTTAAAAAATGGGATGTGACAAAGACGAATGAGCATGCCTGTGAAATGGCTTGTTTATTGGCTGTTGCCTGGTCAATCACAAGTTGTTAGCCAATGAGCATATCCTCTTTTTTTTTTAAGGAAACATACTCAATTTTTTTCCCTTCAGCATGTCCTGAAATGAGTGACTGATCCCATTAAATCATATTGAAAATGTAAATGCTAAGAAAGCCATTTTTTCCATTTTGACTTTTTGTGACTTTTTGAGTCCTCAGCTTGATAGCTGAGGACTCAAAAAGTCACAAAAAGTCTGTTAGCCTTCAGACCGAATGCAGGTTTAAAGCACATCACAGTTCAAAGTGGGAGCCACTCATTTATGAATAAAAATAACAAGCAATTTGGTCTCCCTTTATCTTCTCAGTCATTTCAAAGAAAACAGAAAGCCCCAGAAACAAACCTGTATCCACTGTTCTCTGTTGATCTCCACACCATTGGCACGCAGAGAAGTGATGGCTCGGTCAATGATCTTTTCGACCATCTGAGTGTTCCCATTGGCCTCCTCCAGCTTCGCAGCAGTGATCCAGATGTGGCGATCAGTGGGGATATTCTCTCGAGCTTTGTTCAGGACACGACGAGCGTTCTCATACGTCTCTAACCGGGCCAGTGCCAGCCAGAGCTAGAGAGGACAGAGAGTTAGTTATAAAGTTCATTGCATATGTTCATATATTGTGCTGCACTCTGAGACATTCAGTCCAATTTCCAAATGTTCATGTTGGTGAAGTACCTCCACACTTGTAGGGCAACACTCCACAGCTCTGCTGAGCATGATCCTGGCATCCTCTGGTTCCTCCAGTTCAACAGCTGTCTTCCACAGTCGAACTGACTTGGATACATTTTCCAGCGCTATGACAGGGAACAGTTAAATAAGTACTAAGTTATTTTGCTGATGCTTTTTATTTTGAATAACTTCAATGCAAGAATTCATAAAAACAAGAACACAAAAACTATTTAACAAAGATCCTATAGAGCTCAGAGAACACACAAGCACAGACAACAAAAATAAATAACATATTTTCAACAGTGTCAGCTGGGATGGGAGTGTGCTTTGTATGTAACTGAGAAAAGTAGAGCAGAGGCAACTGAACATGTAGAGGCGGAGTAAGCTCTTCCTCAGAGGAAACGCTGATCCATCTCTGTCAGTGGGGTATGCTGCTGGGAAGTGTTAATAAGCGTTTGTGTGTGTGCGTAAGTTAGAGCATTGACACCATGGTCTCGCTTTGACAAGAAGCCAGAAACACAGCTGCCAAATGTAACTGTGATAAAATCTTTTGTTGCAACCTTATGAGTAAAGAAAGTGAGCAGATCTGTGCGGGTGATTTTATAAGAAGATAAACAGATTGAGACTGGTCTTGAGTTTTGGCCCTGCAGAAATTAAGTTTCTTTCTTTTGGCAGAAATGGTTCATTCTGATATGCATTGCTGGGAAGGCGCATGAACTTCGGCTCATATCATAACAGGAAGACGAATTTCTGGTAATCTGTGAATAAATAAACACAAACACACAAAAAAGCTTTTTGTTAAATATTGGAGGGGATAAACGACAACCTTACCCTTTCTGAGGACTCGTTTCTTAGCCCTGACGTCTGTCTCCAGCTCTGCAGCTCGGATATAGATGCGCACAGACTGTGGAAGGTGACGGACAGCCTGGGCTACCACCGCTTTGGCTGTGTCACCAGGCTGGAGCCTGGCAGCCTCCAGCCACACATCCTCACTCTAATCCAAAGGGAAAACACTTATTTAAACAGGAAAGCACAAACCATTGCCCCCATTTGCAACTTATTCAAGAAGTAATGTTACGTCTTAAATTTAAGCAGCTGTTACATTATAATACTAGCGATATACTAATACCATATTCTAAGAAATGCAATCTTAGAGATTATAGGGTTAATTTGAGCAAAATATCCAGAAAACATCAGCATCCTTGTGTTGTCATTTAATAGTTTTATTGTACTGTTTAACTTCCTTTACCTTCGGACACATCTCTGTGCCTTTCATGATCAGGTTTCTGGCCACCTGCAACTTCCCAGTCACCTCCTCCAGCCTGGCAGAAGCAATCCAGGCAGGTGGGTGATGGGGATTTGTTTCCCTCACTGATTTCAGCAGCAGACGAGCCTTCTTGATGTCACTGAACAAGCAGAGCCACAAATAAGCGATTAAACACATATACACACAGCAACTTCTTTTACACAAATATAGCAATCTGATGCTGTCAGTGTCTCTCTACCTGATGTCTCCTCCATAAGTGGGGATCATAGAGTTAAGATCTGTCAAGTAACCCTTGGGATCCACTACTGTTTGTCCACTCACTGAGTCAGACACCTGAATACAGAAAACATGTAGACAAAGGGATAGAGAATAGTTAAGTTGTTTCTATCAGTATAATGGCAGCAGCATGAATCCTAGAAGAAAGTAAAAGTGAAAGTTGCGCTAGGTGATGCATCATTTACCTGACTGAGCCTCATATCCATGAGTGTGTTTCTGGCCTGACCAATTTTCCTCATATCCAGTTCTCCGGTCCCTGGTGTCATCAGACCAGGTGTCATGCTTCCTGGATAAGGTGTGTTCAGACCTCCCAGCTAGTAGAGATAGGAAACAATGTCAACAGAGAGGAGCAACACAGTCTGTGAGAAGTCTGTCATGGCACGTTTAAACAGCTCTTGAAACAAAAGCCTGAATCATGTAACACTTTTCTAGCCAATGCAAAATGACACAAATTACTTCAATCTTTTAATTTAAAGTCAAGCAATGACTTTTTCTCTGTTAGGAGGCTATACCTCTTAAAAAACTCAACTTTTTAAATCAGCACGCATGTCTCCATTTTCAATTCATGGACGTCTACCTGCATGCACAGGTCAATGAAGTGTCCCTTTCAAATGTATTTTAAATGCCAACAAAGTTCGTGTGACCAATTACTGTAGCAACAGGTGTCCAGTCTGTTAAACAGAGAAAAACTGAGCAAACTGCTGTAACTGGAGAGTAACTTTTTTTCCAAGGAGATATCCTGACTCCTGCTGGGCCATAGTGAAGCTACACCCTGAAGTTTAGTGAAGTGCACTTGGAATTAAATATGAGTTACAAAAATTATTTCTATTTGTATACACAGTATACTGACCCCTTGCAATGGGTCAACAGAGGTGTGGTTCTCTCCACTCTGCAAGTGTTTGGAGAAGAAGCTGTCGGGGACAGGGGTGAGCTTCTCATAGCGGGGATTCCTCTGGCGCTTGTTTCTGGCATCTCCCACTTCAGGAATGCTCAGCCATTCCTCCTCTGACACCTCTGCAAGCTTCCTCTGTAGAGAAATAGTAAAGAAAGATGTTGGAGAAAAGAATGGGATGTGAGCATTGCTTTCATTTACGATTGTTTGATAATACCTGAGTACCTAAGCTAAATGTGATTTACTGCACAGAATCTGCAAATATCTGTACTGATTAAAATAGCACCTCTATTTTAATCAGTATTTTATTTCCTCAGTAAAACAAGAAGAAAAGGGAACACTGTTTCAGAGACAAACATGCAAGGCACTTTTCACTACTAGGCTATGACTAAGCTATTTTCACAGAAAGATCTTAGCCTGGGAATTCATTGCTTAAAAATCATGAATCTAGAGACTATAACCGATCCTGCCTGTGGCTATCTCATTGTACAATTCTTCCATTTAAAGCACAGTGTATGCTGTACTGCCTGCACATGCTTACTATTTGCACATCCTCTACAGAGAAAACAAAAAAGCACAGTATGACAAGAGGGGCACCACAATGTCAACTATATATTTCATTTGTGTAATATACTGGGACATTTATCATTAAAGCCATTTATAATTAAAGCCATTTTTTTTATATTAGAGCTATTTTATTATATTGCATAACTTTGCAATATATTGAAATATTTAATTTATTTTAGTTATCTGCTGTTCTTACAGTCTTGGAGAAACTCTGATCACATAATTTCCTCAGGCATTAAAAAAAGCCTTCTGATTCTGATTCAACCAAAGAATTGCATTGGATAATATTAATCCTTTTCTTCTGTAGATATGATAATAAAGCCAATAAAACCAAAATGCATTTAAGATGCTTTTAGTGCAAAAAGAAGACAACATTAGATTTTTTAACTCCATAAATGATACTGAAGAGAGGTTTGGAATATTAGGGTCAATCTCTTACCTTTAAATCTGAGAACTGCTGCTGAATCTTTGGTCGCTCCATACGGTATTTCTCAATTTCCTCCTTTTCTCTCAGCTCCCTAAAATACAACGACAACCATGAACAAAAGACTCCTGCAATATAAAATCCATAATATATTTAAAAACAAATACACTGTGCATTGATAAACAATTAAACAATAGACTCTTTTTTTGTAACCTTCTTTCTTTGCGTCTTTCATCCATCCTCTTGTCCAGCGCTGCATATATAGCATCGGCTTCCTCATCATCTTTCTCATAGGGCCCACTTGAGAACAAGCTACCTGCATAACCATTAAACTACAAGAGAAACAACAAAGTATGACAAGATTATCAAATTAACTGCTCATAATAAAAGAAATTGGCTTTAAAATTGTGACTTGATCATTTAAACTCTCAGAAAAAAAAAACTTTATCTACAACAAATCACAGATACCTCATCATAGTTGGTGTCATTCAGATCTTCATCATCATCATCCTGGTTCTTTTTCATTTGGTCCCCGACCGTCCTCTTTCCAGGGGGTGCATGCCGGTCATCCACTGGATCATTGGCATCACGAGCAGGACCGATATCAGATCGGGTGGTGAAACCGGTGGCACTGGAGGGAAAAGCATTCATTTAAATGTGACATAAATAAACACAGCCAGGCCAAAATTATACCGCGAGGTCTTTACTCTTCTCTATAACACAGTGACATAACACTATTTTGATCACTATGACTTTTTAACTTAAATTTTGCTCGCTTGTCTAAAACAGATTATATATTAGATGACTATGGATTTAGGAAGAGCATATATTGACATTTAACTATATTTGAATTAAATTTCAATTTAACAGTTCACGTTTGGTAAAGTAATTAAATCATAAAACCACTAAACTATTTAAAAACTTCATAGTCTGGCGTACTTGCCATGGTAAAGGAAACGATATGCACTTTATTCACGTATAAATTATATATATATATATTAACCAATTAATTAATGTATTGTAAAACTACCTTGTACTTAAATTTTACTCATTATTAACTTGGGTTAGTACGATTGAAAAAAAAAAAAAAAAAAAGGTCAATCTGGCTAGCAGCATGTAGCTTTAAGTTAGCTCACCCTCTGCCGAGACCGGGAACGTAACCGAGCGGAGCAGGCATCCCTAGAAACGGCTTTTTCTTTTTCCCCATGAGCGGAGAGGCGAGGGGCATTATCGGGGGCCCACCACTAGCCCCCGCCGCCCCGGTGCCTCCCGCAGAAGTTTTGGAGACAATTTTAGGCGCTTGTTTTGCACCAGTGCTAGCCATCGTTGCTCACACGACGAGACGATGCAGAGCCGGATAAACAACAGTCGAGCTTCCGCTCCGAGGAAAAAGAGGCCTAAGGTCTAGAAACGCCTGGCAGCGCCCCCACAGGACTGGCGGATTATTAAATATTATTATTACTATCTTTATTTTACATTGTATTCAATACTATTTTAGTTTAGTTATAGCAAAACTGTTATACATTAACTATTCGGTTAATATTTATTGTTTTGAATGCAACTTGCTGTGAGACTATGTGGATTAATTTATTTCTTTACTTATGTTTTCAGCAGATTGAAATTTGCACAAAAGTCACAAGAGGGCACCACATCCTGAAAAATAATGCCGCTATGGAAACTCATTGAACTCAAGGGCCCGACTGTTGCTTCACAGCAAGAAGGTCGTGGGTTCAAATTCATTCTGGAGCTTTTCTCTGAGGAGTTTGCATGCTCTCCCTGTGCCTCCATGCCTTCCTCCAACAGTGCAAAGACAAGCCTGTTAGAATAAGTGGATGGATGGATGGTGTTGCATAAACTATCATCTGACTTTTGTGTGAAAACACCAAAAAGCTACATATTGTTTTATTCTGAGATATTTGTACTTCATTCTACTTAACCCCAATGGTACAAACATCCTGGCAGTTCCCTGATAATCAAATACCGAAATAAACTTCTCACATTATTTCATTCATTTATTTTATGGTTTTGTTTTCCCATAACAATATGTCATAAATGGACCACCTGAACCTGACCACTTGATGGGACACATGGCACAGAAACACCCTAACTGAAACACACAGTGGTAAAATAGCAGTAATGGCATTTTCAAAATGGAATACTTACATGCATACACTAACTTAGACATGTGTTAGCATATTAAAGTCCCAACCTATTTAACATTATGAGGGAAAAATATCCATTATCCTCTATATAATGTGGATATTCAAACTTGAGACAGGAAACTGTAATAGTGGTAATTACATATTAATATGGCATTTCTGGGTTTCCTCCCATAAGATGAAATTAGTCTATAGGCTACAACACTGCGCTTCAATCACATTTAACTTCACTGATGTACAGTCTGAGCCTCGGCTCAGGCTTTTACATTTTTCTTCATTTACATCGCCTGAAGGGCAGACATTATATTACTCCCGGGAGAAGATGCTATGATGAAAATGGACTGTCAGGCACATTAGCCGATATATAGCTCACGCAGGACTAATTTAAACACGGAGCGTAACTCAAGCCTTTATTTCATCCAGCTATTGTATGGCCTATTTTATTTTTCCCTGATTATTTCAATGATTGTTTGATTTCAACCGGAGGATTTTTATAGTCACACATAGAAATCAGAATTATGTCAAGCCTGAATTGACAGGGAAAGGTGGTAGAGAAAACCCCACATCATATATCTACAGTCTCTCATAGTCCTGAGCCATAATCCACTTCAGTCTCATTAATGATAAATTGTCTTTAAAGTATTGGCCTATATTAAGAGTGAGAATTTCTCAGAGCCTGATCCAAGCACACGTGTAGTACCAAGATTAATTTGCACAATAATTGATTCATTATTCTCTGCTACATGAGTAATGGTTACTATACCTAAATGAATAGAAAAGGTGTCTCCAATAATCTGATTTACATATTGGTAACAAAAGTGTGTTTCCATAAGCATAAAGCACCTAGCAGGAATCCACAAACCACCTCACATGCAGAAACGAACACATTCAAATCTGCAGTTGTGATGGCAGTGGAAGCAGAAGATAGCGGATATCTGCTCCGGGGCTGGGAAGACTGACTGAGTAACGGCGGTCTCGCCAGAGATCATGCTATCATCATTTCCTTTGATGTGCAGCCATAAAACATTTGGCAATGCTTCCTGTAAATGCAACTGTGAGTTGGAAGCTGTGTCTCGCATTAATAAAGTTTAAAAAAATGACAAAAAAACAATTTTTTTCCTACTTTACCTGCATCATAGACAACTTGGCATCATGACACAGAAGTCTAAAAGGGACTCATTTGACTTCTACAACTCATCTGCATGAAAAAGACAACTTCCTATATATGTTTGTAAGCAAACAGATCATAATGGAGACCAAGATTTTGACTGACAAGCCTTTTTTTTTTGCCTAGTCATTGTTATAGAAACCCTTTTTTTTTTTTAGAACCAAGCAGTGCTGAAGGACAATAATTTAATGGCTTTTTTTTTTGTTGTTTTAACAAAGACTAATCACTTCAATTAGCAAGAAAATGCATTTTGTGTTATAGAGATTCACAAAATAATATCTCTAATTTCATAATAAATACTTTAATTTGTGATCTGGTGATACACTGATGCTTGACAAACAAAAGTGTAATTGGAAGAATAAAATGTGCTCTAAACAAGTGAAATTACAAAGAGAGTAATTGTGAATATTTTAATGGGTGCAAGCATACAGTAATGTGTGCATTCTTGCATGCTTATTCATTTACGTGTGGGCCAGTTTGCATGGATGCATAACTGAGTTTAATCTATTTTTTCAGTGCACAGAACTCAGGATGGAGAAAACAGTGGACTTTCTGCCTCAACCTGTACTACACCAGATGTCTACAGTGTCATGTGAATGCAAAAGAATGGGTCCACAGCGGTTAATAGGAAGATACCGAGAATTAAAAAGATGCAGCATCTCAGCCAAAAGCAGCATGTTTACGGTCCACTAATTGAACGAAGGCTGCTGTTTGGAGGAAGAAAGCACAGGAGGGCATATGTCAAGATGACAGGTTTATTGATATGCTTAATGCATCACCTACAAGCACACACCTACACTCACAAAGACACACATCATTCATTTTGCTGGGATTCATTGTGAGTTAATATTAGCTCATTATATTTTACAATACATTGTGGACAAAGGGAAAAAATAGGACACAGACAAAACCATTTTTCAGTGTGCAGACATACTAAACTGAATGACTGTGTCTTAGCTGAAAGCAGTCTACCTTAACAATGCCTCATTTCATACGTAGAAGAAAGTCCTGGGAGGATAAATGATTTATTTAGAGCTGATTAGTGGCTGTTTATTATTTTGAAACAAAGAGAAGTGTCCTTGTGGAAGGACAACAGTAAATTCCTATTAGGGCTTTCCTTTTGGAGTGGCTATCTACAGCTGTTTTGGCCAACAGATGTTCAAATAGAATTTCATTGATCCACTGAGTAAAACAAGGCTTTGGATGAGGATAGTCCAATAATGAGTCTAAGGCAGGATCTGCGACACTGTAAAAAGGAGGGAAAAATGGTGGTGGTTTTTGTGATGTGAATACTAATGCATTGACAGTTCAGGCAGTCGTGGCAAATGCACATTGCAGGTCAAAGTTAATGCTGCATTAGGCTAATTGCTGTGTAAAGAAAAAGACCCCTCCACTCCTCTCTTTAAGCAGTAATAGGATCACCACGAGTCTGTGGGAGGAGGCTTGTTTGGCCCATGCACACATGCCATGTTACATGTCTCCTTGTAGGCATTTAGTTTTTGCTCAGTGTGGGAGAAGAATGGAAGCATGTGAATTACCCTCACTGTGGTTTGATAAGAGGTTTCTCATATTTTTTGCATTACATTTGACAGCTAAGACAATCCAAAGTACAACTGATTTGTTTCCCTGATGGGTGAATAGATAAACGAGATTATTGAGTGAAGCTGTTCTCCTGCCACGTTGCCTGTTGTCTGCTCAAGACGGCGGGGTTATTTAGACACGGTGAATCGGTTCATGATGCCTTGTGTTTTCTCTGCTGCTGAATTTCTTGAGAGGAGAAGAAATATAGATTCTCTCTGATCATGGAGGTCTCAGGGGACGAAACACAAAAGGGTCTTCATTTATATATATCTATATATATATATCTATATCTATATATATATATATATATATATATATATATATATATATATATATTAGGGGAGCAACGATACTCGCATCGATATTGAACCGTTCGATACAGTGCTTTCGGTTCCGTACGCATATGTATCGACCAATACAGAATTTGTAATTTATTTTATCAACTTTCCTTCTGACGATGCTGTCTGTATTGAACGCTCAGTGAATCTGCATTCGACTACTCCGCCTAGGCTGCACTGTCAAGCGCAGATCCACTGAGAGCTCAACACAGACAGCATCGTCAGAAGGAAGAGCACAGGGCAAGCTAGCGAGACAGAAGTTAAGCTCTCCTTGCAACATGGCAAATTGAACCTCCCCCACCCTCATTCAGATCTGGCGTTTGGAATTATTTTGGTTTTCATATCTAGCCCCACACACAGGGGGACCAGGGGTAGCTCGTTAACGGAGATTTGCAGTGTTGTGGCGTTAACGTCATTTCAACGAGATTAACGCTGACAGCACTAGTGGGAACACAACGAATATGACTGCACGTTTACGCCGACATTATCCTAGTGCAAAGACAAGTGGAAGCAGACAAAAACAACAAGCATGTATGCTACAAACTTTACCCGAGTCATTTAGACAGTCGTTAGCACATGATTCTCCTTATGGGCACCTGATATGTTTAATATTGTGGCGAGCTCAGACAAGGTGGAGACGGAGGTGTTGTTTGGTTCCCGTGAGCTAGCCAGGGAGCACAGCCGTTTATTGACATCTACAGAAGAACACTGCCGCTAGCTAACTGCTCAGCGCGGCAACCGCACAGCAACAACAACAGCAACACACAGGCCCAGCCCAGAAGAAGCGTATAGTATAGCTTTTATTTGGGAAAGAGCCATTTCTCTGTAATAAACTCTCTTTTCCAAAGATGAGTGATTCCTCAATCAGATACAGGGCTCGCAAAATCGCTAGCCCAACGTCCCTGGGCTAGCGATTTTTCCAGTCGGGCTACCAAAATCTATCTCTGCCCTGCCCGTCGGGCTATTGTAGGAAGTAAAATATATGTCAATGCTTTTGCATTCTTTCGGAAATGTAGCTGGCTAATTATGTCATTGGCATCGATGAGCCACTGTCAATATATGACATATTGCAGTACTCTTACCAAAAGCAGTAAGATTTTGATAAAATTATAAAACCATTTGGTGTTTAAGTATTACAGTTTTTCTTGATAAATTTGGTGTAATTCTTATATCACAAACATCATTCTCACCACTCTTAAGGCACTGCTCAAGACAAGCATTTTTTCCAACACAGATTCACTTGTGCAAAAGACACTAAAACAATAAAAACCTTTTCGCACATATGTAAAAACATGGAAAGTCAGTCACTGAGTTCAACTTGGTGATCAACAAATAAAAACCCTTGCATGAGGAAACACAGTAATGCACTGGAAGAGGTTTACACGGATCAGTCGTCCTGTCCCCTTGGCAGAAAAACAGCCCCATAGCATGATGTTTCCACCCCCATGCTTCACAGTAGGTATGGTGTTCTTGGGATGCAACTCAGTATTCTTCTTCCTCCAAACACGACGAGTTGAGTTTATACCAAAAAGTTCTACTTTGGTTTCATCTGACCACATGACATTCTCCCAATCCTCTGCTGTATCATCCATGTGCTCTCTGGCAAACTTCAGACGGGCCTGGACATGCACTGGCTTCAGCAGCGGAACACGTCTGGCACTGCGGGATTTGATTCCCTGCCGTTGTAGTGTGTTACTGATGGTGACCTTTGTTACTTTGGTCCCAGCTCTCTGCAGGTCATTCACCAGGTCCCCCTGTGTGGTTCTGGGATCTTTGCTCACCGTTCTCATGATCGTTTTGACCCCACGGGATGAGATCTTGCGTGGAGCCCCAGATCGAGGGAGATTATCAGTGGTCTTGTATGTCTTCCATTTTCTGATGATTGCTCCCACAGTTGATTTTTTTCACACCAAGCTGCTTGCCTATTGTAGATTCACTCTTCCCAGTCTGGTGCAGGTCTACAATACTTTTCCTGGTGTCCTTCGAAAGCTCTTTGGTCTTGGCCATGGCAGAGTTTGGAGTCTGACTGTTTGAGGCTGTGGACAGGTGTCTTTTATACAGATGATGAGTTCAAACAGGTGCCATTCATACAGGTAACGAGTGGGGGACAGAAAAGCTTCTTACAGAAGACGTTACAGGTCTGTGAGAGCCAGAGATTTTCCTTGTTTGAGGTGACCAAATACTTATTTTCCACCCTAATTTACGGATAAATTCTTTACAAATCCTACCATGTGAATTCATGGATTTTTTTTTCACATTCTGTCTCTCACAGTTGAAGTGTACCTCTGGTGCAAATTACTGACCTCTGTCATCATTTTAAGTGGGGGAACTTGCACAATCGGTGGCTGACTAAATACTTTTTTGCCCCACTGTATATATATATATATATATATATATATATATACATACATATATATATATATATATATATCACAGAATTTAAGGCCTTTATAATCACAGAGCATACAGAGAAAAGTACTAAACTGAATCAATTTCAGCTTTTGTTTCTTGTGATGTATATTGTATTAATAATTAAATTTCATTATCTGTGTCTTTACCACACAGGTGTAGATACTGTAGGTTCAGTGAATGCTTAAATTGCACTGATTAGAATATACTGGACATTCAAAGCTAAGATTCAGCGCACTGTGTTAGAGGCTGGGATTTGACTTCATCACATATACAACCTTTGATCATCGTTTATGTCCAGTTGAGAATGAATCTGTGCACTCACATATTAAATGAACTGAAACCAGTAGTGTGATCTCCAGTCTTGATATAAGGAATGAGAGAACTGATAGCTGTTATTTTAATGAGCCTGCCTCAGTTGTTTTAACTCCAAGTACCACAGAGTAATGTGGTAACATCTGGACTGACGAGTTTACTGTCAGCATTTTAATCGCTAGTTTAAAGGCTATAGGTTGCAGCCATTGCTCTAACACTGTATGGCCTCAGTGCTGGTTCTAATAGTCTGAGCTGCTTCCAGCTTTATGTGTGAAGAGCACAGCAGCTTACAAAACACGTAGCTAGCTCATACAGCTGCGACATAAAATTTTCATAAACTAAGATCACCTTAAAATAACGGGGCTACGTGCGGTGATGCTAGCGTTAGCCATGTTAGCACGTTACCTTCAACAGGTGGTCAGACTGTGAAAACAGGCACTCAGTCAGAGGTTGCGCTCTCCGTTTCGCTGCAGGGTCTAGTAGTGATGGGTCGTTCGCGAACGAAATGGCTCTTAGAGCCGACTCTTTGACGTGAACGACGCGAGCCGGCTCCTTATCGCGAGCCGTCACGTGGGTTTTTTTTTTTCTTTCTTTCTCTCAGCCTCTCTCTCGCACTTTTTTTCCGCTTCACTCTGCACGCGAGCCTTGTGCTTTACGCTGGGCAGAGGGGGGAGGGGCGGTAGTTACACTCAGTAGCACAGGAACAGAGCCAGAGAGAGAGAAAGAGAGGCAGGGACAACAACATTAGAAAGGTATAGTAATCATCCACAACTATTTTCGGTTGCAGATGATAAAGGATTGAGAAAGTTTATTCATGCAGGTCCATATGACAGAGAATATGCATGTTCTTTTTGTTTTCATATTATAATTTATATTTAATTGTGTTGTGGTTTGCAGTGTTTTGTGTTCTTTTCACTTTAAATTTGTGAAAGGAAAAAGCTGAAAATTTAAATAGTTAAAACTTGAAATGTGAATAGTTGATTTTTGTATTATATGATTTATTTATTACATTTTATGTGAAGTGAATAAATAAAAGTATATTTACGGTGGCCCCTAGAGACAAAGCACATACAAACTTCAAATCACGTACGAACTCTGAAGCATGTACAAACTCCAAAACACGTAAAAACACGTACAAACTCCAAAACACGTAAAAACTCCAAAACACGTAAAAACACGTACAAACTCCGAAGCACGTAAAAACTCAGAAGCACATAAAAACTCAAAACACGTACAAAAGACAACAGAAGTGCTCCAGGATGCTGGGCGCAGTGTTGAGCCTTTGTTATCTTGTGGCTACACAAGCCAGCAAGTACCAACGACCGGATTTGGTGTGTGGTAGTAACAGGTAAATGAACTTGAAGTGAAGTGATCTAGTAGCTCTGCTTTGGAAGTTCAGTTCATGCTAGAAATGTGTTTTGGAGTTTGTACGTGTTTTGTCTCTAGGGGCCACCGCATATATTTATATATAAACATATATAAATAAAACCACTTGTTTTTACGTTAGTAATTCCTTTTGTGCATAATTTTATATTATTGTTAATAATAAATTAATTAAAGCAACAAAACAACCTGAAGAGCCGGTTCGGAGCCGAAAGAGCCGGCTCTTTTTAGTGAGCCGAACCGAAAGAGCCGGGTCTCTAAAAAGAGCCGGGTCTCTAAAAAGAGCCGGAAATCCCATCACTAGGGTCTAGTGATGGGACGTTCTGTATCGAGGCTTCGGAGCGTGTGTCGAGTAATGGAGGGGGCGTTTCCGCGAAGCGCGTATCGAGGCTTGCTTCATTTATGGGAGGAGCTGAAAATGATGACGTCCGAAGCCTCGCTGCCCGGCTGTACCACGTGACTGGTTCATGAAGTGGTTCGAACTTTGCCGCGAGATATGACAGCGATATAAACCCCTCAGACTTCATTCAAAAATGTGGGTGTTTGATGGAGAGTTGCGGTTAGTGAGAGTTTGGAGACCGTATGGAGGTTTATGAGAGTGAGGAAAGTCAGGAGAGAATGGAGCCAGCTAAGAAGAGGAGGATGTCCTCCCCTGTGTGGGAACATTTTGATCTTATTCCTCCCAACAAGGTATGTATTTTCATGATACTGATGGTGCAATACAATTTATGTTGAGCTGTCTTGACTTTTGTACAAGGTGAAGTGTTTGCTATGTGCCAGGGAGCTGGGATATAACAGCAACACCTCATCCATGCTTAGGCACTACAGAGCTTTGCATGAGAATAAGGGGGACACCGATCGTGGAGCAAGACCAGGTGAGCCATCAAATGCAGTGATAATATAGGATGCAGTAATGTTACTAAATGATATAACAATATTATACAACTGTTATAAGTTACGTGTGTGATATTTATATTTGTGCTTTATCTTTATTGTCTTTCCTCAGGAGAACAATCTCAAATAGATGAAGACCTGGTCAGCATGGTGATTGAGGACTCCCAGCCATTTAGCATTGTGGAGGACAAAGGATTCAAAAGATTTGTTAAATCATTAAATCCTAGCTATGTTCTCCCCACTAAAAAGGTCATAAAAGCAGTGAAAATTTAGTTTTTACAGAATAAAATGTGAACAGGCAGGACTGAGGCTCAAAGCCTCAGTGTGTAGCTGTCCATACCTCAACGTTACAAAAGCACAACCACTGTCCACACCCCAACCACACCTCACCTCACAGTAAATGATCATTTCCATTTCAAGCATTTCCAAATAATCATTTCCCATACTGCCACTATAAATATACACAGTATACTGCCATCACTACAATATACATGTTTTACACACTCCTTTTGTTGTTGACATTTACAGGCTGTGTGCAAAATGCCACACTCTTCAAATTCATGCCAGCTATTATTTTTACGTCCAGTAGGTGTCCTGCTAGAGCAAATGAAGCTTCATGAAGCTTCGCGTTGGGGTGAACCAATTGGATGAAAAGCTTCAGTGCTTCATGGGGCTTCATCTGTCCATCACTAGCAGGGTCCCTTCATTCTTCACATATCCGCGTGTGTTGTGTTGGGCTCTTGAATAAAACTCCCCGCTCAAGCGATAACGTGGAGCAACAACCATCTTTTATTTTAGCTTACTCTCGTCTGATTACATGCCATCATTTCCTGACTAAAGGGTAAGTACTGCCGCCTAGTGGCGCATGATGTACATCAATATAGATTACACCACATCCCCCTTACTAAAGTTAGGCTGGTACATTCTTTTGCTCTTCAAACAAAACATAACTGCATAATTTTTTTTTCAATACAGACATACCCCAACATTTCAGGAAACATAAACTCGGTATTTTCATAAACACTTTCTTTTCTCTTGTAACAGATGTCCAACCATTTTCCCTTTTAAACATGCTACTCTCAAAACCACAACTTAGCATTTGAAATACAACTTTTCCCTTTTCAAACAATTAGCTTCACAGATCAAGTCTTTTCGGTTTAATCACTTCCCTACCAGACCGGGTTCTAACCACACCTGGTGTATGGGGTGCGCTTGGCTCAGAAACAGTCTCTGTAGGAGTGGACTGGATCTGTTTTGCTTCGGTTTGAGTCTCTGTTTGCGGGATCGGCACAAGATGACTGTGGTTCCTTCTGATTGTCCCTTGGGGTCCACTGATGATGTACGATCGTGGAGTTGGGTGGACTGATGTCACTGTGCCCTGTGCTTTTGCATCCGTGATCCAGACTGGTTGCCCTGGCAACAATTTATCCAGTTCTCTTGTTCTATGTCTTTTGTTAAAACATTCGGTTTGTCTCAGCCATTTCTCTCTCTCTGAACAACAAACCTGCTGAAAATCAGGCAGACGGGGCTGTAAGGTTTCAGGAAGCATTGGCAAGGTAGTACGAAGCCTGCGCCCCATGAGAAGTTGAGCCGGGCTGTAGCCATTCGCCAGTGCTGTTGTTCTGTATGCCAGCAATGCCTTGTATGGATCGCTAGCTTTTTTGAAGAGATTCTTGATGGTCTGGACGCCCCTCTCTGCCTCACCGTTGCTCTGCGGGTACCTGGGACTACTGGTGGCATGCTCAAAACAGTAGTCCTTTGCAAAGTCTCTCATTTCTTGACATGCAAATTGTGGGCCATTATCGGTAATCAATGCTTCAGGTATTCCATGGCGTGCAAATATTGACTTTAAATGCACAATCACATTGGCTGAACGAGTTGGGCTGAGTTGAGCAATCTCGACATATCTCGAGAAATAATCTACTACCAACAGATAGTTTTTGTCTTTTAGTGTGAACAAATCAGCTCCTAAATTCTGCCATGGCCTCTCAGGTAAACGTGTGGGCATAAGAGGTTCCCTCACATTAACTCTCTCCTGTATGCACAGCCTGCACTTAAGGACAAGTTCACTGATCTGATTACTCAAGCCTGGCCACCACACTGCTTGTCGCGCACGTTCTCTACACTTAACTACCCCTTGGTGTCCCTCGTGTATTTTGTCCAAAACTGCATTTCGCATGTTTGCAGGTATGACCAACCTTGTGCCTCGCAGTAGTAGTCCATTGTGTACACTCAAAACTGCTCTTTCAGACCAGTAGTGTTTTACCACTCCCTGCAGCTGGTTCCTGTCCGGCCAGCCCTCTGCACAGAACTTCATGACTTGGGAACAGACGCTGTCAGACTGTAGCTGCTCACGGAGATCTGTAAGGTATTTGCTGCTAGTAGGAAGGCCCTAAGATCATTGTCTCTGGGAATCACGCTGCCTGCCAGCAGTAACCGTGACAGCGTGTCGGCTGTGGTGAGGCTTTTGCCTGGAATGTGCCTTATAGTGTAAGAATACCTCATTAGGCGCATGCGGAATCTCTGTATCCGCGGTGGAAGCAAATCCAGGGCTTGTCCTCCAAGTAGGCTCACAAGTGGCTTATGGTCGGTCTCAAGCTCAAAGTGTAGCCCTAGAATAAAGTCACTGAATCTTTCACAGGCCCAGGTGAGCGCCAGCGCTTCTTTTTCCAGCTGAGCATAGCGCTGCTCTGTGGCTGTCAATGATCGCGAGGCATACGCGACAGGTGACCACACGTCATTGTCTTTCTGTAGTAAGACTGCCCCCAACCCGTATGAAGAGGCATCTGCTGAGATCTTTTTGGGGTTTGTTTGGGTTGTAAAGCTGTAGTACTGGTGCAGATGACAGTTCTTGTTTTAAACTGTTAAACGCGTTTTGTTGCTCATGCCCCCAGTACCACATGTTTTTAGTTGAAAGCAAGTCTCTCAGTGGTTTGTCTTTTTCGGAGAGGTTTGGGATGAATTTCCCCAGCTGATTCACCATTCCTAAGAAGCTCCTAAGCTCACTCATGGAGCTTGGCTCTTTCATATTCTGCACTGCGCTAGTTTTGTCAGGGTCAGGACTCATGCCTTCAGATGACACAATGAATCCTAAGAATTTCACTGCTCTTTTGCCAAACTCACATTTTGACATGTTCAGGGTGACGCCCGCCTTCTCTGTAGTGCTCCTGTCACTGTAGGAAATGTCCTCCTTTGTGGACCCAAGTACGGTCAGTGCTGCACCTCCTGGTCCATACAGTGGCTTTTCAGCTTTTTGCAAATGCTCATTTGGCTGCTTAATGTCTTTGAATGTCTCCTCTGAGATAGCTGTGACATCTGCCCCCGAGTCTAATTTAAATGTCATGCTTTTGCCTCTCACGCAGATTTTAGCAAGCCACGGGTCTTCTCCTGAATCCAGTTCTCCTAGGAAAAGTTCATCTGCACTGTCTGCCACCTCATGCACAGCTGTAGACCTACAAACTCTCCCGTAGTGTCCACGTTTCCCACAGTTGTGGCATTCTGCATTTTTAGCTGGGCACTGTGCTGCTGGGTGCATCTGTGCTTTTCCACATTTAGAACATGTTTTATTCTCTTGTTTTGTTATTCGTGGTTTTTGTGGCTTGAACTGCTTTTGCTCTCTGCTTCCGAATTTATTTGGCTGTGATTTCCTGACATGCACGGCATCCACGGCTGTTTTGCCAGTGCTGCTTTCACCTCTTAGGTCAGTTTGCTGTCTTTTTATTTCCTCAGATTGTCTCGCCATTGTGATAGCTTTGGTTAGGGTCAAATCTTTGTTGAGCTGCATTCTCTCTGACAGTGATGAATCTTTAAGACCCACAACGAGTCTATCCCTTAAAAGTTCATCGTGAAGTTCACCATATTCACAGTTTTCAGCGAGAGCATATAGAGCTGTTATGAAGGAGTCAACTGTTTCTGCTGGCTGTTGTACTCGCTTATTAAACTTTGCTCTTTCATAAATCACATTCTTTCTGGGGACAAAATGTCTATCAAATGCGTTTCTGACCGCATCGTACTGCTGGCGCTGCCCGTCTGTTAGGTCAAGTCCCCTTATCACGTCGTCAGCCTTGTCTCCCATGCAGTAAACTAATGTGTTCACTTGGTTAGCATCTGTTGAACCGTTCAGATTACTTGCCATTCTAAAATGCTCGAAACGTCTGATCCACTTCTCCCATTCTTGGGGCTTTGCGAAGTCGAACGGTTCCGGTGGCTTGATGATGAAAGTAGCCGCTGGTGGAGCTGCCATAACCGGGCCAGTTGCCGCCGGTAGAGCTGCTGCTTGCTCCGTCGTGTTTGTCGCTAGCCGTTCGCCAAGCTGACGTTTTTTTCAATTTTCTCAGTTCACCGCTTAGAGCGAGTGCACTTCTGACACCATGTTGTGTTGGGCTCTTGAATAAAACTCCCCGCTCAAGCGATAACGTGGAGCAACAACCATCTTTTATTTTAGCTTACTCTCGTCTGATTACATGCCATCATTTCCTGACTAAAGGGTAAGTACTGCCGCCTAGTGGCACATGATGTACATCAATATAGATTACACCACAGCGTGGAGCCAAGTGTAAATCCTGAGGCTGAACGGACTTTGTACAAGCACACACGCTTCTTAGCAGGGCGAAGCTATGAGCTAGAAAAATCCAGGCAGACAGCCTGTATCTGTCCAACCAATCAGAGAGCTCCTTACTTTCCTCGATGTGGCTAATTTGAATAGCCTCAAGGAAGTTGTTAATCGAAGAGCTAATCCAGCAGCTAATCCCTGAGCGAACAGGAAAGGGAAATGGATTTTTGAAATGCAGTTTATTAAATTGGAATTCAAAAATGAATTTACAAATGCAGAATTTATTCTACAATTCATTATTTAAGCACAGACTTCTTTATTTCGATGCGCATGGCTCTTGTGGTCCTCCATATTTCACATGTACCAAAATACTTCAATACTTCAACTCCCTGATGAATGAAAAACAGATTCACCACCTTTTAAAGTCATCAAAGTGTTTAGTTTTTTTCTCAAAACCTTACTGCCTTTGGAAAAAGTCTTAAAAATGTAGGCTGAATGGGAAGTGAACATTTTTCAGGCATAAAAATGAAATGTGAAGGATTTTTAACTAAATGAAATTTGAGAAAAGCAAAATAAAACCACCATAAAAGACAAAGAAAATAGATACAGTCTGTGAACATAGAACCAACTAAGGTATAGTCCAGTAAAGTCACAGTACAAACATTCAGCACCCACTTTATTAGGTATTAGGCACAGTAATCCAGATATCTAATCAGCCTTTCACATCAGCAGCAACTCAGTGCATTTCAGCATGTAGACATGGTCAGGACAGGCTGCTGAAGTTCAACCCAAGCATCAGAATAAGGATGAAAGATGATCAAATGTGGCATGGTTGTTGATGTCAGATGGGCTGGTGTGGGTATTTCAGACATTGTTGATGTACTGGGATTTTCCTCCACAACCATCTCCAGGGTTTACATGGAATTATCTAAAATGAGAAAACATTCAGTGACCAGCAATTCTTAGGGTGAAAATACCTTGTTGATGTCAGAAGAGAATGGGCAGATTACTTTGAGCTGATAGAAAGGGAGAAGTAACTTACATAACCACTCATTACAAACAAGTTATGCAGAAGAGCATCTCAGAAAGCGCAACAGCAACAGAAGACTGTGCTAGGTGCAACACCTGTCAGCTAAGAACGGGAAACTGAGGCTACATTTTGCACTGATTCCCCAAAATTAGACAATAAAAGATTGAAAAACACTGAACTCCAGTGGCCTCCACAGTCATCAGATCTTAGTCCAGTAAAACAGCTTAGAGGAAGGAGAAATTTGGATGAGCAGCTGACAAATCTTCTGCAGCTGTGCAATGCTATCATCTAAACATGGAGCAAAATTTCTAAGCACATTGATGAATCTATGTCACAAAGACTTGAAGTATTTCTGAAGGCAAATGACGCTCCACCTTGAGGCTTGCAAGGTGTAACTAATAAAGTAGCAAGTGAGTATATGTATAGTATATGCTTGTGTGTAATTAACAGCGCCATGACATCAACCTGTGACACAAGAGTATGTATTTCTATTTTTTTCCAATTAACCTTTTCTGAGAACATATGTTTATATTAGCTTTCAGCTGAAGATGAGGTTCCTGTAGGTCTGTCACTGTCAGTGAAAAAAGTAAAATGTTTGAAGTAAGTAATTTGAAGTAATTTGAAAATACTCTCCAACAATGCTGCAGAGTGTTAAGGAAAGTGAGAGACACAATAGCAGTGTACAGTGTAGACAGAGACCAAATAGAAAGGCTAATGTGAGTGGGGAAATGTGTTAATTAAGAGTTAGTGAAAATGAAGTTCCTGATGTGAGAACTGCACCAAAGCGATGGAGAAAAACTGTAATTAGTAAAAATCTTTACACAGTACCTTAAAAATCATTGTATTTAACCCATGGACACATTACTGGCATCATTGACATTCAGCCACAAGGATGACATTCTTGATTTGCTTCATATACAGTATTTAACGTAAACATAAGACAAACAAGAATAAAGCTCTTCTGTAAGACTTCAAAGACCTTTGCAGTGGTGTGGAATGAGGTCATGATCCCCACGTGGTCAGCAGAGTCAATTCAAACAGCAGAGTTCAAGAAGGTCATTAAAGAGACAGCAACATGGTTACACTGTGCACATTTGCATGGGTGTGGCTACTGTGAAGGAGGTTGTGGCATCTGAATTGTGTTCCATCCCTTCCTCCTTCTGCACATGAGCAAATGTATACGTGCATACATGTATTGCATGTGGAGCAGGCGAAAAGAGGTAGTGATCAGGGAGTGGTAAAGGGAATATATCTCTCAAATGTGTCAGTCATCTTTTGGTCCACATCCGGAATAAATCTAGAAAGGGGATGCAACACTTTCAAAGGAGGCCTCTCCTCAATATGTACACAGAATTGCCAAATACTCTCCCAAGTCTTTGATTAGGAAAGCAGCTCAGGGCCACAACTTAACGCTATAAAGTGGATTCCTCTCTATCATCTGCACTCATCTCAGTGGAGTAAATAGCTTCCTATGGGAATTCATTAGATTGCTTTCACTTTCACCAGAAAAAAAAGCATCCCCCCTTTCAGATCACATTAAGTGTAGAGAGAAGACGACTCTTCTGTTTTACTGATATCCAACCTCTTTGAATCTTTTCTGTTTCTGAGCCATTTAGATGCACCCAAGGTTTATCCGGTCTTCCCTTGGCTGCCCTTCTCTATCCATTTTACTGTTGTATTTGGCACTATTATTCTTCACTGCCAACTCAGGGACAGCCGCTCACCATGACACCAGCTTTGGTGAGGCTCATGCCACACTCCACTATCAATAGCTTCTCTGTGCTTCTTGAGGAAGGGCTCTCTTTCTCCCTCTCTCTTTGAAGGGAGCTCTAACACAAGTCCAAGACACTCCTTTTTCATCAGCAGCTGCAATCTGGTTGTTAGCAGTACAAGCATACTGCTTGCTGCTGTTGTTTATGTTGTTGGAAAGCTCTGTCTGCTTTTCAAAAAGTGCATTTTTAAATGGCATGCGTGGATGTGTTTGCGTTTAGATTTTGCTAGTTTTGCACTGTCCGAAGCAAAAGAACCCAAAGAAAACAAATGGCATGGAGTTAGGGTTGATAATGCTGGTACAGCATTATCAGAGAAATATTAATGGTTTCATATATCAGTTATACTGAATATTGTATTATAAAATAAATGGAGGCAAACACTCTCTTATTCACCATCACTCTAACCTTTCACTGATACTGCTTATCTCACTAAAAATGCTTTAACAAAACTCTCAGCTTGTGCTCCTGCTGCCGACTGAAGAATGAATTATAAAAAGTAATGAATGACTACAAACAATAACACTTTTCATGCCCCTTTGCTGTTGTTCTCTTCTTTATCTGCACTGAGATACCTCTACTCCCTCCCCCGCAAGAGTTACTCATACTTTAGCTGCTGTGTTGCTATCACCTGAGACCCTGTGGTTCTTAGCAAGTTTGTCTCTCTCTTGATCTCTGTTGGACCCGTTCTATTCATTATTCAGCACACAGACCACCCTCTGAATTAAAGATGCAAGGGTTCAACCGCTCAATTTTTTTTACATGACAAAATGTCCTTACAGGCATAGAGAACACACTTCTAAATTAAGCTCTGACTCTGTGAGTGTGAGGGAGTGAATGCAAATGTGTGTGTGTGCATGTGTGTGTATGTGTGTATTAACATTATGTATACAGTAAATCCGTGCATGTGTGTGTTGGCGTGTCTGGCAGGCTCACTCCCAATCAGCATGTATTTTGGTGAAGCCCTGATGGACCAGCTAGTCCTTTGTTCCTTGTTGTTCACCCTTTGATGATCCAGTGCAGTGCCTGAACTTTAGGGAGGGCCCCCATCTTCTTCCGCAGACTGATGGAGTCTTTCAGGGACATATCTCTCGACTGTTCTACACACACACAAAAAGCACTGGTGCAGAGCAATCTGCATGTATCTGAATGCCAGCAGAATCAATTAGTCGGATATGCTGTGAGATTATATTGACAAAGACACGTTCACAACTTTCTCCCATATTCTCCGCTTTGAAGTGAAGCTCGGTTGTTTGACGGGCAAATAGCAGCTGACGTGGATGTCTACAGGGGGATGGCTGTTTTTAGGTTTTGCTGCCAGAGGATCTCTCCACATTTCTGCTTCTTGGTTTGTGGTTTGAGACCTTCTGCTCACATAGATGGTAGCAAAAACACGTACTTAAAATTTCTTCTGTTCTTTCCACTCAATGCAGAGGACCAGTTTTTGCACACACACAGACACACAAATAAACTAAATGAAACACTTCATTCATCAGCGTACTATTGTGAAGGCAAATAAAGATCCATAATGTCTTCTCTGATTTGAGTGGCTCTAATGTAGTGATTTGCACATTTGCCTAACAAGCAAAAGATCTGGTTTGGTTCTAGACACAGATCCCTTGGGAGGAGTGCGGACAGTGATAGATTTACTGATGGTTAGAAGAAGTGTGCTAATAATGGCAGGGAAAGAACGAACGGATGAAAAATAACATATCTATTGTAAAGTCTTTCAGCACTTCTTCACTCTATATTTGAACTACATTTAAACGTTTAACAAAATTGGTATGAGGAAACATGTTTAATATAACAGGTAATATCAATATTGGAGCAGTCCCAAAACAATCAGATTAAATTTAGGCAAAGAAAGTTACAGTGACAATGTGGCTGCATAATTTTCTTTAGATAACATTTGTGTTGGTAGCTATAGTAAAAAGTGAGCAAAACTCACTGACTATACTGCCCCGCTGATGCTGTTTTCATTTTGACCGTTCTTCTTCCTCCTGTCGGACCCTTAGTGAAACCACAATGCTGCAGTATATGATAACCAGGCTTTCTGTAATGGGTCATTTTATCCGATTGCTGTCCCAGTGTGCAGAACTTGGAAACTTTAGGTTGAGGAAACTAGAAGGTTTCAAGCAAACATCAGAGAAAACTTCTATATTATTATTATTATTATTATTATTATTATGACAATAACAATATAGTTGGAAGACGAAAGTTTTTCTGGACATTTTTAAGAAAAAGGGGGTGGGGGTTCTGTGTTATGTGAATCTCTATCGTCGCTCGTGATTTAACAAAAAAGAGGCGTGGATGTGTTTGTGCGTGGGGTGAGAGAGAAAGAGAGAGAGGGAGTGAGAGAGAGAGCGGCGTCTGTGTCCTATAACAGCTGGTGTCGGGGCGTAATGACCTTTTGTCTCCAGCCGGTCAGGTACGGAGGGAGGGGGGGCGGAGATACTGAAGGAGCAGTTTCATAGCGGACTGGTCCCGGCATCCCGGAGACCAAATGGCCGTGAACCGACAGAGAGGAAGAGTGTGATCTAGGTTTTTCTTTTCTCCCAGTACTAACAGCAGTAAGAGCTGTCTCCATGCTCACATAGGTTAGAAGGGGCAGGAAGCGCTCTTCATCTCTCACGCTCAGTAGCCTACATTTTATCCGTCTGGCAGAAGAATGAGAGAGTCCTGCTGACACCACGGAGAGATACACGCTGAGACCGACTATGGCTGTGGACGGTAAGAGCGCCTACTATTCCCTTTACTAGAGCATCTTACCCATATCCACAGTGGGTATTCATACGGGGCATGAGCTGGTCTCTAACTGTGACTTTATAAGCTACTTTGGGGTTTTCTTTGACACCATATCACATTTGCACCACATCTATTGTTTTTTATAGAACATTTATGATGCTATTTTTGGTAAAGGGAAATAAAAATGCCTTTAAGTAGCAGGAAATGTTTCTATGGAGATTATTTTATATATGTTTTCTTTATTGTGGAATAGCCTCTAGATTTCAACTATCCTCAGGAAAAATAAATGAATAAGTAAATCTGCAAAGTTGTTTCTGACAGGATTTCAGGTAAGAACTTTTCAAAATAAATGTGGATTTAGTCTTCTCTGTCATGTTAAATTTACCTTTGAGAAAAAAGACTTTTAAACTTGCATGTAGTCAAAAATACCCAGCTGTAACGTCCAGTTAAGTAGCCAAAGTCTTTGTTTTACAGGAAAGAAGACTGTATTGGAGGTTCAGTGTTACCTATGGTTTCTTTGTACTTGATTGTATTTGTCCAGCGTCTGGCTCACCTGAATACATTACCAGCTGAAGAATAACAATGATGCTGTATTCTTTGTTATTCATGCTTTTGTTTTGCTGTTACACAAGTATGAAATATGACTTCATCAGTCATGTAAGCACAATAACCCACCCCCATCCTTTCAAAGCACCACCAACCCCACCCCTCACAAAACAGAATTTGTTGCTTTTAGATCTGGATTGAAAGGATGGCATACACTACAAAGAATGGCAATCCATAGCTCTCTCTTTTCTTTTAAATCTGCTGATTGGTCTGATGACTGTTCTTCATTCATTAATTACTGTTTGTTTTATGAAAAGCTAGAAAAGAAACTGATAGTAAACTACAAAAGCCGTTTAGCAGCTTTGTTTTGCTTGGAAACATGACTGAAATTTAGATTTTGCGTATCAAAGTGATGTCTTTAAAAACCAAAATTCCCCTGAAAACATGTTGAAATAAATCCTACCCATTTTTTCCTTTTGTTTTTGTTATGAGGTCACATTTTACGCAGCCTCAGCTCAAAACAAATTTCTCTTTGCAGAGCTCTGATTGTCTTCCCCCCCCCCCCACCCAGCCCACTTACCCTAGCTTCAGGGGACCAAACGAATTAGACATTAATATACTGTGCAAAAAAAGCTCTTCTGTGTTTTTTTTTGAATTGTTTGTACCCTTGTTTTTTGTCCTGCCACTTTCTCTTTCCCGCGCTTGGGTGGTTGGTGTTAGCTCCAGGCTAACTAACTTAAGTGAAGCCTAATCAGAGCCTCTCTTTGCTCAAGGGCAATAATGTGTGTGAGAGCGTTGGTGTAGTGCCAAGTGGGGTTTCCATCTGTCCTCTGTCTACTGAAGCAGGTTAGCTCTTCATTAGCATGATTGCAAGGTGGAGGCTCAGTCAGATATGCATACGTGCATACTGACACATTGGACAATCCATAATTAATCCATAGTTTACTTAAGCATCATTAATTTACTCAGAGCCTTGGGCGCTGATGCCACCCTGACACTGCTGTGCCACTTAAACTTTAATGAATATGGGTCCAAAAAGACTGTATCACTGCTTGAAGACATGCATGGGGATGACTATACAGCTAGGAAACGATATCAGACTTACTAACATCTGCAATAAGTTATAGGGCACGGATACTTATTTAACAAGATTTTGTCTCTTATTTAAAACTTTTAGAAAGAAAGTTTAAGAGTCTATTTGAGGAATTTAGATAATTGTTAACCGAGTTTACATCCAATTTGTGAACTGTGATTACTTTCAGTTGGGTACGTACAGAACCAAAGCGACACTGACTGATAATGCATTGCATTGATTTTCATATGCCAGGAGACTTTAGTGTTATTGTGAGGTAGGCTCTCGGCAACCGGCCTGTGACACTATCATTTACAAGAGCTGATCTGCATTTTAAATGGTATAATAGACATTTTGCTTCATCTTCATGTAAATTGCTGAGGGAATTACATTTTTCTCCTTGCTGCCTGCTGCACAGCAAGTCAAGCTATATAATTATATTCCCCTCTACGTTAGGCAATTCCGATTTGATGAAATTCATCAGATGTTTGCTTAAATCATCCAGGACATCTGGCTCTGTTGTCATATCTGAGATAAGCAGCCATACAAATGATCCAAGTGGGCCACTGTGCCGTCCAGTGCTCATTGTTTAGGATGAGCAGGATTTTTTTTTCTCCAGAGGAGAGGACAGCAGGCTTCATCCCATGTTCACATTAGCGATAGACATGGGGGCAACCCAGTGTGTGTCCTCCAAAAGGCAAGCCTGGCCAAGCCCAGCAGCAGCATATCCAAAGATTTTGGGCCAGGATAGAGCATTCCAGCATGGTTTCCATCCATCCATAATACAGCGAGACATAAGCACACACACTCAGACATACAAAAAAAAAAAGCCAAAAGCCATGCCCACACCACCAACCTGACAGGCCCACACAGAGACAAGCGCACAGCTGGATCTGAATCTATAAACAACACATTTATTTGTGTCTCTCTCTGGGCATGTTGGTAGAAAGCCTGCCAAAGAAGGGTCGATAGTGGCTGTTTGCCATGGTTCATGATGGACACCTACTGTAGGATGGGGGCTTAAACATGAGGAATGTTTGTACTGTAATTTTCTTCTAAAAGACAGACATGCTGCAGCATTATTTTCTTTTAATTACTCTGAAAATGTAGTTCTACCATAAAATAATTCATAAAAATGAACAACTATGGCCTAGTTACACGCTCCTTGAATAATCTATTGTGTTGTCCTTCCTCCAAATGATGGTTAACCCTTTCTTCAAAAGCCCCAAAGCACAAATAAGTAGCGTTTCTTCAGATCAGGTCACACCATTGTGTGCTCATTTGGTTTTAAATGAACTGCCCCTTTCCACTGAGAAGCCAAATATGCACACATGCTTTGGTCAATGCATCCATTTGTGTTTGTATGTGTGAACATGTTGATGAAGCATAAGGGAAGCTAACACCCCTCTGAGTGAGGCGCTGTGGCAGGAGGAGTGTTAGCTGTAAACAGACAAACTTTGTTGTTTTCCTGGTGTGTGCTATATCGCCTGCTAGAGAGTGCATCCATTTGGTGCTGGAGCCAAATGTGTTTGGGGCCTCTGTAGTTGGGTAATATGGTAATGGTGTGCTAACCCTCTCAGCTACAGTGGCATGGAGGGGTTATACAGCAATTTCATGTGTTTATGCTTGTCAGGGAGCGTGCAAGCTGTTAACCTCTTTGCCGTGTCCATCATCATCCCGTGCTTCCTCACAGCAGGAGGGTGTGCCACTCAATATAATGCATGGAGAATCCTCTTTAACACACGCATGCACACACACTCATGCACTCCAGTCATCCATCATCAGCTCTCTGATCCACTGCTGCCCTGCAGCTGCACCTGGTATGAGCATGTGCATTTTAGACTCGCAGAGAGAGGAATAAAGGCTAAATTGACAGAGGGATAGAGGAAACAGGGGGGATGTGTTTGTGCAATCTTGTACAGTAACTGGAATTCCAAGACCACATTAACAAGAGCCCTGAGAAGTTTCCATAAGCTGTTTTATCAGCTGAAGGATATATTATTGTTATTAGTTTCTTCATAGCTTTGGCTACCATTTTTTTCAAGTGATGATATTCTTGTAGCTCACTCAAGAGAATACTGAAATGATTATGTCTGTACATAGTAATGTATGTTTATAATAGAAAGGTTGGGCCATAATTTTGTAGTTTGTCCTTTTCCCACCTTTTTCATATATTGTAGCTAAATCGACTGGATAATATGAAGGAAATGATTATCTCATGAAACATTTGAAATGTTATTTTAAAAGAAAAGTATGATATATGATATGACATCATCATGCTATATGAGAAAAATGAGAAAGTGACCTTTTCATGAGAAAATATTGATATGAGAGTACCAATGAAGCATTTATTATTAGAAAAATATGAGATGTGTATTCAGTCTTAATTTTATTTATTTTTGTCTATAAAGGAAACCTGTAATATCTTTGCATTACTTAAATTTTAACTTTGTTTTTTAAACCAATTCAGCTGCTGATAATTTGATTAGAGATTGTAGTATGTTATTCGAGAAGCCTCAAGTGTCATCCACTATTACGCTCTCCAAAATAATGAGATATTTTTGTACAAAATAATTTTAATTCCTCAATAAGCTTCTTACCCCCTTTTTATATGTTCTTGTTCATAATGATATTTCTGCCTTTCTGGGTCTCATCACTGGTGAGAATAACTTTTGGGCAAAACCACAGACTTTGGTTTTGACTTACTCAGGTAGACTGTGGTGTTTAAATGATGCTCAGTTGGTACTAAGGGGCCCAAAGATTGCCAAGAAAATATTAAATATCCCCCACTCCATTACACCAATGATACAAGGCAGGATGGAATCATCTTTTCATGGTGTATGCACAAAATTTTGACCCTGCCATCCAAATATTGTAGCAGTAATCAAGACTCATCAGACCAGGAAACGTTTTTTATTTCAATTTTCTGTTCTCCAATTGTAGTGAGCCTGTGTGAACTGTACTTTCCTGTTCTTAGCTGACAAACAAGGCATCCAGTATGGTCTTCTGCTGGAATCTGCTGCAGTCTGTTCATTCTCCTTTCTGACACTGATTTGGCCTTTTCACTCAAAGAACTGCTGCTCACTAAATATATTTTCCCTTTTATGGACTTTTCTTTGTAAGCTTTAAAGATGTCTACACAGGAAAATCGCAGTATATCAGCAGTTTCTGAAGCACTTACTAAAAACCTTGATACTGAAAACATGTTTCTTTCCCATTCATTTGAAACTATGCCTAAATGCATTGAGTTGCAGCCACATGATTGTTGATGAGATATTTGTGTTAAAGAGCAGTTGAAGAAGTATACCCAATAAAGTATTAGGCGAGCTCTTGTACTTGTTACGTTAGTAAAGTTTTAGGTAAGTGAACTTCTCTTGGCTTACTGTTTTATAAAAAAAATGTTCAAAGCCCTAAGCCGAGCCAGGGATATATATATGTATTATCATTCAGATGATTTCCCAACATGGCTGCAGGTTGGTAAGACTTCCTTCAAGATGAACTCTGGTAAAACTAGAGAAACATGACTTAAGTTGCACAACTCACTTGGTAATTCAGGGTGAAGCCAGTCGTATTAGTAACACAATATGAAGTTTAGATCAAACTCAGGTATCCATTAGAGCAGGGGTGTCAAACTCAAATACACAGTGGGCCAAAATTCAAAACTGGAACAAAGTCGTGGGCTAACGTTAATATTTATTGAAATATATTTATTCCTCCAGATATAAGAATGAATCTTTTCTTATGGACTCAAACAGGTTTTGCTGAAAAACTGAATATGGAACAAGCAAAGCTTAATACTAAACAATATATATATTAGCTGTATAATACCAGTAGACAAGCTCTGATAGTAATTTGGTATGGCTTCGCGGGCCAAATGTAATTAGGCTGCGGGCCAAATTTGGCCCGCGGGCCAGAGTTTGACACCTATGCATTAGAGTGTTGCTGTTGGTGGAAAACATTTTCTGAGATAATGATGTAGCGGGTTTTTTTGTGGCTCCGTGAGACCAACCGCCAACTGCTTTAACCTCTGACCCGATGTGTAGGACTTAGATGGACTCAGTACGGTTCAGCGGATAAACATTTCTGCTTTAATCCTGCAGGCCTTTCGCAGATTGATGAATGAGTAAAAGAGGAGAAGCCTGTTTCGGGGTAAATAAGTCGCGGATTAACAAGAGCACAGTGCGGTGGATTTCTGAAAGATTCTGTTCTGAGGCGTCACACCTCAACTGTTTTCATTGAGTCTGCCCTGTGCCCTCATTGATACCAATGCCATGCCTGTAATACTCTGCCAGATGACAAGGCCTCACCTTTCCCAAATTCTTGTCCTGGCTCCAACTTTTCTCCCGCCTCTCCCCCCTCACTGCTTCCTTTCTCTATCCTCTTGCTGAATTAAAGTGCGCACAGGCCCATATCCAATTTCTGTATTTTAATTAGCCTTCTGCACACAGAGAAGGATCAAGGGAGAGGAACTGAAAGGGTGTAGGGACAGAAGAAAAAGAGAGATGTAATTTTTCTGAAGGATTGCACTAATTAGCTTTAATTTCATACAGTGGTTGTATCCCCCATGCATCACTCTGTTGTTACTTACAGACTTAACTCACTGTATTTTCCCTCACTCGCATACTTGATCAATTTAATTACTGAATTTTGGCTGTTGTGATAAAGCATCTGTGTAGTTTTATTTTTGACCATTATTGCGGTAGTTCAGTTGTAATGACTCGCATTATTGTTTATTTCTGCTCTCCATCATTACCATCGGTCCCGAGAAAATGAGATGGCAGCAAACGGGAGGCCATGTTCCACTAATATCTTTGTGTCCTCAGCCTCATCCTTGGCCAGATGTCTTTCAGTCTGCAGTTTCAAGGAGAGCAGTCAACCCCTTTCCCTCAGTCGCTAACTCTCCCATTAGAGTCTGCTAAACAAACAGCCTAATTAAGTGTGGCCTTGTGTGATAGGGTATGCTTGGAGCTTTTTACTCTTTTTTAATAGGTTGGCCTGCTCCTCCTACCAAATGCTGGGGGTCAGTGAAGCTTGTGGAGCAGATTGCCCATTACACCAAATGGCTAATGGCTCCAGCTACACCCTAACAATGCATACCTCCTTGCATAGTCAGGAGCACAAGTCACATCCATTCATCCACTCGAAAAACAATTACATTACTCCTAATAATAACCTAGGAGCGTGTGGCAGGGTCCGTCTGCATGTGAGATGTGTCTTCTACATCGGTTTACGTGTATATATTAAGCCACTGAAGTGTGCTTGCGTGACTTTGAAATTGAACAAGTTTAAATCTCATTCCTCCCGCACCTCTTCCAAAAATAGAAATCAATTTTGTGTTCCGTCTTCCCCTCTTATCAGTCACTTAGCTGTTCCCTCACTTTCTCTGCTCCAGCCTATAAATCACGCTTTTTAATCGCTCTACCTCCATACGGCCCACCTTATGTTGCGCTCCTTTTTCCTTCTGTCCATATTCCACTCTTTCCCTTCCTGCTCTGTTCCCTGATGTGTATGATTACAAAGTTCCTTTGAATATACAGCAACTGGCAGGGTCTATAGCCTCCTCTGGCTGTCACGGTGCTGTTCGAATAGGCCCTCAATTTACCATGTCAATAGGCAGCCAAGTGTCAGCCGAGGTGGAGAGGAAGAGTTGTTTAAATGCAGCTCAACGCACAGTGACTCTCTTTAAGCCAAGCAGTATGCTCTCTAGTTAGCTGCATTTACCCCCACACATTTATACAGTGTTTTATTTCCTAATTTTATATGTTCTCAATATATCTTTCTCAAATGCACTTAATTTCCACTTCCTTTTCATCATCTTTAAAGAGATTTTTGGAAACATTCCTGTCTGGCTCTTCTCTCTTCCCTATGGTACCTCTCTGAAGTTACATTAAAAAGAAGCCCCTCCCCAGCCACGTCAGTTCGACAATTCTTTGCATGTTCATTGAACATGTGACATTTTCACTTCACAAACTTTTTTTTTGTATTTCCTTTTTTCACTCCCATGCTTACCAAACCCAAGGGAAGCTCTGGCTGATGAAAAAGCCATATGGCGCTATCGAAAAGTGCCTCAGACCATGGAAAATACACATTACAGTGATTTATAACATGCTCGAAATGCACTGATAAATGTGAGTAGTTTAATATGACATTCAGGTTCCCGTTTGTGTGTACATGTGATCCGATTTTCTGCAATTAAGTCACAAATAAGAACTGACTTTAACGTCCAAGCCCAGGAGATGTCTGGAGGCTGAAAAGAAGAAATTCTGTAATTTTAGCTTGAATGTAACCCACTTTTCCTCATGTGGCCCTTCTTGACTTCTTAAGTGATTCATTCTCAAAAAGAGATTGGGGCTATTATGTCAAAGGCAATCTCTCATACGGCACATAAAGATCATGTGTTGAAAAAAAATGTTTCTATCTGCGCTTGATTTTGAAACAAAATCTTCTTAGATTCTTACCTGTCTTGTATTATTTCCACTTCTAGCCCTGGTTCTCTATTAATTTGTGGTCGTTTTGATCCTTTACTTTGATCGCTGACATCACATGGTGGAAACACTGGGCTTTAGCGTGGCACTCTTTGTGTACAATACTACGCTTTTAAGTGATTGCACCCTTTTGACCTGATTTAGTTGAATCCACTGAGACATGCGGCTGTTGCAACTTATCCTTAGATTAGGATGGATGTGTCTCGTAAGAGTTATAGATAGGCAATCACTTTCAGCAGCCTCTAAGTGCTGTATTGGTCATAATGGCTGTTAGAGCAAAAGACAAAAATCCTGTAGCTATATATAAAAAAATTTTTAAGCACATAGAACAATCTAAGACTTTTGCAGTTCTTTACAGTTGCTTAAGGGAATAAACAGCAATCAGTTTGTCAGAGTCCAATTATATCTCCCTCAAAACATTTCCTCTCATTCCACTTCATGTGCTTTTGTCCTCCGGTTGTAGTCTTATGCTTTTATAGAATTTTGCTCCAGAAATAGCTGTTATATCAAACTAGGAATGACAGACGTTAAAATGGAACCAGGACCAAACTATTGTCGTGGGAGGCAGCCGAGGTTACGGCGCTGTCAGTCAGAGTTAGTGGGGGCGGGCTCTAAGCTGTCATCCCAGTGTGTCGGTCTCGCCCTACATATCAGGTCACTGGTGCTCTGCAGGCTTTGGATCTCGGTAGAAGCAGACACACACAGAGATGCACATACACTACTTTTAGGGATATAGCTATGTGGGGTATTGTATATACAGTATTTTTTTCTTCCTTCCACTTGTGTGTGCACAGCACGTTTGCACTGATGGGCCGAGTCACCGAGTCTGGAACAATGCTGGAAATAAAAACTGACACAAGTCAGGAATAATTCTTGTAAGAAAGTCCCTGCCTTCAGTGGATTTTCGAAATGGATGACGAGATGAAACAGATCTGACCAACAGATTTGACCAAAAAAAAAAAAAACTGATTTAAATTTCTCTGCAATGACTGAGAGAAGAGAAAAGCACAGCCAGTAAATGTAGGGATATCATGTGAGATGGGTTTGAGGTGCACTAATTTGACAGAAAGTGATGTAATTAAGGTCTGTATAATAAAACTCTTCTCTCCCAGCCTGTCTCATCTAAAGTGAAAATGGTAGACAATCAGCCAGTGCATTAACATCAATAGATGTGATGGCACAGAGATAGGGCTGTGTGTGTATGTCTGGGAGATATAACGCAAAAGAAGCAAAATGGGTCACTCACGCTTGTGCCATTAATGCCCTATTGTTAGTGTGATGTATCTGTGGAACAACTAGTGTTTATTTGTGTGTGTGTGTGTGTGTGTGTGTGTGTGTGTGTGTGTGTGTGTGTGTGTGTGTGTGTGTGTGTGTGTGTGTGTGTGTGTGTGTGTGTGTGTGTGTGTGTGTGTGTGTGTGTGTGCATTCGTATAAGTGTCTGGCTGTGACATCTGAGTAGCTGGGTAATAATATGAAAATGGTTCAGTAAAGTACAAGAGAGCGTAGCGCTGGTTTGGCACTGCAGTTTTGGAACGCAATTACTGAAACTACTGAGACTGTAGTTTCAGTAATTGTAACACTTCTGACCAAGAAGCACTGGTGTTGGCGCTTAACAAGCATACACGCACACACGGGGGTGATTAATTGGCTGGTTTCTGAGAGGAGCCCAGAGCAGTTTCTGCTTCTCTATGAAACATCTGGCATCATTAGAAGCCAACATTAGGGAGTTATCAATAGAGAGCTGATAGTGTTTGAAAACCTGTTATTTACGGAGCTTTGTGGTGCATTAGCCACGGAAATGGGCACAAAGACAACTTACCAAGCTCGAAAAAGATATTTGTTTGAGTAAATGCTTTAAAAAAATAGCCTGAAGTGTCTAATTAGTGTAACAACATGTGTTAGTGCACCTCAATTTGACCTCTTACCGGAAGCTTTACTCTTAGTTCTAACCAATGCCCTTTCCCTCTCTCTGGAATTCAACATGTGTCCTTCTCACTTGGATTCACTTCATCTAGGCGGCTCTCCCATTTCTTTTTTTTGTCTCTTGTTCCCACCTTTGATGCACTGATTTAATATTTGGGTTTGCTACCTGTCCAATTCAAGCCCAAAAATCTAGATAGGATATCTGTGACTATGAGGCAATCCACTGGCACGATCTATTCAATTCAGTTCTATGTTATTGTGCGTTTGCTTTGCCACTGAGCTGCAGCTAGCGGCAAAGCTAAGGTAGAATGGAGCTAATGACAGACAGAGAGCAGTTTGGAGGCACATCACGAAGCTACAACAATATATTTGAACTCAGCCACAGCCAAGATATCAGTATCAGACTGGACCAGGAAAAAGCTGGATCAGGCAATCCCTACTTTTGTAGACACCATCAAGTCTTAGTCTAGAAAACTTTTTTTTCTTTTTGTTTTTTTGTAATTTTTTTGCAATGCTATTCTTTTTTTCTTTTTTTTTTCTTTTTAAAGTGCCTGCTCTTATAAACACTAGGCATAATTGCAACCATAGATGGATATACACTCTTAGAGAAAACAGCCATGGTTATAAAAGTGCAAAAATATCTGTGTTAGATTGCAGAGGCAAAGCAGGAGACAAACAGGAGAGACATTTTCTCTCGGTGCCGAGATGGATCAATGAACTCATCACACACTAGGACAGCTGACTGTCAGCACACAATATCCTCAACATATTTCCATTTGTTTTGCAATTTTCGAGTAGGGCCATGCTTTAGCACTATATTTTTGAATAGACGTGAGGGGTAATTTGACCTGCATATGCCTATCCACTCGATGTCATCCTCAGTCATGCTGGTTACCATGATTGTTGCAGATTCACTAAATTACTTTGAACTGAATAATTAAACTGAGCTTGCACTTCAGTAACTCACAGGCGATGTGGGTGTTTTCCATTATCACACTGTATAAATTAGTGTAACTTATAGCTGAAGTGGAATTCAGCTTAAGGGGCACAATGACTTTATTGGATGGAGCTTAAGTTTACATGACACTCATGTAACAAAAATTCTTCAGGACTATTTTTGTTTTAATCTTTTATATTTATAGCTTATAGAAACAAAAAAACAAGTTTCTCACAATATAAATTCTGAGTTTGAATAAATTATTGTTCAAATAGTATAAATACCTTGTGTCTCTTGGTTTAGCTCAGTATGTGTAATCACAGTCATGGGAAGACAGTTGATTTGATGGTGTTGGAATTAAATAATTTTCTAGATGATAATCATGACAGTCAAAAGGAGGGTAAGACACAGAAGATCATTGCTTCGAGAACTCAGGGAAGTTTCACAAGGAGCGGTCTGATGCTGGTGTCAGAACATCAAAGGCCACCATACACTGACATCTTTGGAATAGAGGCAACGGCTTAAGCATTTTTAATGTCAAACTACACCCAAATGAACGACAATATCTTACCTGCGCTAAGGAGTAAAAGAACTCGATTGTTGGTCGCTGGTCCTCTTTACAGATAAAAGTAAATTTTGTGTTACAATTGAAAATCAAAGTCATAGAGAGACACAGAAGCCAAGGGTTTTGATGTAGTGTGTGTACGTGCTGCAATGTGATGGTGTTGCTGCAGGACTACGGTGTTTTATCAAGTCCAGAGAAACATAGCTGTCTGCCTGGAGATTTTAGAGCACTTCATGGTTCCATGTGCTGGCAAGTTTTATGGTGATGCTGACTTCCTTTTCCAGCAGGTGTTAGCGCCTGCCCTCAGTGCCAAAACCAAATTGTTTGTTGATCGTGTGTGGTTGATTGGTTGGCCAACTCGTTTGAACTGAACACCAGTGAGAATTTACTGTATGGGGTATTGTGAGGAGGAAGAGGAGACCAGCACACCTGATCAAACAGATGAGCTTGTCAGAGCTAGATATTTCTAAACAGTCAGTTCTTTATTGACGGAAATATTCAAGTAAAATGAGTTGCTCTATTGGAGGTAAGATGGCGCCGGTGAGGTCGGCTGCCGTCACGACTGCTCCGACCACTTTTTCTTTGTCTTTGTTTTTTAAGTTAGTTTTCAGCGTTTCTAAATCGGCAAAATCACCACCATTGGGTACATTAGGTATGACAGTGACACTCTTGTTTCTATTGGTTTACAATGTACTCACAAGTCGAAGTTTTTAACTCCGGATCCGAGCTGGCCGAGTGAGATCTTGAGGGAGAACAAAGGGAAGCGGCGGCGGCCTAGAGGGAAGCGAGCCGGCGTCAGGAACAGGCTGAGAGCTCGTGCACACCGCACACCTCTGCCTAGCATCCTGCTCGCCAACGTCCAGTCACTGGAGAACAAGCTTGACGACCTCAGGGCCAGGGTAAAGTTCCAGAGAGACATTCGGGACTGCAATCTCCTCTGCTTCACCGAGACATGGCTGAACCCAGCGGTGCCGGACCACGCCATCCAGCCGGCCGAGTTCTTCTCGGTTCACCGCATGGACAGGACACGGGACTCGGGGAAGTCAAGGGGAGGCGGCGTGTGTTTAATGGTGAACAACAACTGGTGCAACAGTGCGAACGTTGTTCCTCTCACACGCTCCTGCACACCAAATCTGGAACTACTGTCCATCATGTGTCGTCCTTTTTATCTACCTCGGGAATTTACATCGGTCATTATAAGTGCCGTTTATATTCCATCACAAGCGGACACGGTCACCGCCTTATGCGAGCTGCATGAGGCACTCACACAGCACCAGACACAACACCGGGACGCTGCGCTTATTGTGACGGGGGACTTTAATAGCGCCAACCTCAAACGCGCAGTGCCGAACTTTTATCAACACATCTCCTGCCCCACCAGAGGTGAAAGGACACTGGACCACTGCTACACTACGGTCAAGGACGGCTACAAGGCACAATCCCGCCCTCCTTTTGGCAAATCTGATCACGCCGCCATCTTCCTCATCCCAAAATACAAACAAAGGCTGAAACAGGAAGTTCCGGTTCAGAGGAAGGTCGCGCGCTGGACGGATCAATCGGTGGCCGTGTTACAGGACGCACTCGATGACGCAGACTGGGGCATGTTCAGAAACAGCTCCGATGATGATGTCAACGTGTTTACGGAAGCGGTTGTGGGATTCATCGGGAAACTAGCGGATGATACCGTGGAGACAAAGACTATCACAACGTTTCCCAACCAGAAGCCGTGGGTGGATAAAACCATCCGCGACGCTCTGAGATCCCGCACCGCTGCCTACAACACGGGACTCATGACGGGGGACATGGACCCGTACAAAGCCGCGTCATATAACGTGCGGAGGGCGGTGAAAGAGGCGAAGCAGTGCTACGGGAGGAAACTAGAGTCACAACTCCAACAGAGTGACTCTAGGAGCCTGTGGCGGGGACTAAGGACAATAACGGACTATAAAGCACCAACAACCGGTATGACGAACGCGGCCGTGACTCTGGCAGACGAGCTGAACACTTTCTATGCTCGCTTCGAGGCTGCAGCTAAGGACTCCAACAATGCTAGTGTTAGCGGCGCTAACGGCTGCAGACAGGAAGATACTGCCAGCACCGGAAACGTGCTCGTCATCTCCGAGCATGAAGTAAGGAGAGCCTTCAAGAGAGTGAACACCAGGAAAGCAGCAGGACCAGACGGCATCCCAGGTCGTATCCTCAGAGACTGCGCATACCAGCTAGCTCCTGTGTTCACTGAGATATTCAACATCTCTCTATCTCAGTCGGTGATCCCCACATGATTCAAAGAGTCCATCATTGTTCCTGTCCCGAAGAAACCCCACCCTGCTTCTCTCAATGACTATCGCCCTGTAGCCCTCACCTCAGTAGTGATGAAGTGCTTTGAACGCCTGGTCAGAGACTTCATCATTTCTTCACTACCAGACACACTGGACCCACTACAGTTCGCTTACCGTCCAAATCGTTCCACAGACGATGCCATCTCTCATCTCCTCCACACATCACTCACTCACTTGGACACTAGAAGGGGGAATTATGTTAAAATGCTCTTCATAGACTACAGCTCTGCATTTAACACCATAATTCCCTCCACACTCACCACCAAGCTGGAGCATCTGGGACTCAGCTCATCTATGTGTCTGTGGATCTCCAACTTCCTAACTGGCAGACCACAGGCAGTAAGGATGGGCGGACATGTCTCAGCCTCCACCACTCTCAGCACTGGAGCCCCCCAGGGGTGTGTTCTGAGCCCCCTGCTGTACTCTTTGTACACATATGACTGTGTGGCCACTACCAGCTCCACCACCATCATCAAGTTTGCTGACGACACCGTCGTGGTGGGCCTGATCTCTGATAACAACGAGACGGCCTACGTGAAGGAGATTAGGAATCTGGAGAACTGGTGCCAGAGGAACAACCTCCTTCTAAACGTCAGTAAGACAAAGGAGCTGATAGTGGACTTCAGCACTAAGCAGGAGAGGAACTACCAGACCCCCGTCATCAACGAGTGCCCAGTGGAGAGAGTGGACAGCTTCAAATACCTCGGAGTTCACATCACGCAGGACCTGTCATGGTCCTGTCACATCAACACCGTGGTGAAAAGGCCCGTCAGCGTCTCTACCACCTCAGACGCTTGAGAGACTTCCAACTGCCCTCCAAGGTGCTCAGGAACTTTTACTCCTGCACCATAGAGAGCATCCTGACGGGAAACATCTTAACCTGGTTCGGGAACAGCACCATGCAGGACAGACGAGCTCTACAGAGGGTTGTGCGGTCAGCTGAGCGCACCATCCGCTCCGAGCTCCCTGACCTGCACTCAATCTACAGCAGGCGGTGCCGGACCAAGGCCAGGAAGATCGTGAAGGACCTCAGCCATCCCAACAACAGACTGTTCTCTCTGTTGAGGTCAGGAAAGCGATTCCGCTCCCTGAAGACCAACACAGAGAGACAGAGGAGGAGCTTCTTCCCGCAGGCGATACGGTCTCTCAATCACACCACCACACAGTACTGACCCACACATACAGTTCTTACACACACTGGACATTCTGGACATTGTTTCACTTCATTACTTAAATCACGCTGCTGTTATTGTGTATATGCTGCTGTTATTGTGTATATATTTATTTATATTTCTCATACATTCTTATATAGTTCTATATTGTGTATTTTGTTGTACAGTTATTTTATTTTCAACTTTAATTTATATATTTTATCTTATTCTCCCAGTTAAATTTACCCTTCATTCTAATTTGTGTTGTACAGTTATTTCATTTTTAACCTTAATTTATATTTTATTCCTTCCTAGTTAAATTTACCCTTTTTAATTTTTCATATTTATTTCCTATCTTATTCATAGCCTTTTCCTTTTTTGTTTTCTTTAGGTCACGAGCAGTTGTCCAAGCATTTCACTACATATCGTACTGTGTATGACTGTGTACGTGACAAATAAAATTTGAATTTGAAATTTGAATTTGGTGATTTCCATTAGTGTGATTGAAGTACTCTGGTAATATTCATATTTACCTTTCTATCTCACTTTTGCATGACGCTAATTTAAAGCCACTGAAGCTATACAGCACAAGGTTTTAATCTGGTTAGTTTGTTTCAATACATGACAACTGTATGCAATAATTCAAATGATGGTGCACAATTTGGTTTGCTTTTGTCAGGATACTATGGGTATATGTTTGAGTTGCCTGGCTGCTGCTCCAGTCCTTCCTGGTTTAAGTAAAAGAGGAAGCTGAGGGCAGAGCTGGTTTAAGTGCAGAGGCCAACAAATGGACTTAACCATCTGGTGACCACACAGGAGAATGGGGTGTCCTCTTGCAATGTGTTTAGCTATTGTGTCTGTGGTTTTTCCCTTTGATGTTTAAAATGGTTTATTCAGTTACTATATAAGTTGCTAAGTATTTTTTGAGTAGAATTTTGTTTTCTTGTTTTCTTTGTTTGACATCTTTTATGGGCCCACTTAGTCCTTAAAATAGTTTGTTTCCATTACTGTAAATTTTTGTAGTAACGTCTTTTTTGGGGTATAATAAAACCCATCTTTTGAAGATTACACCTGTGCCTGTACATTCTTGGCTGATTGGTCCCTTATTTATTAGTTATATGCCATAATCAACAATTTCTTTTTTAAAAAAGAGAGAATATTTCACTTGATATGTTACTTCACTTGAATACAGAATAATTTACTGTTTTGAATGAAATTACAAAAACAGAATACATTTTTCATGATATTCTACCTCTTTGAGATGCACTAGTATGAGCTCAATGTTATAAGTGAAACAAACCAAAGGAAAATGCATCAAAAGAACCGTGCATAGTGCAGGTTGTGTAGGCAGGCAAAGGCACCCTCATCTATGGGGCAGGTGAAATGAAAAGAATACTGAATTCTAGGCAGATGTTGTGCATTACGGCCTGTACTTGGCTTGACACTGAGGCAATTCTGCAACACTAACAACACAGAGCACGACAGCAGAGAATTTGGTTTCTTCTCAAGATATTATTACTATTGTAGCTGTGGATTTCAGCCCATTCAATTACACTGCCTCTCTATGAAATGCAATATAAATATTATCCATGTGCTTCTGTTTCTCAGTTTCAGGGAGGGTGACGGTAAATGAGGATTTTCAGCACAGGCTTGAACCTTGACAGTTTTATTTCCTCCACCAATGCATATGTGATAATTGCAGTTTGAGTGTGTGTGTGTGTGTGTATGTGTGTGTTTATTTGTCAGCAAGACTACATAGAACCACTAATCCAAATGCCATAAAACAGGGACTGTTTATTATGCGTTATAATACACAGTCTGAAAATTGAAGTGCAACTCCACGACTTTGCTTTTATTTTGACATTTTGGTTTTGGACCTTTTAGAGCTGCTAGTAGGAGATGGAGAGAGACATTTCCATCTACTGCCAATCTCTAGACATGACACTGATGTCAATTCATTCCTAGAAAGGAAACTAAGAGAATGCATGCAATTTCAAACTGCTGAATAATGCCCATAAGAAGAAGGGAAGGCAAGAAATGAAATAGGTACAAAGTGTGTGTTTTGGAGTAAAGGATTAAGAGGAGAGAAAGTAGAAAGGTACCCCGGGGATCTTTGGCCCTGACAAGAAACTCCTGCTGAGACTTTATTAGATTTGGTGTGTGTATTTTTCTGCATGTGTACATAGAGGTGGTGCAGAGATTTGATTCCTTTCCCCTTTTTTATTCCAAACTACCCGCTATGTATCAGCTGCTGCGGAAGCTATTTGAGTGAGCAAGAACAAGTGTGTGTGCATGTGCGTGTGTGTGTGTGTGTGTGTGTGTGTGTAGAAGAGCAGTAATTGGCATGTCCACCTGACTGAAAGGCCTGGGCGAAGTGGCAGTGCCGGAGTGGAGCTGATAACATGGCAATTAGGCTGCGAGAGACAGACCCCCAATCAGCTCAACATGGTACAGAGACTTACAGAGACAGGTGGGACTACAAGGACCGACAGAGACCAGAGAATGGGCGAGTGCCCCCAGGTGTGAGCTAATTTGTCATGCTGCTATACTGAAATCAAGCAAGCTCCGCGAGGGCTTCTGCCAAGCTATCCGTACAGGATGGCGCAGGCAGACAGCTCACGTTCACGCAGAAAACACCTGCTGCGGCTGCTGACGAAAACCTTGGTTTTATTGCGTCTTTTTAAAACTCAAATGGCACACTTTAAAAGGATGAAGAAAGCGGGCAAAGGTTTACATGCTCTGTGTCTCACTACTAATGCACAGATAAAAAAAGAGGAGAGTAATTTCATGGCTGTGTCTGATTGTTTTTGCCAGTGGTTCTTTCTGTCTTTCTTTCTTTCTTTCTTTCTTTCTTTCTTTCTTTTTTTTTCTCCTTTCCCTCCCCTCCAGGAAAGATTAGAAGAAGCCTCCTGGATCGCATCACATGAGCATTGCAACAAACTTTTAAAACTTCAAAGCGCTGAGTTATATTTCAGTTGGCAGACAGAAGTGTTAACACTATCACCGCCTCTATTGCTGAGTTTCTAATCATTCATGCTGCTTGCAAACTAACTCCCTGTCTGGAGCCTTCAGTCTCGACCCATCTATCTCAGCTCCAGATTCATTGGCACATTTTCCTTTTCGCCTCACTGTGCTCTTTTGTCTTTCTCTGTTTACCTCTTAGCTTCTGCAGAGCATTAACTTTTATCTCTTTTTCCCCCCCACACCAGCTCTCCACTCTTTTGATAAGCCTACTCCCCCCTCCTCTTTATCATCTTTTATCCCCTCATCCTGGCGTCTTTGTATGGATTCAGGGATGGTGTAGAGCAGATTATCAACTAATGCTCACAATGGTCATTTATTCACCTCTTTGTTTGCAAATCCTCTGGTGTTCAATAACCTTTGTGTTTATTTATGCAGAATAGTGTGTGTGTGTGTGTGTGTGGGTGTGCTTGTACATTGTGTGTTATTGAATGGTTATTATGGCCACGCTATGCTCCGATGTTTCCTCTCTAATATGTGGCGAAGGCTTCATGAGTGCTGACATACATAAGCAAAAGCGGGGTTTGTGTGACAGTAAAGCTTTAAGGACACTCAATAACATATTGAGTACTGAACCCAGACCGCAGTGTGAGTGCACTGCATTGATTTACAGACCACATGACAATCACAAATAAGTGCGGCTCATACTCACCACTGTAGGCCACTGTGTGTGTGTTTATGAGTGGCAGCTTGTGCACAGACTCCCTTGCATCACTCCAGGAGCTTTTAACCCTTGTGGGCGATCGTGGCTCAAGAGTTGGGAGTTCGCCTTGTAATCGGAAGGTTGCAGGTTCGAGCCCCGGCTTGGACAGTCTCGGTCGTTGTGTCCTTGGGCAAGACACTTCACCCGTTGCCTACTGGTGGTGGTCAGAGGGCCCGGTGGCGCCAGTGTCCGGCAGCCTCGCCTCTGTCAGTGCGCCCCAGGGTGGCTGTGGCTACAATGTAGCTTGCCATCACCAGTGTGTGAATATGTGTGTGAATGGGTGGATGACTGGATATGTAAAGCGCTTTGGGGTCCTTAGGGACTAGTAAAGCGCTATATAAAATACAGGCCATTTGTGGATGATCACCACCTCCATATGGAGTTATCGTGTAATAGTATGAAGAGAGGATTTCTCTATGATCAGCAGACAAAGTTTAGCAAATTCCTGCCGGACAGCCTTTCAGGCTATCACTGAAGGTATGTGTGAACTGGGAACTACTACCATACTGCATTTTGCTTTTTCAAATTGCTTCTTTAATTTCAATTTAGAGGAAAAAACAAAACAATAATAACGAGAAAACCTATTAGTCTCATTGCTTGAACCACTTTAGAGTTCATTAGCACGCCATCTGGCTTATAGCTCTTGGTTCCAGTGATAGGCTTAAACTGCTCTTTAAATGAAAAGATAATATTTTGACATTGAGATGAATGCTGCTATTGTTTTGCGATAACCTGTTAAATGACTAATTTCCTGCTGGCTTTATCGAGGACATGGTTGTAAGTTGAGGAGGAAATTGAGTTTTTCAGAGCTTTGATATTTTGCACCCAAGCATCCGTTAATCCACTCACTGAGGATGTTTTGCCACTCAGGGGAACAGCTGTAAACAAACACCGCATGTTTAAGAAGCCAATTTTGTTCTTAGCAGAGACGTTATGTCATTTCATTTCCATCATTATTTTGGATTATTTCCTGTGGCGTAGAGGAGGACGGCACGTTTGACAAACGGTCTCTCTCTGAAACATCTGAAAAAGTGAATTCTAAACATGGAATTAAATCAGCAAAGTGCACAATTCTGGATGGACAGTTCTGCATGTTTGAGTTATAATATTATAACATCTGCCTGGGGATACCACTGCCACTGTCACGAGTATTTGAAAATGTATACCACGCTTTGCTCGGTCTGAGCACCTCAAGTAAATTTTCATGCCTTGTCTAATTTCCCTTGATTAATTTCTAAGTCCTAATGAGGCTAATTTGATTACATTTGTCAAAGCTTTTCACACATTGTGAATGATAGCAGTTGAGTAGATGTGAATAGGCAGATTGATCTGTGTTACCTCTGTAGTTCTTGTTAAATAATATTTTACAAACATGTACATAAACACTGATACTGGTTGCCATGTGACACTTGAGGCTTTAATGGAAAATCACTGATTCATTGTAATGATTACTCTATGGATTCATTATGTAAGTGGATGCCTACTGCAGACTGCCAAAGTGTCATACAGTAAACGGTACATATATGTAGGCCGTATAGGTGAAGTAGTACTAGATCTACAATGTCTTTACTTTCAGTATTTGAAACATTCACATGGTAATGTGATTTCAGTTGCTGGATAGTGTCCTCACATGCCAGCCAGGTCTCTGTCAGCCAGTTCTGACCAATCCACACTCACACAAGCTTGATGATGTATGAATGCTGTATACTATTAATATCACACCCTTTTGTTACTTGCCATCTGGCATTTGGTGCAAGGCGGTTAATGTACACTGAGTTTTTCACTGAAAATGGCTAATGACTCAGAGGATAATTTTCTGTAGTTAATTACTACAACCAACCCGCTTGCTACAGTCTTACTGTAGTTGCCTTTATGTTAGGATCTTTTCCATTTTATAATGTAAAGGGAACTACATATGGTCAAAGTTTGAAATAAAGAGGTCAGGCCAGGATTCAGACTGTTTCTTATTCTTGGGTTAAGTTTATTTTTCAACTCTTGGATTTGTATGATGTCAGAGAGAGTGGATATGCTGTGGGGCCACAGCATGATGATGAGCCACAGGTTTGCAGAAAGGTCAGTATCAGATAAATGAGGATTATTTTTAAAGTGTGAACGATCCAAAGCTACTGCACCACGGCGGAGTCAAGTGTAAAAATACGGGGCTTGAAATGAGACCCATACAACAAGCCCTCTTACCTCAACGACATAATACGTCATAATGTACTCTAGGGCTGCCACAAACGATTATTTTGATAGTCGACTAGTCACCGATTATTTTTGCGATTAGTCGACTAATCAGATCATCATCCATTGGACGTAAAACGTACAGCATATTGCACCAGCAGCATCTGCTCATATATAACTATCATTAGCTTACAGCTTTAAGTGTTTAAGGTCTGTGCTAACTAAAAATAAAGACAAGATGATAGTTTATTAAATTTTAATGAATTTTACAGATTGTTTCGGTGAAGTTTAATAAACTCCTTGCTATCTAAAATATAACAGGACACCGGAGTAAATTCTCGAGCATCTCACACTTCTGATAATCAGTTGTCTGCTTGACGTTTATTCAGCTGTGTAAAAACTATAACTTTAATCTCAGCCAAACCGATTTACTCAGGAACAAATAAAATACAAAAAAAAGCCAAACAATAACATTTTTAAGTTATCTAAGTGACTTATGTATGTTTAACCTGAGTAGCGAAAGAAGGCGGTGGGTTTGAAAACGATTTGCCGGGAGTCCGGTGTTCTCACGGGCTCTAGTGAGCCTAGCTAGCTATCGAGCTAGTGGGTAACAGACGTCTCCGAAAACGTCGGCGCGCTTTTGAAAATATGTGGCATCTTGATAAACTGAGCAAATATTTGAGGTTTACACAGCTACGTTTATTTTGTGACCCAGAAAAGAATAATAAGAGTAATTTTAAAACTAACTAGCTGCCGCCGTTGTTGGAAATTGAGCTGGGCTGCGCTATGAATTCTGGGACACAGCTTCTTCTTCTTCAGGGTTTAACGGCAGCTGGCATCCATGCAGTGCTGCCCTCTTCTGTTTCAGTCCGTTATTACACTCTTAAATCCTACTACTCATTCCTGCGTCTTTTGTGATCTTACAAAGCTTCAAACGACGCGTCGACTATTAAATCAGTCGTCGACGATTTTGATAGTCGACGTAATCGTGACTAGTCGACTAATCGTGGCAGCCCTAATGTACTCTCAAAGCAATAATAAAGGTGTGTTTACAGAAACAACACATGAGTGTTTCCACATTTGAAGGTGGAGGCGGTGATGATGGCACAGCAAAGATTTTTAACCAGAAACAATTAAGAGACCTGAGTTTGCAACAATGTGAAAACAGTAACAGAATTAAAGATTCAAAATAGGCAGTTTGATGATTTTAACTACATTTCTTTATACACAGAAAACAAATTCATACACATTTGTGTTGAGTGTTGAGCTAGTTTTGACGTTATGCAGCATCCTTGTTTTCAGGCTGCTGTTTTTTGCTCCTTTCATCACTTTGCAATGAAACACACGGGTACCAGAATAGTTATGCATTGCCAAAGTCAAGTTTTAAGTTTCATTTCAGGGTGTAGTTACTATAAAATTGTTTATAACAAAGCATCTTGTCTGTTCCCTGGTTTGCTCAGCCCTGGTCACAACTCAAATTCTATTATTCAAGCTCATCTCCTCCCCCTTGTCCTTCCTCATCCTCCCTCTGCCTCTGACATTCACTCTGGATTATTGATTGTCAGTGAGATCTAATCTGTCCTCCCATGTCATCATACAGGAGCTTGGCTGTGAAGGGGAGAAAACAATAGACATGCATGATCTCCACAAACTCATCTTCTTAGCAGTTCACACCTTCATTCTTCGCCCCCCCTTCGTTTCCTGGTGCAATTAATTTTAATGCTCTTCTCTAAAGCTTCATTTTCCATCTATTCTCTTTCATTTGTAAATTGCCATTTCGCCTAGTTCCCTGACGTTCTATTTCTCCCTATACTCTGGGTTACTTTTCGTCATCCACTTAAGAGAGCATGACCGTGTCAGACCCTTATATCCTGTCTCCTCTTCCTAGTAGTCCTTCGTTTTCTTCCTCTTGTGTGAAACATGTAGGAAGTTCCTTTGAACAGGAGTGGATATGACAGCCAGTGACCTCGATTGGAGGAGTTAGGTGGTCTGTGTCTGTGCCTGTTTTATCTAAAGTGATCTGTAATTGTATGTTCTCTGAAACAGTGATGGATAATCAATAGTTCTGTCTGTCTCTGTGAGAGTGTGGTGGTGGCTAGAGTTAGAGAATAAAAGTCATTTTGTCCTTAATGCGGGACCATTACAGAGCTTTTTTTTTCTCTCTCACACCACTGCTTGCAAAGAGGAGACCAAGGTTGGCCTGGCATTTCCTATAGCAGCTTTTTGTTATTCTCTGTTAGGTGCTCTCAGGGTAGTGCAAGCTCTCACTGGCAAAATCATAACAGAAATGGCAACTCCAGCTGCGTTCTTGGCTGCACTGTGCACTGTAAGCCATAACTGCCCTGCAGTTTGAATCCAGAATCCAGCCTCATATATACAGCCTCTCTGCAGCTTGACTCAGATCCTCTGGCTTAAACAAATACAGACAGGGGATTGTACAGATGTGTGAATATATGAGTATGCATCCTGGCATTGTGAGGCCCATTAATGTATGTATGTGTGAGTATGCTGGCATTTACTAACACCCACAATCAGACACACAGATTAAGTTGGCATTTCTCTCGTCTGTGCCCTGATCAGAGTTGATGACGGGACTTGGAGCCTGTGTCGTGGATGTCCATTGTTTACTACCAATTCTCTGTTTGTGTGTTCCCCTGACACTGATCGCTTGTGAAAAGTAAACCTCAGCCCTAGCCTCTGTGACAATGTCTCGTGTCACAGCGGATAATAGACTGCAGTGCATCATGGAAAAAACCCTGGGGTCCTGGGTTTTATATTTATTTTTAAAGCTGCGACCAGATTCTTCTTCTCCCCCCCCCTCCTGCTCGTTCAAATGAAGTAATTTCATGGCTCATTCCTGGGGTTAAAACTGGGTCTGGTGGAATGGATGAGATGTAAATAGCCCCATGCTTTACCTCTAACATGCTATAGGACCAGCAAATTGGGATCATCGGTAAACGTGTTGGCAGCATTGGTCTGCTGAATGCTGTATTTAGGAGTCCAAGTTTAATGTGTTATACAGGCATGAAATCACTGTGTGATAGAGTTTCACCCGCTTGAAGATTACAGAGAAATGAGGGTAACTGTGATTTTTTTTTTCCTTTCCTCTTTTATATAAAACTTGGACTGCAAATAGAAATTTTATCTTAGAGTTGACTAAAAGGTGTTTGGTGGGGAGGTACTCGATGCCAATATCATGCTGCTCAAATACACCGTGGCACCGTCTCTGTGATGCCTGAAATAAGGTGGATAACCGGATCACTTGCCTCATCCTCCATGCATAAGGATGAAGCAAACACATATTCAGATGCATCCTAAAGTTGAAGCCAAGGTTATGCAGAAATCAAACTTCAACAAAAAGCCTACACAGCAAAAGAGTCCACATGGACTCATTTAGATGCTCTTTTTTAGAGTCAAATGAGCAATGTTCGGTGACGCCATGTTAATCTACTGAGGGATTTGGCTTGGAACGACCTTCCTGGGTGCTGTACCTAACAGCTTAATTACCTTTTCAAAAGGAAATACCTCTGAGAGTTAGCAGCCACTCTCACAGCAGATATGCTGCTCCGTCAAGAGGAGGTGATATGAGGTTACACTTCACTGGGCTGAGTCATATTGACCTACCTGTCCTCTACACACACACATACACAACAGACGCACACACCTGTCCGACACTTTGCCCTTGATTTTGGCACCTTCACTATACACATACCTTTTTTCTCAGTATGTGAAGCTGGAGGTACAGACTTAAATTACACTCCATCACTGTATATCTTCTTTTTCAGCTACCCACAAGACACATATCTTGCTTTTGTCTTTCCATTCTGCCTCCCACCATCCACCCTCCATCATTAGTTGTCTTCTCAACACTCCCTCGGCTGGAAGTGAAAAAAAGTCACCAGCAAGGGCAGCGAGAGATAATGCAACACCAGATAGTGACAAATAGGACAGTGAAGATAGTGCGGTTGTCGAGTCAGATCAAATTCAAGCTGAGACAGACAAGTAAAGGTGACTGATAACACCTTTTTTTTAATGGTAAGGGTGGTAATCACCCCAGATCATAAAGATCTGAAGGGCTTTAACACAGATAGATGATAGTGCACGTGCATGGTCTTAAAGCTTTGCGTCCCTAAAAGCAAGCAGTAGAGGGATATGGTGCAATGTCATTTCAAAAGCGATGTCAGTTGAAAGGTATGGATATTTAATCATCTTTGCCTCATCTTAAATTCTCTGCAGTATCCTGTCCCAGGAGGGAGAGCCTACAAAGTCCATTAAACCACAGAATGAGCAGTTTGTCTTCATTTGTACGTAACGGAAGTGGTGAGGCCTGGCAATGTGGCAAAGGTGGGATTTCAGTGGCAGAGGGAAGTCACGATCCTGTTAAAAGTGATGTCTGCTACATCTTATACCTTGAAAGCTTGCTCTTTAACAGCTTGTAAAATTAAGTTGTTCTGTGGTCTATTAATGTGTCTCCCTGCCTTCTTCTGGAGCTCTTTCACCTTTATAAAGTTTGATCGGTTTGCATGAATCTGATGCTAATTTGCAGCTTGGCTCTCCCGCCTCACTTTGTTTTCTGTCTTGCTCTTGCTTGTGCACTTTCTCTTGCCTCTTTTTGTGAGATTGGCAGGTCTTTAGGGTTGTGAGGCACTTAGCTTCCCATGTTTCTTCCTCCTGTCTCCTCCCCCTGACTGGCAGTAATTACATCAGGTTTGGGCCTGGTTTTTCCTGACAACCCCAAAGAGCTGACAACCAGAAAGCTGAAAGAGAGTGAGTGAGAAAAAGAAAGATGGGAAACAAGGAAGATACTGCTTAAGAAGACACAAAAGTGGCAGCATACAGAAATGGGGAAAGCAGGAGTGAAGTGCAAGACAAGAGTACAGAGGGAGAAAACCGTACACGAAGGGAGAGAAGCAGAAAAGGCTACACATCAGTGATTCCTGACAGGTCTTTCTTCTTCTTTTTCATCTCTACCCCCTTTTGTTAGTCTTCCCATCATGGCTGTGTGAATTCTGTATTCACCACTGCTCACTTCGACCGACGTGTAGGATGAAAAAAAAGTGTCCCCTCCCGACTCGGAGCTGCAACCAGCTGTTTCCCACCATTTTCAGCTGTCATACAGCAGGTCTCAGCAGGCCTTTATTTAATTCTAATATGGAAATGGAAAGATTATAATCCTTTGTTAGTTAATGAACTTTCTTTCTTTCTTTCTTTCAAGATGACCAAGTGTCAAAAGTCCCTTAAAGACAGAAAAAAAATGTAGAAAATTGGTAGACTGATAGATGAACACATCAGAAAGATCAGATTCAGCCCAGTTCAGTTTCTCCCTTCTCTCTTTGGACGAATGAGGAAAAGAATTTAAGAAATCATTCACAGAAGATGGCATTTTTGTTGTTGTTCCCTCAAAGCACGTGCTTTTGTTCTTCTTTTGTAAAGAGACTTTCAGATCAATAAGTAATGAATACAACATTTATTATTCCACATTTCACTTTTACTTCTATCATCAGCAAGTCTGTCTCCATCTCACTAACGGTTTTCACATAGTCAGATAAAACTTGTGGTTTGAAGTAGAAGTGTTTGTCCACCACTACTGTCTCCAGTTGAATAGCCATCACCAGTTGTGTCTGTATCTGGAAGTCCCACAAGACCCTAGCTTGGTCATTCTTAACAACCCTATGGGTGTGTGCCATTTTGACCTTTTGTGGACTTGCAGGCCATACTCAGCACAGATGTTCCTGTATACTATGTCAGTCGCTTGATTGTGTTCCATGTATGCCCTGCCTCCTAGCATCTTGCACCTTGCTGTTATGTGCTGGATTGTCTCAGGGACATTTTTATACAGCCTGCACCTGGGGTTGTGTTTGGTGCCTCTATCGAGCTTGTGCTTAGAGCTCATACTTGTGCTGCAGCCACTTCTTCTATCTGCCGGTGGTATGTACAGTGCAGGGACCTGTCTTTCCATAATGGGTCCTGATGTTGCTCCTATTCTTTCTCATGGTATCTACTAAGCATGTGATCACTTGTGGCCATCTTTCTAATGTAGTCATGGATGTTCGTTGTCTCATCCTGGATAGTGGATCTGACACACGCTAGTCCTCGGCCTCCATCCTTCCACTTAGTTTATAGTTACAGATTGCTGCATTTTTGGTGAAACTCTTAATGTAGGTGGCTTCTATCACCTCCTTTGGCCAGCTGATTATCCCAGCAGGGTATCTGGTGAGTGGTAGGATGTAGGTATTGATTGCCCAGATCTTGTCCTTCCCATTCAGCTGATTCTTCAGGACTTGCCTTATTCCCTGCAGGTATTTGGTGGTTGCAGCAAAGATGTGGTCTCTTTTCAAGTGCTTCACATTTGTCTGTGGGATTCTCGGGTACTTGTATCTGTCCTTGATGTCTGCAGTGTTGCCTTTTGGTAGTGCATTCCCCTCAGTTCAGACTACTTTCCCTCTCTTAGTTATGATCCAGCTACACTTCTCCAGTCTAAATGGCATTTTGATGTCGTTGATCCTAGTCCTAGAATTTATATCGTTTTTAACTTATAACATACATGATGTTATCCATGTAGAGGAGGTGGTTAATGTTTACTCCATTCTGTATTCGGTACCTGTAGCCAGTCTGGCTGATGATCTGGCTAAGGGTGTTTTTTAGGCCGTTTGCCAAACAGCAGTCATGACAGAGCATCCTGGTATATCCCACATTTGATGGTGACTTGTTCAAAAGACCATGTTGATCTTGTATAGTTATAGACATTTTAGGATCCATGTGAGCCATTGAGTCATTGGCTTTCTTCTAGTCTATCCAGGCATCAAATTCTGACTCCACCACCCAAATGTTGCAGCAGAAATCGAGAGTCACCTGACCAGACAAAATTATTCCATTGTTATTCAATTTTGGTGAGCGTGTGTGAATTATAGCCTTTCCTTTTCTTAGCTGACAGGAATGGACACATACCTGTAGACTATCTGCTTCAAAGTTTGACATATGCATTCTCTGATGCTCTTCTGGATACCCTGGTAGTAACAAGTGGTTATTTGAGTTACTGTTGCCTAGCTATCAGCTCAGTCTGACCATTCTCCCCTGACCTCTGGCATCAACAAGGCATTTTCACTCAGAGAACTGCAGCTCACTGGATATCTTCTCTTTTTATGACCAGTCATTGGAAACTCTAGAGATGGTAAAGATGGGGGGGGAAATCCCAGTAGCTCAGCAGTTTGTTAAATGCTCAGACCAGACATCTGTTACAAACAGTTATGTCACGTTAAAAGTCCCTTAAATCACCTTTTCTTCCCCATTCTGACACTGCCTAAATGCACCGAGCTGCAACCATGTTAGTGTCTGATTTGATGTTTGCATTCATGAGAACTTGAATAAGTGTACCACAAAATGGAAATTAAACAAATCTTACTCGACTGGCAAAGAGCTTGCAGTCAAAACGTAAATATTATTTCATTTTTGTTTGAACCAAAATAATCAAGAATGAGTGTATAAATGATTTACAGAATATCAGTGGTTGCATGTAAACAAGGTTTCTCATTTACCACTAATAAGCAGGTTTCTTATCAATCACTTTTTTTTTAAATTACCGCAAAATGACTATGTTAACCAGTTAATTGTCATCAGTTCTCTTTCTGTTTACACACCCTCTTGACCTTTTTACCCCTCTACTGCCTCCTGCCGCCTAGCCTCTTATTATTTGCATTACATCACATTAAATCAATGCTTAGGTAAACTGAGCAATGACTGCATGTCTACGCTTTGAAATAAATCCATGGCTACAGATGACTAACCGCAGTAAAATAGCTCATTCAACTTGATGTGAACTGTAGAAGATGCCCTTTGGCCTTCACAGAACTATACTCTGACCCCACACTGACAACTTGTCTGCTTCAGTGTCTCATAGCAAGCATTTAGTCTTGACAGGGAACGGGGGTAAAGATAGAAAAATAAAATATTCATGAAGTAGGATTTAAATAATCAAGGACTAATCTGAAAGAGAGACACAGTTCCAGAAATCATGCGGTGCCTCTGTGAATATGCACTCAGCATAATTGGAGATCACACTGTAGTTGCACTGCTGCCCACCACCATCACCAAAACAGCCATCTGTTTGTAGCTGTTATAGAATCAGAACACACAGCATGTAATCTGGGGTGAATGCTTCCTGTTAAGCTCCTAGAGGATTATCAATCATTTATTTTTGTTAGGTTTGGATGTTCTTGTTTCTTAGTCCATGGACCTTATGAAAACCCCTTTCGTAAAGAAAATACAAAGTGAGTGCTTATCAGTAGCTATTATTTCTCCTCTGCTTGTTTCCTTCTGTTTCATTTGCTGGTTCTTCTTCTTTGCTCTCTTGTCAGCGGCGTCCAGCTTCAGTTTTTGCCGTGCCTCCCTGGAGCACACGGTGTCTGCTGAGGAGCTGAGTTACCAGCTGCCGCGTCACGCCGGAGGCAGCAACCTGACCTGGCACGACGGCCGTGGCCAGAAGACGGCACACACACGCACCGTCAAACTACTGCAGCAGCCCGGCACAGAGGGCATCCAGGTATGAAGATGTCCACACACACAAACCAAAGGCAATGCGGAGGAGTGTTTTCAGTGCATGTGAATAACTCTGAAGGGTTTTTGCTTATATTTTTATTTTTATTTTTCAGAATTAAAAAGGCCAGTGGGCAATTTAGCATCTTAGAAAAACAAATTTAAGATCCCTCCCCCTCTATGTCAACACACTTTGCAGTACCCTTAGGGTCAGCGCAGTCAGTCAGTTACAGTTTACTCCTGTCAGTTCATTTTAATGACATTTTTATACAGAAATTTAAAGTTTCTCTTTCTTTGGATATAAAATAGCAATTCCTCAGTCACACATGCCTTGAGACAGGTTAGCGACCGGCAGTCACTGTTCACAAAGAAATGCCCAAGTGGTTGCTGTAGGTAACTGGTTGACACTTGTGATTGTTTGCAAAAAGAGTGCTGTACCGAAAACCTTCTTGCGATTGATTTGCTCACAGTTGTATATAGTTTGAATGAAATACTGCAAATACTCCCCATTTTACTGTGAGCGACTGAAGCACGAGAAAGTGCGACACTCTCTGGAAATAGGGAATGTTTGCTTTCAAAGCAAAAGTTGTACCCTACCACTGCAACCAACACATTTCAAGTGAAACCTTTATTTCCAGACTGCATCAGAGTTTTCAGTCATTCATCAGTGCTTGATGAGTAGTTTGCTGGTATTTGCAGCCAAGTTTATGTCTGCCATGCAAGCTACAGGCGACCCTAGCAACCTGCTAGCAATCAAAGCAATTGCAAGGATGTTTTGATGTAGCACCAAATACCCCTGTGCACTCAATTTTGCGACGGCTAACCACTCGTAACCACTCGCCAATCTGTCACAGAATACACTTGCATGCAGGTCTCTGAAAGGCTTGCATGAAGAGGGATTTGACAATCAAATTCACAGCAACTGCCACCAACCACTCGAACCACTGGTCATGAGGAAAAATGTGTATTCTCCAACCAGTGGTTGCTACATGATCGCTAACCAGCCTCTAGACCTGTGTGATTGAAGCATTTAAACATAAAGCATTCTTACTACTTACTATGCCAACTGTGGTCCATTTTTGCTGTAAATAATGTTACATGTCACTTGCATGGTGTTATATTACATTACATTATAATGAAATGCTTTAGTAAAATTATTTGGAAAAAATACTTTTTCTTTGAGTATAATTTTGTTGTAACTTGGAAGTAAATAATATGTCACAAAAATGTATGTAATTTCAAAACAGTGTCTAAGCTCATGCAGAAGAGTGTGGTGCAGCGAACCTATCCACACAACGTATCATACAGCAAGATAAAGGAATGTGCACAAGCAACGGGAGCTTCACCTAAAGCGATCTAGTCTAGTGGGAAAGAGGAAGACTAATTGTTTAATTTACATAATGTTGGCTCGCCTCATCTTCATCTTCATCAAATTTCCCCATGGGGATCAATAAAGTATCCATTATTATTATTATTATTATTATTATTATTATTATTATTATTATTATTATTATCTTAGACTGTGGTGGATACCATCAGAGAAAAACTTATATAATTCAGGAGTGGCGTGAGAACTGCCTTCTGATGTAACTATTCTTGTACAGTCCAAGCAAGCACATACTGCACAGGAAATAAACTCCCAGGAGCATGCAATTTATAGTGACCTAAATGTCTCAGATCATGTTTTTTTTTTTTCAGGCCCCCCTTTTTTTATGCTCAGCAAAGCTTTAGCGGAACTGACTGGTATAAAAACTACATATTGAAGTTGTTTCACTGCTGATTGATGGATGCAGAATGTGTGTCTGGCGGCTCTTACCAGTATCATTTAAGCACAGCAACCGGAGCATCGTTTTCTTTCACACATTACTTTGTGCAAAATGAAATCCCATCTGTCCAGCACCAGAGACAGTCTAAACAAAGAGAGAGAAAAAAAATCTATTTTAAGGTTTTCTGTCTGTGTTTACCCAAAACCAGCACATGACACAACAGCTCCTGTCCTTTCTCCTACTCCTCAAATGAAAGAGACCAGATAGGCTAGCGGAGGACATTTGCTCTGTCTCACCACTGGTTTGAAGAAAATTTGCAACCTTGAGGCCTTAAGATGTACATGTGCACGACAAAATGTGTTCAATAATTCATAAAACAGTGCCCACTCAGCTATAACGGCTATAAAAGGCCTAATGAAAGACGAGTGGGAAGCTGTTTCCATGTGATTACACAGACACCGGATAATTAAACCTCCTCTATACCATGAGAAGCAAGGCTTATCATTTCCTTGTGGCAACAAGCCTCTTAATGCATTATTCAACAAATGGGAGAGCCGTCCAGCTCTGTCTGATACGTGTGCGTGTGAGAATGAGTGCCTGCGCATTCAGAAAGTGTTTCAGAGTCCATTCGTACATCTATACATTTAAGCACTGGTGTATATTGGTGCGTTTTTACTGTCGATTGTTTTCTATGTATCCAGTTCTCTCAGGATGATTAGATTATGCTCCATTACACTGGTTGTGCACACATCAGCTGTAATGAGGAAGCCAGTTAAGTGAAACACAGCTTGTCTTCTGTATAAGGTGGGACCTGGGGAATTTCTTGATCTGTTTAACAAAGCTTATATAACACATTGTGCACTGCTATCCAAACACTCAGTCAGTGGAGACAGAAAATAGTGACAGCAGAGTGGGAGGACAGAAATCTTTGATATTTATTGGTGTTCATGCATGCACAAAAGGGGCCATTATTACAAAAGATGCCCTCAGCATTAAAATATTTTCAATGCAAAAACTATATCAAAAATGTAATTTTTAAAAACATTTTTTTACCACGGTGCACTATATTCCAGTTTTTTAAATTTTATTAAAATGAAAGCAAAGGAAAGACACCAAGAAATGATTATTAAAAAGGTTGCAACGGGTAGACAATTGCACTGAAAACAGCTCAATTTATATTGTAAACAAGTTAGATATTGTCTGCACACAGTAGCAGCTGGCTCAACAGGAGTCAGCAAAAGCATATGTTGAAACAGAGGTTATATACTCCTTTGCCTTATTAAGTTTAGGCTTACAGAGATCTGTCTTCTGACTAGATTTTCCAAATAATTAGTTATTGTGTAGTTGACGTACCTTCTGTGCCATCCCTGAATTGGCTGTTTAGATAGACAGATGGGGTGAAGGGAGGGGTTTGTGGGTGGCTCATTTTGCCGTCTGACTCACAGCTTGTGGGTGAACCTTTAGATGAGACTGGGGAATAGGTGGAATAAAATGAATGCAATCTAGGAAGGTATAGAAGCCACTGTGTCTCCTTTCTCTAAAGCAGGACCAAGTGAGTTACTGGAAATGAGGCTTTTATTCACGCTATGCTAGGTGGGCAAATAAAAAAAACCCACTTAGTGAAAATTTTTACCACTATCCTTATTGAAGACAGTTTCTGACCTGAGCTGATACAAAAGAGTATATTCCCTATTCTCACATATATAATAGTGTTCACTTTTGCGCCAATAGCACCAATGTATGTTGTTTCATATGTTTCTGTATTACGTACTCACTTCTATCATGTATGAACATGTATGAGATTGCTTAGATTATCGTGGTCTGCTGTAATAAATTAAGGCACACGCAAACTACTTGTACAATGTGCATCATAGGCTCCTTTCAAAGTGCTAGGTTTTTAGACAGGATAATGGCATGGTTCTACAGATTCCACAGTTGGTCTGTCAGTCAGTTCACAGCTTGATCCAGATGAATTTCATGAAACTTTTTTCAGACATTCATGGTCTAAGGGTATGAATCCTGATGAGGTTTGTGAAATATCGAAATTCTGGCGAACCACATCTGTACTTTCTTTTCAATGGTAATTAGTTCATGTCAGTGTAGTAACATAGTAAGCCAGGATGAAAGACATGGCAATCAATTTGCCACCCTATCACCAGCATGTTAGTATTTTCATTGAGAGTTTCATCCATCTATTGAGTCCACTAAAGCTCATCTCTTCCTATATGGAAACACTGTGGCATTCCCAAGCCAACAAAGAAACATGTTATGGGCGTGCCAGAGGATCTCCTCCCAGTTGGACATGATTAAAACAAGCTCACCTGGGAGGTGGGCAGAAAGCATTTTGGACAGATGCCCGAACCTAAATTGGCTTCCTTCAGTGTGAAGGAGAATCATCTCTGCTCTGTGCACCTTCTGATCACCTGCTCTACCGGCAAAGGATACGTTAGACACTCTTAAGTGGAACCTAGTCTCTGCTGCTTGTAATTGCAGTCTTATACTTTCGGTCACTAGCCACAGCATGTGGCTATGGATGAGGGCAGGGATGTAGCTCAGCCAGTAAACCAGACCACATTGTGAGTTTCCCAATGTAAAGCATAACTTTGGAGCCCGTCGGGTGCACTGGCGTAGTGCTGATGGTGAAGGCTAGTGGTTCACACCGAAACACACAGAGATAAGTACGAGTGGCTTTGCATCGAGGCAGAAATACTGTAGACTGCATTGTCCTTGTCCTGCCACTCGGTGATGTGTTGCCCTGCCTAAGACACATGTTTGACTCATGCTAAATAGAAAGCTTTGTGAAAATCCCATCTGGCTCTTTGTCCACCCACTGAGAGACTGTTCATATTTGCATGAGTGCAAGCCATTTACGCACTCAGTGTCCTGAGGACAACCAAAGGCAGTTTCACAAAGCTGACAGAGGTTGACAGTTCACACACTCACACAAAGTTACTTGCACAGGAACAATCAAGTAGACACTCACAAAAGCTTCTGAAACATTTTCAGAATCACAGTGACACACTCAAACACACAAATGCAAAGGGCTAGATATAGCAGTGGGAGACACAGGGGTGCTAAATGATGCAACAGAAACTGCTCTGGAAAAGGGATGGGGTTCACTGTTACTAGAAGAATGAAAGATAAGAAGTGTGAAGAGACATGAAGGAATCAGGGAAAGGATCTGTCAGGGTCTTTTGGATTGGAAAGAGAGGATAAATATGCAATTATATGATGACATTACAGCAACTTTTAGATTTGTACAGTAAATGGAAGAGAAACAGAGCTGTTTGGTCAGAGGGGAGAGCATACAGGACACGGGTTGAGTGTTTGCTGTCCTGTGATGAGATAAAGATACGGTAGGAAATGCTGCAGAGCAGAGAGGGGCAGCAGGTGATATATTTATAGTATGCATGTCATGTACAGATTATACAGTACATGACATGCATCCTATAAAACATCGATTCACTCATTCACTTACACCCACCTCCAGAGTTTTACTGCTAATTGGCGTAACGTCATTGATCAATCTCAGGCAGGGTCTGGCTGCGCAGAGACACAGGCAGTGATCGGAAGAGAGGCGTTATCGGTCACAAAGAGTGATTTTTAAGGATTCCCCACGCTCCCTTGACTTTAAGCTAATCCCCCGATTCGGCTTCACAGAGAGGCAGGGCATGCACGTACGCGCACAGATACTTGCAAGTCCACGCGCACCAAAACCCAGGCACTAATATGGACAAAAAGTAGCTCAGTGCACAGAAGTCAAAGCAGAAAAAAGATAGAAGGGAGTGAACATGTGAGAAGGAGGGGGAAGGGAGGGTGGATAAAATTTGTGAGAAGCTAGTAGAAGTGGGGAGATCAGAGACATGATAGAACAAAGTACGCTGGGAGGACAAATGCTGTGCGAGGATACAAACAGAAGGATCAATAGAGAAGTGGAGAGAGAAAGTCAGAGTATGGGGTGGGTAAGAAAAAATTATGCAAAAAATGATGAACAGATAGAGACAGAACTTGTGTTGCTGAATAAATTAATGCACCTAATAGCATACTCAGTTATTAGAATTTATTATGTGCCCTTGTGGCAGTTTCTGAAAGATGAAGTCATAAAAATAAATTATAGATTAAAAGAACAGTAGTACATTTTAGGCTACTAACACAGTTACATTAAAAGGCTGATACAACTTGAAAAAAAGGTGAACATATCCCATATTTGAATGAACAACATTTCTTTGAAACAATGGCTGTTTGTTAAAAGCAATGTTCTGAAACAAGTGATGCATTAAATTTACACTTTGTTTCATAATTCAAGCAAATCTTAAAGAACAGATTAGTTATATGGAAGAAACTGAGGACACTCTTATATTTGTTATACTTTCAAATTCATAAAATTTAAATCAGATTCCAGGTGCCAATGATTAGAGATTCTTTGGGGAGTCATCATATCAAGATGTAAACAGAATTCCTATGAGTCCGGTAAGGAATATTCAAATTATTCAGTAGTTATTTGAGATTAACATACAAGACTTCAAACAACTATCCAAGATTGGTCACCCTGGAAACTTTGTCCCGAGAGCAAAACTTGTCCAATTTTCTTAGCAAGATCTGAGCCTGATTAGCGCTGTTTCCTCACAGGAAGAAGGTTCTGGTGTTAATCTACCAGCAGGCTTGGCTCCTCCCCTACACTGAGTCTGTGCAGAGTCTGCATGCTTTCCCTGTGCATTCTCTCCGGGTATCCCAGCCTCCTCCCACAGTCCAAACATATGCTTGTTAGACTAATTGGTGATTTTAAATTGGCCGTAGGTGTGAATGCTTTTCTGTCTCCCCGTGTTCGCCCTGTCCAACTTGCACCCCCTGCATGACAGCCAGGATAAGTTCCAGTCCCACTGCAATCCTGATTTGGATAAGTGGAGGAAAAGGTATAAATCTGCCACTAGACATAGCTTTTGTTGTCAAAGTACAGGTGTCTAACAAAGAGACAGCACAAATTTAATCTGCATGGACACTGTGCCAGGAAAAAGCTTGTGTGTTAAAAAAAACATTAGAGCAACACTACAGTTTAACAATAAACATGTTCACCAAAGACTTGCTCAAACAGAAGCAATGGAGGGTTATGTAAGGATTTAGTGAAAAAAGGGCAAAGTCTAAATCTCAATGATATGTTATAGAGGGATTTTAAATGCACAGTACATGCAAGATATCTGAAGTAGTTTTGCATGAAAGAATGGTCGGAAGTTTAAATAAATGTCATGGACAAGTAGCCGTCTGTGCAGTTCTTAGTTTTTCCTCAGAGGGAAACCACATGTATTAATATCTTTTTTAATGGATGAGGTGTATCAAAAATCCATTTTTTCTGGGTGCTGTAAAAAAGAGAACCAAATGTGTCCAAAAAAGTCCAGAGACAACTGTTTTACTTTTTCACATCTATGGTCTGTAGCTACACATCTGTTTGCTGCGTTTACCACACTTAGGGATTTAAATACTCTTCTTGCTAACTGCAGTGTATGATTGCATTTACAGTATACTATTTTCCGCCTTTCTGTCTCTTTCTTCCTCCTCTCCATCCTGAATTTCTCCTTACACTTGCGCTCTATATACAGTCTCCACTTTGCATATGCCTCCTCGCCAACTCCAGCTCCCTTCCCCCCCCCCCCCCCCTCCTCTTCTGTATGTAACAAATGAGGGACCTCCTCCAGCTGGACAGAAGTAGGTCTCGGGAGGAGGAGGGAGGTCGTAAAAGGGGGGAACGGCGACGAGAGAGAACTGGCCAGAGGAGATACAGTCTGGATGGCCAACAAACAGAGCGAGAAGAGCAAGGGAGGAAAAGGAGAGCAAGCAGGGATGATGGGAGCGATCATTCCATTTCCCTTCTGTCTGGCTCCTTGATAATGAAGGCCATTACTCATAAGCATTTCACTCTCCTGGCTCACTGTCTTCTCTTTCTTTTCATCATTTTATTTTCCTCTTTGTTCACCCTCTCCATCTGCCTTTGCATCTATGCCTTTCGCTGTCAGTTTCAGTACTTATAATGAACAGTTAAATAAATGTCAACAAATGTGAGTCATAAAATATTCAATAACTAATTATTACAGCCGAGGCATTTATAAGCAAATAGAGACCTGTATCCGTTTCCCAGATTTGTTATTGTGCAAAACGATCCTTCATTGCATCTTAAGGGCTTATGATTTCATCTCTAATATGCCAGCACTCCTGTGGCTTAGCTAATCATTATTACAGATGGTGGGGTCATCCTTTCTGGGAACGTGGATATTCTAGTTATTAAAATGTATATTATCATATTTAATAAATATGAACTCATCAAGATTTTTGCTGTTGAAATGAAAATGGGGTAATAAGCTGTTAGAATCAGAAACCACAGTGCTATTTGTATTACCTTCACCCATTTTAGCATCTCTTTATTCATGTAGTACTCTTTATGTAGGCTACGTTAAAGCCCTGTTAGTAAAGAACAGTGCTGCATTTTGAAATTTGATCCAGAATTCATGTGGCTGTGGCATCTGTAGTCCAAGAGTTAAGTAAGTTGTCTATTAATAAGAAGGGTGGTGGTTCCATTCTCCTCCTGTCCCAAAGCATCCTCAAGAAAGACACTGAAACTAGAGTGTGAGTGTTTGAATGATAGGTTAAAAGAGCTCACCATAGAAAAAAGGCACTTGTGTGAATGGGTGAACGAGTCTTCTTCTACTAAGAAAGCACTTTGAGTGTTGCATAAAGACTGGAATAAGGGAAATAACGGAAATTTCAACCAGTCTACAGTTATATTACTTTAATGTCACTAATAAACGTGTAAAATGGTACATATCTTTGGTCTTTACTGAGTTTATTTGTTATGCTGTGTCTTTACAATGCACAACATCTAAGAAAAAAGGGGAATAGGAGTTAATAATTTTTTGAACTTGTAACAAGTGGCTTTTGAACTTCCCTCAAAAATCAAACCCCTCGCTTGTTGTGAAGACTATTAGCCCTCCAGGTCACGTGATTATGATTATGTCCTTTTTTCATCCTGAGAGAGCAAATCGTAGACCGCTGACTTAATCTTGGCAAAAAATCTATTGGTCTTGTTAAATTCACAGAAGTGATTGATAGTCCAAGCGTTCACATCCCCCAGCGACTTCGGTATTTACTCAACTATGTCAACACGAGGATAGTAAAAAATGATAGACTAATTCTGCAGGGATTTCAGCTGCAGCTTTTACTCTCTTTTGGCCACACTCAATCATCTACAAGAGTGGCCATTTCTACATGTCTCCTAACTTTATCTCAATTAATGATTGGGTCAGAGTTGTAAATTTAGGTTATTAAAATGGCTTTGGCGCTCCACTGAGTCAGAGTTGAAGTATGTGTGTGATTAGGAAACCACCAAACACATTGGAGCGGAGAAATTGAGTTGTTTTCAATTAAGGCCTACAAAGCAGAACGCACTTCGCTAGTGGACCAGCCAGAAGTTGATAGGCCTCGTTGGTGTTTAAATTGATTGAAGGAAATCTCATTACAGCGGCTGGCAAAGATGTAAATTTAGTTAGTTGTGAACAAACTCATGTCTGTCACCTTTTTTGTGCGTGAAGGCATTCTGTGAGTTGCTCTTCGTATCATTAATAAGAAAGGGGTGGGGAAAACATTAGATATGAAGCTACAAGAGCAAGCGAGTGTAAGTTGCATTTGTGCATGTGACATTTCAGCATACACAATCCTATTTAATACGGTCAGTTATGGAGTGGAACATTTGGCAGCACTTCTGTGTTTTTCTGTTGAAAATCAGCCAGAGCTTTTGTCATAGAGTTGGCTCAGACAGAGCATGAATAAATGGATTAGATATGAGAGTAAGTCAGACAACAGAGAGAGAGTTGATGGGACGAGGAAACGGTTGGGGTTTTTTTGCTTGTGAGAACTGGCTGTGGCTTTATTAATGTTCCTATTAATTCCCCGCACATGGCATTGACCTATGGGGGGGGGGGGGAAATATATATATTAAAAAAACACCCAGCACGCCCCTGCGGGCGGTTTATCCTTCAAGCTCGGGTCCTCTACCAGAGGCCTGGGAGCTTGAGGGTCCTGAGCAGTATCTTAGCTGTTCCCAGGACTGCGCTCTTCTGGACAGAGATTTCCGATGTTGTTCCCGGGATCTGCTGGAGCCACTCGCCTAGCTTGGGAGTCACCGCACCTAGTGCTCCGATTACCACGGGGACCACCGTTACCTTCACCCTCCACATCCTCTCGAGCTCTTCTCTGAGCCCTTGGTATTTCTCCAGCTTCTCGTGTTCCTTCTTCCTGATATTGCTGTCATTCGGAACCGCTACATCGATCACTACGGCCGCCTTCTTCTGTTTGTCTACCACCACTATGTCCGGTTGGTTAGCCACCACCATTTTGTCCGTCTGTATCTGGAAGTCCCACAGGATCTTAGCTCGGTCATTCTCCACCACCCTTGGGGGCATCTCCCATTTTGACCTCGGGACTTCCAGGTTGTACTCAGCACAGATGTTCCTGTACACTATGCCGGCCACTTGGTTATGGCGTTCCATGTATGCCTTGCCTGCTAGCATCTTGCACCCTGCTGTTATGTGCTGGATTGTCTCTGTGGCATCTTTACACAGCCTGCACCTGGGGTCTTGCCTGGTGTGATACACCCCAGCCTCTATGGATCTTGTGCTCAGAGCTTGTTCTTGTGCTGCCATGATTAGTGCCTCTGTGCTGTCTTTCAGTCCAGCTTTGTCCAGCCACTGGTAGGATTTCTGGATATCAGCCACCTCCTCTATCTGCCGGTGGTACATACCGTGCAGGGGCCTGTCCTTCCATGATGGTTCCTCGTCTCCCTCCTCTTTCTTGGGTTTCTGCTGCCTGAGGTATTCACCGAGCACTCGGTCAGTTGGGGCCATCTTCCCAATGTATTCTTGGATGTTCCTTGTCTCATCCTGGACTGTGGTGCTGACACTCACCAGTCCCCGGCCCCCTTCCTTCCGCTTAGCGTACAGCCTCAGGGTGCTGGACTTGGGGTGAAACCCTCCATGCATGGTAAGGAGCTTTCTTGTCTTTATGTCAGTGGCTTCTATCTCCTCCTTTGGCCAGCCTATTACCCCAGCAGGGTACCTGATCACGGGCAGGGCGTACGTGTTGATGGCCCGGATCTTGTTCTTACCATTCAGCTGACTCCTCAGGACTTGCCTGACCCTCTGCAGGTACTTGGTGGTTGCAGCTTTTCTAGCGGCCTCTTCATGGTTCCCATTTGCCTGCGGGATCCCCAGGTACTTGTAACTGTCCTCTATGTCTGCAATGTTGCCTTCTGGTAGTTCAATCCACTCAGTTCTGACTACCTTCCCTCTCTTTGTTACCATCCGACTACACTTCTCCAGTCCGAACGACATTCCAATGTCATTGCTGTATAGCCTGGTAGTGTGTAGCCAGACCTGAATGAGAGTGGGGGAGGTTCAATTTGCCATGTTGCAACGAGCTTAGCTTCTGTCTTGCTAGCTTGTGTTGCGCTCGGTGGATCTGAGCTCCACAGTGCGGTCTAGGCGGAGTAGTCGAACGCAGATCCACTGAGCTCTCAACACAGACAGCATCGTCAGAAGAAAAGTTGATAAAATAAATTTAAAAAATTGTATTGTTCGATACATATACATACCAAACCGAAAGCACTGTATCAAACGGTTCAATATCGATACGAGTATCGTTGCACCCCTAAAATAAATAAATATATATATATATATATATATATATATATATATATATATATATATATATATATATATATATACACACACACACACACACACACACACACACACACACACACACACTTACTTTCTGGCAACTACAAGGATATTAGGAAGGTGTGTGAAGAAGAAGAGGAAAAAAATAGAGAATGAAACAAAACGAGACATGCTTTCATGTAACTGAAAGACGACATTGACAGAATCATATTAATGCTGCGCTGACTGTATAATGAAGCACCGCTGTCAGGGAAAATTACCTTTGGAAAAAGATCCTACCAGTCACAAAAAGACACATCAACACCCATAGAAAATGTGGAATGCAATTACTCTCTCAATATGTGTTGCTGACAGATGGTTAAAATGCCACAAATGTACAAAATTAGAATAATAAAATCTGTTTGAAGCTGTGTGCCAACAGAACATTTAGATGGATGGATGGATATATTTATTGATTTCACAAAGGGAATTATTAAATATCTAAATTTCAGTCACAAGGTGATGAAGTTTATTTATCCAGAAGAGCATCTGTTTACCCTTCTATGCCTGCAAGCTTTTAAACTGCTGATTTTTCTTTTGCCATTTGCACTCATGTGGACTTGATTTGTTTCGTACAATACAAAGTCATAACCCTGCTAAATTTTAAATGAGCTGCATTTTTTTTGTCTTGCATGAGAGAAGTATCACTGCAGGCTAAATAATAATGTATGGACACTTAATAAGCTTCTTTCCATTACATGATGTTATTTGCACTCGCTGGGTGGTTTACTACCAGAACTGATTTTGTAGCAGTCGTTGGCATTAGAATGCATCATCCCAGCTGAGTTCACATTAATGAGAAAATCGTGCATGCTGCATATTTAAGTAAGCTAGAGCAATTACAGAGTGTTTATTTGAAAAAGCAATAAAAAAAACAATGTTTTAAATTGCATAATATAGTAACTCAACAAATTAAAGTGCAAACATACAGGGAGTGCAGAATTATTAGGCAAATGAGTATTTTGTCCACATCATCCTCTTCATGCATGTTGTCTTACTCCAAGCTGTATAGGCTCGAAAGCCTACTACCAATTAAGCATATTAGGTGATGTGCATCTCTGTAATGAGAAGGGGTGTGGTCTAATGACATCAACACCCTATATCAGGTGTGCATAATTATTAGGCAACGTCCTTTTCTTTGGCAAAATGGGTCAAAAGAAAAGTCAAAAATAGTGAGCTATCTTGCAGAGGGATGCAGCAGTCTCAAAATTGCAAAGCTTCTGAAGCGTGATCATCGAACAATCAAGCGTTTCATTCAAAATAGTCAACAGGGTCGCAAGAAGCGTGTGGAAAAACCAAGGCGCAAAATAACTGCCCATGAACTGAGAAAAGTCAAGCGTGCAGCTGCCAAGATGCAACTTGCCACCAGTTTGGCCATATTTCAGAGCTGCAACATCACTGGAGTGCCCAAAAGCACAAGGTGTGCAATACTCAGAGACATGGCCAAGGTAAGAAAGGCTGAAAGACGACCACCACTGAACAAGACACACAAGCTGAAACGTCAAGACTGGGCCAAGAAATATCTCAAGACTGGTTTTTCTAAGGTTTTATGGACTGATGACATGAGAGTGAGTCTTGATGGGCCAGATGGATGGGCCTGTGGCTGGATTGGTAAAGGGCAGAGAGCTCCAGTCCGACTCAGACGCCAGCAAGGTGGAGGTGGAGTACTGGTTTGGGCTGGTATCATCAAAGATGAGCTTGTCGGGCCTTTTCGGGTTGAGGATGGAGTCAAGCTCAACTCCCAGTCCTACTGCCAGTTTCTGGAAGACACCTTCTTCAAGCAGTGGTACAGGAAGAAGTCTGCATCCTTCAAGAAAAACATGATCTTCATGCAGGACAATGCTCCATCACACGCGTCCAAGTACTCCACAGCGTGGCTGGCAAGAAAGGGTATAAAAGAAGAAAAACTAATGACATGGCCTCCTTGTTCACCTGATCTGAACCCCATTGAGAACCTGTGGTCCATCATCAAATGTGAGATTTACAAGGAGGGAAAACAGTACACCTCTCTGAACAGTGTCTGGGAGGCTGTGGTTGCTGCTGCACGCAATGTTGATGGTGAACAGATCAAAACACTGACAGAATCCATGGATGGCAGGCTTTTGAGTGTCCTTGCAAAGAAAGGTGGCTATATTGGTCGCTGATTTGTTGTTGTTTTGTTTTTGAATGTCAGAAATGTATATTTGTGAATGTGGAGATGTTATATTGGTTTCACTGGTAAAAATAAATAATTGAAATGGGTATATATTTGTTTTTTGTTAAGTTGCCTAATAATTATGCACAGTAATAGTCACCTGCACACACAGATATCCCCCTAAAATAGCTAAAACTAAAAACAAACTAAAAACTACTTCCACAAACATTCAGCTTTGATATTAATGAGTTTTTTGGGTTTATTGAGAACATGGTTGTTGTTCAATAATAATATTCCTCAAAAATACAACTTGCCTAATAATTCTGCACTCCCTGTAGACTCACTGGTGTCGTCTTACTGTCTGCTCACATACATGTGCGAAAGTGTGAAGCCACAGCTGGTTTTTAAAAAATGGAAAATTGGTGCAGCAATTTACATATAAACATGGGAAATACAGCATATTTTTGTAAAATTCAACTGAGCTGTGTTTTAGAGATGGCTGTAGATAATCATTGTTAAATCTGATATCATTCATACAATATGAACTACAAACTAGAGATTTTGATTCACGCTATAAGCTATTGTCACTGATTTTTGTGTAATTTCACATACCCCAGCCTTTTCTCCCTGTTTCCCTTCCCTTCACTCTTCCACTGAGACTGAGGCTTCAGTGAAGAGTAGATGGATCAGCTGAAGGGCCAGATGTGTCCTGTGTCAGATCTTTAAAGGATTGTTTTCCTATTTCTTAAGGACATGACTGTCAGATACTGCTCATCTGCTGTAGTTTTTTTATGCCTGCCGCTTATTCTTTTGTTCTCCAGTTGTTCAGTTTTAAGGAAACACTGCACATCATGTAGATTCATAGATTCAACAAAAGAAATAGAAACTAATTTTATGTTTTTGTGGCATACTGCAAGTAGGAACGTGATTTATAATTGGTTCCATTGTTAGCTGTCTGGTTTCTATATACATAACACTGGTCCATCCCTGGATTTTGTTGTGTTTTTGTGCTTAAATGATTCATAGGTTAGTGTTAAGTGTCATGCTGAAGAGTGATGTAGTGAGGACCTAAAGGCAAAGGTGGAAAGAGAGAGAGCACAAACAAAAAGCAAACTGTTTAAGTAGACTGGTAAGTCCATACCAATCTGAAACAAAAAAAAATAAAACAAACACCCGACATAAATAGAAATTATGAGGAAAAAAATTGCCAAACACAAGATGTAAGATTCACAAAATAAATACCAAATCACAGGCATAAAAACCTCATGTTCATGGCAGCTTAACATACAAACACAAATAACATTCCTCCAAAAATGGTCAAGCGCAAGGACTTGACTGAAAATGGGTGAAAAAGCAGCCAATCTACATAGGCAAAGTTTGAAAAAGCTTCAGAAATCCTGAGAACTACTTCTCAAAACCAGCAAAGTATAAAGAAATCCAAGACTTTTGCACACTATTGTACAATATGCACATTGACAAACTGCTTCCTGTGTGTGTTCTTCAGTTACGTCCAGGTGAAGCGTTCACTGTGTACCACACCAGTCCTACACTGTCCAGTCTGTCCAAACCAGTGGTGCTGTGGACTCAGCAGGATGTCTGCAAGTGGCTTAAAAAACACTGTCCACACAACTACCTGACCTATGTAGAGGCCTTCTCCCACCACGCCATCACAGGTACAGTGCACAACATGTGAATATGTAGCATCAGTTGTTACAGAACTTTATGCTGACTGGGATTGTTGTCTTTTATTTGCAGATAACGTCAATCACTATCCCTGCTAATAGTGTAAAGTGCACAAGATCTAGTCTTCTAGAGGGTGCTGTTTGTGTTAAACTTCTCATTGACCTCTGTTCCGTTCAATAAGCATAGTAGTGATGCTCATTTGGACTAAGGCATTGCAAACCAGAGCCATAAAAGGCTTAGTAAATCTCACACAAAGTTTTATTTTTAGGTTTGTGGTTCCACAGCTTAGCTTTCTCAACTGGAAACAGGTTTACACCCAAATCTCTGCAAAGGAGATTTAAAAGGCATACATGTGAGGTAACGAAAGGAGTGCAGCCTATTTTTGCAGAAGAAAGGCAAATCTGTGGAAAAAGTGCTGTGTTATCGTGTTTGAGTTCAAACAACACGCTCTCACACATTTATTTGTTAGTACTCCCACACAAATGCATGCGAGTGCTTAGATACACAAACCAAGGTAGTAACAGACATATGAGCATGTACGTGTTGACACATCCTCGTCCTTGACAGACCAGACGGTAGAGCAGTTTCTTTTTCAGAGTCTCATAGAGAACAGATTGCTGGTCTATGCTGCAGGGTCAGCCACCACTCACTTACATTTACACACACACACACACACACACACACACACACACACACACACACACACACACACACACACACACACACACACACACACAGTGCATTGCATACACAGGCTTCAGGGTTAACAATGCTGCCACCATCATAGCTGCCGTAGCTCTGATCTGATCATTTCTATTTATGTATTCTCTAACAGAGAGCGTGAGATAGAGGCTTCAGCTCAATTATCCCTGTGTATTCACTTCAAGATGTCCAGCTGGATTTTATTTTGGCTCTGTTATTAGCTGATGTATTTTTCTTGTGCAAATGAGAGTTGAATATGTGTTTGTGTTGTGGATGCATTCGGTCAGCATAAAAAATAACCTCAGAAAAGACTACATACAAATTCTTTGCCTTTTTTGAAGGATGCTGATTCTCATCAGCAGCCATGAAATGGATTCTGTGTTTGTAAAGGAAAATATTTCTCTGAGCTGCTCTCAACCACTGGAAAAAAGCTATACCTGAGAAAAATCAGTGTAGCTTTCATAGTTTCTCCTGCAGTTTGAGTTGTTGTGCATTTATCAGCACGTTTAATCTGTTTCTACTGTTTCTAGCAATAGTGAGTACACAGTATTTTGTCAGTTTTCTATATAATCTATATTCTGTAGACTACATGTGCAATTTGATTACCACGTAGTAATGAGAGTCAAACTTATGATCCCATTAATGAACAGTTTCAGGAACAGTTTGAATTGAGTACTAGAGCAGTTACAGGACAACAATAAATGCTAAAATGTGCTATAGATGTGTAAATAAGCTAATGCTAGCACTAGCTAGCTTGAATAGCTTTTTTGGAGAAAATAGTGGTTAGAGACCTCAGCAGAATCCAAATTATTGTGATGGTGTGCAATAAACTTTAAATCTTTTTGCCTTTGAAACTGCTGTTTCAAAGGCAGGGACCAAGTCTGCAACTGCTGGCAGTCAACTGACATCTTCAAAGCAGATTTAGTGCATCAAGACAGCAATAAAACGGTATTAAGATGGAATCAGTCTGCTATCAGTTTACAGTTAAAGTTGGAAATTGCATGCAATCTGTTTGTGATAATGCTTTGATTAGCTGTGATAAATGACCAAAAACTGTGGTGTCTATTACAGAAATTCACATTAATTGCTTAGTCTGGCCAGAACCTCCCATATATAAAACAGAAAATAAAGACTTTCCCCCACAAATAGTGATATAGTTGCTACAGTACAGCAATTTAGCTGCAAAATAACATAGGCAACCTTGCTTTCATGTATGAATAACACCCGTCAACTATTGAGGTAAGTCTCCTATTGCAAAGAGAAGCATCGCAAACAAGTTGCACTTATAGGAGCAGGCTCTGATTGATTGCAATGTGTTGGTAAATTAGACAACAATTATTTGCAAAGCTTTGCCAATCTGTGTGGGAGTGATTATAGTTAGTCTGAGCCAGACTTTTGTTTGGAGTTTGCCTCTCTCCAGGTGACCTCTGCAATCACCTTGCAATTGAAAGTGGTCGCCCAGAGCCTGAGGGTGTTCCATGTTAAAATATAAGTGCGTGGTGGGGTACTTCCAATCAATTGTCGAATGCAAAAAGTATCAATTTTCATGGTCACAAGGAGGCTGTAGTCATATTTTTTACTCTAGTGTGCCTGAGCCATTAATAATGTGGACATGTAGATACCAAAAATGCTGAACAGTAGCCTACGTGTGAATGTTAAACAAGCCCTTGATGCACAGAATAGCCACACTCTAGAGCACACACTACTTAATTATCTGATTTACTCTTAATGGGAGTATAATTTGCAACGTGAATACTATTCTACATTCAATTAGAATAAAAACTCCAATCTGAAAACATAAACTTTGCAAAATATTTATCAAGATCATAAATCAAATGAGAAGTGGAGTCATTTTCTCAAAGTTTTCCGTACAGCAATTTTGCAGCTATTGGAGTCAGCCCCTGCAGGACAGTAGAAATACTACACGTTTAAGTAATGTCCTTCATGACTTAAATGGCTTCATCAAGCGGCAACTATACTATACTGCATGCTGCACTGCAAGTTAGAACTATGCTACCGTTCATATTAGACTAAAATAACCTCAACTCTTTTGCAAAATGAGAGGAAAACAGGGCAAATAAAACTCAAACAAGCAAAGTGTGAAAGCAAGCAAATTTCTTACTTAATGCTTTTAGAGTTGATCATGTTACATGATGTCTGTTTAAGTCAAGGATCTGAATACTTCCTCCATCAGACAGCTGTTGTTTGCAGAAGTAAATAATAGATGTGATTACACTCGATTCTAGCAGATGTGCATGTGAGTTAGTGGCAGAAAACCATTTTTGCATTGCATTAAAAAGTTGATGTGATAGATGAGATGAGTCAGACTGAGGAACAGATGAGTCACACATTCAGACCAGTTCTTTCAGTTTTGTGCACTGTCTCCTCAACATTTTGATAAGTATTTCGTAAGTACTGTACAATAGGCCAAGAGGTGTGAAGCTGATAAATTGGCACTTGCTATCCAAATCTCATGTACTGTTACTTTCTCATAACATGGCTGTATACTTCACAGACTGAAGTTTGAACACACAGAAAGCTAGACCACCTCTATATGAGGTTTTAACTAGATTGCCCCTGAAGTTGCTCCTATATTTATTTCTTATGTTAATATTCTTAGTATAATATTTTATACCAAGTATGATTAACAGATATATTCAATAGATTAGTAATATAGACAGACCACAAAGTATGTAGCCAATAAAGCAAAAGTTAAATAGTTTAAATTGTTGGTCAGTTTGATCACAGATTTAAACTAAAGGTTGCCCTTTTATGAGCCCTTAGTGCGCAGGGTGCCACCAGCCACCCGCACAGTGCAGAGATGGTCAGAGGAGAGCGAGGAGGCTCTTAAGGACTGTTTTGAGTCGACTGTGTGGGAGGTGATCTGTGACGACCATGGAGAGGACATCGACAGCCTTACTACATGCATTACTGACTATATTAATTTCTGTGTGGATAACACCGTACCTACCAGGACTGTACGGTGTTTCTCCAACAACAAACCTTGGATTACCCCAGAAATTAAAGCTGTCCTCAAGCAGAAGAGGAGGGCCTTCAAATCCAAAGACAAAGAGGAGTTGAAAAGGGTGCAGAGAGAGTTGAGGGGACTGATAAGGAATGGGAAGGACAGCTACAGGCAGAAGATGGAGAACCAGCTTCAGCAAAACAACGTTGGTGAAGTCTGGAGAGGCCTCAGAACCATCTCAGGCCACAAACAGCAGAACTCTCTGCCTGGGAGGGATGTGAGGTGGGCAAATGAACTGAATCATTTCTTCAACAGATTTGATTCAACCATGAGACAGTCTACAACATCGGCTGCAGACTCACCCACCCCCACTGCTGCTGTTCCACCTCTGACACCTCAGACACTTCACACCTCCTCTATTCACCCTGCTCACTCCCCCCCACCCCCAACAACAGCATCCAATACACACTCAACACAAGGCTCCAGCCTGTCTCTCTCAACCACCCAGGTTAGGAGGGAACTGAGGAGGATTAATGGCAAGAAGGCAGCGGGCCCAGATGGCATCAGCTCGAGGGTCGTCAGGTCCTGCGCGGACCAACTGTGTGGGGTGATTGAGCACCTCTTCAACCTGAGCCTGAGGTTGGGAAGAGTCCCACAGCTCTGGAAAACCTCCTGTGTTGTACCAGTGCCAAAGACTTCACGCCCCAAGGACCTCAACAGCTACAGGCCGGTGGCTCTGACATCCCACCTGATGAAGACCCTGGAGCGGTTGGTCCTGGCTCAGCTTCGGCGCCTAACAAGCTCATCACTGGACCCACTTCAGTTTGCCTACCAGCCTGGCATTGGCGCGGATGATGCCGTCATTCACCTCCTACATCGTTCCCTCGCTCACCTGGAGACCGCTGGAAGCACTGTGAGAATCATGTTCTTTGATTTCTCCAGTGCCTTCAACACTATTCTTCCCTCGGTTCTGAAGGACAAGCTGGAGAACTCTGGAGTGGACCATCACCTCACTACCTGGATTTTGGACTACCTCACCGACCGACCACAGTATGTGAGGACTCAGGGCTGTGTGTCGGACAGGGTCGTCTGCAGTACGGGGGCCCCACAGGGAACGGTTCTGGCTCAGTTCCTCTTCACCATCTACACTGCAGACTTCTCCCACAATTCCACCCAGTGCTTCCTGCAGAAGTTCTCTGATGACTCTGCAATAGTCGGCCTCATCACTGATGGGGACGACAAGGAGTACAGAGGACTGACTCAAGACTTTGTGGACTGGTGCCAGCTGAACTACCTCCAGATCAACGCCAGTAAAACCAAGGAGCTGGTGGTAGACTTCCGCAGGCACAAGCATTCTCCACTGCAACCACTGAACATCCAGGGTATGGACATTGAGGCTGTGGACAGCTACAGGTACCTTGGTGTTCATCTGAACAACAGACTGGACTGGACTCATAACTCAGACGCCCTCTACAGGAAAGGGCAGAGCAGGCTGTACCTGCTGCGGAGACTCAGGTCGTTTGGGGTGGAGGGCCCACTCCTGAAGACCTTCTATGACTCTGTGGTGGCTTCTGCTATCTTTTATGGTGTGGTCTGCTGGGGCGGCAGCATCTCTGCTGGGGACAGGAAGAGACTGAACAGGGTGATCCGAAGGGCCAGCTCTGTTCTAGGATGCCCTCTGGACCCAGTGGAGGTGGTGAGTGACAGGAGAATGGCGGCTAAGCTGTCATCCCTGTTGGACAACGTCTCCCACCCCATGCAGCAGACTGTGACAGCACTGAGCAGCTCCTTCAGTGGGAGACTGCGGCACCCACGGTGTGGGACGGAGAGATTTCGCAGGTCTTTCCTCCCCACTGCTGTCAGACTCCACAACAAAGACTTTAACTGAACAAACACACACATCCACACATGTGCAATAACACTAAGTGCAATAATCTTTTCTGGCATCGTTGTATTTTTACTCAGTTGTATATAGCATTCGTATTCTATTTTTATCTTATTGTATATTTTTATTCTATTTTATTCTACTGTATATAGTATATTATTTTATTCTATTCTGTACAGCTGTGTACTGTATTTATTCTTATTGTATTCTAATTTTTGCGTCATAACTTTTGCACTGTCCACTTCCTGCTGTGACAAAACAAATTTCCCACGTGTGGGACTAATAAAGGTTATCTTATCTTATCTTATCTTTATAAGGAAGTCGTCCCCCCCCCCCCCCATGCACACACACCTTGGATTGCTTTTCAGACTGTTTTAAGAGTCATTATTGTTCCAGCCAAGGCAGAACTGCTTCCCATTTGCCCAGAGACATTGTTAATAAGCAATTTATTTTGAAGCCAAATTGAGAGAGGCGATCTCTATTGAAACAGCTTTTGTTTTTGTGTCTCTTTTCTGCCTTTGACAGCATACTTTCCCTATCTGCAGGCAATTATTAGGAGCTGTATTAAGTCTGTCTGAGGGGAATTGATTTGAGCTCCATTCATCTGCTTTGTCTCATTTGTACACATGCACACACAGACATTCACAGAGCAAGGGCAGTAGTTTTTTTTTTTTCTAGGACACACTGGTCCTGCTTTTGGCAAGCGCACATGAGAGGGCTTTTGTGGGGATTGGGTAAAGAGGCCGACGAATGTGTACGAGCAGACAGAAGTGTGTGTGTGTGTGTGTGTGTGTGTGTGTGTGTGTGTGTGTGTAAAAGAAAGAAATACTGATATACCACACAAAATAAATGGAAAATTATTGTTGTATCCTCGAGGTAGTTGTGCTCATACAAATTGGGTAATTCGACTCTGCGTGCTCGAAACAGGGAGCACCTGGACTCGGAGGAGAAGCAAATAATCTCCCTTTAAACAAAAAGTGCATAGACACACATGCACAGCAAACACACACGATCCATTCAACCATTATAAAAGCTAACTGGTTTGTCATGGCCTTTCCTCCAAGGGAGAGCAGCCATACCCACAGAAGAGGGAACTATTGTCTATATTGTTGGAGCCCATCTGGTAGTAAGGAAAAGACAGGCTGACAGTTCTGTCCTCATTTGGCTTGGCTAGTTCCATTGAGAGCAGTATATCGTATATCAGAGAGCTGGGAAGTGTACAAAACACACACTGCTGCTATCTTATATTATATTCAGCTGTCTGTTTGTGACAAAGTGGGTGAGAAGACCATTTGTCTACATTCTTAGTTAACATTCTTGTTTTGATTTAACCATATTTCACATGTAATCTGCAATAGGCAAACATCTACTATCCCGGGTTTGTTTATGTTCTGCACTTTTACAGATTATATAATATAACATCTTGGTTTAAATCAATTCATGCAAGTTTGTTAAGTTAACATGTTATTTATTTCAACTGTTAATTTGTATTGTTTGAACTTACCTTTACCTACCTGTCTTCCAGAAGCAAAAGGAGGAAATGTAGTTCTACTTCCTGCTTTATACCTTCTGGGTTCATCTGAGGTCACAGGAAGAGACCAAGGGCAGGAGGGGAAGAATTCTTATAATTTAATAAAGTTGATTTTAAAGGGTTTATAAAGAAATAGATTTAATGTTGTGATATGTATTGATTACACCAGAGTTTATGTTGCCAGTCAAGAGGAGTAGTAGAGGATGAATATAATCATGTTCATCTCACCTACCTACTGAATGGAATAGTCCAGAGGAGAAAGTGTTTGATTAAGGGGACTATTTAAGCAGACGAACTCAGGTGTTTCAGAAGAAGGGTTCAGGTCAGTGTAGCTGTGTGCAGTTTGACCTTAATTTCCGTTGATTTAAGTTCAGTTATGTTTATTTGAATTGAGTTTATTATAGAGTTGAGTTTCTTATTTGTTTCTTTGTAAATATTCTTGGGCCACAGAATGGTGAATAAATCACTTGCTACACTGGACAGCATCAGTCTCCTGCACTTCTTTGACCGCTTAAGTCGAGTCCTACCACACTGTTATATAAAGTATCAATTGGCTTTAAAAGAGCATTTTTGCTGAGATAGTTCCTCACTGTTTTGCATTGTTCTAGTCTGAAATTGTATTTCAGTTTACCTCAAGAGGAAACATACCACACTCACATACCACACTCACACACACATACGTCCATAGTAGAGTATAAAAATAAGACTGGAACCAAAAGAGTAGCAGCTTTTATTTGTGAGAGTGTACTAAACGGCAAATGAGTCAGCTGAGTCATGCAGCCAAAAACATGGAAATCTGTCAAGATGCCCATGCTACACGAGCTGATGGAAACAAAAGGTTTCCTTTAGCTAAATATAGAGCTGTTGGACTCATTTGGAAAAATTACACAATCCCAGATCAGTGCTTTTATACTGGTTTTAGGTTAGATGAAGGGTTTTTGCTGTATAACTTATCTGAATTGCTGTGATTAAGATGTTAAAGAAGAATATGGTTTGGGGCATGTTACATTTTTCTTAACAGATGGTTTTAGAGGCACTCAGGCCGGGCCTGGGTCACAACAGACCTATTTCAGTGTAATGCAGCACACCATCAAATCTCTTCTCCAACATAGAGTCTGTGTTATAAAATATGACTACAGAGTCCTTTAAGGGTATTTATATTTTATGGGCTAAGAAAAAAGACAGAGGGCATGTGGGTCTAATTCTCTATCCATTTTCCCTCTTTTGATTTTATTTGCTTTTATTGTGTTCCCTTCTTTCTCCTCTGCTTTTGCACTCGTCCTACAGATTTGCTCACTGATTACTGTGGGTACATAAAGGAAAAAATTGAGGCTCAGTGTAAGTGTGACAGCAAAAGAAACAGAAAGGAAATGTGAAAGGTGTTTACAAGCTATGAAATACACACTGGTTGTACATGCAATATATAACCTGTGTGACTTTTCTTCTCCAGAACATACTTATGATGCAGGTATAGAAAAATGAAAAAAACAAAGGTACAGAAGATATGTGCAGGGCAATGAAATGGAAATGAATAGAGTGATATAGAGAGCTGCATGAGTAATGAGTCAAATTATGATTTGGGCGTCGTACAGAGCTGCTGCAGGTATGATGGATTCCTCTTCTTTCTGCGCCTGCGAAGGACGTAGCTCTCCTACTCTCAGTAAGCTCTCTGTGTGCTGCACCTCCACACATACAAGTGTTTGATATTGTGTCTGTGTTCATGGGAGTGCGGCTTGGTTGTAAAAGCTGTTTACTGTGGGTAATGGTATGTTAAATGTGAGTGTCCCCAGGGTTAACTGCCAAACTGTAGTAAAACTTAGCCATAGAAAGAGTCTGCCTGTGTGAGCCAGCCTTTTTACTGTTAGCCACCAGGTGGCTGAAGTGCTGACCAGGAAAAGAAAAAACATTTCTAATTTATGTACATAAGAATGTGCATTTCATTTGCCTTTTCTTTTTTGAGATTGGGAGAAAATTCACATTGGAAACATGTGGAACCCACAGATTTCTATCAAATGTATATTTTTCTTATTTTATTTATGTCAGCGACAACACTGCAACATTTAATAGATGCTTTATAACACTCACACGCACAAAGAGATGGGTCCTGATATGTTCTTGCAGCTACATTACTGTTACATTTTATCAAATGTAAATGTAGTAGTTAAATGTGTCAGTATTTTCCCATAGGGTTATATGAAACAATATTTCATTTACAAGGGCTAAATCAAAATTTTAAGCTGATAACACTGAAATATCTATTTTATGGCTACTTTCTGAATTAGTGGAGAAAACTATCCTGACGTTTCCCTTCTGTTCCTTGCAGGACGGGCATTGCTGCGTTTAAATGGGGAGAAGTTGGAGAGGATGGGCATTGTCCAGGAGACACTAAGGCAGGAGGTCCTCCAACAGGTCCTCCAGCTGCAGGTCAGAGAAGAGGTCCGCAACCTGCAGCTCCTTAGTAGAAGTAAGATCTCAAGATTTTGTGAGCGAATAACCACGCTGCTGTGCACTTCTGTTTTGTGCCTGTAATTGTGTGCTGGTGTATTGATGTGAGAGAGGGAACAATAACAAGAGACAGGGGAAGAGCAGTTGGGCTTGGTTAAATTGGGAGGTGGCAGCGTGAGACCATTGATGCCTGCTGTGACATACGTGGAGTTGGGCATTCAAGTGCAATTGTTTGTGGCTGTGTGGTTTTATTGAAGGGAGCCCTTGATTTGCTGCACTGCCTCTGAATGGTGACTTCGGTAAATTCTTTTATTTTCCAGCCATCAATAAACTTGCTCAGGCAGGCACCGCTGACCTGGATTCAGACGTTGATGTGGTTTGTGTCTTAAAAGGAGTGTTTTTCTTTTTATCTGCTGCGGTGATTGTTTTCTGTGCGCATTGAGGACTGGGTGGCATCAAAGGGAAACACGTGCACAGGCTCCTTTCTCTGTATGAGCACGATTATATGGTTATTTAAAGCTTCCAACATTTTCAGTACATTTTATATTCCAACTTTAGCAGAATTACCTCATCCAATAGGCCAAATGTAATGATGATAAGTGCCATAGTTTTTCTTGGTGTAAGAGTTTGTATTCAAAGCCAAATGCGGGGCACCTTCACTCAGTTTAAACACTATAATCTTCAAGATCATGACCTATATCAAGAAGCAGCAACATCCTAGCTGAGCACATACCTTGAATAAAAGGGATTCTGCAACATTTAAGGGGAATTGCAAGAAGCTTACAGCCTTAGTCGTTTCTAGATTGTTCAAGCTTAAAACAAAAAATGTCTCGAGGTTTCAGATTATCCTGAAGAACAAAGCTTTTTCTGCAAAATTCAAGAAAAAAAAAATGCCCAGTCTCCCTTAACATGAGTGTTTTTGTCTAAAATTGATTATTTTGTTAAATCAGGCTGAGCAGTGAAGTTGTTTTTGTCATCAAGTGATCATCATCAACTGATGGCACAAGGGCTCTTATAATCACCAGTTAGATACAAACAAGTAAATGAAACACTCCTTGTACTTTGACAAGCTCTCCACTTTCAGTATCTGATCATGCATGCTGCTGAAGTTACTGTTTGGTTTTCTGCATATTCCTACTTGCTGCAGACCACTTTGGGGTAAGTGTGGGGAAAATATGTTTATGTGAATTTTAATTTTTCAGTGGCCCATACATAAAGCTGTGTACAGAGCCAGAGAGACGGAAGAGCTACACATCTGGGGCTACAGCACGAAGCTGTACAAAAATCCTGCATGGTTGTGCACTGTTGTCAAGGCATGGACAAGTTTGCCAGTTAAACATCTACAACAAACTAACAACAATAAAGATAAATCATCTTCAGTTTGAGATATAGGGAAGCAGTGAAGAGAGTTTATGTGGTTTAAAATATTATCATGTGATAGTTTGAATTTACATTCAGTAATGAAAACACTGGAGTTGTAGTTCTCTATTAATAAAAATGAATTCTTTAGAGCTTAGAAGCAAAGGTTGTGCCTGAAAGAGCAATAATGTAGATATATTCGGGGTGAGAGGTTGGGGTTGCAGAAAATGTTTGAGAGTTGCTGAATTAAGAATTGTAATTGGTATAAAACCCCTACAGTAATTAATGAATAACAAGAAACAGCACACAGGACTGAATTGGGTGACTACTAAAGACTAAATTCTAATTTGTTTCAGTAAAAGGCGCTGCACTTTCTTTGAAGTGGTAATTATACAAAATCAGTCTCAGGTTAGCACTCAGTACTGTTTGACACGGATGGACCACTCCCTCTCATCTTTTTGCCTCATTCACTTCACTTACAGATAAAGAATGTAAAAGTGCATTTGATGGCATGCGTGCCAACCAAGCATGCTGTATTAAATTAAGCTGAATTAAACTGAGACATGTGATGCAACTTACTGGTAGGCAGAATTGCTTTTGGAAACTTCTATTAACTGGAAAATGCATTGCAATGCAAATGTAATTTCCCAGTTCAGCAGCCTCTGACTTTAAGCTATAAGGCCAAGCTAATTTGGTGCACTCATAAAACACCTGAGTTTCACAGGGTTGCAGGGTATTCAAAGGTGATAAAGGCAGGTCGAGGTGTGAACCCTTGGAAGAAGCGATAATGGGGATGTTTCAGTGGCTGAAATGAAATGAGAAGTGTTATGAGGTGGTGTGATGTGATGAGGTGCTGATGAGGTGCTCATCTCAGGAAAAGGTGAAGGTCTGGACTGAAACTGGTTTAGTGTAAGATAACAATCTTGTCATTTTCTAAAAAACAAGTTAATGTTGCAATCAACTTCATGTAACCAGTGTCAAAGTCATCCACAATTTTATTGTCAGAACTTCTCAGAAGTAGAGGAGGAAGAGACACAGCTGTTTTCTAGCCTAAAGTCAAACGTCGCAGTTTATTGTCAGTGCCTCAGCCAACTTGTATCTTAACCATTCCAGTAACATGGCTGTAGAAATAAGACACCAATGGCTGTCACTTACCTGACCATTTTCATCCAAACCACTGATCCCACTGCTTTTGTATGATTTTGGTGTGCCTGTAGCTCAGGTGGTAGAGCATGTCACCTACAAATCAGAAGACTGGTCATTCGATCGCGGGGCTGCTCCAGTCTGCATGCCAAAAATCCTCGGGCAAGACACTAACCAGGTTGCTCTCCAATGCATCCATCAGAGTGTGAATGTTGGACACAAAGTGCTTGTATGAATGAGTGTGACTAGGTGAATGAGGCATGTTGTTTAAAGCATTTTGAGTGTTCAGGTAGAGTAGAGAGGCACTACATAAGAACCAGTCCATTTACCATTTGCCATAAAGCTTCATAGAGACATTTATGGCCCGCAGATTATCCTCTTATTTCCAAAAGTTCCAAAACTCTTCCTTTATCCCTACCAAAAAAATATATATTTCAATTTTTTAGTAAAATATATTTCTGATGGAATTAAGTTTCTGTGGATCAGTCACCAGGTGGGGCTGGGTTAAGACGGAAAAAATATGCTGATGTGAGGAGAAAAGGGAATGAGGCTGACGTTTTGGCTTGTGAGTCAGATGTGGAGAAGGATGCTGATGGTGAAACGGAAGATAGAGAGAAAGAAAGAAAGAAGCAGACTCACTCAGTGGTTAATGCATATTAGGATTTAGACTTGTTCATCTTTGCTCACTCCACACACATTTCTAACTATTCTCCCTGAATGATTCGCCCAATACACTTTCAATTCTGGGGTGATTTAGCAGAGCCGTCATACCAGCTGTCAGGTCTGATTCATCTCCAGTGGATTTACCAAAAATTAAATATTGATCTCACAATAACTTTTAAAAAAAAGGGGGGGGTGAAAATACAGATGCAGCAGTAAAGCTGAATCTGATGGGAGCTTGTCTCTGATCTGAGCCGCGATAGCACACTTTAACGCAACCCTTACAAGGCCCTCACATTATTGATGTCAGGATTGTAGAAGGCTCTGTTCAGTAATTCTTAAGCTTTTACAAGCAGTGCAGACTTTCTCTGTCTCTCTCCAATTCATTAAAAAAGCTGAAACAGAGCTGTGATACAAAATTAAAGGGACAAATTATAGAAAAGAGCACCTAAACACCTGGAGGGTATGATTTGAATATGGAGAGGTGAAAAAGACAAGACTAGTGTGCCATAAAAAGGAGGACAGAGAGCTGAGACTGGAGGTGAAGTGTTTAACAGAGAAAAATACTGGAACTGAAATGAACAGATCACAGAGATAAAGAAATGAGACAGGTGAAGAGGTTAATAAAGGGACATTGATACTTGATCTGATTTCACTTTTATTCTCTGACTACGGGGCCCTACTTTTCTGCTTCTTGTTAATCTGCGTAAAGCAGGCTCAGTTGCTTAAAGCAATGTAATAACATTTCACACTCAGCCAAGAATGAGATTACTTTGGCTGCAAATTATGGTTGAAAATGCTCTTCTGCATGCGATACCCAGTGAAAAACAAAACTCTTGTCTGTGGATAAAAGGGAAGTTTGTCCGTTATTTGATGTCCATAAAAATTGTGGAAAGATTTTTTTTAAGATGTTCCCCATCTGTAAATTTTGATTATTAAATTAAAACATTTCATGATATTTCCATGCCCTGAGAAAATAGCAAAATAAAACTGGAGGTGCAGAAATGTAAAAATAGACTAAAACACTAGATGGGATGGTTGGAGGGGGATGTTTTGGCCTCCACTGCACCAGCTGCAAATGTTCATTTTTAAGATGTCTTTCACAAGTCACCCAACTTCATGAAAGCCCGTGACTAAACTGCTACTCTGCCCTTTAAAGGTTGGCTGTGGTGACTTCGATGGTTAGGTATTTTTGGTTTCTGTAATAGCAGCCCTTCCTGTGAGCCTCGGAAGAACACATAATCTCTTAAAGTCCTCACAAGCCTTTTCTTTCCTCCCTAAACTCCTGATATTCACTTCTAAAGACTTTGCTAGATTTTTCTCATTGGCTTCTTTTTTCTTTCCTTCTACCATATAAAACATGAATGGAAACAACATAAATAAAACTGATGTTTTAGAAAACACACAGTTCATTTTCAGTCATTGCTGCAGATCCATGTAATGGATCTTGTCTTACTTACTGACCACTCAAAGCACTTTACAACTCACCTGCCTCACAGCCATAATCGATTAAGAATCACCAATTAACCTATAATTCGGGTCTTTTGATTCTAGGCTGAAGGCGGTGTACCTTGAAGAAATCTATCCTAATCAGAGAGAAAGCAAGAAAAGTCCACAAAGAAAGGCCCAAGCAGGGCAAGAGATTCAAACTAGGAACCTTAAGCAGCCTATCACTGTGCTTTAAAAATACATAACTTGTTTGGGACACTAAAAAGCCCAAGGTAAACTCTTAAGGCATACATATATATTCATGTTTGAGAAAAAAAGAACCCTACATCATTTGGCATGTTTTCAGTTATTCTTTTGACTGTATTGTTATATATGGGCATTTTTGATAACATGACATGAAATTTTTTGCTTTGCAATAGCTCATTTTGCCTCCTTCACCTAATAAGATGTGTTCATGCAGTCCAAGAGTCTTGTTGCTTCTGGTTCCCCTCCAGTGCTCTTTTGAAATTGGCCAAGTTTCTCTCAGAGGGGATGTTTGGTTTCCAAGTGCCTCTTTGCCTTATTTGGCACCATGTTCATATTAGACGATTTCTCCTGACAGATGACACGCTGAGGCTGAGGGCTGCTGACATCCGCGGTCTAGCAGAAGTCATAAGAAAGGGGGATTTTAAGATCATTCCTGATAGCTTCTTCTCCCTGTTTTCAGGGGGTCTGTGGTCACATTGTTGGTAGATGTGTTTGGTTCATGCAAGAAAATGATTCATGTTCCCCTATCTGAAATCTTGTTACGCTCTTTGCTAAACCAGGGTTTAATGTGTTACGCTATGATAATTCCTACCCTCCAGAAACAACATGAAATGACTTAGTTCAGTTTCACAGAAACCTCTTAAAAAACAGGGAATAGAATTTGCATCTGAATTGGAAAAAGGGGGCCTACAGCTATCAGATAGTGGATATGTTTTATTTCGTTTTACGGCATGTAAATAATAGTCAAGTAATTGTCAGTGATGAGTAATGATCAGTCAAATGAACAATAAGGGAATTGATAGTAATCTTTTGCATATAAAATACCAATCATCTATCTAACCCATCCAACCATACAGAGGCTGATTCCAGTGAGATAAATGTGTTCTGATAGTCAGGGTCCATTTCATGGTTAAAAACAAAGTCCAGCTCACAATGATGTGACTCTTGGAGCATAACCCACCTCACTCCTTTACATATTGTTTAATATTAGACTGAAAAACTTTTGGAATTCACTGTTATAAACTTTTTATCCACTTTTTAAGTCTGCAGACAGTAAGCGTTTGAAATGCAAAACATTTGAAAGAATGTAGATTTACATCCCAGCATCAAAGCTAAATGCAAATTTATACATGAGCGCATCCGTCCTGGCAGTACTATGCAGCATACAATACTGCTCTTCATGTATACAACCCTGCTACTGTTGGGAATGGTGCGGTGCCTTATCTTTTTTTGTGTGTGTGGATCTTTTATTTGTACTTTTACACACTACATTTCAAGTGTTCTCGGTAGAATTGGTTGCTTTACTTTAGTCAGCAAGTGAAAGGTAAGGTTGATGTCTTTCAAAGCCCAGAGCCACAGCTCTCTTAGGGCAACGTAAACCATGCAGGGGTTGTAACATCTTTAATGCTTTGGGAGAGAGGATTCACATCAGAGCCCAGTGGGAGATCCACCTTCCCTCTTCCTCTTAGCCACTGGTTGCGAATAATATGTTTATAACATACTGTCAGAACCCCCCCCCCCCCCCCCCCCCCCACCTTCTTCTTCAACATATCAATTTTTCATCAGTCATTCTGTGCATTTGTATGCAGCCATCTGCCATATTTTAGACTCTTTCCAGTAATTATCTAAAACTGATGAAGTTGCAATTAACCTCTACAAAACACCAGACACCACCCACCCCCAAATGCAAAAAGAAACCCTGTCAATAGCACTTTGGCTGCCTTACGAGACTGCCTTGGTAACCTTTTTGCTCTGAATCGATTCTGTGTGTTGCCCATCCTTGCACAGCTTTACTCGGAGCTCCCTATGGTGCCTGCCAGCTTAATTAGAATATGAATGAAACTCTGAGTGTGACAGACAGAGAAGAAGGAGGAACATGTCATTTCTCCTCAGAACAAATTTTGCTCAGTTGCGTTTCACCCCCATCCCTCCCGTCTTCCCACCCACCTCCCCTCCTCTGCTTCATCTAGGCTCTGACGACTCCATAGGGAGCTCATTTAAAAGAATTTCTATCACAGAAACTGTTTTCTCTTTGTCTGTGCAAGCCTCAAGTCATATCAGCGCCTCTCTGTCCTGTCTGCTTTTCCATTCTGTCCCTCTGTTGTTTCCTGGTCGAGGTTTACTACGGTTCTACGTTACATCTGTCTGTGTTGGCTGCAAATCTACAGACAGGTATTGTCTCTTCCTTGGCAATCAGAAAAGGAGGGCTTGGAGCTGAAATGCCAACAGTCTGGGAAAGAAAAGTCTGCCGTTCTGCTGACACTGGTGTCATTTTAGGATGCAACAAACTGGCTAGTTGTCAGGGAAACCACCTGGTTGAATCTGTTGTTTGAAAAGACCCAAGAATAGATAATTAGAGAAAAAAAAAAGGTTTGCTAATTAAATCCCTTTTTTGTAAAGCTTTGTAGCCTTTTCTACCTCCAATTATTAATAATTTATTCATCTCCATTTTATTGTCTTTTTCACTACTTAGTACCATTATTCTACTTCTTAGTCAGTCTGCCAGTGCTTGTCCAAATGACTGTTTGTTTTGGAGACTGTTGCTCTGTGACTGAGTGCAGAGTATTACATCAACAGAGATTAATTACAAAAGTTTCACACTAGTGTAAATGTGGTTGTATATTGTACTCGGAACAACAAGCATGAATTTTATTCTGTTGTTCGGTGGTTGTCTTTTTCCCCCACTTCTTTAGTTGAACCTATGAAAAATGCAAACAACAACACAGTTTGATAGCCATGAAATAGTAGTTTTACACCAACATGGTGATTCCCAAAGAGGTATTAGTCAAGTTTAGAGCATGCTGTATCTCTATACGTTGTGCAGTCCCCCCCCAAGAAAAAAAAAAAAAACCTGAGGAGACTGAACCAGGCCTGAAGACTATCCACTGCCGATGAATAGTATCTTGGGGGGGGGGGAAATCTGACACAGGATTATAGAGATGTGTCTGGTCCTTCCATTTATCCATCTACAGTTCACCAAAACCACAATGAAAGGTTGCTGACAATAAGGCATCCTTACTGAGACAAATGCTTGGATATTAGAGAGACTCTTAGATACATCTGTGCTCTCAGGACAGCACAGACTTGCACTGAGTGCATACAGAACAAGCATACCAAGAGAGAAATGTGTATTAACTATTTACTGAGGTCACAAAGGAGTATGATGTAAGAACAAACTAGTGCTGCACTTTCAACCTCTTTTGCATGTGAATCCTATTTATGTATTCCCCTCTCTTCTCTCCCCTCTCTGCAGCCTCCTTTGGAAATTTCTCTTAGCTCATCCCTGGATCCATTTAGTGGCCCTTTCCCTCATCCCTTGTCACAATACGTCTCTAGGAGCCATGGAAGAGCTGCTGTCTTCAAATATGTGAGCGGAGAATCAACGAGTGAAAGGGGAGAGGACGAGCCTATAGACTACATGCCAACCAGTCTGGAGGATTCTCATTCAACACGGCCAATCGGGTTTACAGACACTGAGACAGAGACAAAAACCCCGCTCTAGGCAGGGTTACCCCCTGTAACATACGATAAGATGATAAGATGAAAAGATGAAAGATTAACAATCTTTGTGATGATGTTTGCCTGGCGCGGGTATATCTTCGGTCATAGCAAATCTCCTTTTGGTTTCCTTTCTCAGCTGGAATGCACTGATTGAGTCATTTCAGCAGTAGCTATTGAAATTATATGTATTTGACATAAGTAGCGGTTATTGAATGAATTATTTTTTGACATGGTTTCACTTAGTTTGTAATAAGCATTTGGCCCAGTGGCAAAGGAAATGTGGATGTAACCATAGATTTATAGGCAGAGCTACAATTTAGACAATGGAACCTTACATTTAATCTTTATCTCCCTGTAAAGTAACAACCATGAGCGTATTCAAAGGTAATTAGAGCTTTTGTTAAAAGCATTTGACTAATGCCAGTTTAATCAACCCCTCACCCAGGTGTCACACTGCATTTTCCTCTCAGGACATCGGTGTCAGAATTTGCAGGCTTGGAAGATGAACATTAACACTTCAGGCTGAATGTCATTCCCACAATAAAATTTTTGTATTGTGACTAATCTGCAGTATTTCAGTGAGAATTTAGAAATATATATTATAGGGTGTGAGCATTGTAGAGTAACATACACTTTAATGTGTGTATACTGTAACAGTTCTTTGGTCTTTTATTAATGAAATGGATCCAAGGGGCTCACAGAGTTAATGAGATTATAATTGCTTGATAAAGCAATAATGCTAGTGCTAAAAGGTGAAGAAGATGCACATCTGTAGAGATGGGATGCACCGTGTGAGTGTCTGCTGACGGAAATAAACACCTTGCCCTCTACAGTGGCAGTACTTGCAAGCCTTGTAGTTTCAGTCCTTTGTCTGTGATCATGTATACTGTATGTCACCTCTTACACACAGATACAACAAGAAGGATGGGCCTCCGTTTGTGTTCCATCTTGTTTCTCTCCCTGATGTGACGCTGTACTGTCAAATGGTCAGAAAACAAGATACGGTTGAGATTCCCACTGTGAACGAAACCAGCACCTTTGATGTCCTTCTAGGCAACAGCAGACAGCGACGATGACAATGATGCTCAAGACGGATGACTAAATCAGTGAAATGAAACGTTAAAAAAAAAAAACACACACAACTTCCAAAACATCTGCACCAACCATCTTCCAACTGTCCTTTTACAAGGACGCTTTGAGTAATGTGAGATATCGACTGTTAAATGGGAAGAAAACACACTTTTATTTTTAGATGAAAAAATGTACTGTAAATACTGGTTTACATTGACTGATGATTTATGACCTGCAAAAGGAGAAAATGTTTCTCTGTTTTACAGATTCAACAGTGGAATGGAAAATGATGAAAGCTGTCATCATGTTTTTTGAATAAACTAACTGAGATGAATTGTTAGTTGAGTTTTTAATCGGCAGCCTTTGAAATGCATGTATTTGACAGTAAAATAACAATGGGGGGGGGGGGCACAACAAATGACGCTAAAAAGAGGAGACAAGACAAAGGAAGGCATAAAAGAAAGAATGGAAAAGAAACAAAAAAAAACAAGCCCCAGAACATAATCACACTTCAGCCTGATATACACCGCCAAAACCTATGAATCAGCCCTTTATTTAGTCAGTCTTACAATATAACATCCAATATTTTTCCAAGATAGAGAGATATTTTAAGTTATTTAAGTTAAAATAATTTTCAAAACTACAATTGGTTCCTCTACCCTTCTTGAAACACAGCGTCTGATTGGAAACAGATTTTTGGCAAGCAGTGCTCCCATTATCAAAATGGCTACAGAGCCAAACGATAGATTGTCCTCTCTGTTTCGACAAATCAACCCGAGTCTCTCTTGGAAAGGAAATTGGTTTGGATATTTTGAAATAAATACACCAGACACATCCAAAAATAAATGCAACGCAGTTCCATTTTTAGTTTTGAAGCTGTTAAAAAGGTTGTTTTGATGGTCAAATAATGTTTAAGACTTCTAAAAAAATGAATATGTAGCTCAAACTGTGAAATAACATTTTTATTTTCTTGCTAAACAGAGAGAAATGCAACTTGTGGGTTTCTACCTTCATTATACATAAGCAAAGATGAAAATGCATAGAAACATTTCTTTTTATTTTGTTTCACACATGGTAAAACAGTAATTCATTTCCTACACACAAACCTTTGTTTCAATTAAAATGACACTGTATCCATGCATGAAAAGAAGCAGGAAGAAGAATAAATTCTTATTAATGCCTATCTATAACCATGCAAGTAGGCACTGACAACCAAAATACACTCTGACACTATTCTACACACAACAAAACAAAACAAAACAGCAATCAGCAATCAGCAATACCACTAAATAGCAAATTAAAAAGGATAATTCTTTCTATAATTAACTCCTGTTATTTGAATCTTCTTCATATTGGTTTAACATTTTATTCTTATAGCACCTTTTAAATTGATAAACATTTGTACAACCCTTAAGATGATCATGGAGAGAATTCCACATTCTTATACCTATAACAGTTGGACTCATTTGCCTTCGAGTGGTCCGAGCAAACCTTAAAATAAAACTTCCTTCTACTATCCCCATTTTCTGAACACAATACAAATAATCTTTGTAACTTCAGAGGCAATGTTTTATTTTTTGCCCTAAACATAATTAATAATGTCTGTAATTTCACTATATCTTCTAGTTTTAATAATTTCAATTTTATAAACAAAGTATTTGTGTGTTCTCTGTATTTAACATTATGCATAATACGCAGTGCTCTCTTCTGTAATAAGTATAATGGTTTCATATTAGTCACAAACACAAACACTTGGTTTTAAAAGGTCACAAAACTTCCCCTCAGAATCAAAAAGTGCTTCTAGAAATTATAATTTGGCGTTATTACCTTAAATGAAGTGTGTTTATAATTCCAAGTGCGTAAAAATGTTCAAAAATAATTTTTTTAAGAAAAATTAACTCAATTTGAATTACAGTTACTGAATATTTGTTCCAGAAGTCGCACGTGCTTCCTGAATTGTGGGTCCATCTGTGACGACTCTGACTCTGTGAATGCAAAATAGTGCTACACACGATTATTGTGTCTTGCATGCACATTCATGCACGCACACTCACAAACACACACACACACATTGGCATCCAATTACTGAGAGACATGAAGCATCTCACCTGTTAATAACAGGGCACATGTATGATAAACAGAGTCGGTGAACAGTAGCTTTCTCAAGCTTGACGGGAAAAAAAAAATCTGGCGCAGATGGTTCGATGGTGCAGTTAATTGGATGCTGTTTACTGTTAAGTGTCTTTTCTTTCTCTGTGTGGCATTTGTAGATGAATGAATTCCTTTCAGAAAGCTGCTCTTTTATGATTATTCGCTAAAATACCCCAAAGCTGACACCCTTCTACCAGATTGTTTATCGTTATCTGCTAGTGACTTTGATCAGATGGATCTTAGTCATATGACAGCACTGAAATTGAATGAAAAACACTCTGTCCCCTCTCATCAGCTATATCTGTTGACAAGCCCTTTAACGGTTGCTTGAGTGAATTTCCTCTATGGAATAAACTTAAACAGCTAGAGAATTTAATTTTTACTGGCATCCCTCAGATGTTAATACAGAAAACTAGTACAAAACACATTAGCATGAAATAGTGCATGCCTGCTCCCCAGACTTTCACTGGAAAGGTCAATAACAGTCAGCTGCTGGTTCAACTTTTCAAGAGCCTTTAAGTGCACAGACCACTCCACCTGGCCAATTTTATAAACTATTAAGTAGCCTTTTGCTCACTCAGCAGAGCAGGAGTGGGAACATTAATCACTGCCATGGTTGGAAGTCTTAATCAGGGGTCAGACTAGGCTCTGTATGAACTATTCATTAACAGCCATTAAGGAAAGCAAATTTCAGGATCAGCTGGATATTCGGTGTAGAATGGCAGAAGCCAATTGCACCCCGCAGACTTGGTTTGTCAGCTGAGTGTCCCCTCTGGCCTAACAGATCAGAGATCAACCCCAACAGTGTCTGTACCAACACGTGTCGCTGCATAAAGTCCAGTCACTATGGAAGAAATATAGTATCATCAGAATTCAACTATTTTTAGACATTGAATTTATAACACTGAATTTTTATCCTCCAAATTTCCCTGCAAAAATATTCACCTGCAAAAATTCACCTGCAAAAAATTCACCATCAAATATTATGGAAGAAATATAGTATCATCTCTGATGATACTATATTTCTTCCATAAGTCACACATTAAATAGCGACAACAATGCTGCAGGAACCCAAATATTTCTATCCAGTAATCAACAAGAACGGTTTCTAACACAAAACAGGACTGCACTGCTCCCTTGTGGAAGAATCCGGATAAACCTTGACTGAAAAGAATAATGAAACTATATGAAAGCTTTTCAGTGGTAATAACTTAATGTTATATAGTCCAATCGTGTGAAATTAGTATCTATGACTATTCCCCACATGGGTTTATCTTTTTATTGCAAAAACATGAAGCCACATAAAAACCTAACCACTTTGTATGTTAAATACCACAAAAGTGACTATCCCTCTCTCTCTCCATAGATAGATAGATAGATAGATAGATAGATAGATAGATAGATAGATAGATAGATAGATAGATAGATAGATAGATAGATAGATAGATAGATAGATAGATAGATAGATAGATAGATAGATAGATGGATGGATGGATGGATGGATGGATGGATGTGTGGTGGTTAACACTGTTGCCTCACACAGTTTGACTCCACCATCTCCACTGAGGTATTTCAGTAGTTGTATTTCTTGTTCCACTAGCCCACTTCTCATGAGTTTGTCTTGGTTTCCCAGCATCTGATGTGGACTTTAGTAAACCAGGTCACATCCAAGTTGGTATAAGTGTCACGTTTCGCATATGTGTCATGCTCCAGATCTAGCCTGGGGACCCTTCCTGGACACATGCTGATAGGGACATACACTCAACAAAAATATAAACGCAACACCTTTGTTACTGCTCCCATTCCCCATGGGATTGACGTAGAGACCTAAAATTCATTCCAGATACACAATATAACCATCCCTCCCAAACAGTGGTCACAAATCAGTCCAAATGTGTGGTAGTGGGCACATCTGCTATATTGAGATAATCCATCCCACCTCACAGGTGTGCCACATCAGGATGCTGATCTGACATCATGAGTAGTCCACAGGTGTACCTCAGACTGCCCACAACAAAAGGCCACCCTGGAATGTGCAGTTTTTTGCACTATTGGGGGTCTGGGGACCCAGAACCGGTCAGTATCTGGTGTGACCACCATTTGCCTCATGCAGTGCAACACATCGTCGCATGGAGTCTATCAGATTGTCAATTGTGGCCTGTGGAATGTTGGTCCACTCCACTTCAATGGCTGTGCGAGGTTGTTGGATATTCGTGGGAACTGGTACACGCTGTCGTATACGCCGGTCAAACACATCCCGAACATGCTCAATGGGTGACATGTCCGGTGAGTATGCTGGCCATGCAAGAACTGGGACATTCTCAGCTGCCATCTGCCCTGAACAATGTGAACCATGATTCATCCGTGAAGCGCACACCTCTCCAACGTGCCAGACGCCATCGAATGTGAGCATTTGCCCACACAAGTCTGTTACGGCGACGAGCTGGAGTCAGGTCAAGACCCCGATGAGGACGACGGGCATGCAGTTGAGCGTCCCTGAGACGGTTTCTGACAGTTTGTGCAGAAATTGTTTGGTTGTGCAAACCAATTGTTCCAGCAGCTGTCTGGGTGGCTGGTCTCAGACGATCTTGGAGGTGAACCTGCTGGATGTGGAGGTCCTGGGCTGGTGTGGTTACACGAGGTCTGCGGTTGTGAGGCCGGTTGGATGTGCTGCCATATTCTCTGAAACGCCTGTGGAGACGGCTTATGGTTGAGAAATGAACATTCAATGCATGGGCGACAGATCTGGTTGACATTCCTGCTGTCAGCATGCCAATTGCACGCTCCCTCATTGCTTGTGGCATCTGTGGCATTTTGCTGTGAGACAAAACTGCACATTCCAGGGTGGCCTTTTGTTGTGGGCAGTCTGAGGTACACCTGTGCACTACTCATGAAGTCAGATCAGCATCCTGATGTGGCACACCTGTGAGGTGGGATGGATTATCTCAATATAGCAGATGTGCCCACTACCACACATTTGGACTGATTTGTGACCACTGTTTGGGAGGGATGGTTATATTGTGTATCTGGAATGAATTTTAGGTCTCTACGTCCATCCCATGGGGAATGGGAGCAAAAACAAAAGTGTTGCGTTTATATTTTTGTTCAGTGTATATACACTCACTGATCACCTTATTAGGTACACTTTGATGGTGACTGGACTGGCTGGACTGTCTTGGACCTCATATCCTTCAGAACTCTCTTATTTTTTCCTCTCAGAGGTTCATTATTATTGCAGGATCTCTGTGTTACAATATAAAGCTTTGGATAATTTTAGCCATTCTCCTCTGACCCCTGGCATCAGCTAAGCATATTTGCACAGGCGACTGCTGCTCACTGGATATTTTCTCTTTTTTAGATAATTCTTTGTAAACCCTAGAGACGGTTGTGTAGGAAAATCCCAGTAAGAGTTTCTGAAATACTCATAAAATCCCGTCTGGCAACCATGCCACATTCAAAGTCACTTAAATCACATTTTTTCCCTAGTCTGATGCTCAGTTTTAACTCCAGGAGTCCATCTTGACTCTAGGGATGTATATATGGCCATTCTGAGACACAGCAAAGGAGTTGGCAAAAATGCTGGAGACCGTGATGAGGTTAATTTTACTTTGTATTTATTATTGCTTTTTATCTTAATTCTTTTTCACTCATTTTGTTTTGAAAAGTGTCCCATTGTGCACTAATGTTTTTTTTCTCATGCTCAAGTGCATGCAGGTCTTGGGGTCATGATATTTTTCATCAAGAAAAACCTTTTTAATCGCTAATCTCGCGCCTTCTCGGAAATATTTATTAGGCATTATTGAAATACCAGTAATACTTTTACATTAGTCAAACCTGCTATAAAAATGAGGATCTACCGCCCTCCTCTGGCAATAACGATCCCACATAAATTACATCATGGTTCCTGATGATTTCCACTAATAGGAAATATCGGGTCATGATGACTGGCACCAATCAAAGACTAGCAGGGACCCACTGTTGTTTTACTGGAAGTGAGTGACGTGGCAGTGATGCTGTGAATGATTAATTTAGAAAGAGAGAGAAGAAGAAAAAAAAAGATGTGGGCTCACACCATATGTGAAGCATTTATTATTCTGTGTTAAATGGGGAAATGCCAGTCTGTTCATATAGCCCGTAACCAGCTTGCAGCTATACAGCAATTAAAGACCCAGCAGTGTTACTGACTGCAGGCCTGTGTGCTGTTAAGCTGCCATTAACATCAAAAAGGACTAATGGCTTATGTCTAAATACTGACCTTGAATTGAAAACACAGCATCAAAGACTTTTTACTCTTTACAAAACTCTGGCTTTAAATGCAAAATATTGAGCCAATTAATAATTCACTTTTTTATGTGGAGCCTTTTGCTCTTATGTATAGCCTTACTAAATTATAGGCATACTTGATATTTCAGAGGCTTTTTTTGGAGGGAGCTACTTGCAGTGACTACAGCACCGGCCTGGTATGACAGCTAGAACAGCCTGCCACACAGACTGGACAAGAAGCCGTTATCGGCTACGCGGGAGGACATGGGAAGAACATTTTGGCTGCAGCTAGATTAAAATAATTCGCTAAGGGTTTGTATACGGAATTTAAGCCCTGACCCTTTTTTTTTTTGTCGTCAGGAGCGAGCGCCGTTACGTCGGAAGAGTAGCACGAGCCGGTATTGCAGCGAGTTTATTAGCCAGAAAGCCCACTATTATTCAGCTCGAAAATTGATAATAATAACGCGAGAGTTTGCAAGTTGCCTCAAGACTGTAGTCGCAACTGTCAAAGGTGGAGTGGATACGCGCATGACCCAACACACATTACTGTAATACTGTACACGGCCGCCGAGATAATATCCGTATAAAAAAAACGAATAATCCCGAGGTAAGGAGCGAGGAGTGAACCAAACCCGACCGAGATTTGGCGCTTCTGCTGATTCGTTTTCGTTCGTTTTCTTTTACTCTAACCAACAGACTCACAGCCGTCGAAATTACTGCACTAAACATATTTTTGTGCCTCCCTTTAGCTCCAGCCAGCGCAAGGATTTTTTTTTTTTTTACTCCTCCTTCGTAATAAAGTCGCCATTTTGCTTCACTGCCTATATAAACCATCCCGTATTCTAATATTTTTTCTCAAGGAGTCGAGGGCTCTGTCTTTCCTGGCTATTTCTATTAATTTGGAGAGTTTAACGAGAAGACAAGGGTTGGAGAAGTGCCTCGTGGTATACATATTAATGCACGAAAGGAGAACGAGAGGGGGGGGCAAGGCAATTGGAAGCTGGAAATAAGGTGAAAGTATCCTGGATTTCTTTTCATGTTCAGACGAATTTATAATTTCTCATCTCCTGCACTGCTCTTTTTTACCGTCCACCTGGTCGTCGTCTGCAGACTGGGGGGGACAGGACGACGGTGACGACTGTCCGCTTCCTTTCAGGCCCCCCAAGCTCAACCTGACCGCTCCTTGACGCACAGCAGGTGTGATTGCCATGTAACTTAACGTTGGTGAAAAAAAACGCCTACTTTGGTGCCTGTCTCCTGCCCCTGACCTCCTCCTACCTCACGTGGATGACCCGGGGCCACCCGGGCTCTGGTGCTGGGTGACTGCTCGACAGTTAAGGTAGGTGTGGCCGGGGAGGAGGAAGAAAGTAGAGCACTATTTTAGTTAACCACATAAATAGGCAACTCAGACCTTGTTGTAGTTGTCAAACAGCGTGGCCGTGTGCCACGTGCGGTGTTAAAATACTTATTTCTAGGTTGGTCTCTCAGCAGATTGTGAGAGGAGATGTGAGTGGGTGTCACGGGGTTTTGTTGTGTCTAGCTAAGTATATGGTAATAAAGTTTCTGTAGCAGGTTTGTGTTTACATGTAGATTTAATCGTTTACGAAAACCCCAGCTGCAATGTATTTATTCATTTATTTATTTATTAGGAGGATGCTGTTGAAACACTGTGGCAAATCTAAAAGGGGGTTATCCTACATAATTATTACAGGGTTGCACAGTAAGACTCACCATCAATCAGCCATATCTTTCTCACCACCTGTTTATTTTAAGTAGTTATGAGCTGATCTGTAGCCCATCTCTTCATGCTCTGATACATCATACCGGAAAAGGAAGATGCCTAGTGTTAATGTGTGAAAGATTTCATCAAGTTGCACCCTGCAGCAAGTTCACCGTGCATTTTATAGTCAAAATCATCAAAACTTTACAACTACTGTGAACGCTTTATCTCTGTGGTATTCACGCAGTGAATTGCACAGCATGTAAATGGACACCGAGTGGCCCCCATTGAGTGACCCTTTGTGTGCTTTGTAATTCATTAGGAGAGTGACATGAATGTGTGCTAAGAGAAACCATGTTGGATTGTAATCAGTACCACTCACCATAATTAGCAATTGTCAGCCTCTATTCAGAAGGCTGTTCCTTCCTGATGGGGAATGATGTTTAAGCACAGAGAGTCTGAACTTGACATGTACAATATAAGCATCGGGATTGATAGATGTAATGTATCTCAATTGACCTGAACTAGAGATCGCTGGTTTTCATAGTAAAGAAAGCTTGCACAGCTGCTCAGGAGCGTAGCTTTGTATCCCCACCATCTCTTTGACTCACCTTTTGTCTAATGGGCAGAGCATGAAGTTAGTGTGCGAGTGAGAGTATTGATTTTGAAATGAAAACATGGAAGGTCACACCCTCATTATCACACGTGTGCCTGCGCTCAGATAACCTTCAGGCCAATAGCACTGATGGCCAACATAAAGAAGCTGCATTATTGAACAAGGAGACAGCATCAGCACACGCTATTGATGCAGCAGACTTTGCTAATAATGTTTTGACAAACAATGGATTCGGATTAATGAGCAGCAGAAGCATTTCCGATATTACCTTTAGCTATGTCTCCTGTGTGTTTGTACCCCCTCGTTTGTACATTGCAGGCATGGAGAGCCCAAGTGGGCCCAAGCTTGGGAAGCTGTCCTCATCAGGGCTGTCGAGGGGCCGAACGCCCAAGCATGGACATCCCCAGGAGCAAGTTAGAACCATGTCAAGCCCTGAAAACCACAGCAAACATAGTGAGTGATGAGCCGCTACATTTTGTTGAATGAATACAGTGTGTGAGTTCAGCTTTTGTTGGTATGACTCAAGTTTGCTCCTGGACTGATTCTAGGATGAAGTTCATGAAGCGATACAGTGTGAAGAGTAGGTACTGGGTGCATACAGCATGACATACTAACACATATATGACAACTGAATTTTTCGTTTTTGCATATTTGTTTCTTAGATCCAGCAGGTTTGCATTGGCTAAAGTTTTGTAATTCCAGCTAGTGCACTTTAGTGTGCTTTCTCAAGGATTTGATTAGCATACCATGCATGCAGGGGTCTCTGTAGCTGCTTTTTTTTTTTTTTTTTTTTTTTTTTTTTTTTTTTGAATGGATTATATTTTATTAGAAATCAATGGTTTCAGGTTCAGTGTAATTCTACCCCACAGTAGAGCCTGGAAACTCCAGCAATTTCCCTGAGACTGCTTTACAGTGAGAAAAGCAAACAAACAAGAATTGCCAAGCACTGACACAAGTGAAACCCCAGGCCATCTGGATGGAAATGGAAGATTTTGGAAAGAGAGGGCCAGACTGGGGAATTATTTTTCAATCCAATAACCAGTAGATCATCATGACTTTGTTAATAGCGGTGGGCAGGCTTGGAAAAATGGGGCTGTTCTAATATGACCCAGTTGTTTTGGTTGCTACAAAATAGCCTCTCATTCCCAGACACACAGAGCACAAACACTAGACTAGGTGCTTCGGTTTATTTTCTTTTCATGTTATTATTCAGCCCTGTAGGCCAGAGTTTCATACTGTTGTGCATGCATGTGTTTCTGTGTATGTTTGCTTGTTGTGGTTATTAATGCAAAGCTTGTGTTGCAAGAAATGAGAGTTCGGCGACACATGGTACAAAAAAAAGTGTTAAATCCCTTTACTAAAATCTTTCTTGTATGATCTTTCATGTATTTATGACTGTCTGCAAGATCTTCCCATAGTTAGAAATAAAACACTCTCCTCAACTTCTCATTGTGTAGGGTCTGGCAGCTGATTGGCTGTTTTTGCTGTTGAAGTACATTTGTTTTTTGAATGAAATGGTTTTCTCTGCAGCCTCTTAAAGCTTTGTGTTTTATGGGCATTTTTTTACACTTTATTACTCAGTAAATAAGAGGAGTTTATAAATCAATCAGCAGAAAGTTTGTGCTGGGCTCTGCTCTGATCGATGTGAGGCTAAAGACAAGAGATTAGATACACACTTTTGGCTTAGCTTCACTAATGAATAACTCTGATGACTGCGCGTTTTACTGTGTGCGCGCGTCTTAAAGTAATACTATAACAGGTGATGGATTGGCCCTGGTTTTTATGGGGCTTTTTCAGGTTACTTAAGATTCTGCTATTTCTGTGTGTCTATTTCATTTTCTCTTTTTACACTTGATCTGTTCGGACTTGCAATTATGTTGAGCTTCTAAGTGATACCAGTAGTATTTAGATCATGTTTGATACTGCAAGTCTGTGCTATTGTCTGTTTTAAGAATAGCTTCTGGCACAAAAGATAAGAATCTATGTTCCACTATGTCTAAGGAAGCTTAGCTGGTAACATTGCCAGCTGGTTGAGATTTATCTTCTCTAAGAACCACAAGGAGAGAGACAGATCTTCTCCTGGAGCACATGTAGATTGTACTGACCAATAAGAAGATGAATATAGACATAACATACAACACGGGAAATGTATAAGAAATTCTACATTTCCATTTTAGGAATATAGTTAAATTTTGTACAGTTTGGAATATGATTCATAAACCAGTAAGATATTCATTGACTGACTGACTGTGCCAAATTGTGTTTCAAACACCAAGCAATCTTTTACAATTTTCAGTCTCCTTAACTTATTATTTAGAAATTTTATAGATGTTATGATAAGGAGAAATGCTACAGTGGTGATATAATGAACCTGGCACTGGCCTGTCTATCCCAGGGGGGATATGAACCTCAGTTTGGGGAAACAAAGGCATCAATATCTAAGGCTCCCTATGAAGGTTTTTCAGTCCATGCTCATTGCACACAGTGTGCTCTTCTGATAGCCTCATTATCTGCCCTCATCCCACTGGTTACTTCTTCATTTTTCATTTTATGTCCATGGAGAGTTTGGACTGTTATGTTGCGTTATCAGTTCTCATGTTGGCCCATAAATCTCCAGCTGGAAACTTTGCATGATGTAATAGCGGAGAAATCCCGTCTGGCTGTTGTACTGGTGGTTTCCTGAAATCACTATGTGCCTTCATATGTGACAACAAAACCTGGGTTTGTGTGCTTTCCTAGAGTGTTGTGGTTGAGCTGTCACCTTGCCACACCAGAGAAGTCACAGGAAAGAATGTGGTCCTTGAGGGTGATTTGCGCGCTGTTTCTCTCTTTTGTGCTTCAAGATGTTTCCTATTAATGTCTTGTTTGATTCTAAAGCTAAGTCATTTTTTTATTTATATAGAACTAATGCTGTTTTGCCAAGTGCTGTAGGCCCTGAAAATAGTTACCTTTCAGCAAACGTTAACCCAAGTCTAAATAAGTAAAACCTGGATGTGTGAAAGGCCGCCCCCTTCTTTACCCTCTCTGACCCCAGAACACACTATCCAGTCGGCATGTTCTGTGTAAGAGGAGATGAGCGCTCCAGATTTGTTGTTGTATGGTAACATAAGTGGGTTAGGAGGGGAGCTGAGAGCGTGATAAGTTTTATGCTTGTGGCTGTGTGTGAATGATAATGTGCTATTTGGTGCCATTTGTTTGTGTTTATGTTTATGCATCTGTTCGTGCCTGTGTTTGCCCTAGCATGTGTGTTCTCATGCTACACTTGTCTACCCTGCTGTGGGGACCTTCTTTTCAGGTCCACAGTTGCTCTCTATTGACCTGGTATATCTGCGTCAGTATCCGTCCATCAGTCTCTTGCTTTTCCTCTAAATGTGCTGCTTTTTCAAGCTTTCTCTCACTTACTTGTTGTCCAGACGTGACTGTCATTGCTCACTGTTCTGTTCTTCCTCAGCCTCCTCAACTATTTCTTGCTTATGTATTAGCAGTGACTTAACCTCACTATTCCTGCCACTTCCCATTCCTTCTTCAGCCTGTTCCCAACCGTTACCCTCACTTCTGGTCTTCACTCTAATCACATTTCATATTTGTTACATTTTCTAGGGACTTCCTCTTAATGGCTTGAGTCTATCAAATCAGTAAAATAACAAAATATCAAATCAATAAAAAGCTATAGATTGAGACTGTTTGTTTTTGGGTAGAAATTGAATTCTGGTGCTTTTCTCAGCCTGATGCTACACCTCATTTTGAGGAGAGTCCTTTGTCATCTTTGTCACACCTTCACTTGGCAGACTTGTGGATGGTTGATGAGAACGAGTACAGGGAAATGGGAGAGGAGAGAGATTGAGTTGGTGAGTCACTGTCCATAAGGAGGGTATTGCAAACAGTTTGTAGCAGGCATTGTCTCTCGGCACACATATAAAGTGCTGGATGCCCTGTTGCATAGGCTTATTTTATTATTATGTTGTTGTTTTTTCAAGTGTCTGTATATGCTGTGCATCAATTGTAAACTCCCCAGTGATTGGTCAGTTCTCCATTATCCCTCAGGTTTTATCTAAAACTGTTGCGATTTGATGTCACTAAACATGGCATTGGCTGTGGGCCAAATAAGTATCAAGTAATTCATTGAGTTTCCAATAATATGAAGCATGCTGTTGATGTGGAAGGCTGTAAAATCAATACAGGTCTGAAGAAGCTGTTGAGGTACAATGAGTCACCAGATTATGTAGCAGAAATCTCAAGCCTGAGCTCTATTCTTGGCTGCTTTACGTGTGGTTTAGTGGTGGAAGTAAACTGATATTCTACCACATGTCTGTGTAGTGATCCCTGGCCTCTCAAACAAAGTGATTCCCCATACAGTAAGTCTGCGGGCAATAAAAATTGGCATTCATTAGGACATTGAAGAATCTCCCAGTGTAACTGTTTTCACTAAGACTGAGTGACTAGTGCAAGTATAGAAATAAATGTAATTATTTTATATATCCATTTTCTTACACTTGCACAATTCAGGGTCATAGTTGGAGCCTATTCCAACTGTCCACCCAGACAGGTCACCAGTCTATTACAGAGAGGCAGATTTCCATTCAAGCTCACAATCGCACCAATGGACAATTTAGAATCACCAGTTAACCAAACGTGTTTAGGTGGTGGGAGGAAACCGTAGTGCTCTGAGAGAAGAACCCTTGCAAGCAAAGGGAGACGATGCAAATGTCACACAGAAAGACCTCCAGTCAACCAGTGGTGTCAAACCAGGAGCTTTTTGCTTTGAGGCAACAATGTTAACCACTGGACCAACAACTCTCCCTGAATAATGCAAGTGATAGCAAATGCCACAGTCTATGCCAGCACTCAGAATGGTTTAATATTAGGAAATAGGTGAAACAAATAGGAAGGTGGTGCCACTAGACAAAAATCCAAAAGTAACCTATCAGCATATTATAAATCGAGTTGTCTAAGAGGAGTTTTTACTCCTGCAACTGCTTTCGGCTCTGTTCTGCCCCATGATAGGGAAACTTTGGCCAATCTGATCTTTTCTGGAAAAGAACAGTCAAATAGTGTGGCATAGTATGAAGAAAAAGTTTGGGTATAAAGCACCCCACTGTGCAGTGGGCTAAGGAGAGGGCATTCTTAGAGGAAAGCTGGATTTGATTTCTTTGTAAAGCCGTAAGTCAACATTGGCATTATTTTAATACATACCAACACATACATATCAAATTGGCAGGGTGGAATGGGGCTCAGAAGAGAGAAGGAAAAGCTGTGGAAGGCGGGACATCTACTTTCAAATTCTGGTCCTTTCCTAGATTGCTGCCAACAGGAACTCTAATTTATTTTGCAAATAAACCAGTGGAGCTCCACCTTTTATTTGTGGTTGTGTCCACTTTTCAGTTAAGGCAACCCAGAGCAAAGGTATGTTTTCTTGCAATGCTCTATAAATTATACAGATTTATAAACATTGCTACTGATGAATTGCTGTTTCCTTTCCATTAAAAAAATAATGAATTTTGACAGATTAGTTAAATGTTTGTGTCTTTCAACAAGTGGATGTATGTAAAAGATTAAGCTCAGATGGTTACACAAAGCAAGAGATAGAAAGGAGGGAGGGGAGAAAAAGACAGAGAGAGAGCGAGAGAGAGATAGAGAGAGGAAAGACTAAGATGGAAAGTGAGAGCCAGACTCACTGAGACTCTGGGGTTTTTTTCAGTTAGCTGTATCAGGGTAGTAAGACTTGTCTGGTGTTGCTCCACCTCACTCCTTACTCACTGTCTGGAATCAGGCCTGACTGTGAGGGAATATAGGAACGTCTTCAAAAGGAGGTGTGTATATAAATGGAACAACTGTTGTGCGTGTGTGTGTGTGTGAGAGAGAGAGAGAGACAGAAAGAAAGAAGGAGGGAGGAAATGAGAGAACATAATGTAAAATAGCATATAAATATGTGCGTGTGCTTGTATAAAAGCGGTGAACTGTTGCTAAATCAAATGTGTGAAGGAAGGAAACAGTAAGCAAGAAGAAGTTAAAGCACAATAGACAAAAATTTATAGCAGAAACAGAGATGTTAGTAAGGTCCTGTGGTTGCATTCACTATAAAAGCTGCACAGCTTGCACATGCTGTACAGTCATCTGCTAGTGCGTTTGCTCTGCAATGAGTCCAGGTGTATTCGTTTATACATCTAGCGTCTGTTGAGATTGAGGAAGTACTGTGTCTTGTCTTTTTTTCATGAAGTAGCATGAGTGGTGAGTGATGTTGTTTGTGTGTTGTCTTTCTAAACTACAGCATGTCTAAAACCAACTGTGAAGGCACAGACAAAGGCTCCTGTGTGACTGTTTGTCAAGGAAAACAAATGACTGTTCTGTGTGTGTATATGTGTGTGTACATTTGTGGGTAATGTGTGAACCCTTGCACTCAGGGAGAGCAGTTGCAGGCGTAGCTAGGAGAACTCAGAGGTTATTTGAGATCATTAGACAGCTGCCAACACTCCTGGTTCTCTTCTCTTCTCTTCTCTTCTCTTCTCTTCTCTTCTCTTCTCTTCTCTTCTCTTCTCTTCTCTTCTCTTCTCTTCTCTTCTCTTCTCTTCTCTTCTCTTCTCTTCTCTTCTCTTCTGTCAGTGTTAACCATTCTCTTCGCTTCTGTGAGTGTTAACCAGTCTGCTGCAACAGTTGCAGACAGCTGGGAGCGAGTCACACTCTGACATTAGTTGAACAGCTGTTTTATCCCTATGGTCTGCGCCTGAGAACTGGGGTTTAGATTTGCCACAATAGACCTGCTTTGTTTCCTACCAAGACAATGGTTGTGATTGCCTGAATGTTTGAGCACAAGTGTGCTAGCCATAGTCATTTCAAACAAAGTAAAATGTATAAAAACATTTTGTGTGTGCACAGTTCACCCCAGAAAATCATGTTTTTTTTTAAAAAAAAAATCTTTTTGCTCTAACTTTTGCCAGCATGTGCACTGCTGTGGCTTTGCAGTGTGATTTTTGCCTGTTTGCACTATAGCCTGCTGCATGTGGGCCTAATTGTTCTGCTTGCTGTAAAGAGGCCTCTGATAATGGTAACTAAGACAAGTGGATCTTATTCCCATAGCAACAAGAACATATCTTTCCCAAGAGCAGAATTCATTAATTATGCCTTTCTTTTACAAGACCTTTATTTTCTAAGACAGGAATTAGAATGCATGCTCAATTTCCTCCTCAGCATAAGAGCTGCACCGCCGACTGCATCACCTCTCCAGCTGCTACCCAGACAGCTAATAGAGAAATGCTCTGTCGCCTGGAGAATATTAATACACTCATATCCATGCAATCACATCTCGTTCACACTCGGTAGTAATGGTTTTGTGTACTTGTTTGCGTGTCAGTGTGCCCTGATGTGTGTGTTTACACCTTGTGTCATCAACTATTCCAAAACACAGTCAGTATTGCTTTGCTACTTCTTATTACATTTTATTCAGTCTTGCTTTATTTTCAATCTACCTTATTATTGTGAGTATGAAGTAAAATGTTACATATAATCTGCCTACATATGTTTGTATCTCTGTTTCCCAACTGAGAGAGTAAAAAGAAGACAAATGAGGGAAAGGGAGAGAGCTGATACTGTGTAATAAAACACGAAGGGAAATGAGCAGGGGAGGCCATAGTAGGTTAGTCCTCGTGTGCTTCTTATACACATTAACATCCCTGGTATAGAGAGTTGTTTTTGAGGGGGTCAAAGGGTGGCTTTTGCTAACACAAGCTGTTTTTTTTTGGGGGGGGGGGGGGGGGGGGGGGTTGTTTTTAAGAGAAATGATGGCATTAAGTCAATTCATTTATCTGATGAAAAATTATCCAACCATTTTGTAATCCTGGTAGGCACACAGTGTGCTCTGATCCAGTTTGGGACCTGCTGCAAATGGGCAGCACCAGGCATGTGCATGCTGCCTTGGCTTGTCAATTTGCAGGAGAAGAAAATAGTTAGCAGAAAAAAATGTTATGGTGATGTGAAAGAGATCTAAAAAAAAAAGTGCATTCCACTTCACAACAAAATACCATCTTCCCTACTGTAAATAGATTTTATGTCATTGAAGCATCTCTTGAAGCGTCTTTGTTTCCTGCTTATTATTTACTTATTTTCCTACTGTTGCTGTTGGGTCTTGTCAGATTAATGCAGAGTAAGTTGAGAGAACATGTAAAGATGTCATTTTGTAGAGCAAAGTACAGCTACCTGGAGCACTATGATTCAGTGTTATGCTCAATCAGAGTTATCCACCTCTGCAATTCTCTTCTCTTCCTCAACATCCTGTGCTCTCCTCTTCTTCCTTTGTCAACCCCCCTCCCCTTCTTCCACATGCATACACTCATCTTCAGCTCTTTCCGCCTTCCCTCTCTCCTTCTTCAAGGAGCAGTGTATAGAGGGAATAGAGTGCAGGGCTGATAGTGTGGAGGTTTAATTGCACCCAAGAAGAGAGCAGTGATGAGCCAGTGGAACCGTAGAGAGACATTGGAAAGGGTGTGAGCAAAGAAAGGGAAGAAAAGTGAGAAAAGTAGACATGGGGTGAGAAAGAAGTAAAGCAGCAGCATGAGAGATGGAGGGAATTAGCAATAGAGAGCACATAGAGAGCTGAGGCAGTCGGTCTGCAGTCTGCTGTGTCAGAGGTCCATGCAGGCACTAGCGATTTATAGCTGATCTGTTTGGCTCTACATAAGGCCTTTGCCCAGGCTGCCTCATTTTTCCCTCACTTACACACACAATCGTGGACATCCATTCTGTGTCCCTCCACAGAAGAGGCTAACATTTGAACAATGGTCACAGTTAAACCTAAACACTGTATAACTTTGCATTTATTTGTTTTTCTTCAGAAGTGTTAGTGTTCATACTTATTTTGCAGTTTTTGTGAATACAAATCTATTCTTCTAAATCTCTTTGTGATATCTCAAGAGCATATCTAGACATGCCAAGTCAAATATAACTAGGCTTGTTAGGTCAATAACAAAGAAGTTCCAAATGAAACTTCAGGATTTTAGGTATTACAGAATTTTTTATTTTATGGATATGAAGTGCTGGCAGTAGATTGTTTTTAGCTCTGATGTGGCTTTCTTTCTCGCTTTGCCAGGTCCAGTGTGTGATGAGCCAGCAGAGGGGAAGCGGAAAGGTCGTCCTAAAGCAGAAATGCAGGAACTGAGAAGCATCCCTGTGAGTATTTCTCTTTGAAATGAGTGGGTACTTGAAGTGGGCTTCATTTTTCTTGCACAGTAGGCAGCTCCCCATGAATATTCACAATATACAGTGCTATATAGCAATAAATCTGGCGTGGATTCAACTCTCTCTTCCTCACCCCTGATCAGGCCCATATGATAGTACAATGGAAGGAAGAGTTTAAGCGGCACTCCAGGGTAAAATGTCCGTGTTCAGGCTGCTGGTTAGAGTTTCCCAGCATCTATGGCGTCAAGTACCACTATCAGCGCTGCCCGGGGGTGAGTCACTAGCCTCTGCTCTTTCCTGCCACAAGGCTGTTTATACCTTTATGCTTCAGAGTAGACTTGTAGCACTGGACCATTTTATAGGAGAAACCCATCCAATAGGGCACCGTTTAATAATTCCAGAGAATATATAATGGCCTTATTACAAACCTGAGCAATTATTAAGGCTTTTTCAAAAACCTAAGATAAGTCAGCTGGAGGGGGGGGGGGGGGGGGGGGGGGGTGGTATTTTCTTTTTTGTAACAGCTACCCACTGTCATTAGATTTTGGATAGGGAGAGAACTCACTTTGAATCTCCTCTTCGTATGTCTGCATCCAGGCCACCGTAGCTGAAAAGCTGAGTCATGGCTGTCCCTACTGTGAGGCCGTGTTTGCCACAAAGGTGCGTCTGCAGAAACACAAACTGTGGAATCACCCAGAGAGAGTCAGCATGGAAACCAAGGACGAGCAACCTAAGCTTCAAAAGACTTTTGTGAAGTCCAGCGCTAAGAAAAGGTGACTGAGATATAGCTCAAATTCCTAACCAGATTGAGTCACTTAAAGATAACTGCCTAAAACTGTCCTGTCTCATTCTGTGAATTCAGGCCCATGGAGATCAGTCCCCCCTCTCCTGTGTTCTTCAAAGTGAAAAAGACCCATGAAGTGTCCACACCCTCTCAGAATGGGGAGCTGGCCTACCAGAAAAATGAGAGGAAACAGCACAGCCACAGCCAGCCTTCACAACAAATTCACCAGACCCTGCCAGTCCAGCCTCACTCCCAGCAATCTCATTCCCAAAGCACGTCATCTGATGCAGGGGGAAGTGAAAGCGAGGGGGGCAGCCTTCCCTCTTCTTTTCCTGACGAAGACCCAGAGCGAATGAAGCACAGTAAGATTTCAACATGCCATTTGAAATGTTCTCAATTATATGCTCCAGTATATTTGTATAACCATTATGCACTGTTTTTCCTCCTGCACTAGGACGAAAGCAGAAAACACCTAAGAAATTCACTGGAGAACAGCCCTCAATATCTGGAACTTTTGGATTGAAAGGTAGATACCTTTTATTAAAAGGAAAACATGGGGTTTTTTTTAGTGAAAACTTGAGCATGACAAAGAATTTTGTGATGTAATTTCACATGCCACTGTAGGGCTGTTTGATATAACGATATATATCGGATGACGATATAAAAACATCTATTGTTTCATTTTACGCTATCGTTTGTTTCGTGGTGTTGCAAAATAAACTGTTTACGGCAATATTTTTTCATGGTTTTGATGGTCACTGTAGTGGCTATGTTAATTTCTTAAAGTTCTCTCTTTCTCTTATATTTAATATAACCACACTACGGACGGACAAGCGCCTGTTTTTATGCGTTGTCGTTAGCAACAGCGACGGTAAAACCACCGCGTGTCCGCTTGTTTATTTTCCACATAAACCTTTCACAATAAAGCTCAAGGTCCTGTTGAGACTTTTCAAAATAAACTGAATCACGTGAAAGAGCAGATTATTTACGGATGAGAAGCAAAAAAGAGCCGCCAGGTGCTAAAAAATAAATCTTAGATTCAAACGTTAGAACAGGCTTTTCCCCGCAGCACGCCGTGTAATAAATACTCACAAAGAAAACGGCGGCCGTTACAACTTATGTCTAAAAATGTATAGTTTCATGCATCGATTAAAATACTCGACTCGACCAGGTACATGACGCGCAGCTGGAAACACTTCACGCAAGTCAAGCTGCCCGAGATTCACAGAATTTACAGAAAATGTTACATTTCTGTGATTTATATCGTTATCGGGACGATAGATGTCTTATATCGGGATATGAGATTCTGGTCATATTGCACAGCCCTATGTCACTGATATAATAAAAATATGAGACAGAATAGTTTTTTTTTTTTGTATGCTGGTTGATTTACAACAGACCTTAGGAGCCCTTTGCTAATTTACTTAAATATTGAGTTCCAGAGTGGACAAATGTGCCACTGCTGGGAGGAGGGACATTATTAGTTATGTAAGTGACTGAGATTGCTCCCTGCTGCCACTGATCAATGGTGCTGTTTTTTTACACAGTGCTAATGTAGCAACTGTAGAGATGTCTCATATCTGGCTAAATTAATCAGTGACTCACACATCAAGCACACATTACATACGCATATTTTTTTCAGCCTTTCTTTGTCTCATTCACATATATGCTGAAAATGCTCAGTGACTCATATAGCATACAGAGGGCTGTAAACTACTTACTATCACTTGTCAGACAGTTCATCTGCAGCTCACAGGCGCTGTCTTTTGCTGTCTTTTAGTCTGCTTGTCATTGATTTGGTATAGCTCAAAACAACTTCCATTTTCAGCCTCCTTTTTTCAATTTATAGTCAGTATCAACTTTCTGTTTTTAGTATCGTGTTCTTGTTTGGTTTGCCCTACATCTGTCCCACTCGCATTTCTCACTTTATCTTCTATACTTTCAGTTTGAATTTTAATCACTAGCGTGACTGTCTGTGTATATGTGTGTGTCTGCGTGTGCACATGTGTGTTGTAGGTATGACTAAGGTAGAGGAGAAGCTGAAGGCAGGCCGTGTGAAGAGACCAGAGGGGAGTGGGTTCATTGAGGAGGCTCAGAGAAGACCTTCGTCAGGTCAGCCCTCTAGAAAAGACTCGGCCACAACAAGCTCTGGTGAACACCAAGATCACATTTTTTAAATTAATCATCCATCTATCTAGCCATCCACACATCCATCCATCCAGCTATACATTTTCGTATCTACCTGTCCAATTCAGGGTTTTGGGGGGCTGTCATAAGGCTAACACAGAAGGTAACACATTCATGCTCACTTCACACCTACAGCCAACCAAGTTTATTAACTAAAAACTAAAATTAGGTATGAAAAAAATTAGTTGACTAAAATAACAATAAAATGTATAAAAAAAATTAAGACTATCTTTAAAAAATAGTGAACTTGAAAAACTAATTAAAATATAAATACAGCGAAAGTAACCTTAGTTCTAGGTATAGTTTGGTATAAATGTTATTATAGCTTCCTTGATTGGGCATTGATGGACATGCTTGAACATTTAAACTAACTAAAAGAAAACCAAAACTATACATTTTCAAACAGTAAATGCTAAACTGAAATGAGAAATCCATTCTGGAAAATAACTGAAACTAGAATTGGAACTAGAAAATACACTGATCACTCTGCCACCAACTTAGAATTACCAGTTAACCAGTTAACATGCATGCCTTTGGACTACTTGAGGAAGCCAGAGTAATTGGAGAAACCCCACGCAGGTAGAAGAACATACATAGTTATTAATCAGTTAAATATAATTATTACTTTTATAAGTTGCATCATGTTTTCTTCAAAGAGCATTTCTTAAATCTTAATGAGATATGCATGCATATGACAAAAACGACAAAAAACTTATCTTCAAACTATCAAAACCCCATGGATATTCATTTCAGTCATATGAAACTGAGAAAGCAGCAATCTTTCACTTTTGGGAAGCTAAAAACGTAAGTGCTTACTGATCATCTAGATTGCTGACACATAAGGACATCATACCAGTGTAATTTCATTGGCTAAATAACAAAGCAGTACTGTGTTCTGAATGTTACTCAGGAGCTGTTCCTGACACTCAGTGGCAGCGAGCAATCTCAGAGAGAGGTGAAGTGGTGTGTCCCACTTGCTCCATCGTTACCAGGAAAACAATCCATGGCCTCAAGAAACACATGGAGATTTGTCAAAAGGTCAGTAGTCGATGCATCTGTTCATCAGAATGGGAGCGGGGTGGCTGCGCTGTCAAAACAGCTGTTAGAGCAAACTGTGAAACCAGTAAAATTGTTTTGCTGGTAGTAGCATTCAAAGACAAACTGGAGCTGTAAAGCTCAGCTTGAAGAAGCCTTGCATTGTGGTTATTGTGCACTGAATACGTTAAAACTGGGGAGCCTGGGAACCTTTTCTAGTAAAGATAATGAAAATAAGGCTATCGGATCGCCCATGAGTCTGTTGCTGATTCACCACTGTTCTTTCCTTAGACCAGTTGTGATAGATACTGACTGCTGCAGTCCAGAAACACCCCATAGGAGCTGCAGTTTTTGAAGATGTTCATAGTCATCATAATCTGGTCCTTCTCAGGCTCATTTAAATCCTTACACTTAACACATCAACTTTGAGGAAAAAATGTTCACTTGCCCCCCTAATATATCCCACCCACTAACAGGTGCCATGATAAAGAGATAATCGGTTTTATTTGCTTCATCTGCCAGTGGTCATAATGTTATGTATGATCATAAAAGGGGAAGGGAAGGGCCCTGTAAGCTACTGAAAATATAGTGTGTAATGGGCTAAAGCGTGGGGGGAAAAAAGGGTTATTTCAGTTGTATTATGTCAAGCTTGTCTAGTGGATGAATGAGGTTGAGTGTTGCAGTAGCCTCAGCCCTCAAAGACAGTGTTCCTGGAGCCTGTTTTAATGGCTCCTTAGCCCAGTGGCCTGTGTGACTCTATTAAAGTGACAGTCTGCTGTTAAGCAATGACAGAATCATCACATTACCACTGGGTCACTCACCATCAAGACACCTCTGTCTCCAAATCAATACTGAGGCGAGGAGAGAAGCTACAACAAAGTTGTGATATGTGATAAATTGGGGTGGGGGGGGTTTAAGGTTCCTAATGTGTCCCTTGCCTTTTACTTTGACCAGAATATGCACTAGTAACAAACTTTATTAGGTTACAGATGAAATGTTGCTATACTGATGGATTCAATAAAGAGCAAAGCCAGCAGGAGTGGGTTATTTTCCTCTTATAGAAAAATGTTATCTGAGCTTCTTCTTTGGCCTTCAACCCCTGCAGCTCCAGGATGCCCTGAAGTGCCAGCAGTGCCACAAGCAGTTCAGGTCCAAGGCCGGCCTCAACTACCACACCATGGCCGAGCACAACAGCAAGGTAATTCGCTGACGTTGTACTTTGTAAACCGGTTTCAAAGACTTTAAACTTAAAAATGACACCCTGTGACTGATTTTGCTCCTTTTTCTATGACTCATTATGAGTCCAGATGGTTTGGGTGATCAGATCATCACTGAACATGGTAATTAGTTTCAAACAACACCAAAGAACTGAAAAGTGAATGCTAATAGTTTGGTTTGTCATGACAGTATGCATGGAAATCCTACATTTATTTCTGCTAGTATCGGTTTACACAGCAGATGTCCAGCTATTTATATGCATCAACGTATAGAGTAAAAAATATACTCTATCCTATAATTTTATCAGTTACAAAAGTATTGTCAGATGCTATGATGATCTCTCAAAATTTGATCTTGTGGTCTCTAAAAAATCGTGATTGTAAAGTTGAACTGGCGATTGGTATTCCTGTCAGTGAAGTGCTCACATTTCTTTCTGCAGCTGTCTTAACTCTGACAGCAGAGAGCTTCATTAAGATATTATCATGACACTCCTGCATTAGAGCAGTGGTGCCACTATGAAGTTTGCTGAATAATTTAAAGCTACCCGTTTCAAAAAGTATTATAAAAGATTAATGAATCTACACTCAGCAAACCTTGTGGCATGTGTGTTTGTGTTTTTGTGTGAATGCGTATGGTTATAGTATATGAAATACATGGTAATCTATGTGTATGTGTTTAACAGGCTTTGGCTGTGTAATGTTTGCTAGATTAAGGGCTCTGATAGATGACCGTGCCATCTGTGTCAGCCAAGTTAAACTGTTTGATGCTGCCATTTGTCTTCAGAGGGGACCTGTTGTGTCCTGACCTTATTGGCGGGATTCCAGTCCAGCCGAGCAAAAGGCATTAGTGCATTATTTTTGTGTGTGTGTGTGTGCTTGTGTGTGCGTGCGTGCGTGCGTGTTAAGAATAAAATGCTTAAAGGTTGCACAAGGTAGCCTTCCTACACATCTAAACTTCTGCTGTTTCTGTTCTTCTGATTAGATAATTACAACTTTTGTGACAGAATGAAAGCTGTTATTGTGTTAATCTCTGTTTGTGTGTTGGTGTGCTCTAGATTTGAAGTAGTTCCTTATTAAAGAAGGCTTTTTTAGCTTGTGGGTTTGACTGGTGTCACACTCTTTTTACTTTCCAATGAATTTTAAATTTCAGGAAATTGAAAGATCAGGAGGAGATAGCACATTTCTTAAAATCAGTCTTTAGAAGTATGACGTGCCCTCTTTCTGTTTAGATACAAACGTTTCCTTTGTGCTACAGTAAGACAAGTACTTTTCTACAGTATCAATCATGTTATTTATTAATGCTACAATGTATACAATGTTATACATTGTAGCGGTTTTAGAGTCATGTTTTTAAGGAAGTAGGCACTACTACAACTGTGCTTTTGGATACACTGTATATTAATAATAATAATAATAATGGATTGGATTTATATAGCGCTTTTCAAGGCACCCAAAGCGCTTTACAATGCCACTATTCATTCACTCTCACATTCACACACTGGTGGAGGCAAGCTACGGTTGTAGCCACAGCTGCCCTGGGGCAGACTGACAAAAGCGAGGCTGCCATATCGCGCCATCGGCCCCTCTGGCCAACACCAGTAGGCAAGTAGGGTAAAGTGTCCTGCCCAGGGACACAACGACCAGGACAGAGAGCCCAGGGATTGAACCGGCGACCTTCCGGTTACAGATGCGATTCCCAACCCCCTGAGCCACGGTCGCCCGTTAAGGCATTTATTCATTCAAAAGTGTCAAAAAGACCAGTGTTTGGTGCCTTTGAATTGCAAAGCAGTTTTTTTTCATCACTCATGTGTTCCACCGACAAATCTGCAGAACTTTTGTTCATGCAAATATGTTGAACTAATGTATTTTCCAATATTTGTGAATCACTTGGTACAGTGTCCTTTAACATAGAATAGAAAAATGAGCATATAATGAAAAAAAAAGCTTTTGCTCATACATTTTATTAGAGGTGTTAAGTTTACATATGTTAATTTGTCCAGTACTATTCCAATAAGTTGAATTTCTTATTAATATTTCTATATTAAACCGATTTGCACTTCAGTCTCATGTAAGCTGTGTTACTGTGTTTGGTTTCTGTATGACTTGGAGACTTCACTGACCATTGCTCTGATATTGTAAGTCTTGTCATGTGGCTTTACCCAAATGCAGTGTGGGAAAGGCAGCAGGCTGACAGAAGGACAGGGGTCACCCACTGAGATTGACCTTGGCGTTGCTACTGTGATAGTGCTGCCTCATTCTCTTACACTTGCTCTTTTGCTCCTTCCCTGATAGAAGCATTAAGAATACAAGCTGATGTCGTTTCATTGTTGCTGTCCCTGTCATTGTATATCAAAGGCTTGCTGGTGCCTGTCCTGCTACCCTCAGGCTTTTGCAGTAGCTTTATTGAAGTACTCAAGTGGTATCTCCCTCCTACCTTTACAGAAAGCTACTGTAGTGTTGTGTGTCAGTCATCTCTGTGTGTTAACACATGAGAAAGCACATTAAATGTGTTCCGCTGGGATCCCTCAGTTAGTCTACTCTCTCTCCAGTCCCCTGCATTTCTTTTCCATCTCTGGCAGCCCTACCATCTGTTGTTCTGGTCTTGGCTGGTGTTTGGCACCAACCAACATGCGAGCGAAAACACGAGTTTGACAGTTGTCATAAACATGCCTTGAGTAACAGCCTCACCAGGAAACCATTTAATGATCCTGGCATCGTGTGAACATTAGAGATAGAAAACACATTTTGGTTGCTTTTTTTTTTTTTAGTCATGAGGAAGTGGGGTGTGTGGTGGTGTGATAGTGTATTTGTTCCCCCTCAGCCCTCAGGGAGTGAAGGCCAGACGGGCAACGAGCATGAGGAGAGGGAAAGGCTGCGCCGAGTGCTCAAACAAATGGGACGAATCAAGTGTCCCAGTGAGGTATGCACTTCTTCTTTTTACCTGGTCCTTTCCTCTTTTACTGTCTCTCATTCTATACTACTCTTGCTTTCCTGTGTCTTTCATTTTATGTCACATTTCTGTCCCTCGTCATCTGCCAGTTTTGATTTCATTTCTCTCTTGTCCTCAGGATCTTCTTTTGTGCCTTTCTCCTTTTACATCTCTCTCTCTCTCTCTCGCGCTCTCGCTCTCTCTCTCTCTCGCTCTCTCTCTCGCTCTCTCTCTCTCTCTCGCTCTCTTTCTCTCTCTCTTGTTATCTTTCTCTCTCTTCCTTCCCTCTTCCCTCTCTTTTTCCTTTATGCCTTGTTCTTGACATGTTGCCCAAAATCACATCAACACCCTGCTTCGCATTACTCACACTAGAGTGCAAAAGGCAGAGAGAGTAAGAATAGAAAGAGCTGTAAAGAATAAACTCTACAGTGACATGTCTTCACACTGAAAAATGAGCATCTTTCTCCTGTTTTCTCTGTCTTTTTAACATTAACCACAAAGTATTGACCAAATGCAGAGTTCCATTAAAACTACACTTTGTTCCACTTACCCAGTCTCTTGCTTAATGTTTGTTTTCATTCTGTCTCATTTTTGTCATTGGCGTCACTCAATCACACAAACATTTTGTGTACAAACACACACGCACACACGTACACAAATACAGGGCTGTTCAGCCCACTTTTCCAGTCTGATGGGCTACCAGTATCACCAGCAGCGTTGTGGAAGAGAGTGTTCTGACGATGCGAAGCCTGTGTTTCTGTGCCAGCACTGTGGAAAAAGCTACCGCTCCAAGGCTGGCAGAGACTACCATGTACGCACCGAACACTCCCCGGCCATCACCACCACAATGACAGCCGCAGCCACCACCAACCTCATGGATAGTATCACTGACACCAACAACAACACTGGCAAGGAGAGGGTGAGATCATCATAGACGAGGGTTGTAGTAGCAGTTATAAGAGATGAACCTTTTTTTCTTTTCATTTTATGCTGATTACAAGCACATTTTATTGAATTTTAATGAGTACCTAAAGTTTTCCTATATTTTCACTCAAAGGTCTTACTGTTCCTTCAGGTGATCTCTGAAGAATCTCCAACAGGAGGTAAGAAGGAGCAAAGCCAAACTGAAAGGAAACGGTGGCAAGAGAAAGCCCCATCCAGCCATCCTAAGGAGAAGGACAGAGGCGCTAGAGAGAAAGACAGGGAAAGGGAAAGGGAGCAGGAACAAGATCAACAAAAAGCAGCACAGATTGAGAGACAGGGGGAGGACTTTGAAAGGACCCCCAGTGGCAGGGTGAGACGGCGGTCAGCTCAGGTGGCGGTGTTCCACCTGCAAGAAATAGCTGAGGATGAGCTGGCTAAAGACTGGGGCACAAAACGCCGCATCAAGGATGACCTGGTTCCTGACAGCAAGAGGGTGAGGAATAAAATTTGGATGCATTAAGTGCACATGGTGACCACAGTAAATACAGTATATTAGCAGTCCAGGTCAAAGGCCATGCAAAGGCTCCACACAAACTCCATCAGCAGATTTAAAAAATCCTTTATGTTACATCCACTTTTTTACACTGTAGAATTATATTAATAACTTGAATACTGATAGATTAAAAAAAGTTGTCTTCTGCATAGTTAAACTACACCCGCCCTGGCCTCCCCAACTTCAGCCCAGAGCTTCTAGAGGCTTGGAAAAATCAAGTCAAGGAGAAGGGCTTCATCTGCTGCACAAACGAAGTAAGAATATACAAATACACCATGTACAAAAAATTACCTACAATATCTGAGCAAAACAAAAGGGATTTGCCTTAACGTTGAGTGTAACATAAATACGAAGTCAGTGTGTTTAATCCTTGTTTGTTTCTGCTTTGTTCTAGAACTGTGAAGCTGTCTATTCCAGCGTGTCAGGACTAAAGGCCCATCTCGCCAACTGCAGCAAGGTACAAATCCACACTACTGCAAAACTCAGTGTCTGAGAATATTACTGGATATACAGTAATATTCCAACAAACCAATACAGACATCCCAAAAATACACTCAAACTGAAAAAATTTATCTTAAGCAAAAGGAAGTGGAATCTGATGGTACAGTTCAAATAAAATTAAGACAAATAAAGATACAAAATGAAGAGAAAGCAGGAAGTATTAGAATCACAGCATGATCTTGTATAACTTGTAAAACAGGATCTATTTTGCTCATTTCCAACTCATCTCAACGATTTTTCACTCTCTACTAGAGTACCTTTGTATTATTAGCAATTTACTATGATACGTGCGGGGGGGGGGGTATACTGGGCTTTTGTGCTGTCTCTCAGTTCATCCGCTGTATACTACAAGCCTTTTTAGATTGACTGTGCCCTGGAAAGAAAATGTTGGGAGGGGCTGCTGCACTCATATTAAGGATATCCCTTCTCACTGACATCATACAGGGTGAAGCATAGTAAATATTTTCCGAACATTCTGAAACCTGAGTTTTTGGTTGATCGGCATTCATTGCACGTAAGTTCACCTCTGCGTTTGAAACTATGGCCCTGATCACTATCAGAATCCACCAAGATTTTGTTTTTGAGCTGTATTTTCTCAAAATATGTTTTTAAGCTTATTTAAATAAAAACTTAACTTGGAATATGTTTTTAACACCCTCCTGCTGTAAAAGGCTGACAGGGTATGGTTTTTGATGGGTTCTTAACTTGCACCTTCTGCAGCAACCTTAAACTGGTTATCTAAGCAAATATCTTATTAGTCATGAGGCAGAAAATTGGCATATGAACAGGTGGACATGGTAAAGATGGTTTGTTAAATTTTAAAAAAGAACATTTCTGTCCACATGGCAGTCAAGAATGGGCAAATAAGGCTATGGTATAGTTAGAATTTGGCATAAACAACATAGAAACATGCATCTATTCTCTTTTGTGTCAACAATTCAGGGTGTTCAGATAGTGTAATGATGTGAGGGATAATTTCTTTGCACATTTTAGTACCAGTTGAGTGTCATAAATTCCAAAGACTGAGTATTGTTGCTGACCATCTCGATCAATTTATGACCATCCCTTTGTCTTGTCCTTGTCATCTAATGACTACAGCTGCCGTAATAATGGACCAAGTAACAAAGGTCATACCATCTCATACTGGTTTGTTGAACCAAACAGTGACTTTAGTGTACTCTGGTGTCTTCCACAACTACCAGATCCAACAGAGAACCTTTGGAATGTGGTGGAGCAGGAGATACACCAGATGATGCCGTTACCCACAAATCAAGAACAAACATTTGATGATATCATGTTAACACAGACCAAAATCTCAGGGGAAAGTTTAAGTGTGTCCAACCAGGTACTAGCAACATTTCTGGTGTGTGTGTTTGTTACAGGGTGGTGGCGAAATGGGGAAGTACACCTGTCTGATCTGTCAGAAGGAGTTCAGCTCGGAGAGTGGCGTCAAATACCATATTAGCAAGACACACTCACAGGTGGGTCACTGTCAGTATAAACTTAGAGGTTGCCATTAACATGACCCACTTAGTAAATTTCATTTCTGGTAATACGTCATAAAATAATAAACAGCATTGGTTAATCTTAGATCCAGTTTATTTTATCAGACTTGTTGCCAATATGACCGAAAAGAGCACTAAGAAGCTGGTCACTGGGACTCACTGGGAATTGTTGTGGAAAAGTGTATGAAGAAGAATGTGCAGACCACATTTGGCAATAGTAGTCAACCAGTCTATAATAATTTGGTTGAGTGAACTGTAGGACAGATCGTATCTTCCTGCTGCCATGAAATTTTATGATGTTGTTATTAACACAAGATTCATGGGCAGGTTACCAACGTGGTAACAGTAATGAACTTGAATTGAACATTAAGTCCATTATGGTTATACTTTTAACAGCCAGATAGGAGGACTTTCTAACGACATGTCAATCATGTCATATCCGGTTTCAAAACACCAAGACAGTGAAGCCACACACTTTAGGCTTCATAATGAGACTTTCTAAACTAACGAGTGACATCATGGTGGCTACATCCACCTGTTATACTGTCTGTGGGTAAAACCAGCTAGGTTGCACATTAACCTTGTCATAATACTCTTGCACTCAACAAGTCTATACATATCTTCCTTGAACTAATCTTTTCTCTTCACCAACAACAACTTTAGTTACAAGATAACACATAGTTTTTTTTTTCCTTATAAAAAAGCCTCTTTGTTTTTCGGTTTTAACATCCCCATCTTGTCCCCAGTTAACATTAACCTTTGGTGTTCAGACATGGTGGTTTATACAGTTATTTAGAAAGAAAAATGTATACACATGCAGTTGTATTCTGCTTGTTTGCCTTCTTTGGATCTTGACTGGTTTACTGTTTTTTTTGTTTGTTTGTTTTTTTGTCTTAGAACTGGTTCCGTGCAGCTGCCAGTCAAGTTGTGTCCAGTAGCAAAACTAAAGTCCCAGAGAACAATGGGATAAAGGCCGAAGTGAGGAACGGAGCCACGACTGGTAAAAAGAGGGGCCGTAAACCAAAAGAGCGCCCCCCTGTGAATGTACCTCTCGAAACAAAAACTGAGGCGCTTACCACCCAAAACTCAACCCCTGCCGCGACTCTGTTCTCTGGCACAGCACAGCCCCCAACTCTGTTCCCTGACCCAACGGACAGTGATAATTCAGGCCAAAACAGACAGCCAATTCCCTCCGCCACCAGAAGAAACAAACCCAAGAGGCTGTTACTGTCCGACTAGCTCTGCTTTTGTTGACCTAGGAGCCCAAGAGGATTCTTTCTTTAAATATCTGCCAGGAAGCTTAAAGACATTTCTAGCGCTACAAGAACTTGGCACTGAGAAGAAAGCCAAAAATCAACCAATATGAAGTAAAACCCAGTCTTCAAATCTTGGTTTCGAACCCCCCGAGATAATGTGTATACTGTTGTACTCAGAACAGTAGTGTTTTATTTCCCCATTCCACTTTTGTCTCCCATTTAAGGCACATTTTTCAATTTCTGTACTCACAGCAGGGGTGTCAGTAGTAATCAAAGTCCTGACCTAAACATAGATTTTTTTTTTAAACAGAGTTAGTATTCTAAATACCAATGGAGAGTCATTTTCTCTGCAAGATTTGTGTTGTGTTTGAGAGGTTTTAAAAAGGATATTCTATTAGCATGGTGAAGTCATTTAATAATAGCTAGTGTTTTCACATTTTTTCACAGATATACTGTACTGTGTACATGAACAATATCTATATCTATATCTATATACTCAAAGCAATGATGCCATCCGTCATTTCCAAGCCTGAAACATCCAACTGGATCATAAGCGGTCAGAATTTTTTGCAGTGTGTGCTTTAGTGCAATGTTGTTTTAATATAGTTTTTTTTTCTAGTTTGACTTTTATTGTTTCTTGCTTTTCATGTTTTACATAAGCAAATGTCATATAAGCTAAAATGTTTGTAAGTTGTTCATGTTTCACATTATTTTTTACAGTTGTTACTTCCAAGGATTTTTTTTCACATGACTGTGAACAGTATCTGCTTTGACAACCATAATTAAGTGTGAAAAGATTATTTCCAGACTGGTTTTACACGGAAGTTGAGATGCAGAATACCCAGAAAAGTGACTGATATTTTCATCTGTAAGGCATACTGCAACTTAGTTGCTATTAGAAATAGAAAGACACGTTTAATTGAATTTAAAAAAAAAAAACAACCAGGAAAAAAATGTTGAAACACTCTAAAATCGGTCTAGCAAAGCTAAATGTTTGACAGGAGGAAGAATTCTGTGTGAAGCTTGTTGCACCATTGCAGCACAATCAAATGATGAGGCCACGTTTTGGCTACTGCTTTAGCTTCAATCAAAGCTGAGGAGGGAATTTTAAAAATATATTATCTTTTCTAGAGAGGTCCAGGATAATAATCTTTTATTAAACAGAAAAACTGCTAATTAAGATTCACATATAATAATGTAAATGAATGAATTCTTGAACGCTCAAAGTTATTGCCTTGCACTTTAACCTTTAACCCTTCCTGCTCCCCTCTTGTAGTTTTGCACTCCAGAACTATTCACCCTAACCTAGTGGCTGTCTGGTGCAGGAGTGGGATTTTTGTTTGTTTGTTTTTTTAAACTCTGGTGGTAAACTAGAGAAAGAGACTAAGTTTGTCATGAGCAACATGACTGACACTTTCTATATTGTATCTGAAATCCAACACAATGGTATAATTATGATTCACCTCACAAAGCCATAACTGGTCTTATTGAAGTTTAGGGCTGCTTAGCCACTTAATGTTAGATTAGCTTAAAATATATAAATATATAAACAAAATATTAAATGACTTTTCAAAATCTAAAAGATTAGAGAATATTTTCACTTTAACATGTTGAAAGTAGATACTTGAATCCACAGTTGTATTAACAATTTGAGCAAATTAAAACTCCATGAATATTTGATTTATATTTGAAGTTTATGTCCATGAAAATAACGACTTGCTTGCTTAAAAAAATACAGATCATAAATCTATTTTATATTCTATGGTGTGTGTTACTTAGATAGCAATCTGATAGCTTTGGATAAAATTATGTGAGGATATTCTGGTGAGATAATAAGGGTGCTTTACTTGCCACTCTACCTTAAGGGCCTGATACAACTCACTCAAGTCCATATTATCCTTACTGGCAAGTCCTCTGAATTTTGCATCATAATGTCAATGTCATTAAAATCAAGCACTGATGTCAGCAGAACATTTTCAAGAAACATTGAATTTGAAATGTGTGTTTTTCCAGGTGGTTTCATTCCTACGCTGTGACTTTTTATAACGTAACGCAAAGATTCAATCTGAATTCCCCCATTGCTAATCAACTGATGGAGTTAATTCAGGTGGGGATGATTATGCACGTGTCTCTGTCATGGGGATGGACCTTTATCTTCTACCTGGGTTCAGATGACAGAGAGGATAAGATGAACAAGCACTGAGTGGTCCTCGGACCTTTTCAATATGAGTTGTCCAGACTTTGTGTGTGTGTGCGTGTGTGTGTGTATTAAACAGTTAGCACCTTTTTTTGTAATGACTGGATGTCAGAAATAGTAACACTTTTGAGTGTTATGCTGTGGCACAGAATCAGTTCATCAGCTGCTTGTTACTCGTTTCATTAATGACGTCACATTGACTGTGTTTACCTGACGAGCTTTGGTGTTGCAATATGATAGTTTAGCACTGCTTTTAACAGTGGGTATTTTATATTTTATCACACCCTTTACTATCTGTCTTCCTATGATGTGGAAAACACATATCTATCCCGCAGTGTGAGCTAACTGCAACATGTTTAGAGAGTACAGCAATACACCATATTTAGCTGATTTTGTTGGCTTGCTGATATTTTGATATCGATGTGTCTTCTCGAAATTGTATGGCTTTTTTTCCCACTCCCCTTCTTTTATTAATTTGCTTTAAAAAAATGCTTTTTACATATGATGAAATCTACACAAAAAAGGTTGAGAAACTTTGTAGACCACAAACAACATTGTAGGCCTGAGTGTTGGCATACACTGTTATTTGATCCATTTTGACGATGCACATAAATTGAGCTTTTTCAGTACATGATGGCAAACGGATTGAGAGAGTCCTTTTATTATTATCTATTCAGTATGGGACAACAAGGCATATGTATGTGTGTTTGTTTCTGTATTTAGTGCACTTACTATACCATGAAATAGGCTTGAAATAGGAGTGTTGTTGGAGCTTTCTAGTTACCTGGACTGTGTGTGGTGTGACTTTTGTACCTGGGGAAACAGCAGGCTCAAGTGTCTTCCCTTTGTCAGCAATGTTATTTCCAAAACCAAGATTATTCCTTAGAAATTCCCCTAGACAGCTGAAGAAGTTTACACTTTTTATTTGGTGGTTTGTTTTGTATGCTACCTAGTTCAAAAGCAGGAAATGGCATCCAGCTCTGTTGTTGGGGTCATTGTGATGAGTTTTAAGAGATGATGTTGTAGCTCATAACTGTTTATGGTATATAGGTAACAAATTAAATGAGACTAATGATGTATTAAAGATTTCCATATCTGAAATTAAGCTGTATAGTACCTAACATTGGAGGATTCAACACCTCCTTTGAGTCTGAACTGTTACAATTTTTTCTCCCAAACTTGTTGTATTACCTGTGCATTAGTATCCCTTAACTAATTAATAAAAGTTTGTTGACTAAACATGTGTCATCTCTGTCACCTTTTAGTTACTTTTTTATAGCTATTGCAATGTACAATGTAGTTGATGGGATTGTAGATTGTGTAAAGATGATGAAGATGGTTATATACAGACAATCAGTGGAATATAATAAACTTATTAGGGTGAATATTTTGACAAACACAAGGCTGTGAAATAAGATTAATAGTCCTTTTAGCCAAGTACAGACAATAGACTATATATATTCAAACCAACATCACACATTAAAAGGAGCCCTTAGTGCATAGGTGTCAAACTCTGGCCCGCGGGCCAAATTTGGCCCGCAGCGTAATTACATTTGGCCCGCGAAGCCATACCAAATTACTATTAGAGCTGGCCTGCTGGTATTATACAGCTAATATATATATTGTTTAGTATTAAGCTTTGCTGTTCCATATTCAGTTTTTCAGCTAAACTTGTTTGAGTCCATAAAGACTCATTCTTATATCTGGAGGAAGATTTTTTTCTTCAATAAATATTAACGTTAGCCCGCGACTTTGTTCCATTTTGAATTTTGGCCCACTGTGTATTTGAGTTTGACACCCCTGCCTTAGTGCATAAATGTTTTTTTAAATGCAGCTGAATAATTAGGGTTACAATTTTATCTAATACTGGCTTTTATCACACTTGTTCATAGTTTATTAAAGCTGCACTTAGTTGCCACTAATTGTGCTCATGAAAAAAAGGAAATATATATTTGTACAGTACTGTGCACAACCCCTCACTGAGCCACCCCTCACTTCTTTATATTTTGCTAGGAAACTGGAAATTTGGGGCTGAGATTTATTGAAACGTACAAAAATTCCTGGAAAATAGTGTAGGTGAAAATAACTCTAAAAAGCTTGGAATGTCCACCTTCAATCACCAACACAGCCTGAACTCTGTTAGGAAAGCTTTCTTTTAATTTCTCAAAGAAGTCAAGCCAAGCCAGTTTATTTATACTGTGCACTGAAACACAACAGACACTGAACAAAGTGCTGTCACAACACTGGTTCATTCCTTGATATAGGTGGTTTTTTGTTGTTTTGTTTGTTTGTTTTCCATTAGTAGGTCAGTGTTAAGTGGTTTAACAAACAAATAACATTCTTCTGAAAATGTTAAGGTACAAGAACTGGACTGAAAATCATTTAAAAGACTTTAAGAGAACTATTGCTCAAGACTGCTTTAAAAAATTACCAGAAAGTCTGGTTTCTTGGAAGCAAAATATAAGGACATAGGAGTGGCTCAAGACACAGCACTGTAAAGTTATTTAGATTTGGAGAGAGATTATGAAGCAAAACTAAAATTTTAAAACTGACTAAAAAGATTCATCTCCACTCCCACCTACACGTGGCCTGTAAAAGGCCCTGTAAGCTTAAAATAAAAGTACATGCTGTTTATTGTGAATAGAAAAAACGGATCACGTGCATTCTGGGGCTTGAAGTCCAAGTGCAGCCGCGAAGCTGAAAGAGATTCCACTGAAGAAATACAAGTCCCATGATGCCTCAGCTGTGACTGCGCTCTTAACACCTGATTGTCAACAGGGCAGAAATGTCTGTGGTTAGCGTGGAAGACAGGCGCTCAACGATGGACAGCGAAGCGAAAACTTCCTCTGTATCGAACAGGTATAGAGTTTGTAGATTGCTTCGGAAACCTTTGGTATTATAGTACATTATTATGACGTTACTGGATGCATTTTTTTTTTCATCTTATCCTGGCAGTTGGGTTAAGCATCTTTACGGAAACACGACCTGTTACACTGTACGTCCCAGTGGTACAGTAATTAATATATAATACGCCTGATAAATGTAACAGCAGTCTAGAAGTTACAGTATAATTATTAGTTTATTATAAATATAATAAACCCGAGGCCTGCTTTTTGAGTCTCTCTTTTTGTCCACTCTCTCTCCCTCTCTTTGGCTTTACGATCTGTCATCTTATTTTACACGAGGTTGCCTCGTAGCTTTACTTCATTGTAATCTTCGGAAGCGAAGAAATCACATCAAACACGTCTTTACCAAGCAGTCACTGTTAACTGAAACATGCTCACCTATTTTAACGTGTAATGGGAATCGCTAGAGAGAACTGGAGAGCTAGCTTAAAGCAGAGAAAGTGGACTAAGAGAGCTTTCTTTTAGCAGAGGTGGAAAGCACGCGCCTTGGTGTTTTCTGGAGGTACTGCGGCGTGAGTAAAGCGGGTATTTCTGGCAAATGTCATCTTCCTATGGGATATATAAGGTAACGGAACAGAATAACATTTGGGTTAGGTGACTAAGACTCAAGCTGAAGCACTTGGTCCAGTTGTTTGTCAGCTGCTGGTCTGCCTTAGATGTTCAATACCTCGTTATTCCACAAGAGGGCGGTATTGTATTGGTGTGTCCGGAACAGAGAAGTTCCTGCTCTTCTAGACGTCAACCTTAGTGGCTCGCAGGCTTTAAAGTTATACTCACATTATTAAATGTATGACCGCTGATATTAATATAGTTGTATGACAGAACTCAGTTGGTCACTAAACTATAACCTAACACAGAGGCACCATAAACTGTTAATTGAGGCAGTACCGGGCCAGTCGAGAGCTCTGCAAGGCAAAGGTTCTATGCACTGCAACCTCCCTTTATCACTGAATATATTTGACTTTTTTTTAAAATTAGTAAATAAAGTCAGCATTACATGCTGTTACTAATACGTTTAGCTTATATTATAGTGTGTTTACAGTATTAGTTTTAGGTTAAGTGTTATTGCAGCCGAGACTTTGTAAGCCTCCTGTGCATCACTGTCGCCATAGCGAGATGGCTGAATGTTTGGCATAGAAACCAGTTCAGGCTTCTTGTTTCGATGTGGCTTTCTTGCTCTGCAGCTGTCCTCTCGATGAAGATTAAAGCGACAGTGACACTACCAAACCATTACAGTTCAGATTAGAGGAGAACACTCAATTCTCTTTCCCCTGTTGGTCCCCTGTATAATATAAAAAAGTGAATAAAGAGAAATGAAGTCTGGTCAGAATCCATGTTCCAAAATATTTGGAAAAGCTTTCATGTTGCTTTGTATTATAGCTAGTAGCTTCTCTAAGCTGCTTGATTGTTTTTCTGTGCACTGAAAAGCAATTAGTCCATCTCCTCTGAACTCTGAGCATAATGATTTGTTTGTCTGTACAAGTTGTGGCTAGGGAGGAGTGGAATGGCGTGCATGTGTGTGTGTGTCTGTGTGCGTTTCCCAGGGCTGTTCCCCAGACCGTCAGCTGATAGAGCAGCAGTGGTAGTGTTGGGTTTCATCATGCTGTTTATTCCCCAGTCTTCACTGTGAGTGAAAACAGGGAGGGGACTTTGCTCTTCGGGCGTGTGTGTGTGTGTTTGCTGTGGTGCTGACATCTCTAGACTCGGTATAAGGCACACAGATGCACTGTATGTCCCCACAGGGTAAAAGCACATCAGCTCCCCTCTACCCTTCCCCTCTGTCATCCCCGCACCCCCTTCAATTTCTCTTCACCTCCCCAACACAGCCTGAGGCGTCTCTGTTGTGAATTCAGCCAACTGCATCAACATCAGAGGAGAATAATGGCTGGCTGTGTGACTGCGCTGCACTCTTGTTATTTATTTCTTTGTTTTGTCTTGTTTTGGGTTGTTTTTTCCACCCTCTAGTTTGTTTCTTCTCTTGTCACTCTCTTCTGGTTCCTCTTTCACCTCCGGCCACATACTGCGACACTGACTGCCAAAGACAGATGACCCAAGCTTGGCATGTGTCTGTGTGTGTTTATATATGTGGGTGTGTGCGTGTGTGTACCAGGAGTGGTGTGGTCTGGTTCTAACCCGGTGCTATTAATACACCCTAATGAACATAATCTGGAGGGCAGGTTATCCTCTTATGTTTGTTGGCTGGGCGTCTAATGGGAGGAGCAGCGAGTTAGTGAAAGAGGAGGGAAATGCTGTGCTGTAGTTTCACACTGAGTGCGCCTCCTCTACCAAGCTGCAGTGCCTTCTCTCTCGCTCTGTTGAGAGAATGGAAGAAATAGAAAGCTAAGCAAATGTTTAAAGTTTCGTTTCTCATCCAAGCCGATTCCCATGTATATTAACCACCTTCTGTCGCCACCTCTCTGGATGTGATGCTCCAGAGAGGAGCGCTGTTAAGTGTGTGTTTGAGTGCATATGAATATGTACACTGAGTATACCGGCTGACAATAGTATAGGATTAAAACACAACTTTTGGAGTACAAACACTGGAAGCTTCCCAGTTATGAACACTCTACCAGCTTACTCAGGAGCTAGAATATCTGGCTGTTGGACGCTAAGATCTGATGGCAGGTAAGTGCATTTTATTTCCTTTAATGTACTCCTTAGGTGACCTGGGCAACTTTATTCCTCTTTATTTAGCTCACTTGTTTATACCCTCTAGGTTTTTGTCTACATACTTTAGGAAATGTGGCACCTTCTAAGTGCAAACGTGATGTGAGGAACCGTAAAGTTTTTTTTAAACTGAGAATTTTACACTGACATTACAGTAGTGTTACGTACTTGTACATACTCGTTTTTTATGAAATCTTGTTGGACAAATGAACAAGCTGATGTGAAACAGTAGTCACTTTATGCAGCTAGGTTGTGTTAATTTACTCTTTGTGTGAGCCATTGTGGAGAAAGTAAAGAAAAACATGTCGCTTTACTGACATTAGATGTGACGTTGCGTCTTGATTTGCTGCTAATATTATCCTTCAATCTGCTGCCCATAAGGCTTAGATGTCTGCTTCATAAGGGCCTTCTCAGGTACCCCACACTATAACTTCTTATCACAAAGGTGCATTCATGTAATGTTTTGAAGCATTGGGTACTGTAAGTGTAACCACAGAACAAGGACATGATTCAGCACAGTCAGCTAAGCTAATCTTTTATTGCACACTAGTTGGGTTTTAACTGATAACCATACTTCAGTGAGCTATGTCCTGCGCACGCTCTCAGCAGTCTCCCACTCTGCTCCCTGGCTCCCTCTAACCAGGTGACCCTGGTGAGATAAGATAAATCTTTGTTCTCTCTTGTTTGCTCCTCTTCTGAGCTCCTGGCAGTCCACCTGGGCAGGTATATGACCTATATAAATGTGTGGAGCCTGACAGTTGACTGGAAAACAGAGGAAGATCTAAGACTTGTTTATTACAAACGCCGCTATAGTTATGGCCGCTGGCTTTTTACAGTCTTCACTGGGTGAAGTGTGGATGGCTCGGATAATGCAGTAAGTGTTCCAACTGTTGCTCAGTTAGGCATACCGCACACAGATGTTACGTTGTATTTGTTAAACAATGAACGCAGCAGTTGTTTTCATGATGATTGTGGGCGGCAATCGTTGAGCGACTTTAGATTGCTTCGCTAATCGAGTGGCATTTTCCTAAAAAAGCAATATTTTGTTTATCAAACGTCAGCGGCACAGCAGATTCTTGAGACGCTGACAAAATAGAGTTATGTAAGAGAAGTGAGGCTGTTGTTTTAGAGGAAGTAATAGAGAGGTTGCTCACCAATCTGCTCGACCAGTTCTTTGTACCAAGTTTTTTCTCTGCTCTGAATTCCAGTTACTCACAACTGCCGAATGATTTGTAAAGGCACAACATTAAACTTAGTCATTATAGGTTAAGTAACTTACAATAGTAAAAGAGTAGCCCATATGTGCAGCTGTTTGCAGTTTAGACACAAAACTCTTGCAATGGGTATTACATAAATTTCTTTCTTAATTTCTTCTATCTTACAGAACAGATGAGAGACCATCAGGTGTAGTTTGAATAAGTCAATGCAAATTCACTCCATGCCTCGCTCGCCTAAGCACCTTGTACATGTTTTGAATTGGCTTGTTGTCATTTGTTTATGAGGGCCTTTTTGCAGCAATCTTTTCGCTCGTAAAACTGATCACAGGACTATTCGATTAGTTGAATCAACATTTCTCCACTTCTAACATGTTCTGTAGGTGTTTTTAGGTACTGTAACCACCTGCTTTTCTAGCATGCTGTCTTTCCAGTGGCGGATACCTGATCCTTTCAATTGGTAAAATACAATGGACTATGAAAACACAATCCATCACTTTGACTCTATAATTCTCTTATGGTTATGGGGAGCTTTAGATGTAATATATTATACCATCTGTACATTAGTACCTGCAGCAGTTACACTGGACAAGACTGGACAAAGCTGACAGGTTGAAAAATTAACCAGTGACAGGAGGGAAAATGCTACACTGCTGTTTTGTTGGTAACTAACTGGGCCGCCTTTCTTTAGTCAATCTGTTCATCCATTGCATGGTTACATGCCACAAACAATGTCTGTCTCTGTGTGTCTAATGTGTCACCGGGCATTAGATACAAGGGGACAACAAGGCTATACCAAATAAGAGATTGCTATTTCAGTGGGACTGATCCTGTATATTACATTGGTATGTTATTGCCTTGATTCTGTTGTTTTACCTCGTTACCTTTCCATGAACGCTCACCGATGTTAGAAGTTGAAATCATGACACAGCACATTCGGGTTCAGTGTGTCTTACTATATACAGGTGGAGAAGATGTGATGATGGAGAATGTTGGCGTTATACTGCTACGCAAAAGGTTTTATGAAACCCAGAAAAATGCAGTGACAAGAAGGAAAGTTGCTTCCTGTGTACCAGAGAGTAATGTCATGTTTCTCATCTGCAGTGGAGGTGGCGAGGGATCACTCGACCGTCTCCTCCCCTCGGTAAGCACAGGCCTCTCGCCCAGGAAAAGGACAACCAGCCAGTGTAAGTCAGAGCCTCCTCTGCTACGCACCTCCAAACGAACAATCTACACTGCTGGTCGCCCACCCTGGTACAACGAGCATGGAACACAGTCCAAAGAGGCATTTGTCATTGGTAAGAAGAATGACTTTCTGTGTTTGACATTTAGACATCATAAAGATCTATGACCTGTCAGAGCCCCAGCTTAGATTAAGTGGTGAGTTTTCATCTAAAGTATTATAAATATGTTCGGATTGTACCTTTAAATTTAGGAAACTAATGAATAATTGTTTATAAACTAACCTTATACTTTGTATAAGTGAAAATTTTTAATGTTTAGAAAACTCAGGGAATGCACACATTAGCATAATTTCTTCCCATATAGTTGTGGCACAAAGTTGTCATTACCCTATTTAAGGTAAGGTAAGGCATTTTCTTGGCGTATTTGACCATTTTATGAAGAAGAAAGCTTGAGAAACCTAAGCCCAGTTAGAGATGCACTGGTTAAAATTAGTTGTTTTTCACAAACTGGAGAGTTTCCTCTTTGGCAGAGTGTTTTTAAATACAGGAAAGCCCTGCTATACTAGTGATAAAGGGCATTAACTCACAATTTCTCACTGGATGGAGCAAAGCAGATCCATCCAAGTATGTTAAAGATGGGTGTGCCCTGCTATCAGGAAGTGCTGAACTATGTGAAAAATAGGAATAAAGAGAACGTTTATGTTGAAGAATGTTATTGGCTCTGTTTCTGCATGCCTTTTTAAAATAGCCTAAAGCAACCTCACAATGCACTCAAACAAGTCTTGCCAAACTAGTCAAACTACTGATAGCATGTTTGCACCAAGTGAAGGTACACTTACCAAACACTTTATTAGGGCCACCTTGCTGGTACCAGGTTGGATCTCCTTTGGCCTTCAGAACAGCCTTAATTCATGACATAGATTGAAAAAAGTACTGGAAACATTGCTCAGAGATTTTTGTCCACATTGACATGGACTGATTCTTATATAGCGCTATTTTACCTCAGCACTCAAAGCGCTTGTTTTTTTTATTGACATGACAGCATCACACAGTTACTGCAGATTTGTTGGCTGCACATCTCAAAGGTGTTTTCTCACTTGCATTGATCTGTGACTGTGGAGGCCATTTGAGTAACTCCTTGTCATGCTTAAGGATCCACTTTGAGATGAGTTGAGATTTGTAACACGGCACATTTTCCTGCTGGAAAATGTGACCACATGAACATGGTCAGTAACAATACTTGGACTGTGGCATTTAAACATTGCTCAAGTCGCTACTAAGGAGTCCAAAGTTTGTCAAGAAAATATCTGCCACATCATTACACCGCCCTGAAGGCAGGGTGGTTAGATTAGATTAGCCTCTATTGTCCTCTGGGGACAAATTTACCTTGGACAAGCGAGGGAAACACATCATGTAAAATAACACACATATGCAAACACTCACAGAGAAAATGTAACTCCAACTCACAGTTTTGTACCTTTTTCCTGAAGACATCAACTCATAATCATTATAAAGGATGTCATTTTTGTCCGTAGTAATTTTAACTATCTTTGAATCAGATTTTGAATTTGGGATCTGAGCTTGACAGAAAGGTTTTCAAACCATGTAGTGATACCATAACAGATAATAGATTCAACAGTTCCCCTAACATCACGCATTTATTCACTCCAAGGTAGCCTTAAGCTCTGAAAACCTCTGACTCTGCCATCTGAACGTCACAGCAGACGTTTTTCCAATTTCCTTTTTTTCCAGTTTTGTTGACCCCTGGAAACTGTAGCATCAGATTTTCTATTTTTGGGTCATCCTCTGTAAAATCTAGAGATGGTTGTGTGGGAAAATCCCAGTAGATAAGCAGTTTGTGAAATAATTACAGTAAAACCATACCTATTAGTCATTTCAACTTTCTTCCCAATTCTGATGAACTTTTTAAACGTCTGCAGATCATCTTGACCATGTCAACTTGCCTAAATTCTTTTGTTTTTGTAATTTAACTGGAAGGAAGTTATTACTCAATGGCTGTTTGTCAATTTTTAATTTCAGGCCTGTGTGGTGGCAGCGCTTCAGGAAAGACAACTGTAGCAAGGAAAATCATAGAAGCTTTAGATGTACCCTGGGTTGTACTACTCTCAATGGACTCTTTTTACAAGGTATTTCTGTGGTGTCTACAAAACCGTATATGTCCTTTTGCATGCAGTGATACATTTGTCACTGTATCTGTGAAGTTGTTAAAAGTTATCTGAATTTTTAAATGTTGCTGCATGTCTAAATAAGTGTTTAGAGTTATAAATAAGACATGTGATAGGTCCAAGAAACTCTGTTCTTATCACTTTTGTCTTGAATGGCTGTTAACCACCCAGGGGCCTAAAGGAAGGCTAAAGAAAAGCGAGCCTGAGTGCAGGAAACAGGGTGAAAGAGAAAAGGAAACATTTCCTTTGGATCCCAGAGGGAAAATGAGAAAAAGAGGTTTTGATTAGAGAGAGAGAAGAAACAGAGTAGATAAAATATAAGGAGGCAGTGCTGAAAACAAGGATGAAAACACAGTGATGGGTGTTAGGGGGAGAGAAAAAGAGATGTAGTGAACAGTGTAGCAAGAGCCATCATTCTTGCCCCCTCTACACCTCCACCCACTCTCTAGTTGTGTAATCCTGTCAAAATCTGACAGCGGCAGATCAGACTGTGCAGAGTTGGAGGGATTTACCAGTGACCAGTGCCGCTGTAGCCCTCAGCAAGTGGTGGTCTGCTCACCACATTTTACAAAAGATTGCCATTTATTTTCAGTTAATCTATGCATTTTTATATTTTGCTTTTTTTCCAGTATAACATTGGTTTATTACATAAATATGTTACCAGTTCATTTGAGAAGGGAGTGTTGCTGTTCATTAACTGCCAAATACCAGGACTGGGTTTTTAATGTTCAACCACCCAAAGGACAGATACGTGCGTGCACATACCACCTCGTACGGACGTCACTGTGGCACATGATGTCCTCCTAAATTTAGGTCCCCAAACTTCTCTGCTCTCGATCAGCGATCTGTGCCAAAATGTTTTTGCGTTATTATTTGTGAATGCATCATTTGTTGTACTGCAAAACACGTGTGTAATGTTAGTTGACTAAGAGATTTTTCTTTTGATATGCAAATATTATTATGTGTTCATGCCATTTTCTCAGGAAATCTTGTAGCATTGAAAAGCAGCATGCAGTGGTGACATACTCTAACTTCAGTATCATGGCAATCCTCAGGTCCTGTCCCCAGAGCAGCAGGCAATGGCTGCCAGTAACGACTATAACTTTGACCACCCAGATGCCTTTGACTTTGATTTGCTGACACACACCTTGCGCAAACTCAAACAGGGCAAGAGCGTGAAAATCCCTGTGTATGACTTTACAACTCACGGGAGACAAAAGGACTGGGTAAGGATGAATGCACAGACCCAAACATTTGGCTTTGTATTTTTAAGTTATTAAGTAGCGTGTCATTTTTGCATATAATCCCTCCTTTTTGTTTACCGAAGAAGTTTTTAATCCTCTTTTCTATAGATTTAGCTGCATTGTAAAGCTGTACATCTCCAGATGGTCTCCGACAGATCGCTATTGTGATATCTGTCTACTTCTCTTTATCCTATCACACACAGACATTCACACATTAGTGAGGCAAGTCAGTTTGAGAGCTTACAACGATTGTTGGAATACATGCACACTTAATGTGTAGTGCTTTAATGCCCTCGTTCTCATTTTTGGTATGTAAATTTTATTGTGTTATTACATGTACATGTCTCTGCCCCAGAAAACAGTTTATGGAGCCAGTGTTATCATCTTTGAGGGAATCATGGCCTTTGCAGATAAAGAACTGTTGCAGGTAAGAGAAGGTCATTAGCCCTGAACAAACCAATACAAGGTCCTACTGTCAGCTTTGTTGTCAAAAATATGTATTACCTAATAAAAAAAAACACTCTTAGAAAACACATACAAGTGGTGTAAGAGGTCTTTATTAAACAAGAGGTAGCTGTTTATTTTTCCCATGTTGTGTACATAGACAAGATTTGCAGGTTTTTAAAATAGATTCAGCATATGCATGATAGCCCAAGATAAGTAAATAGATTGAAAAGCCTGATATGTTTGTATGCACTGTGTGTCAGCTAATATGTGCAGAGAAGTGAATATTGATTTAAAGATAAGAAAAAAATATCTGCAGTACATAGTTTGTCCACTTGAGGGCGCTGACAGGTTTGTTTTTCAACTGTTAAGTGTCATCGATTTAAAAGACGTAATGGTTCTGAATAACTGCAGTATCAACTGCAACACAGTAAAGTTAATGAGTTTTTTCCTTTAAAGGTCTGTTAAAATCAGAAGTCATTGTAAGCAAAAGAGAAGCAAACATTTTCATTAGTTATCTAATATTCATTCATTTTTCATCTATACTTACATTGACGTTGCAGGAAATATTTTTTGCTTTCAGATCTTTCATTCATTCATTCAATTTTTTTCTAGAATTTCTTGCAGGCTTTCACAATAACCCTTTAAAAATACAAATTTGAATACAGTTTGGTATTTTAAGCTCGCTATTTTCATGTCATCTGTTTGTGAATGTGTCTTATATTACTTTGTGTTGATCTAATCAACTTGTTTTTCCAGTTGCTGGACATGAAGATCTTTGTGGACACAGACTCTGACATCCGCCTGGTGCGCCGATTGAGGAGGGACATTACAGAAAGGGGCCGAGATATCGAGGGGGTCATCAAGCAGTATAACAAGTTTGTTAAGCCAGCTTTTGAACAATACATTGAGCCTACCATGCGACTGGCTGATATCGTGGTGCCACGTGGTGAGTATATACCAATATACTTTCATGTACATGTTCAGTATAGCAGCAACAATCCTAAAAAGATTTAAAATTAAAGCCTCATTTTTCTTTTTTTTCCGGTCAGGAGGTGGCAACATGGTGGCAATCGACTTGATCGTACAGCATGTTCACAGTCAGTTGGAGGAGGTAAGTGAGGTCATGCTTACAGACATAAATATAAATACACACGCAGAAAATCTGTCATGCCACTTAAATAGTTAATTTGGGGGGAGAATTATAACCTTTCATTTGTCCTTTTTCTTGATGGCCTCCGGGTCAGTACATCTAGTTATGTTATTGCATTCATAAGAGGGTGTATGTGCAGGCTCCCCTTCAGTATGTGCCTGTAATTTCAAGGCAGATCACCCCCTCTAGTGGAAAGAAACTTTACTGAGGCTGAATGTCTGTAAGTGCTTTGGGGAAAGGTTTAATCATTAACACTCAATGGAAAAAACTGTTCTAAACTGGTTTTGGTTTTGCTAACTTTCCTAGTAACAGTAACAAACTGTAGTTATTTGGTTCAGAGAACATAAATTTTAAATTGCTTTGTTTTTTTATCTTCTACTTTTTCTTCTCTTATGTGTTTATTTGAACACTCAAAAAACTTGACAAGATTTTAAAAAGTGTTTAATTATTAGTCATTTTCTGAATCTACTGCCAAAGCACTTAAAGCAAGAAGGCTAAATGATGTTTTCTGAAATGTGCTCTATGAAAACAGGGCTTCTGTTTCTGTTTTCTTATCATTTCATACTTGAGAAGAAGAATGAATATGAATATAGCCCTTTAAATATGGCATATATGTGTGGTTTAGTGATTTACACAAACAAACAATCCCTGGTTAGACCCTTGGAGGAGACTCAAATCCCTTTGGGGAAGGACATCCGGCTAATGCAGAGCTCCCCACTGTGGTGACCCCTTGTGAATAAGGGAGCAGCTAAAAGTAGCTTCCTCAAATAAAGAAAATATGTCAGATGGAGCTTGCTGACAGAAATAGGTTTCAGTGTTTTAACCATATTAACCTCTTGCTGTGGTTATTTGTCCTGCATTAATTCAAACCAAACTAATCTCCAGGCATTTAGTTTAGGAATAAATGTAATCACAGTGGAAACATTACATCCTAATACATAATTATGCAGCATTAGTCACACAGCCTTATAAGACACCCTATCTTCATACTTGTCATACACAATGTCGATTGATGGCCTGTTAGACGCACTTTGGGATTAGCTGTGCAACATGCACTAATCACTGGTCACCAAAGGCACGCTCTTGGCTGTCGGAGCACTTTGCCCTACTGTGCAGTTTGCTTTGTTCCCTCACAACATACACACACTGAAACACATATGCTGCTGATGGACTGCTCTCTCACTCTCTCCCCCTCATCACCAAATCCCTCCATTGCTTGCAGCGGGAACTCAGCGTCAGGTAGAGTGGCCTTTATCCTTTATATCGTTCTCTCCTCAACATCTGCCCAGTTCCCCTGCTGCACCAGCTTTTTTACTGGGAGAGCGAGAATAAATGTCAAATCAGAAGAGAGCAAAACCAACCTCTACCTTCCACCGACGTGCTGGCTGCCATGACACGTCACCAGGCGGCATTCTTGTATCTTGTAGCTAACCAAATATGGCTAATTAGTGCTCTGTCAGTGGGGACATAATACACGGTTAAGACTCGGTCCACAGCACCTCAGAATAAGAAGAAGTGGATCAAAATGTGCAAAAACTGCTGTCAACATTTAAAAGCTGCACTCTGATAAGAAGTTTGAAAGTGGTGTAGTGCAGCCAGCATTCAGTGTAAAGGTGTTGGTTTTCCTTCTCTCTACCTTTTAAAGAAATGACAACTCACACTCTTCCTGCCTTCTGTGTCTAAAAATACACCAATGAGTCAAGTCACTGACCCCTCCTTTCAGCAGCAGCAAGAATAAGAGAGAGAGTGACTACAACTGAAAACGAGAGAGAGAGGAAGCTCTTGCTACAGCTATTGTTGACTATCGCATACCTCAGCCACAGAAAAAGTTTCCAATACCCTACTACAAAGCGCTGAGTTTTTCCATTGAATGTCGGCCACAGTATCTGAGACAGAGAGAGAGAGGAAGTGAGCTTGGTGTCTGTCTTTAGACACAGGATGTGCTGGGGCCTGTGAGCTGAAATACCAACTTCTACTGTTCTACACAGTGTAAGAGTGACAGCCACACGATAGTTTGTGCACCTCCCACGCATACACGCAAGGGATGCATGGGTACAGATATCAAAATCGGAGCTAACACTTGGTTGGTTTCTTTTTCTCATTGCATTATTATTATTATTATTATTATTATTATTATTACTATTAAATTTTGATGTCATTTAGTTCAAGGACTTTTGACATTTGCAATTCTGGCTGTCACACTTTTCACTGTTCTCGATAATCTTTTCATCCACCTGATTTTATGTCTTTTCTCATTTTTCTTCCTCTTATCTGTTGTTGTTTTTTTTTTGGTTTGTTTTTTTGTTTATCTGTGTCCCTCCCCATAGAGGAAACTTCGCTGGGATATGTGAGCAGACATGCTATGATTTCTCTTTTCTTTGCATCTGGCTAATGTGTATCTCAGTGGCATTGCAGTCAGTCTAGTGTGAACAACACTGCATCACTGAGAATTTGTAAAAGCGTGTCTATTCCCCTCAAGTCCAAGGTAGAGCGAGGCTAACAAGGCATTCAGAACTAATATTTATTCATGCAAACATGGGGAAATATTAGAAGTGCAGCCCTACCATGGGAAACTAATTATGCATGTGTTTATATTGCACATTTAAATCTTTTATTTGTATCTGTATAATTATAATTTTCAAATTAATCTATTTTTCCATTATCACGGTCTCTGTGGTGTTGTTATTTTCCACTGAAATACTCAAAACTGGCCCTGTGTGCGCTGCAATTGTGTGTGTGTGCTTCTTCCCAAGCACTCCCATTACTGTGGGTACACTGCCATTATCAACTTTACTCTAACTGCTATTGAAAAATTATTTGTGTGGGGTTTTTTTGTGTTATTTATTTATCTGTTTTTGCATGCACACACAGGTCTGTGTGTGTGTTAAAGTGTGTATGTGCACGTGTGTGTGTGTGTGTATGACCTTGCACATACTGTACACATGCGTGCAGAGCAGTCTTAATTGCACTGGCTTTCACGTGTTGCACTCATGCGTCTGTCCATCTTTTCTCTTTTCCGCTGCTCTCGGCGTGTACCACCCCCGCGCTACTATTTGTTGCCGTGGTTACAGGGCAGCCCTGGCTTCTGCACACCAGGCCCAACCCCTCCCCCAGACCCTCAGCGTTCTGGAGAGCACACCTCAAGTCAGGGGCATGCACACCATCATCAGGTAAAAGCTAAGAAAGCACATTGTTGTTCCGTTAATAACTGCATTTGTTTTCATGGAAACCTGGACGGTGGAAAGCTGCCGAATAAACCTTCGATCCTTCTTTTCTCGACCATCACATCTAGAAACAAGGAGACCAGTCGCGATGAGTTCATCTTTTACTCTAAGAGGTTGATGCGGCTGCTGATTGAGCGAGCCCTCTCCTTCCTCCCCTCACAGGTCCCAAACACAAACACAAAACGGTTCAATTCAAGTATTGTATTACACTCTTTCTTAATTAAGTTACGTTCTTTATACCAAGGAGGGCATTTAAACAATTGGAAAACTACCACAGATAGAGAGAGGTGTAGGAGAAAGAAAGCATGAGATAACCACTCAATAGAAAGATGCTGACAAGTCACACACGGAGACCGTGCTACAGTGTGTGGCCCTGAAATGGGGAAAAATCTGAAAAGGCACTGATAAATGGAAAAAAGAATCTCCCCATCTGTCTTCAACAAAGAAAATCAGATAGACATAGTGTATTGGCCTGCCACATGAGTATGGAAACTTATCAAGTCACCACAGTGGAAAGTTTCCATATCTTTATCGCAACATTCAGTGTGCATTTCACAAATGCACGTGACCGACAATTCAGCATTCACTGTAGCTTGTCACAGTATATTTTCCTTACTGTGGTAGACTATAGCATCGTTCTAAAGCTCTTATGATTTTTAATATTACCTCAGGTCCACATAGTGCAGACCCCCCAGGGAGAGGATTACGAAGGCAAGACTTTCCACGGAAAGAGGGTGAGTGAACTCCATTTGCTTCCTGCTATATTCTCTGTGCGTTATTTTTAATTGAGAAAAAAAGAAAAACATTCTGAAGAGTTTTGTCTCGAAACTAAATTGATGCAATTAACCTCTGCTTAATTTTTGTACCCCTCTTTGTTTTGCTTTAGATCACAGGGGTGTCCATCCTGAGAGCCGGGGAGACCATGGAGCCGGCTCTGAGGGCCGTATGCAAAGACGTCCGCATCGGCAAGATCCTCATCCAGACCAACCAGGACACTGGAGAGCCAGAGGTAATAAACCACATTAATGTCACATGCTGTCAAAAACCTATAACCAAAAACAATTTTGGTTATATGAGTTTTTACATTTACACATTTTCACAGTAACCTCCTTTGGCCTAGTTTGCCATGAAGCAGTTGTTTGTAATATTAGAGGTTTTCTATATGTATATATATAGCTGTAGGTCATATGTGTCACATTTTAGCGTGAACCCACATCCTGTCTGTGCACAATTTTAGCTCCATTATCTTCGTCTACCGAAAGACATCAGTGAGGACCACGTGATTCTAATGGACTGCACTGTGTCCACTGGAGCTGCTGCCATGATGGCCGTGCGAGTCCTGCTGGTGGGTGCACCCAGTTGTTCACAACAATGCCAATGCCTCCTGTGCAAATGAATTGCACATGTAGATCATTTTTCACAGTTGTGTTTTCAATTTCAGGATCATGATGTTCAAGAGGACAAGATCCTGCTGGTTTCTTTGCTCATGGCTGAAATGGGAGTCCATTCTGTTGCTTACGCGTTCCCGCAGGTCAAAATCATCACCACGGCTGTCGACAAGAAAGTCAACGATCTCTTTCACATCATACCTGGAATAGGTGAGCAATGCTGAGGAAGCAGGAAGGACAGGACAGTTTTAAAGTCATTGAAATGTAAAAATAAGCATTGTAGCACTGTATTTATATTTTTTATCGATGTCGTTTATTGTTGTTTTTTAGGAAACTTTGGAGATCGGTATTTTGGAACAGACGCACCGCCTGACTGGAGTGATGAAGACATGGATGAGCCCAGTTACTAAATCAATTGCTGTCAGTTGACTTACTTTTTGAGAGTCAGGGCTGTGCTCCTGGACGATATGAAGACATACCATTTGCCCCCGTATGGCTGCTGTTGAAAAAAAAAAGACTAAAGAGAAGAAAAATGTTGCTTATTTGTATCTGTTTGGTTTTTTTTAAATAATGTTATTTAAATTTGTGTTAAATATATTTTTATTTGTACAGAATGTAATAAGGTCAGAGCGTTTTAGCACTTAAATTGTGACAATCTCTATCGATTTCTGCAGAAATGTTCTGAAAAGATTTTTCTAGCCTTAAACCATGTACTGTGGACGACACAACTGAATGTGAAATTGCATGCGACATAAAAGGAAAAGAAAGAAAAAAAGAAGTAAACTTTTTAAGGTTATTTTTTACCACGCACCTTCCTCACAACTTTCACAAAAGTAAAATCAGAACATGAACTCATGTTGCTCAACTTCCATCGCCATGAGCACTTTCTGAAGGACCATTCAATCGGAAAATGTGTAGGTGTATTTTTTTTTGTCTCTCTCTTTTTTTTTTAGCTCACTGGTTCACTCTTTTCCTTCTCTGTGGATGCTGACCTAACCAGTTGAAAAGGATGTTGAAAAGCATTTTTCATTATACGGCTTTAAGTGCGTACTTGTGGTGCGTATTTATGCAGAATGTCGCTCATTTGCATATTTTTTTACTATGGATAGTCCTGACCAGTCAGCGAGCAACTCGTACGTCTTTTTGTTGCAGTGAAAATGGGTCATCTTCATTTATGTGAAGTGTTTATTTTAGTCCCTCAGATCCCAATTTATCCCTCCATTATTTCATTTTTTTCAGCAGCCCATCAGATTGTTTGTTCAAAAACGGCTTTTGTGGACATATGAACTCAAAATATCCAAAGGTCACAAAGAGTCCTGATAGTGCCTCATCTTTAAACTGTCACGCTAAAAATGAATGAGATCTGTCAATGCCGTTGCCTGTTTAACATTTCCTTACTGTTTGCTGAAAATGATGCTTTAGTTTGCCAAACACGAGGCGCTTCGCTTCATCCTTGCGGGTATACGAGTCCGGGATATTTGAGGAAAGTTGTCTATAAACTTCTGATATTATAAACCGGGCCATAATTACCATTACACAGTGTTCAGTTTAACAACATTTTCTATTTTTTCACAGTTATTTGCTTTTTTCAGGAAAGGATTCATAAAACGACAAAGGAAAAAACAAAAACATTGCACTGAAACTGTAAATCTGTTCTGTCACATACGCAGCAAGTTCACCTTTAAATATTAATTGTGTGTTAATGTACATTAAATGTGCACGGGTATGAACCGATTGTGTTATGTAGCCTCATTGGGTTTTACTCATCTGCATGTTTTGATTTTAATTCTTTTTGGGACTTTGTTTGGTTTTGTTTTGCTTTTTTTAAATATTGAATAAAAGTGCAATACAACTTTTAAACTGCTCACAGTTTATTTATGCGAAATGTGAATTTCAGAATCTAGTATTCTGCCAGCTCCCACGACTTATCTGAAAATATTCTCCACTCTGGCTGATTAAAATACACCTGCAAAAAACATAAAGCAGGGTGAATATTTCTACCTTTATCAACACATTTCGAGAACGAGAGACACATTACCTACACTCAATGAACAGGAAGGATATTGTGGTTGTCCTCTTCTCATGGAAAGTAACCTTGATATCTTCCATCACTTTCCATAATTATCACTCTGACAGCTGTCAAGATGTCAGCCGCAGTAAAGTGTGATTGACGTGCATTTCATGAGGCTGATGGACAATTACAAATCAGCAGCCTCTTGGGCAGATATCAACACACATGAAGCATCGTGTTTTCTTTCTTTCTTTTTTTTAGAAGGCAGGAGGACAGTCAAAAGACATGCAAGAGATACAAATATCAAGAAGCTGAGCAGCAACATTTGTATACTTGTTTGGTTCTTCAAAATATCAGCCGATTTTAAAGGTTTTCAGCAAAGGTTAAGTAGGCTCTGAAATGAGCTAATGTGCTAAACTGGTTTAAATTTGAAACAATCTGGTCCTTTCTGCTGCTTGATCATGATGATGACAAGTGTATTTTAAAAAATCGGCACAGATGTGTTTTATTCCACGTGACTAAATGCTTGAAAACTTCAGATTGGTCCTCTGAATGAAGATGTCAGTGGAAAGTTTACCACCAGCACTGACAAACAGGAAGGTAGTGTGTCTATGTGTGCGTCTGTGCGTGTGTGAGTTGCATCCCCATTGGTAGTACAGAGCATGATGAGGTCACAGCTTGGTAGAGACAGCAGGGGTGGCCGTTAAAACTCAGCGACCTGTGTTTCTTTTTCATCCTCATGTCACCCACCAGCTTCTAACTCCAGGTTGCTGTGCTCTCTTCCTGTGTGCCTTCTTTTGGTCTTGACTTTGAATGAAGGTGAAGCTTGCCTCCCTGTCTTGCTTGACTGGGTCTGAGGAGTCTGCCATGAGGGTAAGGACTGCACAGAGGAGACTATGAAAGCTCTTCCACACAATGAGACTTTCCAAAGTTGTTGTAATTACGCTTGAGAAATCGTGGAAAGGAACCGTGTTTTTTTCATGGTTGTTATTTGTTTGGTTAAAGTGTTATCTGGCAGAGAGTGCGTCTGGGTTGTAAATGTTGAAGAGATGGTGTGAGTAGGCCAGCACAGCTTAATGCGGAGAGTAGAGGATGAATAATTCAGACGATGAAGTATTTCTGAATCATGTGAAGAGGGTTTAGATTAGTCTGTTGAAGAGGGTAAAGTATTGTCTTTCCCTTTCGCTCCCTCCTTCTCCTTTCACTCTCTCGCTCTGTGTGTGTGTGTCTTCCCCTCCACTCTCCATCTGCATAGTTTATCATGAGAGTAAAAATTCTAAGAGACTGGACTGTCCTCATAAAGTCAGGCCAGGGTGATTTAGTTGTTTTTAGTATGAGTTTTAGTTTGTGCATTAAGCTCCGTTGCCTGAGTGTTTAATTGCTCTCTGAGTGGTTTTAGTGCAAGTTAGCTAACAACAGGGGCCAGATGTGGTGTTAATCTATGGCTGGAGTTTCTGACTGAGAAAAATGGCACAAATGTGAGGCAGATATGTTGTTTGAATGCTTTTCACTGTGGCAGTGTTTGCCATCAGGTTAAAAACTTGTATTCTACCGAAATGAGCTATGATGAATCGCTGTATGCGTCGCTGCTTTAAACACAATAACATATATAGATCACAAGAACAGGAATTAAATTGTGTAACCTCAATAAACTTAATGTGACGCTGTTTCCATTAATAGCTTTTCAAGCGTTTTTTAATTTCTCAGTTTTAGTCTCGCTGGGTGGTTGCCTGTGGCGCCAAAATCACACCCTTTAACTATACAGGTGGCTAACAAATGATTTACTTTTTAGATTTTCAATTAGATCTTTGTTTGGTTTTGCTTTTGGAGTTGCTTTTTGATTTTATTTCATATGTATTTAATAATCCTGCAGGAAATAAGAACAACACCACAAAATGGAATCCAATCAATAAACCTGCTGTACTGAAATTCTTATGTTTAGCTTTAGAAAAAAAAAACTACCTTTGGGTGATATTTAGTTCAGAGCAATTAGAAATGTTGGTGGTCAAAATATTATTGCTGCAAAATATGATTTCAGCTCTCCACCACGAGGTCATACAGTAGATATTTGTGCCTCCGAATTATGGAAAAACAGCTCACTAGAATATCCATCAACAGGTGTATATTTCCAGATGTGTAATCACATGTGGAGTGTTATCATAGACACATTCTCATCTTTTCTTTGTCAAGTAATTTTATTTTTGTACACATTTGCCTTCAGCGTGGACTCTGCATGCGGCGGCTCGCAGAGCGGCCTGAACAACACATCCGGTCCCGCTTTAAATCTTGAGTAGTCCTTTCAAGGACTGTCCAACCTGAGAATGGTGATTATAGGCTCAATCTCAGGTTCGTCAGCCCATGAAATGCTAACTCGCCTCAGCAACGTATGAGAAGGAACACCAAAAAGAGCCCAAACCTTCCTGGACCGTGCTGGAATTTGGTTCCCGCATCAAGATTTTGAATTACCTGCTGAGGACGCTGACAATCACAAGCTTTATGTCTCTTTATTGCATGGCTAAAAACTGAAAAACACAAAGATCCTTCGTGTTTTCTTAACTCAACGGGAATATTGCAATCTAACAGCAAAGAAACCCCTTACTAAGTTCATTATGAGCTATATTAAAGATGGTTTGACAGGTCACTTTTCCTCAAACAGAAATATATTGTCATAATATTTAATGTTGAGTTACAGAATACAACAGCTTCTTTCAGTAATTATTAACCAGTAGAGGGAGCAATGTACACAGTAACCAAAAACCAGAGGCTGTTGCTTCTTGTGGAAATTGTATTAAGAATGATAATTTTAATCAAATCTAAATGTTCCTATTCAGTAATTCTGTTTTAATGTCTTCATGAAGTAGTTGTTGCTCTTTAAATGTTGAGGACAAACACTTTTTTCAAATATGGTCAAATAGCATTAGACCCAAAGTAAAATATACTCTCAGCATGTTTTATTATTAATAATGTAAGCGCATGTGCTTTCTCTTCTAAAATACTGAAGAAAAATCCACCTCTGATGATCCAGAATGATCTAGAATCTTGTTTGCTCCGATAAAGCAAAAAATCTTCCTCTTGTTCGACGACTTGACATCTCTGTTAACGTTCAAGTTGTCTCCGATTTTTTTAAAGAGAATGCATGGCTGAGAAATGTAAAAGATGCTTTAAAAAACTTGAGAATTATATTCAAAGTGTAAGTGATGCCTGCATATTGTAAATGGGTTGCACAAGCTCATAAAAAAAAATTAGGCCGCACTTACCTTTTTTGCATTATTAATATTTTTTGTCATCAATTCTGTAGAAAAACATTAAAAACACTTTGAATCTGTAACTAAAGTAGAATTATATTTATTACTGTTTTACAAAAAATATCTAACTGTTCCCTTTTCTTTGATTTTGATTTATATAATCGATACAGTGAGTAAAGTGGCTAATATCCCTGAAGACAAATCAGTGCACCAACTCAATAGTTTATTTGCCTGTTTGGCACACAAATGTAGTTCAGCACGTTCTGAATCATCTTGCTTAAAGCAGAATCTTAACCGAAACGGTAATCGATCAACAATATAAAAAAAATATTGTAATATTTTAAACTAAACATGCCCAAATAAAATGAATTAGTTGTAACTGGACTTGGAAACTGTCAGTGAAATATGTAAGTCTTTAAAAAGGATTTATTTCTCTTAAATTAGTTAAGATATTTACTCACTGTATCATTTCCAGCGTGTTTACTACAGATGTAGTACCCCAATTTAATAATCTATAATTCAATAAACCCCCCAATTTTTTAGATCGTTCTCCACTCAGCTTGTAAGATTGCTCCCTTGAGATGTCTCATTTGTTTTTTTGCACATTTCTAAAACTTTGAATAAAATAAGATTTCTTAAAAATATTTTAATGGGAAATTGCACTGAGGATATTTTAGACGCAGGACACACATCTTTTAAAAATGACCACATTAAATGTATTTCTTGTGAGTTATGTACAGTACCATGTACTCGCCTTCATAGTTTTATAATCTTCTGATTTACTGAAATGAATAAGTAATTTGATCTAAAACCTATAGGGAAAAAAACCTATAATTGAAATCAGAATACAAGCGTGAAAAATTCCTCACGTACAATGATGTATTAAAATTGATGTGCCTTTTTAAAATCTGTATTTTTGGCAATTTTACTTTCATTAAAGAGCAGCAGAATTATTTTGTTTTTCGGGGCTTCTCATGATTTTTGCGAGGAGGTGGTTTTAAAATCTTATTTAACGCAAACTGCCAATAAATTGGCGGGATAGGAGAGAAGAGTTTTGCAGTAAATGTATCTGGACAATATGCAAAATGCAAGATTTTATTATCCCTGAATACTGATTCTGCAAGCATCCCTTCAGAGGCAAATGGTCATGTACAAAATGGACTGGAGGAGTGTGTGACCTCACTGACATTCCTTTCATCCGGGTTAAGGGTCAGATTGGGATAGAAGTCTCTGGGGAGATTAAATGCGGTCACCAAGGTAACGCTATGAACACTGGTGATGACAAGGGTCACTCTGGCAAACGCTGACACATATATTAATCTTGAAGGTGAGAACGTGTTTATGTTTGTTGTCTGTATTTTGTAAAATTGGCTTTGTTGATTTGAATTATTAATAAATGTTTAATTCAATCATAACCTTAGTGAAAAAATTCTTTGAGTGTGTGTGGATGTGCGTGTGTGTTTTCCTGCTGGCTCGCCTAGCTTTAACCTGTGTTCCCCCACAGCATTCTGTCTGTGAGTCAGCCGACCAGAGTTGAAGAGTTTGAGCCATGTTGCTGGTGGTCATTTGGCTGGAAATGAATGTGTGTATGGAATGAAAAGCCAGAAGATGGTGGCCAAGTGTGAGACGAGCTGGCTGGCACACAGTGAACTCTGAGGGTCAGAGGAGGGGTTTAGGTCAGCTCGTGTCATGAAAGTATAGGGCAAAAAATAAAGTAAAACACATTTCCTGTTAATTTATAGTTGCATAAAAAGTATATAAAATGATAAGAAAGATTTCAAATCTATAATAATGTATTTTTTCAAAAATACACTTAACCTTGCGATGAAAATCGACAATGAAAATTACATTTTTTATATGATCTCATTAAATTTAATCTTCTCATAAGACTCGTGACCAAATCACGTCATGCAGAGTGGATTTATAACAATGTGTCTAACATTTTAGGCACCTATTTTAAAACTTATTCTAATAAGTTCCCATTAACTATACTGTGCGTAACTTTTCTTTAATAGACGAAGCAAATGAATGTTTATGATTGATTGCCTCTAACAATCAATTTTCAGTGTATCGCTAGATGGTTTCCATATTTTTCTGTGCGTTCATTGTGCTTAATTGTGTGCATCGTGTAGGAGGTAGTCAATCTAGTAACCTGTAGTAGGCTTTGGAAAATGGCTGGCAATACTTTGATGATCATCGGCTCTGCAGCTGCAGAGCCAAATGTCATACATCACCATTGTGATCCTACTTACAGCAATTTTCTCCAGCAACGTGGATGTAAAACACAATTATGAATATAATTATTTATAAAAATGCTGGCTAAGTGTTTTGCTACATTGTAAAAAAAAAACCCCAAACAACAACCATAGAACGTAGAACGCACAGTCACAACACTGTCATGTAGTTCAACAATCAATCATTATGTATAAAAGTACGCGACCGTGCATCATCTACCAATCTTGCGGGCATCTCTGCGTGTGAGTGTGTGTGAGTGTATGTGTGTTAAAGAGTTTAAAGGTGTGGTGGGAGTTGTAAGCTGAGGTCAGTTAGTTCCGACCTCGAGGAGAGCACGGCCACAACCTTGGAACAGTGTGGGGGTGGTTCACTTCCCCTTTCCCTGCCTCACGGCTTCCTGTGAGTGCTAGAACCGTTAACCACACCCTCCTCCTCTGGCCTACACCCCCACACACCACCATAGCAGGCCCTAGAAAACATCCACAACTCTCCCCTCTTTATCCTTCATTCCCTGGCCAATGAACACACACGCACGCACACTCTCCAACAATAGCCCTCTTCCCTTATACCTCTCCCTGCTCTTGAACTCGACTCTACCCTGGCAACCATCTCTGCGCTTCCCTGGCCTGGTCCGCCTCTGACCCCGGACCAGTTAATTGTCATGAAGATGATTTAGGATGAACGTACGTAGGCACGCTTCTGTTTGAGCCACTGTGGTTCTGCAGGTAGGTCTGCGCTCGTGATCTAACCACACAAACAAGACGCACAACCAGCTCGTTGAAAGGCATTCTAAAGATCCCGTCTGTGCTTAGCAACAGCTGAGTCACCGATGAAAGATGTCGGTGAGCTGATTCTCCAACACTCGCCATTATCAAAAGAGATGAAATGATCTGTTTTATGGGATTTATGACACCAATAAAACAACCACAACAAAGCACAGTCATGTTCTGATCTATTTCACTTTATGCCACCTTATCACACCTACAGCAGCAGCATTCCTACTATGCTCCCATCAGTCATTATGCTGCAGAAGAGGAGAATTGTGAACGAGATCTTCTGTGTCAGTGTGTGTGTATGTGTGTCTGTGTGGGCGTATATAAGCCTGTGGTCTGTGGAGGGACAGTGTGGAAGAGTATGTGTGTGGGGAGAGAGAGGTGTGTGTATATATTATGAACAATGGTAGTGGTGTTGTTTTTTCTTTGGGGGGGGGGGGGGGGGGGGTCTATTCCTCGAAAGGGAGTGCTGTTCCCGTAGGGGGAGAGGAGGAGTGGGGTGGAGCGCATGGTGGACTGAGTGTATGTGGGGGAGTGAGTGTGGGGGCAGTTAGGCCATCTGGACTGTGAGGAGGCTGAAGAAAGGGAGAGAGTGTGTGTGTGTGTGCGTGTGTGTTTGTGGGTGTGTGTGCGTGCATGTGTGTGAGAAAGCAAGAAGGAGGCAGTAGGGATGAGAAGAGAGGAGGGAGGGATGGAGAGCCAGAACTGAGGCTGTAGGAGACAGGATGGAGGTACACAAAGAGCAACAGAAGGAGGAATGTTGCTCATGGTCATAAACATTTCTACAGCATGGTAGTACTCAGCGTCGGCAATATGTATCGATTTCACTTGATAGAGAGACAATAAATGTAAAAGCTTATGTGAGCATAAAGAAAAGACGTGCATCTCAAAGCCTCCACATTCACTTACTGTGTTTTTTTTATATATATATGAAAGAACTGTGCTAAAGAAAAAATTCCATATACATAATGATAGGCTGCCAAAGCCATCCCACAGCTATTCTTGTGCTCACTTTGCTTTACTAGCATATATTAAAATGCAATGAAGGGCATGTAGACTCAGATTCACAAGATATGAGTACAATCTAACTGAAATCATCTGAATTCATTATTTACATGCAGTGACAGCAGAGTCTGTAGTGTTCATACGTGCCTGGAGGAGAACTCGCTATTTAGTCATTTTACATAAGTGGTTCCAGAATTTTACTTGATTTTACTGTTTAAGTTACAATAAATATCTTTACAGACAATTTCGAAGCAGTTTGTTCTTCACTCGGAGACCAAAATGAATCTTTCCCGATCCATTGCAATCCACAGCAAGCACTCTGAGGTATTAGAAAGCCTTCTGGAAAAAAAAAAAATCAAGATGGCATATTCCATGTTTGACTACTGCTGCGTGCACGTTCAGATCAAGATGCAATTTTCACAAAAAGTTCCAAAATTCAAGGTTCTTTCTGCCACTGCAGACACTTTGATTCTGTCTTTCACAGCTGAACAAACATGGCTGGTGCTCTGCAACCCCTGTCAATTCTGACAACCAAATTTGTTCTAATTTCATCCTATATTTATTTTATAGTTACAGCAGAATAACATGCAACACTGGTCCTAAGCCTATATCAAACGGTTACACAGAATGAAATCTTACGGGGTGGAATGCTTCGATTTGCACACCGAGGTGTGTTTACAGATCTTGGGAGGTTATTTCTGTAGATTGCATGCCTACGTGCAGTGTGGACAAGAAGAAAGAAAACATGCTATGGACAGCCTAAAGTGATGCTCCTTGACTCAGTATCAGTTGTGGCCAGTTGTGGAAAGAGGTGAGCTGGCTCTTCATCTCTACTTGAGGCTAGTGGCTGGAGGCCCAACCAAAGATCACACCCAAATCTCTGAGCAAACTGCCAAGAAATGAGTTGCATAGTAGCTAATGTAGATGCCAAGATTTGACAAGGAAAAAACAGTATGGAATAGAAATATATAGATATTCTAATTCTTAGTCTGCTGCAAGGTTTTTGATCCTGTTTGCAAACCCATACATCATGACTGAACAATGTTACAGGAGTGCAGTGCTAAATAAGGTCAAATCATCACGATGCACAACGTTGATGTCTGAAGAGCCACGTATCACAGAAACATTCATTTACTGGTTGCATACATGGACTACCAACCCGACCACGCTGACTGCATTATTATCTTTCAAGAATTTAAATTCAGTGTATGTGCAGCACCAAAAAAAAGAAAGAAAGAAAGAAAAAAGAATTGCTTTGGGTCCATTATTCATTTCCTTTATAACAAATACCACCACTGGGCAACTTCTCTGTCTGCAAAAGCACAAGAGGCCTTTTCAGAGCAGCCGTTTTAACTCATTATAAAGAAAAGTACAGCTGATCCTTGTACAGCAGTGAAACTGAAACAGAAATCCACCATCTTTGATTTGTGTGAAAACATGTGAAAATGCTTCTCATGAGAAAACCTACAGTAGGGGCACTGGGAGACAAACCTGCCTAGCAATCCCTTTTCAGCACAGAATATTTCTCAGTGTCTGTGCAGCAGTAGTAGTAAAGATTTTCATTTGTTGAGCCCTGTGTTTCCTCTTTCAAAGGACTAAACTGGATTTTGAACAGGGAATCATCCTCAAGACAGGGTCGCGTGGATTAGCCAATGATCCTAGGGTACAAACAAAATGTGTGCCAGTTATCCTGGCACACATTTGGAGCTTTTAGGAATGTGAAGTTGTTTATTTTGCTACATGTTAGTGATAAGAAAATAAATGTTCCTGTTATCCAGGTAGATGTGTGACATGCGCAAATGTGAGTGCGCTACCAGAACGGCCTATGAAGGAGACACACAGCTGATGTGAGTATTGAGGTGAACTCAATTTCGGAGTTGTGTACAGTATTCGTGAGAGCAAAAAGAGGAATCCCTACTGTTCCTGGATTGCCAGCTGACCCCCATCCCTTTTGACTATCAACCTCATTCCTCCTCCCATCATTTCCCTCCCCTGATGTTTTGGCCACATCAATATCACCTCCTCCTTTTCCAAACCTCCCACAAGACCTCACCTCATCCCCTCCCCTGCCCTGAGCTCTTCAGGTCCTCCAGGCTGAGAGGTCAGTATGGGTCAGGAGCTCGTGACTCCCTCATTCACGGTCTCTCCTCTCTGTCCTGACCCCCAGTGTTGTTCTATCACAGCTCTGTTCCCTTTTTCTGTCCTCCACACAAACACTCACCCTCTCCACTCATTATCTGACCTACTTTTTTCTCTCTCTTCGCTTTCTCCCGCTTTCTGCGCTCCTTCGTTAGCTCAAGCTGTTCTTGGATGCCATATTGATTGGAGTTTCTATTCACCTTCACTCACATCCTCTTCTCTCCCTCTCTCTATTCCTTTTGTTCCCCAGTGTACTGTAATGCTCAAACCTCTTTGATCCGCGTGTTTGTGTCTGTGTACTGCTTTCCTAAATGTCTCCATTTACTGTAAGCTCTACTACCACGCTATGCACAATTTCTCTCTGTCCAGCAAACGCACACATACACACAAACACACATATTACAGATATATACTGACTTTACTTTGATTTCTCTCTAACCTTAACGATAGCAGGTACTTGGTTAACCCTCACCTTAAACTGACCTTATGCTAAACTTAAAATACGGTGAATGTCTTCACTGTACAGTTTAATAATTTACATCATTGGGACTCCCTAACCAAGACATACCCCCATTATGTGTCTGCTTAAACAGATCCACAACATGAGTAACATCTGGACAACCCACACACACAGAAAAAAACATCATACACATAGTCAGGCTCACATTTTATTTATTGGTCTGTTCAGTCTGACTTTTTTCTTCATTTTTGTGTTTGCGTGCACTTTTGGATGTGTGGGTTTTTTGCACATGATATAAACCAACATGTTTCTCCCAGCGTGTTAACCAGGAGTCTTATGTGGAGCGTGTTTTCCCAAAGGCCACCAGTGTTAAATCTTCATTTTGAAGAAGGACCGCACAGCTAAAAACCTCAGGTACTTTAGGGGATTCACTCACAAACCCGCATGGGCACAGTGCGCATACACATTATATTAACAGAGAAAACACAAACACCGCTGAGGGGAGGGGCTGCACTTTACCCCCACATAGACGAAGGGGGAGGAGATGAGGTGCAGAACAAAAATTAGAAACCAAATTAGAGGAACTGGTCAGGCGAGGAGAGGAAGAGAGGAGATGGAGGGGTGGGAGGGAAAAGGGTAGAAGGAAAGGTGGACTAGGACAAACAGAGCCGGTGACCTGAGGAGGGAGTGTCTGAGAACCTTACCAGCATGGATCAACAAGAAGGCTGCTGAGAGGACAGAAATACAAGTTAAAACAGTGAGCGCAACACACTGAGAGAAAAAGAGCACGAGTACAAATGTCAAACATGTTTGTTGGTGTGAGGCGTCTTTGCCCAAACTATCACCTTTTGACCCTTGTGTAGCACCTCTAAAATGATCCCAACAGAAGCCTCTCTTGTGCCCAACACTCTTTGACCTCACGCTAAACCCCCTCCCACCCTCCACCCCCAACACATGTCATCATCACCCCCTCACATCCCAGTGAGATAAACACAGGTTTGAACACAACGAAGCCTCACAGCAAAATAGGATTTTTTAAAAACTCACACGGCACACTGCGACCCCCCTGGCTCCCGCTCGTGATGAAACCATCTCCTGACTGGTGCATCCCACGCCTTCCCATTCAGCCTCTCCTTATCGAAGAGCGTAAAAAAAAAAAAAAGAAAGACAGAGAGTCAGCAGGGTGGGGCTGGAGAAAAAACACTTATCATATTGTCATTCTGATGACTTTGCCTCTTCCCACTTACAATGCAGCGTTCTAGTCATCACACCTAGATACGTGCAATTTGCACCGGCGTAACGCTTGATGAGTATCCCCCTCACATAAAATAAACCCGTCCTTGATGTGAAGACAGTCTAACTGGGATACTTATACATTACAACCTCCTACAACCGTGACCTCCGCCCCCAACCTCTTCCAATTCTTCCCCATTCTCCCTCTCTCATCCTTTCTGTAGCTTCCTCTCCCTTTCTGTCTCCCTGTCTTCTATTGCCTCATCTCTTTCTCTTGTTGGTGTAAGTAAGCAGCTTAAACACCTACAGGGTGTGACATTGGGGCCCCACGCGCCTCGGAATGCAGTCAGTGCGGGCGGGAGAAGGCAGCGCTGAAAAGGAAAGCGTTTCATCCGTCTATTCTCTCCTCCCCGCTCTGCCTGGCATCGACGGCGCGAGTGTGGTTAAGGCATAGCCAAGGCTGTCCCCTCACATTAGCCGGGGCTGAGCCAGACAAGCCGTCATCCCCCCCCCCTGCAAGACTGTCCTCCACTGCTCATCTTAACACCCCCCCCCAATCAAAATGTTTTTTCTCTCATCCTCTCATCCTCTCATCCTCTATCCTCCTCTCCTCCACTCAGCTCAGCTCTGCCATGGGCACCAGTCCCCAATCTCCAAGGTGATTATGACAAAAACGAACGACCCCCAAGAGACGGGGCCAGCAGAGATAAGAGAGAAAGAAGAGGATGGTGGAGGGAGAGAATGAGGAGGAGGAGGAAGGGATTGGAGATGGATGATGTAACAGAGAATTTTGGCTGTGCATTATGATTTGGGTTGAAAATTTCAGAACCAGCAGCTCATAGCAGTTCATATCTATCTATATCTGTATCTCTCTATCATACTGAAATTAGTTTTGTGCAGGAAGAAAGAAGCCAGTGGTGGTAGGTTGATAGCTGTGGGGGGAATTAAACAAGTACTCTTGTACTGCAATGCATATGGATACCTTTACTTTATGTATTTCTTCCAGCTTCCAGCTTGCTACTTTCTACTTGTACTTTGCTTCATTTAAGAGGGAAATACTTTTTTGGTTTCGAACAACATATGGTCCATTGGTGTAAATTAAAATAAATTAAACTACCCGGCAGTGCATTAAAATCTGATTCAAACCAATCCAATAATATGATCCAATAACAAAGACTATTAAAGGCCATTATGTATAAGGAATACTTCTTAATTTGAATGCCTACAAGGGACTGAGGTACCAGATAGATAGATAGATAGATAGATAGATAGATAGATAGATAGATAGATAGATAGATAGATAGATAGATAGATAGATAGATAGATAGATAGATAGATAGATAGATAGATAGATAGATAGATAGATAGATAGATAGTCATTACATGCTGTATATAATTAGCTAGATACAACAAATAAGATCCTATTTCTTCTGCAAGGGTCAAAGATCATTGCTGTGGTGTGGAATGGGGTCATGACCCCACATGGTCAGCAGAGTCAAATCAAGTAGCAGTGCTGAACTCGAGGAGGTCATTAAAGAGGCAGAGTGTCCTGATGGGGACAAGCAGCATGGGGGGAGGCTGTTAACCCCTTCCTTCGCCTTTCCCTGCTGAAACGAGAGAAAGCAACGAGAAAGGAAATGTAGTGGAGGAGAAGAGATGAGAGGTCATATTATTGTAGCATAGCAACCCAGGTTTCAGTGTGGGTTGAGGCGAGCAATAATATATAATATTGCTGAGAGGTTAGACAGCTTAGAAGAACCTTTCAAGATGGATGTGGAAAGAGAGGTGCACTTTCTGCACAGAAGAGGGGGAGGGAAGGTAGGAGAGGGGGTGGGGGTGAGCCGCGTCGGTAGAAAAAAAATAGCCCAATCCTCCCATCTCCATCCACTCCCGACACTCGTCTCTTTCTCACTGTCTCTCACTCTCTAATACTATGTTAGTTTCCCTCTCTCTATCTTACTTTCCCTCCCTCTTCTTCCGCTCTGTGCATCATTAAAACAAGCAGAGTAGTGTTCAGAGCGTGGGGCTGAACTGAGACGGTGACCTCCACAATAAGAAGATGTTCTTGCTTCGGGGAAGAGAAGGTCGTTTTGTACTCCTCTCTGTCTCTCTCTCTTTTTCTTCTACTTACTTCCATTGGAGTAAATGAGATTTGGAGGGGTAGTATAGTGGAGGAAGGGATCAAGAGGGTAGACATGCAGACGGTGAAAGACGAAGAAAGAAAGATGCAGAGGGAGAGAGGGCTGTTTAATGTAGGATTCATAACACAGAGAAGAAGAATATGATAAACAGGAAAGATCTGAATTCCCCTAAAGTAAAGTGGATAGTAGGGTTAGAGCAAGGCAGCCAGGGGCTGATGCCACAGAAATGGGCATGAAAAGCCTGAATATGAGTCTGCCTGCAGTTTCATTTGGGAAGAAGATCCTCCTTGCTCGGAAATGAGTAAAATACATCTTCCTTGTCCACACATGCCGATGGACAGCATGAGGTCAGCCAGGAGCAATTGTTATCAAAGAAAGCCACGATGTTGGATGTGGTGATGCGCAGCTTGTCCAGGGGCATCTTTTCATCTTATACATACAATAGTCACCAAGGCCTGAGGCCTTAGGGAGGACAGAAATTCCTACGGGTGACACAAGGACAGGCAGTGGTGAACAGCTCCACTGCCCCCCCCCCCCCCCCCCCCCCCCCCCAACTCCACGTGGTGCCTTCACGCTGGCACAAAATGTGTGGGCAGCGAGCACAAACACATTCTCTGAATCCTCCAGATGATTATGCATCCCTTAAATCCAATAACCGCAATTCATTCTGCTTTTCCTGGTGTCATTCTACATTGTAATTCATTCATTTACACTTTCTTTGACAAATCAGCTCATTCTCTGGATTCTTCTCCTCCATTATTAATGCTACCCTTCCTTACTTTCCTCTTACCCCTCATTCCTTTCCTTCCTCCCTCCCATCCTCTCATCAGTGGACTTGGGTCCCATACTCTTAATTTGGCCTTTCTCTCCGAGGGAGGACTCTCTTTATAAAAGGCTTGTCGTTTCCCAATACTGATTTGAGTATCACTAAGCTGCACCTTCACACATATTGTTGTCTCACACCTTGTGCCAAATATTCCTTTGTAAAGCCTTCCCCCATCCCCTGCCTGCACCTGGTAGAGATAGTGTTCTTTCAGCCGCAGGCTCTGCCTTCTATACAAGCAGGGCTAGGATGGCACAAGCAGCACACAGCTGTTCCCCTTGGTAAATTGATAGTGAAGGGTAGTGGATGGGGCTTTGAAAGCGCCTTGTGCTATTTTTGTGACAGTTGTAGATTTTTTTTGCTGTTTAATTCAATGTGACCAATTATGCTCCCGCGATCCTCAGCAGGGGAGCTTGGAGAGCAAATTAATACTTGACTTCAAAAAGTTTTCCTAAAGTGCGTTTACATTCTTCATCCTGTTTTTTTGTCTTTTGTTTTTTCTCTGATTCAAATACAAGTCATTAGAAAGGGACCTGGTCTCACTTCCTGCGCTGAGATCATGTGTGTTCTTTGTGTCTGGCTTTAAACTTCTTCTCTGCCTCAGCAACAAACTGTTAAAGTCTAAACAACAAGCTTACTTTCATTATTTAATAGCAAAACTTAGGTGGGAAAAGCAGAATACAGAAGAACAGTGACTGCCCCTTTGGGTAAACAGCAGCCCACAACACACCCATCACCTTGTGCTTCAAGGACTCTTTGTAAACATAAGTACCACACACACTCACACGCTAAACCCACTGTAATACCGAAATCCCGCTTTTCCCTCACACCACTCGCTCTCTCCTGGGTGGATTGCCTTGATGAGTGCTCCTAGGAGTGAATACATGTGTAAGTGGCCTAATGACGCCTAAACCCATCTATGAGCAGACAGACGGGGAGAGAAAAGAGCGGGCGAGAGACAGGAGGAGTGGGGTTGAGGAGGGGATGCCAGGGTCATGCTTGTCGTGAGAGGCGGATTGGAAGGCCACGCTGGCGTGAGGGAGCACAGCTTTGAGTAAAGCAGCTTGTTTCAGAGAGGGATTGTGTTTGCAGACCCTACTCACAGAGAGTGTGTGTGTGTGTGTGTGTGTGTGTGTGTGTGTGTGTGTGTGTGTGTGTGTGTGTGTGTGTGTGTGTGTGTGTGTGTGTGTGTGTGAGAGAGCGAGAGGGATCTGTGCCTGGGCATTACAGACCTACAGCCTTAATCCACATGGCCTGACATCCTCTGTTATCCAGCCCTCTGCAGCCAACTACCAGACTGATGGAGATACAGCTCTACCCCCTGCTGCGCCACGCCACACATCACTCTCCACAGACACACACACACGTGCATGCACGCACAGTGCATGTTTTGCTGTACTACTCGCTCTCTTCCCCATATTTTGTCCCCACTTCCTCAAACCTAAAATGATTCCTGGTCATAGCCCATATATTCTATTTCCTAAGAAATAGGCTCATACCCAGTTCCTCATTACTATATACATCCACACACAAAGTTCACTATAATCAGTGACACACACAAACTTTAGTCTGTTGACACTGTAAAAGTTCCGAATAAAGAGACAAGTTCTATATTTAAAATATTAATAATAATTAAAGTTTCCTTATGAGTTAATATGCATTTCCCCTCAGTTTTCTTTGTTTACTTTTATACTTGTACTTATTTTAGGTACATCTATTTTATGCTACTCCTTCATCTGCTGGATTTCTGTACATCAAGGAAGGGACCAGTCATAGCAAATGCTTATACACTCACTGGAAACTTTATACACCTGTTTGACTGTTCATTAATGCAAATGTTTAATCAATCAGTCACATGGCAACTGCTCTGTGCATTTAAGCTTTTATGGTGAAATTCTAAGTGAGCATTAGAATGAGGTAAGTGATTTAAGTGACTCTGGACGTGGCGTAGTAGTTGGGTCAAATGGGCTGCTTTCATAAACTGCTGATCTACTGAGATTTTCCTGCACAACCTTCTCTATGGTTTACAGAGAATGGTCCAAAAAATTACAAAATATCCAGTGAGCAGCAGTTTTCTGGGGATAAAAATGCCTTGTTGGTGCCAGAGGTCAGAGGCGAATGGGCAGACTGCTTCAAGCTGACAGGGAGGCAATGCTAATTCAAATAACCATCCATCCATCAACCTGGAGTGGGAGGGTGGGGTGGGGATGGAGGTGGCTATTCAAATAACTACAAATATGAAGAAGAGCATCTCTGATTGCACAACACATGGAAGATGGGCTACAGCTACAGAAAACCACACAGGCTGCTCCTGTTAGCTAAGAACAGGAAGCTTAAGCTCCATCGGCTCAATCAATTTGAACAATAGAGGGCTGGCAAAAGGTTGCCTGGTTTGAGTCATGATTTTTTTCTGTGGCATTCAGATGGTAGTTTCAGAATGTAGGTAAGTAATATGGCATAAACAACATGAAAGCGTGGATGGATCCTGCTTGGATCAGGCTGATGGTGGTGTACTGGTGTGGTTGCTATGTTCTTGGTACGCTTTGGAATCCTTACTACCAACTGAGTGTCATTTAAACACAGCAGTCTACCTGAGTGTTATTCACCAGCTGGGCCCACGTCCTCATTTTAGGTTTGACAGCATTTTAATAGATAAAGGTGAATGGCTTGGACATGAATTGAGCTGCGGTTTGGGGAAGGCCTCGAAGGGGACTGGTGGCTGCTCCCGGGCCTGACAGATCCCCATGTACTAAACAGAAGTGCAGAAGTTAAAGAATTGAAAAGGGGAGGTGGGTGGGGCATGTAAACAAGAATGAACAGCTTGTAGAACTGGAGGAACATATATAGATAAGAACCGGAAGGAGTGTGTTTGGAAACATTGGTCCCACTCCTGAAATTCAGACTTTATCTCCAATTGCTGACCATGACGAACCCTATATGACCAAAGTGTAGCCATGTTTTGATGGCTGGTCCCAGAAGGATAGCACGCCGCGTCACAACGTTCAGATTATCTAACTAAACATGACAATGATTTCACTGTACTCGACTGGCCTCCATAATCACCAGATCTCAATCCAACAGAGAACCTTTGGGAGGAGGTGGAACAGGAGATTCACATCATGGATGCACAGATGACAAATCTGCTGCTCTTGGGCTAAAACTCTCTGAGCAACCTTCCCTCCTTGTTCAAGCTACTTAAGACTCAACTAGGTGCTGGAAAGAATTTATGCAGTTCTGATGGTAAAACGGCGTCCAACCCAGTACTTAATAAAGCGATTAGTGAGTCTATAGTAAAATGCGATGTAAACAGTTCTTGTGTTTGTTGTAGCTCTACAGCATAGAATACCACATGAAAAGGATGTTTGAATAGTGGAAGATGTTGGGATGAATCTTATAACTGAAGCAGAAATACACAGTGTCAGGTTTCAGAGTTTGTATTGTACCAAATGCTATCTACACACCTATGAATGTGAAAGTCAGTGTAATACATGTCAGCCAGTCGGCCAGCACAAGTTGGACTGCGATGCCCTGCCTGATCTTATGACACCTGCAGTTTATCTCAACACCCTTTGGAAGCATCTGACTCCAGGTCCAGCTGGACTAAACAAGAGTTTTCAGATAAATAAATAAATAGACAAACAAGCCCCACCTCCTAAGAGTATGTTCCTCAGAATAGCAACATCTGTGCTTTTGCATTTTGAATGAATTTGTTTTAGTAGTAACAGAGTATTTTTACATTGTTGTATTGACGTTTTTACGCCAATAACAACAGCAAAAAAAGTCCTTCTTCCGTGTCTGAGAATTTTCATCTGTTCAGTCAGTCCATCTGTTGACTCTAAACCCACCGATACAGACCTGTACTTTAACGGGAAGTACACTACATTCCAATAAATGCACTGTTTGTTTTGGACTAGCACAGAACTTCTCACATATGTCCCCCCTACCTTTTGTGTTAAATGTTTGCCACCTCATAATTTTCCCCAGAACTTAAAGGCATGCAATGAGAAGAAGAAGAAAAAATCCATCATGTGTGAAAAGGAGAGCTCAGGCCGAAAGTGGAATTACCCCTGACTTTTTGCCAAAAAAGAGACACTTGCAGGCCTGAGCATCACATGTCTGTCATAGGTGTTTTCCAGTCAAACTGTGTCAAACTGCAAAAGCCACTCTTGTTTTTGTTTTGTTTTGTTTTTGACTGATCGGTGTTTTCTTGTTGTTGCCACAAGAGGGGGTAAGTTACAATAATCCCCCGGTCACTACTGAGCCCTATGGCAACAGACGCACAAGCTAGAAGACCCACGGGGGCTCATCACAGCCCCACTGCTTACATCATAACGCATATTATTATTACTATTATTACTACTATTATTATTATCATCATTTCGGAATCCGTTTCGGAATCATTTCACATTAAATGGATATAGGCTACACACAGTGCATTCACGCTGTCTCATTTCCTGACTGTCCAGAGAGACAGCGAGAGGAGATACGGGGACACGGAGAGAGAGAGAGAGAGAGTGTGTGTAGGGTTAGAACTGAGAGAAGGGGAGAGAGAGCGAGAGAGAGGGAGAGAGATAGACATGCACAGAAGAGGAGGAGGAGGGGGAGGCTCCTGATACCAAGACACGGAAAAGCAGGGGAGGGAAAGAGAGAAAGAAAAAGGGGCTGGTGGAGGAAGAGGAGCGGGGAGTTGGAGAAAACGGGGAATAAGACTTACAGAGAGCATACAGAGGAGAGGAAGGAGAGTACCTAGTGCTTTGGACATCCCCTCCTTTCTTCTCTTAGGCTGTCACACCAGATTGGACTCCGAAGGACCGACACCACGTCCACCCCAGACCCCATGGGGTAACAGGTATGTCTGACTTCCTTATATTACTAGTAGCCCTTTAAAAAAAATACAGCGTTCAGCCTCTCTCCCTTTGGTAACAGGTTTAAGATTTCATTGAGACGCGGCGGATATCGCAATATTTCCATGGCTTCAGGCTCTATCTTACCAACAATTAGTTTTCTGCCTCACGGAGCCATCGCGTCTACAGCTGATAGTTGGTGGGCGCACAGGTTGGAGACATGACACAATGCAACTCTTCACAAATCGTGGCGCTATAGTAGTTGGCCATCGGAAAAGCTACTGTATGAAGGCCTGTCTGTCTGTTTTTTATTTCTTTCTGTTTTTTTCTCTCTCTCAGTGCTTTTTAGTCTAGTCCGTCGGCATCATGTTAGCCACGCAGAGTGCATTTTGACAGCGATATACCCGACCGAGTGAGCAGGCAACAGTCTGAAAGTACGCCTACCTGTTCCATACGTGACAGCCAGCTGTCTATTGCGCTTGTTGATATTTGGAGAAGCTGTAATTTGTTGAATGGATACGCATATTAAAGCCATATTCCACACATTAGGCGGCGAATTATTAAACAGATAGACCAAAAAAATCTATTCCTGTCCACTTTGCTGTGTTTTTCCACATGTGTTTGAATATACTACCAAACTGCTTCAAATCCAAATGAATATTACTAGTATAAATGGGTAGTAAAATATACTTTTTTCATTGTTAGCGCGCAGGAAGAAAATGCAGTTTCCAGTTTGCGTAATTTACGACTGGTTTTGAATAAAAACCATGCACCACTTAGTCAAACGTGTCCTTTTGACTTTTCGAAAAAGCCCATCTTTTAGGTTAGGCAGGTGTATGTGACACTTGCCGACACATACGTAATTTTTCTCTTGGGGTTCGTGTCAGCTCCTCGAGTTTGACGAAACCACCGGATCCTGCTGAAATTTTTTACAAAGTTTTGAAAAGCATGACACGATATCGCCACACTGATTGGGGTGTGGGAGGATTGTGAAGCGCACACGCCGTACCAGAAAATACGAGTGATGCTCCGTACAGCCGTCTGGAGGGGATTCAAAATGAAAGCGCTCTGAGTCTGGAAGACAAGGGCTTAAACCCTCCTCCTTCTCCCCTCGATTAACCTCCGTTTGGGGGATTTCTCCAGCTGGAAATTTCTGCTGCGTCAACACCCAACCCTAGAGTACCAGACAAGACAGAGGGGGGATTTTGTTTGCAGATGGTGCTCTTGGGTATTTTTTTTCTTCTTCTTTTCTTTTTTGTAATTGTTGAGGTACAGCTGATCATCATCTGATCCGCGTTGAGAGTTGAAAAGAGAGTGGCGTCAAGTGTTTTCTGTTTATTAAAGCTGAAGCGTCTCTCCCGCTCGGTCTGTCTCCAGCGCTGTGGGTACAGTGTATGTCTGCTGTCTGTGTCTGCCCTCTCAAACCGGTCAGTTCCGTCTTCCTCCATTTTCTACCATGCTTACCATGTGAGAGGGGAACAACCCCACTTCATTCACGCTCTGTAAAGAAAACGGCGGTGGGCCCCAGCTGTTGTGCATCCCCTGCACAGCCAGGTGAGCGCTCAGCAAAGAGATCTATGCATTGCTCTAATCACTGTCCATTATCACAGGGGATTTCAAACTTTAATATAACATAGGACAAACTTAGACTGACGCTGGGATTTATTCCTCATGAGATTATTTTAATTGTTTCATCTTGTTATGTATAACCTACATCAGTTAAAGCCTGTTTTTCAGAATAGGCAGAAGCAAAGTTACAAGTTACAAAAGTCAGCGAGAGAAGGCTGAGAAGACATACTTGGGCTTTTTTGTGCTAACACAAATCAAACAAAAACACTGCAGATTTAAATCGTGCCCTTTTGGCTTATAGCTTTGTAATGCCAGTTAGATCTAGGTCTTTTCCTCTGTTTGACATCATCTAACTGGATCTCTGGGATTAAGAGACCATCAAGCCATTTTTCCAAATTGTCTTAGGCCTCTCTCTGGATTTGTCTGGTTATTTTGTCCTTCCTACTACTCAGTTAAGAGTTGGCGCTTGATATGATAAATCCTCCAAAGTCTTTTATTCAGTAATTCAATTACTGTAGGCTTGTCTGTGTGTGTGTTTGTGTGTTTGCATGCATGCCATGCACATTTTGCAAAGTCCTCATGAGGAGTTGAAAGCCTAATTATCTTCTTTTAATGCCTACAATCCTCAGCTGTTCTGGCATTCAAACACATTTCAATATGCCATCCATACTGTCACCTTAGCTTCTTCCACAATCCTGTCTGTGGGTCCTGACATGACATCCCAGTGGGGCTGCTTCCCTAAAGTGGGGTTGTGTAGTATCATTATTGAGAACAGTGAATGTCAGTGTTTCTGTGTGTGTGTGTGTGTGTGTGTGTGTGTGTGTGTGTGTGTGTGTGTCTGCACCTCCATCTGTGTGTTCCACGGGGAGAATATAATACAGACCAAGACAACAGTTACAAGGATGAGTGGAGGAGGAGTGTAGGCGAGATCGGCCGAAAGATGGAAAAAATATTAGCTGCGCGTGTTCTTGTGGGACTGCAAAGCAGGATTTGAAGCACTTTACACTTGTGCATTCTCTCATGAATGGACCTTTTGAAGTTGATTAAACAAGATTAAGTGCATCAGCATGACTTTTCTGTCTTTTTCTCGGTTGAAACCAAAGTTTCCCATCGTGTTTGCTGGAGGCTGGCGGAGGTTGTTGCACTGAATAATATCCACACGCCGCAGCAGATTTTGGACATCTGTGGGAAACGGTGAGGGTGTGGCTGTGTGTGAATAGAGGGTGAGAAAATGAGAAGGAGGGCTCTTGGTTTGGGTGGTGGTCAGGTATGAAGCTCAAAACTATGGCCTCTTCATTGTGTGTGTGTGTGTGTGTATGAATGCAAGCCTGTAGCTGTGTAGGTGGTGCTCAGGTTGTGGGCTGAACTGTGTGGTAGCGAGTTGGTCGACTTCAGCTACGCAGACCCTGGGGATGTAGTGTACTACACCCTCACAACATCAAGCGTGTGTTCATATAAACAGTGTGGCAATACTCTAAACAGTAAGTTTATCTAATTTACAATACATTTTCCCAAAAGATAGAAGGATCAGTGCTCCACAAAGACACATTTGTCCCTGTTAACAACCTTGTACTTGATTCATCTCCCTGTCTCTATCTCTCCCTGCCAGTTTTCTCAACCCGATTGCCTCTCAGAGCTTACTTGTTAATGGGAACACCTGTTTGGTTAATTCACTGCAAAATGAACCACTTACTCTGGCATGTACATGTCTTACATGACACAACACATCTCTCTGGAGTTTTGTGACAACTCTGTTTCCTACCTGTTACATCGTGGATATTATAATTCTCACATCTATTTCATTTTTAGACAGTTTGGCACATATTAACCCCCCCACCTGCCCCTACCCATATCTCTACCAGTTCCATCCCCCCATTTCGTAATAGCTCCCGAGGCCCTTTAGCTTAACTGGTTCTATAGCTCATTGTGCAGGGATGAATACAGGTGTTCCTTATCCCCATAGGGTTACACGGATGCTGTGGGGGATGTGTGTGCGTCCATGTATTTGTGTGTAACAGCTGGCTTCCCTTTCTACTCATTTGACATACTCTATCTGCCCCCAGCAGAGAGAACAGGTGAGTTTAATCCATCCCCACCCCAGACCCGCACACATGTGCAGAATTACTCCCTACCTCTCACATATATCTTAATATTTCATAGCGTTGTTTGCGCTCACAGGACGTCAATGAAAATAACAATCTGTTAAGTTCCTTTCTTTCGTTACTTTGTCCCTGAATTTTAAATTAAAAGGTCGTTTCCAGTTTTTAATCTTTTTTTTTGTCTTTTACACTTCAGAAGAAAGATTGAAGTCCTGAAGGAAAATTTAAATTTGATTGCTGCTAAAAATAAATGCAAGGGAATTTTGAAAATTTTTGCTTGGGAGCTGTTGATATTGCAAAACACCTTTTTGGATCACACATTCCTGAGAAAACAGATGACGGATTTCACTTTGCGTGCTCTCACCAGGGTGTGTTTTTCTTTTATTTAGGAATGTGGAGCAGAACGGCTTTTTTTCCAGGGAGCCATCATCACACAATGCTTATCAGCTTCATGAGCAATTTTCTGGAATTGGCAACATTATCTAACAGCAGTTATCAATTGCATCAATGCGTACATTCGGGCCAGCTTGTGAAAACCGATCAGATCCTCTCCATTATTTCGTCACCGCACTTCTAATTGTTGCTTTAATATTCTGTGCGTTTTCACTTGCTCGGAAGCTGTCAAAACAAAATTGCAACAAGTGAAGTGAAGATGGCAGTTTTGCACGTCAGGTAATGCAGGCCGGTTAGATAACAAACACATATTATCTTCCAGTTAGCATTCTGTCTGTTGGTAATAAACAAACAAGAGACAAAACAGAAATTATATCTGTTTTCTTATCCCTTTAAGCTTGCTTATTTACACTACATATTTCTCCGTCTCAGGCAGTTAGCAACTGTGCCCTTCATGTTTTTTTCCATTAACGCCTTTGGTGTTAAGCTACAGATTACCCCATGTTTTAGGATATTCTGACTCAAACTTTTATATCTCTGTGGGAAGTATGAAAAAAATCAGCTTTTTAGAGTTAATCTGTCTTTTTGCATCCAAGTTATTTAAAAAAAAAGGACTGATCACAGTAATTTGCAAAAGAATGACACACAAGAACAACGTCTGCGTTATGAACCTGTGATACTGTTTCATCACTCTCTAGTAATGAGCTGACATGGGACTGATTAGCGTTGTTGTTCGCATGATTTGCTTTTGTTGACAAAAAACATATTTTATCTTACCCAGACTTTCTTACCTCTTTCTAGATGATTAAATGATTTCTGCCTCTTTTGCAAATTGTTTTACTCGTCCTTGAATATTTCCAATTGTCACTGTTTTTGGCTCAGTGTCATATGTATATATGCTGGGTAGGCCGTCCTTAATGCATAATCATTACCTGGCGTGGATGAACTGGTAAACCAGTGAGAAAATACAGTCTGCACGAGCGCGCTCGCTCAGTTGAATTATTTTATCAACAAGATAGTTGGCGTCCTCGTCTCTCCACTTTGCAGAAAGGTCACCATCTCCTTAGTCAAATTTATATAAGCCATTAGAAACTTGAAGGTTTTTGGGCTTAGAAAAACCTCTTTGTTGAGGTCTGGAGTTTGCAGACTGTTGAAAGCTTCATATAAGTACATGGTTGTTAGTTGTTATTTTCCCAGTGAAAGAGTTTGTCTTTTATACACATAGTGTGAGCATTTGATGAGAAATTGAGCGGCTTTGAGCAAATACATCTTTAGAAACAGTCAACTAGCCTCGGGCTCTGGCTGGTGAGAGATTTCCATATCAAAGCTCAGGTGAGAGAACGAGACAGGGGAGGCAGAGCGAGGAAGGAAAAGAGGGAACGTGAAGGAGAGAGAATGGAGAGGGGGGTGACTGTCTTGGAGGAGGGGTGGTGGTGGTGATGAAACAGACATTCATTCCAAAAGCGCTCTAGCCCTTGTTATTCTGTTGCTTTTTTTTGTGCAGCACAGTTTAGTCTGTGTGTGTCAGTGCTGTCTGTCTCAATCTAAACTCCTGCATAAAAAAACACACACACGCAGAAAGGAAGGTTGGCAGGACTCAAATACAAACCAGCACCTTTCTGTACTCAAATAGCACACAAAAACTGTCTCTACAACCTTATGTTGACTGGCTCTGACCGCAGAAACAGTGTGTGGAGCAGAGAATGGTTTTCTCCCACTAATACTGAATAACATCTGACCTGTAAGCTTCTGCCAATATTTGGATCTCAGTTTAATATTAGTACTGTAGCATAGAGCCATCATTTTCCCTGGAACTATTTCTCTTCTTTAGCTATAAGTATCAGACCTGACCCCATGGAATTGATGGCGACACTCTAATTAATGGATAGAGTTTTCGTTTGACGCTTTCAAAGATGTGTGTGTGCCTCCGTATGTGTGTGCGTGTTTCTGACGAACATTATTCAGCTTTGTAGAGTTTTGTAATCCAGCCATGGACTCAGGCTAGAGTGCTAAAGTGCTGCTAACAAGGCCTGTTTAACATTCTCTCCCCTGCTCAACATACAATTATTCCACTTCGCTGCCATTAACATGTACAGTAGGACTGGGCTTTTAATTGGCCTGATATGACTAATGCCAGATCAACTTGGATTTGCTAATTAGTTTTTGCTTTAAAAGTGCCATCAGGACATGAAATATTCATTGATGTGAGGTGGAGCGAGGACTGTGGGTGGTATTAGTGGGATATTAGTGGTATAGGCAGGCTGCTCGAATGTGCTGGGAGAAGAGATTGAACCTACGTTGGCCTGTTGTGGTCGGTTATTCATACTTTGGGTGAGGTGTTAGTTTTTTCGTCATAATTTCAGACACCCACACACACACACACACACAAAGAGAGACACGCACACAGATTCGTTGCGCACACCACCTCCTTTCTCAACATCACAAGGCCACCTCGTCGTCTCCAGCCTCCACCTCTTCTCTCGTTCTCTCCCGCTCTCACTTCCCCCTGTGCCCTTCTCCCCCTTCCCATTATTTCATCTCCTATTTTTTTCTTCTTGCCTTCTCATCTCACATCCTCTTCTCTCCTAACCTTTCTGCGTTCCTTCACTTTGCCCTAGCCCCCCGTCGTCCCCGCGCCCACCTCCCCTTGCTCCGTCCCAGCTGTATCAACCTGACTTTTTTCTCCAGGCCTCTTCTTCCTCATCCTCTCCCTCCACTTCCTCCTCCTTCTCCAAATTCTCCTTTTCTTTTTTTCCCCTCCCACTCCTTAATCTTCCACCTCTCCTCCTCCGTCTCTCCTCCACCACCCCCTCCTCTGCTGTAAGTGGGCCAGGTGCCTCATGTGGCCTCCCCTACTCCATTTCTCATTTTTACCCTCCCTCTACTCCTTTTCTCATTTTTACCCTTTCTCTGTTCCCTTTCTCATTTTTATCCTTCCCCTTGACCCTAGCGCATATTTATACATTCTGTTAATATGAAAAGTTGCAGGGTCCAGTTTTCTGCCAAATACACCAACAGACTTAGCTCAGATGCGGTATTACCTGTGAAGATAAGCCGTTCAACTTGCAGTAAGTTTTCTGTTAGGACTGGAGGAAGTTATTTCACTTCAGAAAGGTTTTAACAAAGCTTTTTTTTGTTGTTCCAAAACCACATCCTTTGTGTGTTTACATGTGAAATTCATAAATCAACGAAACAAGTGGACCTTTGTCATAGTGGCCGTACATTTTATGGGCTCTTCGGTGTCAGTGTAGTTCCCTTTATGAACAAAAGAGGTGAAGCCAATCCACATGGGAACAGAAGTGAGTAGGTTCACATCCCTTTTTCGGTGGCAAGGGGCAAATTTCCCCAACGGCCCTGTCACCACTCTTTCCAACACCGCATTTTCAAACATGTACGGGCACACACACACACACTAACTGAAACATGCATATGTAAGCGTCATTGTTGCTGTCTTTTTGTTCTCTTCTAGCACAGTGAGATGGCATTGAGCTTTTCACCTCTCTCTATTTTTTTTCCTCACTCTTCCTCTTTTCACTCATTGCCATTCTGTCTGCCTTTGTCTGTAGTTGGCTCTATCC